>NC_090439.1:26532625-27253182 GCF_031143425.1 Pleurodeles waltl
TACATGCAGTAGGTATGGCATGCAGGGATTGCCATTTACGTTTAGGAATTGGGGTGGTGCACTGTGTGGGATGGAGTGGGGTGATGGGAGTCAGGGTGAGGGGTCGTGATGACATGCAGGTATGGGGGGGTGATAGGTAGTAAATGTTGACTCATCAGTGTCCAGTCCTCCGCTACTCCAGTGAGTCCCTCAGGATGCACAATTGCCAAGACTTGCTCCTCCAATGCTGTCAGATGTAGGGGAGAAGGTGAGGTCCACTGCCAGTCCTCTTGATGGCAAGCTGGTGCCTTGCTGCAAGGAAACGCACCTTCCCCGTAGGTCGTTCCACCTCTTTCGAATGTCATCCCTTGTGCATGGATGTTGTCCCACGGCGTTCACCCTGTCCACGATTCTTTGCCAAAGCTTTATCTTCCTGGCGATGGAGATCTGCTGTACCTGTGCTCCAAACAGCTGTGGCTCTACCCTGACTATTTCCTCCACCATGACCGCAACTCCTCATCAGTGATCTTGGGGTGCCTTTGTGAGGAGATGGGAGTTGTGTGGAGTGTATAGTGCAGAGGGTGATGTGTGAAGTGGTGGAGTGTGTGGTGTGCGGTGCGTGACGGATGAATGGGTAGTTGTGATATGTGTGTGCAGTTCTCTCTGGGATTGGAGTGGCAAAGTGTAGCGGTCTTCACGTGTTTACAAAGGATTGTGGGTGATGTGGGGTTGTGTTTTATAGTGCTGTTGGTGGGTGTGGGGTGGGTGCATTTGTGTGAGGTGTGGATTTTTGGTTCTGGCCAATGTTGTCTTGTTTTGTTTTTGGGTAGCCATATTCGCCTTGGCGGTGTGCACTGCCAATGGTTTACCGCCGTTGAATGTCCACTGTGGTGATTCGTGGGTCCTTATTTGGAGGGTGTTGTTTTGGTGGCATAACGGTATGGGTGGTAGTACCAACAGTTTATCATGTTCAGTGGGTCTGGCAGATTTGTGGTTGTGGCTGTTTTCTGTTGGTCTTGTGTGCATGTGTCATAATCTGTCAGACGGATGCACACCTCCTTGGCAGTATGCTGGCAGCAGTCACCGCAGCGGTATTCGGAATTTACTGCCAATGTCATAATGAGGACCCATGTCTTTTAACCAATATTTGAAATTCGGAAAGTCATGGCTCCCCCATGACAATGTCACCCATTGTCTACCTAATAGGGAAGCCATCACTGGCAGTTTCCAATAGTGCTTTGGGATATCCATCACACCTCTCAAAACAAGCAGAAAGGGAGTAATGGAGACCACCCCCACCTCTATCATAATATCCAGGGTTCGGATCACCGAAGCCCAAAATGCAGCCATTTTGGGACAGGACATTGCACGGTGGAAAAAATCAGCAGAAGGGCCGGCACACCTACTGGAGGAGGAGTCAGACGACATACCATGCATCACCATAGTAACCGGAGTGTAATATACCTGGTGCAGTTATTTGGAGTAGATCAGTAGGAATTTTCCATTCAGGGAAATAGCTCTTGTGAAAGCACAGAATGATGCCCTTTGCTTATCAGTAATGTCACAGCCCAGATCCACAGACCACAACATACAGGATTGCAACTCAGGCGAGCAATAATATGCACAACAGTAGGGGTGGCCAATAGGAAAGACAGAGGCACCCAATCTGCTAGTATGTCCGGAAAGTTGGGAAGTAACTGTTCGAGAACCTGGTTGAGGTGATAATAACTAAAAACGAGTGTTTCTAGCATTGAGGAGGCAGGTGGGTTTACAAAGGCTTCCAAAGGGGAGGAATTTGTTACTGGGGACAAATCTCCCATATATTTAAGCATTTTATGCACCACCACAAAGAAGGAGTCTTGAGTGAGCAGCAACATGGGGATACAGGCAGTGAGCTCTTCCAGCCATGCTAGCCCCCTGCCTGCGCATTTGACCGTGTGGATCTCCCTTTTAGGAGTATGGCAATAAAAATATACCTGATTGGGGAATGGATCTGCTGGGTCACATTCCAGTTCTACATAAGGCACCCATTAAATGCTGTGTATAAAATGGTTGGTAAATTGAGCATGGGAGACACAATAGTATAGCTCAGAACTGAGTGCCCCAGACCACCCCTGTCATAGGGTTTATGTAATGTAGCTGAACTAATTCTAGGTTGTTGGCCAGCCCCTACCAAGGTAATCATAAGGAAACATAGTTGGGAGAAGAATGCCCTGTGAAGCGTAATAGGGATGTTTTGAAACAAATATAGAAGCTTCAGTAGCACTTGATTTCCATTAGTGCAATTCTCCCAGCTACCAATGGGGGGGAATTTAATCCAGTAAAGCACGAAATCGCTAATCCAGAAATACATATGCCATTGTTTTCTCAAATGACAGTGTCAATGTCCCTGTGATACATAGTGCCTAAATAGCATATCTGTAGAGAAGGAAGTCAAGCTCCGGTCTGGTGGTGGACTCTGTAACGGGGGTCAACAGCGATTTTTCCCAGTTAATTTGGAGTCCAGACCAATACCCATAAGCAATAATATCACAGATTATAGGGTGTAAATTGACAGTAGGTTTCTTGACAGAAAGAAGGACATAATCTGCATACATACATAGCAGGATGTTCCGTCTCCCAAACCTTATGCCTCTATGATGATGGCGATTCTACAGGAGGCACCATTACAATGGCAAAGAGGAGAGGTGATAGTGGGCACCCCTTCTTCGTTCACTAAAGAACAGATTTACCATCAACTTGTTAACTGATAGTCATGCCCCGGTCAGCTGTACATGGGCGGGAACCACTGCAGACAGGCTCTATTCATTCCCATTCATTCAAGTACCTCAAACATGAAGTGGCATTCAATGAATCAAATGCTTTTGCAGCATCAAGGAAAGCCACAACTACCACCAAACAGGGATCTAATCAATGCATAACAGCGAAAACGGAGTGCAGATTTTCCACCGTAGAGAGGCCAGGTATAAACCCAGTCCGATTCAGTTGGACCAGGACAGGCATCAGCTAAAGAAACTGATTGGCTCAATCAACCAGTCATTTGTAAAGCGCTTCGCTGTCACCCCTGGGGGTATCTGGGCACTGGGGTGCGATGTCTCTGTCAAAGAGCCAGGTCTTGAGTTTCTTTCTGAAGTCTGCCAGTGAGGGTGCAGTATGGAGGGGGAGTGGTTGTGCGTTCCAGGCCTTCGTGGCGATGTAGGAAAAAAAACAGCGGCCACCGATGTGGCGGCACCGGATTATGGGTGTGTGCACAAGGGTCAGAGAGGAAGAGCACAGGTGTCTGGTGGGTTGGTGAAAGTGTAGATGGTGGCTGATGTAGTCCGGTCCTTGATCATGTAAGGCTTTGTAGGCGTGCATGAGGAGCTTGAAATGACATCACTTCTGGATGGGGAGCCAGTGGAGGTTTCTGAGGTGGGGTGATGTGGGTGCGCCTGGGAAGGTCCATGATGAGTCTGGTGGCAGTGTTCGATATTGGCTGAAGTCTCTTAAGGGGTGGGAGGACATGTCGGCGTAGAGAGCGTTGCCGTAGTCGAGACAGCTAGTAACAAGGGCCTCTGTGATGGTTTTCCTGGTGTTGGCTGGGATCCATCTGAAGATTCTGTGGAGCCGTGCAGATGGTGTGGGACAGGCTTTATGGCACCTTTGAGGAGAAGCACTGCAACCTCTTCTTTGAGCAGACACTGGTGTACTAGGGAGAGTTCATGCAGAGGGTGTGGAAGCATTAGGGTGACTCAGTTGATCTGCTGCTTCATGGTCAGCTCACTGTCGTGCATGATGCCAATGTTGCGAGCGTGGTCTGTAGGCATGGGAGTGGTCCGAGTTCGGCAGACCACCAGCTATGGTCCCAAATGGAGGTGTTTTTCCAAAGATCAGGACTTCTGTCTTGTCGTAGTTGAGCTTCAGGCAGTAGGTTTTCATCCAGTCGGCTATGAGGTGGTCATGGCGTTGCAGACGTTGGTTCTGGTGGTAGAGGTGATGTCAGTAAGTGAGTGGATCAGTTGAGTTTTGTCTGCGTAGGGGATGATAAAAATGTTATAAGGATTTTATCATCTACATTGATAAGGTGACAAGAGTGGATATGAACTGCATTGAGTAGCGGATTTCCGAGGTTTCACTAATACATTGAGAACGGCTTCCACCATAGACTCCAGAAGGTGACCTGTCTGAAAGGCCTCTTCAAAAACTGAAAAAAGAATCAGGCTGGATTCCCAGCATAAGCTTTATCAAACTAAGGTCGGAGGCCATCTCTCCCAGGGCACAGCAATTTTTTAGTTGAGAAATAACACTCTTGATCTCCTCCACTGTAATTGCCTGACAGAGCACAGTCATCCAAGAAGGACATGCAAACCATGCCTCATCCAGGAACGCATGTATACCCAGTAGTGCATCCACAGTGCATCCTGAGTGCACAGAGCCCCTATTTCTACTAAAATAGTTACCCGTGGCCTGCCGGATATCCTCCCTAAACACGCTGTTTAGCAAGGTTTCAGAATGGAGTCATCAAGCCTAGAGGTAGGGGATTCCGCAGGGAGCTTAAGGACAAAATTAACCAGGGAGTAGCCTGAAAGTGTGCGTGGCAAGTGAGTGCAGAATGTGACCCACCTGAGTAAGCCCTTGGTACCAAACCATGCCTCTAACCTGGACTCATGGACTGAAGAGTGAAAAGTTTATGCATGAGTCACTAGGTGTAGAGTTCTCCATATATCTACTATGTCATTAGCATTAAGGAGATCGCTATAGCACCTCCTGCTTTACTGTGGGTACTGGACAGACCCCTAGTGCTATTGAACAGTGGATCTAGGATAGCATTATGACCCCCCCTCCCCAAAAAAAGGGCAGACTAAGGGTTTAACCCATGAATATGTAAGACTATGCTTGTGAAAAAGTCTGGATAATCAGCATTGGGGCCATTGGAATTCACCAAGGTAAGGCGGACCAAGCCAACTATGCCTTGAACTATAGGTAGTGCGCTTCGAGATCAGAAAACATGTAAAGGTGACATAACTTAACATATATGTGAATCAATATTTCATGAGAAGTCAAACAAGTGAGCATGTGGCAATGCTTACAAGGATTACCACAGCCCCTAATGTTCCAAATAACATAATTCTGGGTCATGTAGTGGAGCAAGAACACCATCCAGTGAGACACTGGAGGGCAAGCAGGCAGACACATGCACATTATACTCTGTAGATACATTAAATCATGGATGATGAGACCTAGGAACAACCTCCCCTCAGTACCCCACCCACACCAGTCCCCAATAGCCCAGTGAATACATACCAACCTACCCAGTTCGATCAATGTCAGCACGTACAATAACAAACATAAAACAATGAAAAGCAATGGCATTTCACCAGAAAACCGAGCACTATAGGCATGAGCAGCCCTCAACGAACCAGAAGAAATCAAGGGTGCCAATTAAATAATGAAAGCCTCCAGAGAACAGTAAATGGGCCCCCAGCTAACACAGGAGTAGGAGCACATAAGTCGCTTTGCATATAGAACAAAAGGAAGCCCACCATGGACAGGCCAAATGACCAGCACTTGCCAAAATTATTCAACATCACTGAGGAGCTGGTCATGCTGGCCGGAACCATCCGAGGAAAGAATGTGTGAGGCTCGACAAAGTCTATTGAGAGCAGAAGATGCTTTCTTGGGGTCTACAAAGATCATAGTTTTGCCCTGCAATGTGAAACGGAGTCAGACTTGATATCGCATAGCATAGGAGATGTTCAGTTCCTGTAATTTCTCCTTGACTGTAGTGAATTTCCAACAAGCGTCTTGCACGCGTTGGATGAAGTTGGTGAAAAAGGATAAGGTCATCCCTTCATAAGTGATGGTGCATCTCTCCCTTGCCAAACGTAAAATGGTGACCTGATCACTATAATTTAGTAGTCTGATGATGATTGGCTGTGGGGCGCCCCTGGAATCGGACGGGGAGCCAACGCACAATGCGCCTGTTCTACCACTAACACTGGAGAGAGCACGTCTGAGCAAAAGAGGTTGCGCACTAGCTTTTACATGTAATCCTCTGTTCGCCCCTTCACCATAGACTCCGTGATACCCAAAATTCAAAGATTGCTCCTGCAAGACCGTGCCTCCAAATCCTAATTTTTCAACTTTATTTTGTCCATTTCTTTCACCATTTCTTTCATTAAGAAATTCTGTTGTGCAATAGCATCCTCGACTCCCAAGAGTCTCTGCTCCATATGATCTATGCGCATTTATGATGATCAAAGCGCTCCTTCATATAATTTATGCAGCAAGTGAGGGAGTAAATCTTGGAATCAATGGTGGAAAGGCTGGTTTTCGTCTCTTTTAGGAAAGAAGCAATCTCAACTCAGGTAAGAGCGCTGCACTGCCCAGCATCTTCCCCAGCAGCAGTCTGCTCATCCTCCCGAACATGTATTAGATCCCCTCAGGATTCATAAGTGAGCTGTGTGTGTTTATCCAGCTTGCCCTTAGTTCGGAGATACTGCGACCCAGCATCCAAGCTTAGAAGCCCCACCTCAGTAGAGGCAACAGCCAGTATCCCTGGGCAACCATGCGAGAACAGAGTGCATAAACAGACACAGGCCAAGTCCAAGTAACCCAGCAGATGGGGGCTTGAGCAGCAGTGGCCTTCTAGTATTTCTGTTGCAGTAAAGCAGTCAGACTGTCAGATACCCAAATAGAGCAGGAATGTCATCGACCAAGGATTTCATGGAGGCAGGCACCACCAGTAACTCACATTTGGAAGGAGCTAGCAGGCTCAAGGTAGGCCATAAGTGTCCAAGACCATTACAGCTGTCTGACAGCAACGCACTGCTCGGGTCTTCCACAGCCTCCACAGCAGGCAAGTGTGGGCTCCCAGGAGGCCTCCATAAAAAGGCAGCACAAACGATTAGAGCCGCTGATCTGGGGCTCCTGTAAAGCAGCTCAAAGGAGAATCAGAGTAGCTGCAAGGAGCCCCTGGTGCTCCACAGGACTGGGTAGCCCCTGTATTAGCGGTCGTCACCGTCAGGCAAGAGGAGCAACTGCTTCCCACTGTTGCCACTGTCTGATTAGTGAGCAGGCCATGGGACGGACTCACTTTTGGTGGTACGGGGGCACCATGCCACCTTGGAGGCTAGTAGTTACAGCATGGGCTGCTCTTCTGTTTCCAAATCTCAAAACTATTCGCCCAGGATGGCAGCAGCCTAAAATAGAGGCTGGCAGTGTTGTGCCCCAGAGCCACGTTGTAATAAGCCACCATCTTCATTGCGGGCTCTCTAGCGCCCCCCCGGGGGAGGTAGTCTTTTAGCTCCCATGGTAGGGAGTGTGAGGAAGGGACCCACGAGGAGCGGAAGTATGCAGGGCACCCACAGCCTTCACCATCCAGCGTGAAGACAGAGATATGGAGCCAAGCGTGCCTACGGAGGAGCATGTTTGAGCTGACTCGCCGAACAATAGTGTCAGGGGTGTGAAGGGGACACTGAATGGTGGTGTTCAAGATATGTTTGCCCTCAGACACTCTTGGAGTCCTTCCCATTCATCCCATCTGGCGCACCCATAATGGGAGAGCAAATCAATAAAACTGGACACCCCAATAATTAGCTGACTGTGCAGCAACTCTTGCCTGCAGCATCAATCCATTTATTCTGCAGTGGGGACTCTCTTTTCCCTGCGGCATCTGTCCATTTACTCTCAGTGGGTGGTGGAGGATCATCTTCTATGGCAGAGGTCTTCAAACTGTGGGGCGGGCCCCCCTTGGGGGGCCTCAAGTGATCCCAAGGGGGGGCGCCAAACTCTGGCCAAAAGAAATATTATACAGATAACATGCCTTTGTTTTAAGCAGAAGCATGTTATTGCAGTTTTAAAAAGGTAACAGTACTTAACTGCAATGTTTAAATAGGTCAAGACCTGTTTAAACATTGCCATCTTTCTAAAATAATTGTGAAAAATTCTGAGGGGGGGCCCAATGTTTTTTTTTTTTCAACTGGGGGGGCACGGCATTAAAAAGTTTGAAGACCACTGTTCTATGGGGTTGACATGCATGTCGACTTTGTTGTACGAAGTTGCCTTGGCTACCAGCTTCTGGTAAGATGAGGAGTCATTGTGGGAGGGGGGATTGTAGGATGGAACTGGGTACCAGTCGGGATCAGTGTCCTCTCGAGTCCCAGGCATTACCAAGTGAGGGGTGTATCATGGGTATCCCCCATCCCTCTGTGTTTTCCTATGTCTGAATGCAGTGACCTCTTAGGTGTATATGAGAGGGGGTCAGGTGTTGAGTCGGGCGGGGATGGAGAACACAGTGGTCTCGGTGGGGATAAAGTTGGTGGTGGCTTAATGTCTGGCATAGGGCTGGGGGTCTTGTCTAACTTCTTTCTGCGTTTGGCTATAATAGGCTTCCTTGAAGATCAGCTGGCTTTTGGAGGCCAGTAGAGCAGTCACCAATGGGCAGGTGAGGATCCAAGTGTATCACAATATGCCCCTACCGGGTGTTGATCTCGTCCTGCTGCATATTGTGATATATAACCGGGCGTTGCAGGATCAGATAGCATTTGGGTTCGGTTGTGGTGCCGAGGGTTTCAGAGCTGAGGGTGGAGTTTTCAGGATCAGCATCTATTCTGACTTCAACACCTTGAGTTTCTGCTCCGACATGTGGGTCGCCGCAAAGGCTGGAGGAGGCAATGCTGATTTTGATGGTTTCTTTGATGCCGAGCCTGCTCACTGTAAAGGCTGCTCGACATGCAAGCATTGTTGAGGGGGATGATGAGGTGGAGACATACTCATGACCATCTGTGCCATTTGAAGGTCTTCAATCTCCAGATCGGAGCTGAAACTGAAGTTGGGCGAGAAAGCCCATCAGCGGCCGAGGGCTGTGCATGTTGTTACCCCACAGGGTCCTGGGTGTCAAAGAGGTTTGGGGTGTGGTCTCCACTTCTACACGGCATCGCGAGGTGACAGGTTTGAGGGTTAGTGGAAAATCTTCTTTGAACAGAAGGAACAGCAGGTGTTGCAGGTGGCCTTGTCGTGCTGGGGCAAGATGTAGAGGTTACAGACTTGATGCAGACCAGTCCCAGGTGAAGAACTGAAGCAAAGAAGGATTTATCTCTTAAATAAAAGTCCTTGTCGACTCAATATTGGAGCATGAGAACAAAATGATGTTTCTGAATGCTTTTAAATCGGTGAAAATTAAAGGGAGAAGTGACCTTAATGATTAAGGCCCTCATTACAACATTGGTGGTAAAAGCCGCTTACCGCCATGCAGAAGACCGCCAACACACCGCCGTGGAATTCCGCCACATCTATTATGACCCACAGCACGGAATCCGCCAAAATTCAAACACCCACACAAGTCCGCCACACCAAAGGTCAGTGATAAACTGGCGAAAACAAAACCTCCACCGTCACGGCAACAGAAATACGCCCACACTATCACGATACACAAATCCACTCGGCGGTCTTTCAACTGTGGTATTCCATTGGCGGTACACACCGCCGCACTCAAACTACACACATTTACAAAACACTGCCACATTGGACAATTCGAAATACACACACCTGATACACATGCACACACCACTCCCACACACACAATACAATATAAAACACGCACCCACATCACCCACAAACCCTTGCTACCAAAAATACCGAAAGAAGGCCAGAGAGAGACACCACAAACAACTACCAAGCATCCACAGGCACACAATACCATCACCCACATAACTTCCACGTACCTCACACAACACACCACTAAATATCACCCCACTTATCACTATACACACCACCCCACACATCACCTACACCACCCCATGGCACGGCAAAGACACCCCAGGTTCTCGGAGGAGGAGCTCAGGGTCATGGTGGAGGAAATCGTCCGGGTAGAGCCACAGCTCTTCGGATCACAGGTGCAGCACACCTCCATAGCTTGGAAGATGGAGCTATGGCGAAAAGTCGTGGACAGGGTTAACGCAGTGGGACAGCACCCAAGAAATCGGGGTAACATCAGGAAGAGGTGGAACGACCTACGGGGGAAGGTGCGTTCCGTGGTCTCAAGACACTACCTTGCGGTTCAGCGGACTGGCGGCGGACCCCCACCTCCTCCCCCACATTTACCAACATGGGAGGAGCAGGTCTTGGTGATTCTGCATCCTGAGGGCATCGCAGGAGTAGATGGAGGAATGGACTCTAGTAAGTCAAAGCTTTACTATTAAATCCCCCACCCTACCTGCATGCTATCACATACCCCCACCCTCGCCCTCACCCCATCACCCAACACCTCACAAATGTCCCAGTATCACAACCCACCCATCCCAACACCAAGCCCTGCATGCAACAACAGAGCAAGGACACCCATCACCAAAGCATGGCCACTGCACTTACCCATACACCTCCCTAAACCACCATCACACAAGGTCCCACACAGGCATGCAAGCACTGGGGTACACGGTCACACACCTATTGCACACCATGGCAATCACAGATGTAATAAACATCCTTTTATACCCCTGCAGGACCCCTACGTCACCGGACAGGAGGGTCCACACTTGTCCACACCACCAACAGAAGAGGCCCACAGTGATAACAGCAGCTCTGTCCAACTGGATCCAGATGACCAGCCCGGCCCATCGGGGACCTCGGGACAGTCGGTTCCCCTCACACAGTCACAGGCCACTCCAGACCTTACCCCCTCTGAAGACACCAGCACAGCACCCACCCAGCTGGCCCATACCTCTGTCCCCAAGACACGTCAAGCAGCAGTGTGTCCACCACTACAGGCAACCCAGGCTAACCCACCACCCCAACAACAATTGGGACCTGAGGGCAGTGGCAGTGGGCACATGGTCCAGGGGACGGAGGACCAGGAACACAGGGGAACTGGGAGGGCTGCTGTGCGACAGGGTGAGGACAGGCCAAGGGAACCTACTCGCTACGAGGCCCTCTACTCCATCATGGGAGCCTACCACCACTCCCAGGAGACGATGGCAACGGTACTGGGCAAGTTTCAGGAGACCTAGCGCCTGCAGGAGGAACAGTATTTGGGCTTCAGGGAGGAACTCAGAACCATCAATTCCACCCTGGGCACCATCGAAGGGGTGCTGAAGGAAGTACTCAACACCAGGAGGGACACTGTGGAACAACAAGGGGCCCCTGACACTAGCCTGGACGATGAACTGCCCACTACCTCCGCCGGCGCTAGTGGACAGGAGGCACCACCACAGGACCACCACACCAGCACCCCACACCCCTGCAGAGGGAGAACCACCACACAAACGGTCCCTGAGATCCAGGACAAAGACAGAGAACAATGCCAAGACCCCCACCAAGAAATGAGACCACCCAGAATGTCATCTTTCTGTCCCACTTTGTCACCCTATCCATCCTCAAACTGCCCCAGCTCCACTTCCTATGCCCATTTGGGCAATGCACCTGTGAGACTAATAGACTGCACTCTGCCATGGACATTCCTCCACCATCACCCCTCACCATTTTACAACCCCCTCCACTATTGAGCACTTAAATAAACACCCTTGAAGCCCAAAACAATCTGGAGTCAGTCTGTGATTTCGAAAAGTGTATTAGCAATTACAGTGACAAGATGCTCTTTCAATTGTAATGTCAACATCCCTATGTCACACAGCTCTAGTCCATGATGAAACAAAGCAGATGTCACACTGTGGGACACACATCTGTGAAATCGTAAGGGAAAGTGACAACTCAGTGACCATACACTGGGTGAAAACAACAGACAGTAGAGAGGTAGTAGTGTTAAAGTACATGTAGTAGGCAGGTCTGTATTCTTACCTGTGTCTCACTGGAAATATTGCAGGATCACCGAGTTCCTGTTGTCCATGTCCTCTTCTTCTGCTTCCTCGTCTTCACTGTCCACAGGCTCCACAGCTGCAACAACACCGCCATCTGCACTATCCTCCTGCAGAAAAGGCACCTGTTGTTGCAAAGCTAAGTTGTGAAGCATTCAGCAGGCCACGATGATCTGGCACATCTTCTTTGGTCAGTAGAATAGGGATCCACCTGTCATATGGAGGCACCTGAACCTGGCCTTCAGGAGGCCGAAGGTCCTCTCTATAATCCTCCTAGTTCACCCATGGGCCTCATTGTAGCGTTCCTCTTCCCTTGTCCTGAGATTCCTCACTGGGGTCAGTAGCCATGACAAGCTGGGGTAACCAGAGTCACCTGCAAATGGCGAGGGACAACTGTTAGACACACACTAAACTGTAGGGATATCCCCAGACCCAGACAACCATTCCCACTGACTTTCTGGAGTTGACCCATCACATAAGTGATGCTGCTATTCCGCAGGATGTAGGGTCATGCACTGAGCCAGGGAACTTGGCATTAACATGGGAGATGTACTGGTCTGCCAAACACACCATCTGCACATTCATGGAATGATAACTCTTCCGGTTTCTGTACACCTGTTCACTCCTGTGGGGGGGTACCAAAGCCACATGTGTCCCATCAATGGCACCTATGATGTTGGGGATATGTCCCAGGGCATAGAAGTCACCTTTCAATGTAGGCAAATCCTCCACCTGAGGGAAAACGATGTAGCTCTGCATGTGTTTCAGCTGGGCAGACAACACTCTGGACAACACGTTGGAAATCATAGGCTGGATTATCCCTGATGCTATGGCCACTGTTGTTTGAAATGACCCACTTGCAAGGAGATGGAGTACTGACAGCACCTGCACTTGAGGGGGGATTCCTGTGGGATGGCGGATAGCTAACATCAGGTCTGGCTCCAGGTGGGCAGACAGTTCCTGGATTGTGGCACGGTCAAGCCTGTAGGTGATGATCACATGTCTTTCCTCCATTGTCGACAGGTCCACCAGCGGTCTGTACACTGGAGGATGCCACCATCTCCTCACCTGCCCCAGCGGACGGTGCCTATGAAGGACAACAGCGAGCACAGAGTCAACCAACTCAGAGGTACGTACCCACAGCTTACACAGAACACTAATCATAATCCGAAAATTGCCCTGTATGTGTGTTGAGGCTAGGCCTAGGTATGTGTGAGGCAGTGAAAAATTAAGCCATGTGGGCCCCTGAAATGGCGGCTGCCTGACCTGTAAAGTGGGACAATGGAATGTGAGGTAACTGCGCTGGCGTTGTACACCGTTGCTGTAGGTGGTCGAAGACCGCGGCGCAATGCTGCATTGGTTAACATTGGACCCTATGGGTCCCAGGAGCCAATGTCGATGTACGCCGGCAGTGACGGTACGCACCACTGCGGACGTGACCGCCATCTTCTATCTGTTCGATCACTTGATACCTGATCTTCGACAGGAGAGGACCTACACTGCAAGTGCTGCTGTGACCTCGGTTTGGAACAGACAATGGCTCGAGTGTCTGGGGAAAGTGCCCCTGCCTTCACATCGGAGGAGTTGGAGAAACTCGTGGATGGGGTCCTCCCCCAGTACACACTACTCTCCGGTCCTCCAGACAAACAGGTAAGTACACTGGAAGCATGCTGTATGGGCTATGCCTGTGTGGAGTGGGGTGGATGAAAGATGGGGGGGGGGGAGATTGAGGCGTGCATGTAACAATGATGAGTGCATGTGCCACATGGCAAGGGTAGGGATGGGGGCCAATGACTGTGACGGTGCATTTGGTAATAACTTTTATTTTCCCCCTGTACAATTCATGTAGGTGAGCGCCCACCAGAAAAAAGATATTTGGCGTGCCATCGCCAAGGACGTCTGGACCCTGGGGGTCTACCACAGACGAAGCACCCACTGCCGTAAGAGATGGGAGGAAATTCGCCGGTGGAGCAAGAAGACGGCCCAGCTGGGGATGGCCTCCAGACAGGGGAGGGGTGCCCGTCGCACCATGACCCCCCTGATGTTCAGGATCCTGGCGGTGGCGTACCCGGAGTTGGATGGGCGCTTGGGGGCATCACAGCAGCCACAAGGGGGTGAGTACACTCTCATCCTGCTGATTTTGCGCGCAGTGGAGGTGTCTGGGTGGGGAAGGTGGGCTGTGGGTTTCCCAAGGCCAGGGCGAGTTTAGTAGCCAAGGTCCCTCCGTAATGCAGGCCATGTGGCACCCCACCCCACCTGTTGTAGGAGGCTGGTCTGGCTTGTAGTGGGTACCAGAGATACTTACACCTTGTGCCAGGTCCAGTTATCCCTTATTACTGTAGAAGAGGTGTTTCTAGCAGGTTAGGCTGATAGAAGGTAGCTATGGCAAAGCAGCTTAGGCTGAACTAGGAGACATGTAAAGCTCCTACTATACCACTTATATCATATGCACAATATCATAAGAAAACACAATACACAGAGTTACTAAAAATAAAGGTACTTTACTGTTATGACAATATGCCAGAAGTATCTCAGTGAGTACCCTCAGTATGAGGATAAGTTATATACACAAGATATATGTACACAAACCAAAATTAGGTAAGTAATAGCAAGAAAAGTAATGCAAACAGTATAGAATTACAATAGATTGCAATAGGAGCAAATAGGTACAGGGGCAACACAAACCATATACTCCAAAAGTGGAATGCGAACCACGAATGGACCCAAAACCTATGTGAGCTTGTAGAGGGTCGCTGGGACTGTAAGAAAACAGTGAGGGTTAGAAAAATAGCCCACCCCAAGACCCTGAAAAGTAGGTGTAAAGTGCACCTACTACCCCCAGAGAGCACAGAAGTCGTGATAGGGGGTTTCTGCAGGAAGAACAAACACCAGCAATGCAACAACAGTGGATTTCCGGACCTGAGTACCTGTAAGACAAGGGGACCAAGTCCAATAGTCGCGACAGTGTCGAGAGTGGGCAGGAGCCCAGGAAATGCCAACTGGAGATGCAAGGATGCTGCCACCAGTTGGAAGAAGCTTGGAGATCTGCAAGAAAGAAGAGGACTAGGAACTTCTCCTTTGGAAGACGGATGTCCCACGTCGCGATGAAGCTTGCAGGGGTGTTCCCACGCAGAAAGACAGCAAACCAGCCTTGCTAGGTGCAAGGGTCGCAGTAGAGGTTTTTGGGTGCTGCTGTGGCCCAGGAGGGATCAGGATGTCACCACTTGGAGGAGGAGACAGAGGGGGTGCCCAGCAACCCAGGGAGCCCACACAGAAGCAGACAGCACCCGCAAAAGTACCCTAACAGGCACTTGGAAGAAAAGTGAACCAGAGTCCACGCGAAGTCACAGAAGGGAGTCCCACAACGCCAGAGGACAACTCAGAAGGTTGTACACTGCAGGAAGGAGTGCCGGGGACCCAGGCTTGGCTGTGCACGAAGGAAATCCTGGAAGAGTGCACAGGAGCCGGAGCAGCTGCAAACCACGCGGTACACAGCAATGCAGTCTAGCGTGGGGAGGCAAGGACTTACCTCCACCAAACTTGGAGTGAAGAGTCACTGGACTGTGGGAGTCACTTGGACAGAGTTGCTGTGTTCCAGGGACCACGCTAGTCAGGATGAGAGAGGACCCAGAGGACCAGTGTTGCAGTCTTTTGGTGCCTGCGTTAGCAGGGGGAAGATTCCGTCGACCCACGGGGGAATTCTTTGGAGTTTCTGGTGCAGGGTGAAGGCAGGCTACCCCTAGAGCATGCACCACCAGGAAACAGTCGAGAAAGCCAGCAGGATTAGGCGCTACAATGTTGCTGGTAGTCGTCTTGCTACTTTGTTGCGGTTTTGCAGGCGTCCTGAGCAGTCAGCGGTCGATCCTTTGGTAAAAGGCAAAGAGGAAGATGCAGAGGAACTCTGGTGAGCTCTTCAATTAGTTATCTGAAGAATTCCCTGAAGCAGAGACCCTAAATAGCCAAAAAAGGAGGCTTGGCTACCAAGTTAGGAGGATTCGCTACCAAGAGAGGTAAGAGCCTATCAGAAGGAGCCTCTGACGTCACCTTCTGGCACTGGCCACTCAGAGCAGTCCAGTGTGCCCCCAACACCTCTGTTTCCAAGATGGCAGAGGTCTGGGACACACTGGAGGAGCTCTGGGCACCTTCCCTGGGAGGTGCAGGTCAGGGGAGTGGTCACTCCCCTTTCCTTTGTCCAGTTTTGCACCAGAGCAGGGCTGGGGGATCCTTGAACCGGTGTAGACTGGCTTATGCAGAGATGGGCACCATCTGTGCCCATCAAAGCATTTCCAGAGGCTGGGGGAGGCTACTCCTCCCCAGCCCTTCACACCTATTTCCAAAGGGAGAGGGTGTAAAACCCTCTCTCAGAGGAAATCCTTTGTTCTGCCTTCCTGGGCCAGGGCTGCCTGGACCCCAGGAGGGCAGAAACCTGTCTGAGGGGGTGGCAGCAGCAGCAGCTGCAGTGCAGACCCTGGAAAGGCAGTTTGGCAGTAACCGGGTACTGTGCTAGAGACCCGGGGGATCATGGAATTGTCCTCCCAATACCAGAATGGTATTGAGGTCACAAATCCATGATCTTGGACATGTTACATGGCCATGTTCAGAGTTACCATTGTGACGCTACACATAGGTAGTGACCTATGTGTAGTGCACGCGTGTAATGGTGTCCCCGCACTCACAAGGTTCGGGGAATTTTCCCTGAACGATGTGGGGGCACCTTGGCAATTGCCAGGGTGCCCACACACTAAGTAACTTTGCACCCAACCTTCACCAGGTGAAGGTTAGACATATAGGTGACTTATAAGTTACTTATGTGCAGTGGTAAATGGCTGTGAAATAACGTGGACTTTATTTCACTCAGGCTGCAGTGGCAGGCCTGTGTAAGAATTGTCAGAGCTCCCTATGGGTGGCAAAAGAAATCCTGCAGCCCATAGGGATCTCCTGGAACCCCAGTACCCTGGGTACCTCAGTACCATATACAAGGGAATTATATGGGTGTACCAGTATGCCAATGTGAATTGGTAAATTTAGTCACTAGCCTGTTAGTGACAAATTTGGAAAGCAGAGAGAGCATAACCACTGAGGTTCTGGTTAGCAGAGCCTCAGTGAGACAGTTAGGCACCACACAGGGAACACATATAGGCCACAAACTTATGAGCACTGGGGTCCTAGCTAGCAGGATCCCAGTGACACATTACAAACACACTGACAACATAGGGTTTTCACTATGACCACTGGGCCCTGGCTAGCAGGATCCCAGTGAGACAGTGAAAACACCCTGACATATACTCACAAACAGGCCAAAGGTGGGGGTAACAAGGCTAGAAAGAGGCTACTTTCCTACACCTGTGTACAGTGCCAAGTACACCTAGTCATGCTCCTGTGTCATCCATGTGTGCAGATGTCGTCGATGGCCTTGTAGGCCATGTCCCAGGGATTGAACAGTGGAGCCCAAGTGCGCAGCGTAGTGCAGGGGGCTTCTGTATCTGTCGTGTCTGCCAATGGTAGCGGTAATGCATGCACTCAACATGTCTTTCTTCTGTCGTCCCCCCCCTCATTATGGTCTCCCTGTTCTTGTGTGCATTAGCATCATCAGGCGGAGGAGCAGTGGCACCGAAGCAGGAGGGAGCTGCATCCCACATGGCCCTGGAGGGCGAGACTATGGACTCGGAGTTCACGAGTGGGACAGTGGGCGAGGGGAGCTCCACGGTGGGGACAGGAGCTGACACCAGTGACACGGACTCGTCCTCTGATGGGAGCTCCCTTGTGGTGGCGGCAACATCTGTGCCCCCGCATCTATAGATACAGCCGCCACCTTCCCTACCAGCACCGCCCTCCCAGCAGCCCCTCAGCCTTTGCCCCGTGCCCGCTAACCCAGGAGGGTGGGCATCACCTTCGCCCCAGGCACCTCAGGCCCTGCCCCAGTCACCCCTGCTGCCCTCAGTGAGGAGGCCACTGACCTCCTCAGGTCCCTCACTGTTGGGCAGTCTACCATTTTGAATGCCATCCAGGGTGTAGAAAGGCAGTTGCAACAAACAAATGCATTCCTGGAGGGCATTCATTCTGGTCAGGCGGCCCTTCAGCGAGCTTTTCAGACTCTGGCCTCAGTACTGATGGCAGCCATTGTCCTTATGTCTAGCCTCCCCCTCCAACTTCCTGCACCGAGACCCAATCCCCTCTACCTCAGCCTATCCCAAGCACACCTTCAGACCAGCATGCACACACGTCAACACACAAGGGAAGCTCTGGCAAACATAAGCACCACACATCCCACAGGCACTCACGCAAGCATCACACACATGCAGACACGCCAACATCCACTGCCTCTACTGTGTCCCCCTCCTCCTCGTCTCCCTCCTCCCTCCCAGTCTCGTCTACACTCACACCTGCATGCACTACATCTACAGCCACTACTGCATTCACCAGCACACACACCACCACACCCCGTTTATGTGCAGTCACCACCCCCACTGCCATTCACACGTCCCCTGTGTCCTCTCCCAGTGTGTCTGTGACGTCACCTCCCAAGATACACAAACGCAGGCACACACCCACCCAACAGCCATCCACCTCACAACAGCCTCCAGCGCATGCACCTTCACCCAAAGTCACCAAACGAACACCTCCTACAACCACAACCTCTTCCTCCACTCCCAAACCCCCTCCAGCTACCCGTCTCAGTGTTTCCCAAAAACGTTTCCTGTCCAACCTTGACCTCTTTCTCACACCTCCCCCACCCCGTCCGTCTCCTAGGGTCCGACTCTCCAGGTCCCAACCTAGCACCTCAGCCACAACATCTCCGGGACCAGTGGTACCTGTAGTCACCGGAATCTGGAGTGCACCGGCCACCAGGGCAGCCAGTGTGGCACGGAGCCACAGCACGGACAGTCCCCCATCTGTGAAGCATCAAAAGTTGGCCAGTGCCCGGCGGGAGAGGGGGAAGACTCCAGCCACCAAAGCCGCTGCCAGGGGTCCAGGTGGGAGTGTGGAGTCTGCTGCGACACCTTCCAAGGTGGGGAAGGGCCACAAGAAAGTCAGCAGGTCTGGGAAGAGCAGCACGTCGGAGAAGACCGCCATCATTTCCGCTGCCCAGGAGGCCACCACCATCATCCCCGCTGCCCAGGAGGCCACCGCCAGCACCTGCCCAGCTGCCCAAGAGGCCACCGCCATCATCCCCGCTGTCCAGGAGGCCACCGCCATCATCCCCGCTGCCCAGGAGGCCACCGCCAGCACCTTCCCTGCTGTCTAAGAGGCCACCGCCATCATCACCACTGCCCAAGAGGCCGCCGCAACCAGCCCCGCTGGGCCAGACACGACCGCCAGCACCAGCCCCGCTGGGCCATGAAGGACTGCCAGCACCAGCCCTGCTGGGCCATGAAGGACCGCCAGCAGATGAGGCACTGCAAAGGACCCCGCTGCAACAAGCACCGCTGGACAGGGCACCGCTGCAACCAGCACCGCTGAACAGGGCACCACCGACACATGCACCGCTGAACAGGGCACCGCCGCCACAAGCACCGCTGAACAGGGCACTGCCACCACATGCACCGCTGGACATGGCACCGCAGCAACAAGCACCGCGGAACAAGGCACCGCTGCCACATGCACCGCTGAACAGGGCACCGCCGCAACAAGCACCGCTGAACAGGGCACCACCACCACATGTACCGCTGAAAAGGGCACTGCCGCCACATGCACCGCTGGCCCATGAGCGCAAAGGGCACTGACACTACTGAGTCCGTCACAAGCAGGATGAAGCACTCTGGGCACCAATCCCCCCCCAGAACCAGTGGAGAAAGGCATCCACTACCTCAGTCCTTGCCAGGATGAAGCACACTGGGCACAAAGCCCCCTTCAGAACCAGTGGAGTATCACATCCACTACCTCTGTCCTTGGCAGGATGAAGCACTCTGGACACAAAGACCCCTCCAGAACCAGTGGAGAAAGGCATCCACTACCTCAGTCCTTGGCAGGATGGAGCACTCTGGACACAAAGCCCCCTCCAGAACCAGTGGAGAGATACATCCACTACCTCAGTCCTTGGCAGGATGAAGCACTCTGGGCACAAAGCCCCCTCCAGAACCAGTGGAGAAAGTCATCCACTACCTCAGTCCTTGGCAGGATGAAGCACTCTGGGCACAAAGCCCCCTCCAGAACCAGTGGAGTATCACATCCACTACCTCAGTCCTTGGCAGGAGGAAGCACTCGGGACACAAAGCCCCCTCCAGAACCAGTTGAGAAAGGCATCCACTTGAGAGACTGTGGCTTTGCACTCCCCAGGATGGAACAGTGGGCAAACCACCCACTGCAGAGACTTGAGAGACTGTGGCTTTGCACTCCCCAGGATGGAACAGTGGGCAAACCACCCACTGTAGAGACTTGAGAGACTGCAGCTTTGCACTCCCCAGGATTGAACATTGGGCAACCCACCCACTGTAGAGACTTGAGAGACTATGGCTGAACAGTGGGCAAACCACCCACTGTAGAGACTTGAGAGACTGTGGCTTTGCACTCCCCAGAATGGAACAATGGGCAACCGACCCACTGGAGAGACTTAAGAGAACGTGGCTTTGCACTCCCAATGATTGAACAGTGGGCAAACCACCCACTGTAGAGATTTGAGAGACTGTGGCTTTGCACTCCCCAGGATTGAACAGTGGGCATGTGGCCCCTGTGGATTTGGCATCATGCACTCAACTGGCTGAGGGGCCCCCCCTTTCCCTCCCCCTGAGGTGCCTGTTTTATTGCTATCTGATGCCCCTGCAGTGTTCTCTACATCATGGTCGGGGATCTTGTGTGGGCCTCGCCCATACCGTGTGGGCCCAGTGTTCCACAGACTTCAATGGAGCACTACCTGGACTACTTTCTTGGTGTATATATTTGTTAGTAGTGTATATATATTTTTGCGTACTGGATTTTAATATATTACAATGGTTAGGCTCATTTCCTTTTGTCTTTGCATTCTTCCGGGGGGCTTGGGGGGTGTTACTGTAATGTATCATGCTGTATTAGTGTGTGTGTTGTGGTGGGTGGGGGTGTGGGTTTTGCGTGTTGCGTGTGTGTTTCCCTGTTTTTTGCCTCCCCCTTCCCTGTGTCGTAGGTGCAGTACTCACCGTGGTCTTCGCATCCGGCGTTCATGCTCCTGGTAGAGGAGCAAGAAGATAAGGGCTGGCAGGATCTGCAGCTCTGGTTCCATGGCGTCCGGATTCCTCGTGGGGTGTGTAGAGGTGAGAATTTTCCCTTCGAAGTCCTGTTTCCGCCGTGTTTTTGACTGCAGTGAATCCGCCCCGGAAAAGGTGGCGGATTGGTAGGTTGTGATACTATGGGCGGTACTTTGTCCTCCGCCTGTCTGTTGGTGGTGACCGCCGCGATGTTTGTTTGTACCGCCGTGGCGGTCGGAGTGTGAAAGTGGCTGTCTTTGTTGGCGGTTTTCGCCACGGTCGTAATCCCAATTTTTTTCCCGCCGGCCTGTTGGCAGTCTTACCGCCGCTTTAACACCGTCCGCCAGGGTTGTAATGACCACCGAACTCTCCTTTTTAATTTTCTCCAGTTTCAAAGATTCATAAACTTAATTTTATTTTGTTCTCATTTTGCAGTGTAGCATTTTTTTTAATTGGGAGAAATTTTAAATGAAGAAAACCTTTTCTATGAAACATTAAGGCCCTCATTACGACCTTGGCGGGCGGCTGAAGCCGCCTGCCAAGATCAGACCGCTGGGCGGCTGCCAATGCAGCCACACCCCGTCGCGGCCATTTGGAGATCCCCGCTGGGCCGGCGGGGATCTCAGCCGCAACACAGGAGCCGGCTCCAAATGGAGCCGGCGGTGTTTCGGCCGTGCGACGGGTGCAGTTGCACCCGTCGCGCTTTTCACTGTCTGCATGGCAGACAGTGAAAAGCTGCGCGGGGCACTGCCAGGGGGCCCCTGCACTGCCCATGCAGTGCAGGGCAGTGGCAGTGCCAGTGGCATGGGCAGTGCAGGGGCCCCCAGGGGCTCCGCGACTCCCCATACCGCCAGCCTTTTCCTGGCGGTTCAAACCACCAGGAACAGGCTGGGGTTACGGGGACTCGTAATCCCCTGGGCAGCGCTCCGCCAGCCTGTTGGCGGTGGTTCCGTCAAAACAGCCCTGGTGGTCTTGGACCGCCAGGGTTGTAATGACCCCCTAAATCTTAGGACCTCATTACAACCGTGGTGGTAAATGCCGCCTACCGCCGTGCTTACAGCCACTAACATACCGTGCCCGTGGCGGTATTCTGCTATGGGTATTATGACCCACACTGAGAATTCCGCCACAATACAGACACCCACACAAGTCCGTCCGCCTAAAGGTCAGTGATAAACTGGTGATAGCAAAACCCACACAGTTACGCCAACAGGATTACGCCCACAGTATCACGACCCACGAATCACCGTGGCGGTCTTTCAAACGTGGTAAACCATTGGCGGTACACACCGCTGCATTCAAAATACACACACATTTACAAAACACTAACACATTGGACAATTCTAACTACACACACCTGACACACATACACACACCACACACACACACACTCACACCACTGTAAAACACACACACAAATTACCCACAACACTTTCAAAGAAAAAAAAGATTGCCAACACACAGAGACACAAGCCAGGAGCACCCACTCAATCAGAGGCACAGAACACCATCACCCATACACCATCCACGCACATCACAGCATACACCCCAACACATCAACCCACACATCCTCACACATATCACTCACACCACATCCATGGCACCCCAAAGACACCCCAGGTTTTCAGAGGAGGAGCTAAGGGTCATGGTGGAGGAAATCATCTGGGTAGAGCCACAGCTATTCGGATCACAGGTGCAACAGACGTCCATTGCTAGGAAGATGGAGCTATGACGGAGAATCATGGACAGGGTCAGCGCCGTGGGATAGCACCGCAGAACAAGGGATGACATCAGGTAGAGGTGGAACGACCTACGGGGGAAGGTGCGTTCCGTGGTTGCAAGACACCAGGTAGCCGTACAGAGGACTGGCGGTGGACCCCCTCCTCCTCCCCCACAACTAACAACATGGGAGGAGCAAGTCTTGGCGATCATGCATCCTGAGGGCCTCGCAGGAGTAGCAGGAGGAGTGGACTCTGTAAGTCATATCTTTACTACTATATCCCCCACCCTACCTGCATGCCATCACAAACTCCTACCTATACCCTCACCCCATTACTCCACCCCCTCAAATATACCCCACCATCACAACCCACCCATCCCAATACCAAGCCCTGCATGTAACACTAATGCATGGATCCCCAACACAGACCTGCATGGACACCCATCACCACAGCATGCCAAGTAGAGAGACTCACCCAGCCCACAAAATCACCACTCACAGAAGGCCAAGCTGACAGGGAAATCACAATCATACAGGGAAACACACCCATGCACAAGATGACACACGAAGATAACACTGCATTTGCATCCCCACAGGACCCATACTCAACGTCACTGGAGAGGAGGTGCCAGCTACATCCAGTCCCCCCCTGAAGAGGCCCACAGTGACAACAGCAGCTCTGCACGCCTGGATCAGGATGAGCAACCTGGCCCATCAGGGAACTCTGGACAGTCAGTTCCCCTGCCACAGTCCCAACCCACCTCAGAGCCTCCCCCTCAGGAAACACCAGCACAGCACCCACCCAGCGGGCCCATGCCACTGTTCCCAGGAAACGTCAATCAGCAGTGTGTCCACCACTACAGGGACCCCAGGCAATCCCACAAACACAGAACGATCAGGGACCTGGGGTCAGTGGCAGTGGCACACGGGTCAAGGGACAGAGGCACAGGACAACAGGGAAGCTGGGAGGACTGCTGTGCGACAGGGGGAGGACAGGCCCAGGGAACCCACTCTTCACGAGGCACTCTCCAACATCCTAGGAGCATACCACCATTCCCAGGAGACCATGGGCCAGATACTGGCCAAATTGCAGGAGACCCAGGGGCTGCAGGAGAGACAGTACCTGGGGATCAGGGATGACCTAAAAAACATCTACACCATCCTGGTCACCATTGCAGGGGTGCTGGCTGACATGGGCAAGAGCATGAGGGAGGCAGTGGCACAACAACGGGCGCCTGACACTAGCCACACCGATGAACAGCCCTCCACCTCCGCCGGCTCTAGTGGACAGGAAGCCCCGCCACAGGAACAACAGGCCACCAGCACCCCACCCCCTGCAGAAGGAGAACCACCCCACAAACGGTCCCTGCAAACCAGGCAGAAGCCAGAGAACATTGCCAAGACCGCCGCCAGGAAATAGGACTCTCCTGATTGTGACCCTTCTGTCCCACTCTGTCACCCTGTCCACCTTGAACTGCCATTACTCCCCTTCCTATGCCCCATTGGACAATGCACCTGTGATACCAAGAGACTGGACTCTACCCTGGATTTTCCTCCACCATCAGTCTAGCCCATTGCACATCCCCCTCTACTTGTGAGCACTTAAATAAACACCCTTTGAACAAATACTAAGCGGGAGTCCGTCAAATGATCAAAACACTGCCACATTGGACAATTCGAAATACACACACCTGATACACATGCACACACCACTCCCACACACACAATACAATATAAAACACGCACCCACATCACCCACAAACCCTTGCTACCAAAAATACCGAAAGAAGGCCAGAGAGAGACACCACAAACAACTACCAAGCATCCACAGGCACACAATACCATCACCCACATAACTTCCACGTACCTCACACAACACACCACTAAATATCACCCCACTTATCACTATACACACCACCCCACACATCACCTACACCACCCCATGGCACGGCAAAGACACCCCAGGTTCTCGGAGGAGGAGCTCAGGGTCATGGTGGAGGAAATCGTCCGGGTAGAGCCACAGCTCTTCGGATCACAGGTGCAGCACACCTCCATAGCTTGGAAGATGGAGCTATGGCGAAAAGTCGTGGACAGGGTTAACGCAGTGGGACAGCACCCAAGAAATCGGGGTAACATCAGGAAGAGGTGGAACGACCTACGGGGGAAGGTGCGTTCCGTGGTCTCAAGACACTACCTTGCGGTTCAGCGGACTGGCGGCGGACCCCCACCTCCTCCCCCACATTTACCAACATGGGAGGAGCAGGTCTTGGTGATTCTGCATCCTGAGGGCATCGCAGGAGTAGATGGAGGAATGGACTCTAGTAAGTCAAAGCTTTACTATTAAATCCCCCACCCTACCTGCATGCTATCACATACCCCCACCCTCGCCCTCACCCCATCACCCAACACCTCACAAATGTCCCAGTATCACAACCCACCCATCCCAACACCAAGCCCTGCATGCAACAACAGAGCAAGGACACCCATCACCAAAGCATGGCCACTGCACTTACCCATACACCTCCCTAAACCACCATCACACAAGGTCCCACACAGGCATGCAAGCACTGGGGTACACGGTCACACACCTATTGCACACCATGGCAATCACAGATGTAATAAACATCCTTTTATACCCCTGCAGGACCCCTACGTCACCGGACAGGAGGGTCCACACTTGTCCACACCACCAACAGAAGAGGCCCACAGTGATAACAGCAGCTCTGTCCAACTGGATCCAGATGACCAGCCCGGCCCATCGGGGACCTCGGGACAGTCGGTTCCCCTCACACAGTCACAGGCCACTCCAGACCTTACCCCCTCTGAAGACACCAGCACAGCACCCACCCAGCTGGCCCATACCTCTGTCCCCAAGACACGTCAAGCAGCAGTGTGTCCACCACTACAGGCAACCCAGGCTAACCCACCACCCCAACAACAATTGGGACCTGAGGGCAGTGGCAGTGGGCACATGGTCCAGGGGACGGAGGACCAGGAACACAGGGGAACTGGGAGGGCTGCTGTGCGACAGGGTGAGGACAGGCCAAGGGAACCTACTCGCTACGAGGCCCTCTACTCCATCATGGGAGCCTACCACCACTCCCAGGAGACGATGGCAACGGTACTGGGCAAGTTTCAGGAGACCTAGCGCCTGCAGGAGGAACAGTATTTGGGCTTCAGGGAGGAACTCAGAACCATCAATTCCACCCTGGGCACCATCGAAGGGGTGCTGAAGGAAGTACTCAACACCAGGAGGGACACTGTGGAACAACAAGGGGCCCCTGACACTAGCCTGGACGATGAACTGCCCACTACCTCCGCCGGCGCTAGTGGACAGGAGGCACCGCCACAGGACCACCACACCAGCACCCCACACCCCTGCAGAGGGAGAACCACCACACAAACGGTCCCTGAGATCCAGGACAAAGACAGAGAACAATGCCAAGACCCCCACCAAGAAATGAGACCACCCAGAATGTCATCTTTCTGTCCCACTTTGTCACCCTATCCATCCTCAAACTGCCCCAGCTCCACTTCCTATGCCCATTTGGGCAATGCACCTGTGAGACTAATAGACTGCACTCTGCCATGGACATTCCTCCACCATCACCCCTCACCATTTTACAACCCCCTCCACTATTGAGCACTTAAATAAACACCCTTGAAGCCCAAAACAATCTGGAGTCAGTCTGTGATTTCGAAAAGTGTATTAGCAATTACAGTGACAAGATGCTCTTTCAATTGTAATGTCAACATCCCTATGTCACACAGCTCTAGTCCATGATGAAACAAAGCAGATGTCACACTGTGGGACACACATCTGTGAAATCGTAAGGGAAAGTGACAACTCAGTGACCATACACTGGGTGAAAACAACAGACAGTAGAGAGGTAGTAGTGTTAAAGTACATGTAGTAGGCAGGTCTGTATTCTTACCTGTGTCTCACTGGAAATATTGCAGGATCACCGAGTTCCTGTTGTCCATGTCCTCTTCTTCTGCTTCCTCGTCTTCACTGTCCACAGGCTCCACAGCTGCAACAACACCGCCATCTGCACTATCCTCCTGCAGAAAAGGCACCTGTTGTTGCAAAGCTAAGTTGTGAAGCATTCAGCAGGCCACGATGATCTGGCACATCTTCTTTGGTCAGTAGAATAGGGATCCACCTGTCATATGGAGGCACCTGAACCTGGCCTTCAGGAGGCCGAAGGTCCTCTCTATAATCCTCCTAGTTCGCCCATGGGCCTCATTGTAGCGTTCCTCTTCCCTTGTCCTGAGATTCCTCACTGGGGTCAGTAGCCATGACAAGCTGGGGTAACCAGAGTCACCTGCAAATGGCGAGGGACAACTGTTAGACACACACTAAACTGTAGGGATATCCCCAGACCCAGACAACCATTCCCACTGACTTTCTGGAGTTGACCCATCACATAAGTGATGCTGCTATTCCGCAGGATGTAGGGTCATGCACTGAGCCAGGGAACTTGGCATTAACATGGGAGATGTACTGGTCTGCCAAACACACCATCTGCACATTCATGGAATGATAACTCTTCCGGTTTCTGTACACCTGTTCACTCCTGTGGGGGGGTACCAAAGCCACATGTGTCCCATCAATGGCACCTATGATGTTGGGGATATGTCCCAGGGCATAGAAGTCACCTTTCACTGTAGGCAAATCCTCCACCTGAGGGAAAACGATGTAGCTCTGCATGTGTTTCAGCTGGGCAGACAACACTCTGGACAACACGTTGGAAATCATAGGCTGGATTATCCCTGATGCTATGGCCACTGTTGTTTGAAATGACCCACTTGCAAGGAGATGGAGTACTGACAGCACCTGCACTTGAGGGGGGATTCCTGTGGGATGGCGGATAGCTAACATCAGGTCTGGCTCCAGGTGGGCAGACAGTTCCTGGATTGTGGCACGGTCAAGCCTGTAGGTGATGATCACATGTCTTTCCTCCATTGTCGACAGGTCCACCAGCGGTCTGTACACTGGAGGATGCCACCATCTCCTCACCTGCCCCAGCGGACGGTGCCTATGAAGGACAACAGCGAGCACAGAGTCAACCAACTCAGAGGTACGTACCCACAGCTTACACAGAACACTAATCATAATCCGAAAATTGCCCTGTATGTGTGTTGAGGCTAGGCCTAGGTATGTGAGGCAGTGAAAAATTAAGCCATGTGGGCCCCTGAAATGGCGGCTGCCTGACCTGTAAAGTGGGACAATGGAATGTGAGGTAACTGCGCTGGCGTTGTACACCGTTGCTGTAGGTGGTCGAAGACCGCGGCGCAATGCTGCATTGGTTAACATTGGACCCTATGGGTCCCAGGAGCCAATGTCGATGTACGCCGGCAGTGACGGTACGCACCACTGCGGACGTGACCGCCATCTTCTATCTGTTCGATCACTTGATACCTGATCTTCGACAGGAGAGGACCTACACTGCAAGTGCTGCTGTGACCTCGGTTTGGAACAGACAATGGCTCGAGTGTCTGGGGAAAGTGCCCCTGCCTTCACATCGGAGGAGTTGGAGAAACTCGTGGATGGGGTCCTCCCCCAGTACACACTACTCTCCGGTCCTCCAGACAAACAGGTAAGTACACTGGAAGCATGCTGTATGGGCTATGCCTGTGTGGAGTGGGGTGGATGAAAGATGGGGGGGGGGGAGATTGAGGCGTGCATGTAACAATGATGAGTGCATGTGCCACATGGCAAGGGTAGGGATGGGGGCCAATGACTGTGACGGTGCATTTGGTAATAACTTTTCTTTTCCCCCTGTACAATTCATGTAGGTGAGCGCCCACCAGAAAAAAGATATTTGGCGTGCCATCGCCAAGGACGTCTGGACCCTGGGGGTCTACCACAGACGAAGCACCCACTGCCGTAAGAGATGGGAGGAAATTCGCCGGTGGAGCAAGAAGACGGCCCAGCTGGGGATGGCCTCCAGACAGGGGAGGGGTGCCCGTCGCACCATGACCCCACTGATGTTCAGGATCCTGGCGGTGGCGTACCCGGAGTTGGATGGGCGCTTGGGGGCATCACAGCAGCCACAAGGGGGTGAGTACACTCTCATCCTGCTGATTTTGCGCGCAGTGGAGGTGTCTGGGTGGGGAAGGTGGGCTGTGGGTTTCCCAAGGCCAGGGCGAGTTTAGTAGCCAAGGTCCCTCCGTAATGCAGGCCATGTGGCACCCCACCCCACCTGTTGTAGGAGGCTGGTCTGGCTTGTAGTGGGTACCAGAGATACTTACACCTTGTGCCAGGTCCAGTTATCCCTTATTACTGTAGAAGAGGTGTTTCTAGCAGGTTAGGCTGATAGAAGGTAGCTATGGCAAAGCAGCTTAGGCTGAACTAGGAGACATGTAAAGCTCCTACTATACCACTTATATCATATGCACAATATCATAAGAAAACACAATACACAGAGTTACTAAAAATAAAGGTACTTTACTGTTATGACAATATGCCAGAAGTATCTCAGTGAGTACCCTCAGTATGAGGATAAGTTATATACACAAGATATATGTACACAAACCAAAATTAGGTAAGTAATAGCAAGAAAAGTAATGCAAACAGTATAGAATTACAATAGATTGCAATAGGAGCAAATAGGTACAGGGGCAACACAAACCATATACTCCAAAAGTGGAATGCGAACCACGAATGGACCCAAAACCTATGTGAGCTTGTAGATGGTCGCTGGGACTGTAAGAAAACAGTGAGGGTTAGAAAAATAGCCCACCCCAAGACCCTGAAAAGTAGGTGTAAAGTGCACCTACTACCCCCAGAGAGCACAGAAGTCGTGATAGGGGGTTTCTGCAGGAAGAACAAACACCAGCAATGCAACAACAGTGGATTTCCGGACCTGAGTACCTGTAAGACAAGGGGACCAAGTCCAATAGTCGCGACAGTGTCGCGAGTGGGCAGGAGCCCAGGAAATGCCAACTGGAGATGCAAGGATGCTGCCACCAGTTGGAAGAAGCTTGGAGTTCTGCAAGAAAGAAGAGGACTAGGAACTTCTCCTTTGGAAGACGGATGTCCCACGTCGCGATGAAGCTTGCAGGGGTGTTCCCACGCAGAAAGACAGCAAACCAGCCTTGCTAGGAGCAAGGGTCGCAGTAGAGGTTTTTGGGTGCTGCTGTGGCCCAGGAGGGATCAGGATGTCACCACTTGGAGGAGGAGACAGAGGGGGTGCCCAGCAACCCAGGGAGCCCACACAGAAGCAGACAGCACCCGCAAAAGTACCCTAACAGGCACTTGGAAGAAAAGTGAACCAGAGTCCACGCGAAGTCACAGAAGGGAGTCCCACAACGCCAGAGGACAACTCAGAAGGTTGTACACTGCAGGAAGGAGTGCCGGGGACCCAGGCTTGGCTGTGCACGAAGGAAATCCTGGAAGAGTGCACAGGAGCCGGAGCAGCTGCAAACCACGCGGTACACAGCAATGCAGTCTAGCGTGGGGAGGCAAGGACTTACCTCCACCAAACTTGGAGTGAAGAGTCACTGGACTGTGGGAGTCACTTGGACAGAGTTGCTGTGTTCCAGGGACCACGCTAGTCAGGATGAGAGAGGACCCAGAGGACCAGTGTTGCAGTCTTTTGGTGCCTGCGTTAGCAGGGGGAAGATTCCGTCGACCCACGGGGGAATTCTTTGGAGTTTCTGGTGCAGGGTGAAGGCAGGCTACCCCTAGAGCATGCACCACCAGGAAACAGTCGAGAAAGCCAGCAGGATTAGGCGCTACAATGTTGCTGGTAGTCGTCTTGCTACTTTGTTGCGGTTTTGCAGGCGTCCTGAGCAGTCAGCGGTCGATCCTTTGGTAAAAGGCAAAGAGGGAGATGCAGAGGAACTCTGGTGAGCTCTTCAATTAGTTATCTGAAGAATTCCCTGAAGCAGAGACCCTAAATAGCCAAAAAAGGAGGCTTGGCTACCAAGTTAGGAGGATTCGCTACCAAGAGAGGTAAGAGCCTATCAGAAGGAGCCTCTGACGTCACCTTCTGGCACTGGCCACTCAGAGCAGTCCAGTGTGCCCCCAACACCTCTGTTTCCAAGATGGCAGAGGTCTGGGACACACTGGAGGAGCTCTGGGCACCTTCCCTGGGAGGTGCAGGTCAGGGGAGTGGTCACTCCCCTTTCCTTTGTCCAGTTTTGCACCAGAGCAGGGCTGGGGGATCCTTGAACCGGTGTAGACTGGCTTATGCAGAGATGGGCACCATCTGTGCCCATCAAAGCATTTCCAGAGGCTGGGGGAGGCTACTCCTCCCCAGCCCTTCACACCTATTTCCAAAGGGAGAGGGTGTAAAACCCTCTCTCAGAGGAAATCCTTTGTTCTGCCTTCCTGGGCCAGGGCTGCCTGGACCCCAGGAGGGCAGAAACCTGTCTGAGGGGGTGGCAGCAGCAGCAGCTGCAGTGCAGACCCTGGAAAGGCAGTTTGGCAGTAACCGGGTACTGTGCTAGAGACCCGGGGGATCATGGAATTGTCCTCCCAATACCAGAATGGTATTGAGGTCACAAATCCATGATCTTGGACATGTTACATGGCCATGTTCAGAGTTACCATTGTGACGCTACACATAGGTAGTGACCTATGTGTAGTGCACGCGTGTAATGGTGTCCCCGCACTCACAAGGTTCGGGGAATTTTCCCTGAACGATGTGAGGGCACCTTGGCAATTGCCAGGGTGCCCACACACTAAGTAACTTTGCACCCAACCTTCACCAGGTGAAGGTTAGACATATAGGTGACTTATAAGTTACTTATGTGCAGTGGTAAATGGCTGTGAAATAACGTGGACTTTATTTCACTCAGGCTGCAGTGGCAGGCCTGTGTAAGAATTGTCAGAGCTCCCTATGGGTGGCAAAAGAAATCCTGCAGCCCATAGGGATCTCCTGGAACCCCAGTACCCTGGGTACCTCAGTACCATATACAAGGGAATTATATGGGTGTACCAGTATGCCAATGTGAATTGGTAAATTTAGTCACTAGCCTGTTAGTGACAAATTTGGAAAGCAGAGAGAGCATAACCACTGAGGTTCTGGTTAGCAGAGCCTCAGTGAGACAGTTAGGCACCACACAGGGAACACATATAGGCCACAAACTTATGAGCACTGGGGTCCTAGCTAGCAGGATCCCAGTGACACATTACAAACACACTGACAACATAGGGTTTTCACTATGACCACTGGGCCCTGGCTAGCAGGATCCCAGTGAGACAGTGAAAACACCCTGACATATACTCACAAACAGGCCAAAGGTGGGGGTAACAAGGCTAGAAAGAGAATACTTTCCTACACCTGTGTACAGTGCCAAGTACACCTAGTCATGCTCCTGTGTCATCCATGTGTGCAGATGTCGTCGATGGCCTTGTAGGCCATGTCCCAGGGATTGAACAGTGGAGCCCAAGTGCGCAGCGTAGTGCAGGGGGCTTCTGTATCTGTCGTGTCTGCCAATGGTAGCGGTAATGCATGCACTCAACATGTCTTTCTTCTGTCGTCCCCCCCCTCATTATGGTCTCCCTGTTCTTGTGTGCATTAGCATCATCAGGCGGAGGAGCAGTGGCACCGAAGCAGGAGGGAGCTGCATCCCACATGGCCCTGGAGGGCGAGACTATGGACTCGGAGTTCACGAGTGGGACAGTGGGCGAGGGGAGCTCCACGTGGGGACAGGAGCTGACACCAGTGACACGGACTCGTCCTCTGATGGGAGCTCCCTTGTGGTGGCGGCAACATCTGTGCCCCCGCATCTATAGATACAGCCGCCACCTTCCCTACCAGCACCGCCCTCCCAGCAGCCCCTCAGCCTTTGCCCCGTGCCCGCTCACCCAGGAGGGTGGGCATCACCTTCGCCCCAGGCACCTCAGGCCCTGCCCCAGTCACCCCTGCTGCCCTCAGTGAGGAGGCCACTGACCTCCTCAGGTCCCTCACTGTTGGGCAGTCTACCATTTTGAATGCCATCCAGGGTGTAGAAAGGCAGTTGCAACAAACAAATGCATTCCTGGAGGGCATTCATTCTGGTCAGGCGGCCCTTCAGCGAGCTTTTCAGACTCTGGCCTCAGTACTGATGGCAGCCATTGTCCTTATGTCTAGCCTCCCCCTCCAACTTCCTGCACCGAGACCCAATCCCCTCTACCTCAGCCTATCCCAAGCACACCTTCAGACCAGCATGCACACACGTCAACACACAAGGGAAGCTCTGGCAAACATAAGCACCACACATCCCACAGGCACTCACGCAAGCATCACACACATGCAGACACGCCAACATCCACTGCCTCTACTGTGTCCCCCTCCTCCTCGTCTCCCTCCTCCCTCCCAGTCTCGTCTACACTCACACCTGCATGCACTACATCTACAGCCACTACTGCATTCACCAGCACACACACCACCACACCCCGTTTATGTGCAGTCACCACCCCCACTGCCATTCACACGTCCCCTGTGTCCTCTCCCAGTGTGTCTGTGACGTCACCTCCCAAGATACACAAACGCAGGCACACACCCACCCAACAGCCATCCACCTCACAACAGCCTCCAGCGCATGCACCTTCACCCAAAGTCACCAAACGAACACCTCCTACAACCACAACCTCTTCCTCCACTCCCAAACCCCCTCCAGCTACCCGTCTCAGTGTTTCCCAAAAACGTTTCCTGTCCAACCTTGACCTCTTTCCCACACCTCCCCCACCCCGTCCGTCTCCTAGGGTCCGACTCTCCAGGTCCCAACCTAGCACCTCAGCCACAACATCTCCGGGACCAGTGGTACCTGTAGTCACCGGAATCTGGAGTGCACCGGCCACCAGGGCAGCCAGTGTGGCACGGAGCCACAGCACGGACAGTCCTCCATCTGTGAAGCATCAAAAGTTGGCCAGTGCCCGGCGGGAGAGGGGGAAGACTCCAGCCACCAAAGCCGCTGCCAGGGGTCCAGGTGGGAGTGTGGAGTCTGCTGCGACACCTTCCAAGGTGGGGAAGGGCCACAAGAAAGTCAGCAGGTCTGGGAAGAGCAGCACGTCGGAGAAGACCGCCATCATTTCCGCTGCCCAGGAGGCCACCACCATCATCCCCGCTGCCCAGGAGGCCACCGCCAGCACCTGCCCAGCTGCCCAAGAGGCCACCGCCATCATCCCCGCTGTCCAGGAGGCCACCGCCATCATCCCCGCTGCCCAGGAGGCCACTGCCAGCACCTTCCCTGCTGTCTAAGAGGCCACCGCCATCATCCCCACTGCCCAAGAGGCCGCCGCAACCAGCCCCGCTGGGCCAGACACGACCGCCAGCACCAGCCCCGCTGGGCCATGAAGGACTGCCAGCACCAGCCCTGCTGGGCCATGAAGGACCGCCAGCAGATGAGGCACTGCAAAGGACCCCGCTGCAACAAGCACCGCTGGACAGGGCACCGCCGCAACCAGCACCGCTGAACAGGGCACCACCGACACATGCACCGCTGAACAGGGCACCGCCGCCACAAGCACCGCTGAACAGGGCACTGCCACCACATGCACCGCTGGACATGGCACCGCAGCAACAAGCACCGCGGAACAAGGCACCGCTGCCACATGCACTGCTGAACAGGGCACCGCCGCAACAAGCACCGCTGAACAGGGCACCGCCACCACATGTACCGCTGAAAAGGGCACTGCCGCCACATGCACCGCTGGCCCATGAGCGCAAAGGGCACTGACACTACTGAGTCCGTCACAAGCAGGATGAAGCACTCTGGGCACCAATCCCCCCCCAGAACCAGTGGAGAAAGGCATCCACTACCTCAGTCCTTGACAGGATGAAGCACACTGGGCACAAAGCCCCCTCCAGAACCAGTGGAGTATCACATCCACTACCTCTGTCCTTGGCAGGATGAAGCACTCTGGACACAAAGACCCCTCCAGAACCAGTGGAGAAAGGCATCCACTACCTCAGTCCTTGGCAGGATGGAGCACTCTGGGCACAAAGCCCCCTCCAGAACCAGTGGAGAGATACATCCACTACCTCAGTCCTTGGCAGGATGAAGCACTCTGGGCACAAAGCCCCCTCCAGAACCAGTGGAGAAAGTCATCCACTACCTCAGTCCTTGGCAGGATGAAGCACTCTGGGCACAAAGCCCCCTCCAGAACCAGTGGAGTATCACATCCACTACCTCAGTCCTTGGCAGGAGGAAGCACTCGGGACACAAAGCCCCCTCCAGAACCAGTTGAGAAAGGCATCCACTTGAGAGACTGTGGCTTTGCACTCCCCAGGATGGAACAGTGGGCAAACCACCCACTGCAGAGACTTGAGAGACTGTGGCTTTGCACTCCCCAGGATGGAACAGTGGGCAAACCACCCACTGTAGAGACTTGAGAGACTGCAGCTTTGCACTCCCCAGGATTGAACATTGGGCAACCCACCCACTGTAGAGACTTGAGAGACTATGGCTGAACAGTGGGCAAACCACCCACTGTAGAGACTTGAGAGACTGTGGCTTTGCACTCCCCAGAATGGAACAATGGGCAACCGACCCACTGGAGAGACTTAAGAGAACGTGGCTTTGCACTCCCCATGATTGAACAGTGGGCAAACCACCCACTGTAGAGATTTGAGAGACTGTGGCTTTGCACTCCCCAGGATTGAACAGTGGGCATGTGGCCCCTGTGGATTTGGCATCATGCACTCAACTGGCTGAGGGGCCCCCCCTTTCCCTCCCCCTGAGGTGCCTGTTTTATTGCTATCTGATGCCCCTGCAGTGTTCTCTACGTCATGGTCGGGGATCTTGTGTGGGCCTCGCCCATACCGTGTGGGCCCAGTGTTCCACAGACTTCAATGGAGCACTACCTGGACTACTTTCTTGGTGTATATATTTGTTAGTAGTGTATATATATTTTTGCGTACTGGATTTTAATATATTACAATGGTTAGGCTCATTTCCTTTTGTCTTTGCATTCTTCCGGGGGGATTGGGGGGTGTTACTGTAATGTATCATGCTGTATTAGTGTGTGTGTTGTGGTGGGTGGGGGTGTGGGTTTTGCGTGTTGCGTGTGTGTTTCCCTGTTTTTTGCCTCCCGCTTCCCTGTGTCGTAGGTGCAGTACTCACCGTGGTCTTCGCATCCGGCGTTCATGCTCCTGGTAGAGGAGCAAGAAGATAAGGGCTGGCAGGATCTGCAGCTCTGGTTCCATGGCGTCCGGATTCCTCGTGGGGTGTGTAGAGGTGAGAATTTTCCCTTCGAAGTCCTGTTTCCGCCGTGTTTTTGACTGCAGTGAATCCGCCCCGGAAAAGGTGGCGGATTGGTAGGTTGTGATACTATGGGCGGTACTTTGTCCTCCGCCTGTCTGTTGGCGGTGACCGCCGCGATGTTTGTTTGTACCGCCGTGGCGGTCGGAGTGTGAAAGTGGCTGTCTTTGTTGGCGGTTTTCGCCACGGTCGTAATCCCAATTTTTTTCCCGCCGGCCTGTTGGCAGTCTTACCGCCGCTTTAACACCGTCCGCCAGGGTTGTAATGACCACCGAACTCTCCTTTTTAATTTTCTCCAGTTTCAAAGATTCATAAACTTAATTTTATTTTGTTCTCATTTTGCAGTGTAGCATTTTTTTTAATTGGGAGAAATTTTAAATGAAGAAAACCTTTTCTATGAAACATTAAGGCCCTCATTACGACCTTGGCGGGCGGCTGAAGCCGCCTGCCAAGATCAGACCGCTGGGCGGCTGCCAATGCAGCCACACCCCGTCGCGGCCATTTGGAGATCCCCGCTGGGCCGGCGGGGATCTCAGCCGCAACACAGGAGCCGGCTCCAAATGGAGCCGGCGGTGTTTCGGCCGTGCGACGGGTGCAGTTGCACCCGTCGCGCTTTTCACTGTCTTCATGGCAGACAGTGAAAAGCTGCGCGGGGCACTGCCAGGGGGCCCCTGCACTGCCCATGCAGTGCAGGGCAGTGGCAGTGCCAGTGGCATGGGCAGTGCAGGGGCCCCCAGGGGCTCCGCGACTCCCCATACCGCCAGCCTTTTCCTGGCGGTTCAAACCACCAGGAACAGGCTGGGGTTACGGGGACTCGTAATCCCCTGGGCAGCGCTCCGCCAGCCTGTTGGCGGTGGTTCCGTCAAAACAGCCCTGGTGGTCTTGGACCGCCAGGGTTGTAATGACCCCCTAAATCTTAGGACCTCATTACAACCGTGGTGGTAAATGCCGCCTACCGCCGTGCTTACAGCCACTAACATACCGTGCCCGTGGCGGTATTCTGCTATGGGTATTATGACCCACACTGAGAATTCCGCCACAATACAGACACCCACACAAGTCCGTCCGCCTAAAGATCAGTGATAAACTGGTGATAGCAAAACCCACACAGTTACGCCAACAGGATTACGCCCACAGTATCACGACCCACGAATCACCGTGGCGGTCTTTCAAACGTGGTAAACCATTGGCGGTACACACCGCTGCATTCAAAATACACACACATTTACAAAACACTAACACATTGGACAATTCTAACTACACACACCTGACACACATACACACACCACACACACACACACTCACACCACTGTAAAACACACACACAAATTACCCACAACACTTTCAAAGAAAAAAAAGATTGCCAACACACAGAGACACAAGCCAGGAGCACCCACTCAATCAGAGGCACAGAACACCATCACCCATACACCATCCACGCACATCACAGCATACACCCCAACACATCAACCCACACATCCTCACACATATCACTCACACCACATCCATGGCACCCCAAAGACACCCCAGGTTTTCAGAGGAGGAGCTAAGGGTCATGGTGGATGAAATCATCTGGGTAGAGCCACAGCTATTCGGATCACAGGTGCAACAGACGTCCATTGCTAGGAAGATGGAGCTATGACGGAGAATCATGGACAGGGTCAGCGCCGTGGGATAGCACCGCAGAACAAGGGATGACATCAGGTAGAGGTGGAACGACCTACGGGGGAAGGTGCGTTCCGTGGTTGCAAGACACCAGGTAGCCGTACAGAGGACTGGCGGTGGACCTCCTCCCCCACAACTAACAACATGGGAGGAGCAAGTCTTGGCGATCATGCATCCTGAGGGCCTCGCAGGAGTAGCAGGAGGAGTGGACTCTGTAAGTCATATCTTTACTACTATATCCCCCACCCTACCTGCATGCCATCACAAACTCCTACCTATACCCTCACCCCCATTACTCCACCCCCTCAAATATACCCCACCATCACAACCCACCCATCCCAATACCAAGCCCTGCATGTAACACTAATGCATGGATCCCCAACACAGACCTGCATGGACACCCATCACCACAGCATGCCAAGTAGAGAGACTCACCCAGCCCACAAAATCACCACTCACAGAAGGCCAAGCTGACAGGGAAATCACAATCATACAGGGAAACACACCCATGCACAAGATGACACACGAAGATAACACTGCATTTGCATCCCCACAGGACCCATACTCAACGTCACTGGAGAGGAGGTGCCAGCTACATCCAGTCCCCCCCTGAAGAGGCCCACAGTGACAACAGCAGCTCTGCACGCCTGGATCAGGATGAGCAACCTGGCCCATCAGGGAACTCTGGACAGTCAGTTCCCCTGCCACAGTCCCAACCCACCTCAGAGCCTCCCCCTCAGGAAACACCAGCACAGCACCCACCCAGCGGGCCCATGCCACTGTTCCCAGGAAACGTCAATCAGCAGTGTGTCCACCACTACAGGGACCCCAGGCAATCCCACAAACACAGAACGATCAGGGACCTGGGGTCAGTGGCAGTGGCACACGGGTCAAGGGACAGAGGCACAGGACAACAGGGAAGCTGGGAGGACTGCTGTGCGACAGGGGGAGGACAGGCCCAGGGAACCCACTCTTCACGAGGCACTCTCCAACATCCTAGGAGCATACCACCATTCCCAGGAGACCATGGGCCAGATACTGGCCAAATTGCAGGAGACCCAGGGGCTGCAGGAGAGACAGTACCTGGGGATCAGGGATGACCTAAAAAACATCTACACCATCCTGGTCACCATTGCAGGGGTGCTGGCTGACATGGGCAAGAGCATGAGGGAGGCAGTGGCACAACAACGGGCGCCTGACACTAGCCACACCGATGAACAGCCCTCCACCTCCGCCGGCTCTAGTGGACAGGAAGCCCCGCCACAGGAACAACAGGCCACCAGCACCCCACCCCCTGCAGAAGGAGAACCACCCCACAAACGGTCCCTGCAAACCAGGCAGAAGCCAGAGAACATTGCCAAGACCGCCGCCAGGAAATAGGACTCTCCTGATTGTGACCCTTCTGTCCCACTCTGTCACCCTGTCCACCTTGAACTGCCATTACTCCCCTTCCTATGCCCCATTGGACAATGCACCTGTGATACCAAGAGACTGGACTCTACCCTGGATTTTCCTCCACCATCAGTCTAGCCCATTGCACATCCCCCTCTACTTGTGAGCACTTAAATAAACACCCTTTGAACAAATACTAAGCGGGAGTCCGTCAAATGATTCAAATATGTATTAGTACAACATTCTTAAAGCATTGCAACTCAAATGTACAGTGAAATATACTTGGAATGACCTTTGGTGGGCAGCATTACACATAGCAGGAGCCAGAGTGGGGCACAGAGATCTGAAATTAGAGATGCCAAAGGGTACAGTCAGTGGCCATAGACATAGGGAAACAGGCTGCCATGTACAATGTCCAACAGAAAACTGAAATGTAAAGTGAAGTTACAGTTTCTTACCTGTGTGTCACTGGAAGAAATGCAGAATTATATTGCTTCTGTTGTCAACATCTTCTTCCTCTGCCTCCTCTTCCTCACTGTCCACAGGCTCCACCGCTGCCACAAGACCATCTCCAGGCACATCCTCCTGCAGAAAAGGAACTTGGCGTCTCAAGGCCAGGTTGTGCAACATGCAACATGCAACGATGATCTGGCACACCTTCTTGGGTGAGTAGTACAGGGAACCACCTGTCAGATGGAGGCACCGGAACCTGGCCTTCAGGAGGCCGAAGGTCCTTTCAATAATCCCCCTTGTACGCCCATGTGCCTCATTGTAATGTTCCTCTGCCCTTGTCCTGGCATTCCTCACTGGGGTCAGTAGCCATGAAAGGTTGGGATAACCAGAGTCACCTGCAAATATCGAGGGACAACCGTTAGACACACACTAACCCTTATGGACAACCCCATACCCACACACCTACTCATACTGTGTGGGGACCTTGGCCTCACCTAATACCACACCCAGTGCCTCTGGAGTTGGCCCATCACATATGCGATGCTGCTATTCCTCAAGATAAAGGCATCATGCACAGAGACAGGTTATTTGGCATTCACATGGGAGATGTACTGGTCCGCCAAACACACCATCTGCACATTCATAGAATGATAGCTTTTTCTATTCCTGAAAACTTGTTCATTTCTCCTGGGGGGGACAAATGCCACATGTGTACCATCAATGGCACCAACGATGTTGGGGATATGTCCGCGGGCATAAAAGTCCGCTTTCACTGTGGCCAAATCCTCCACCTGGTGGAACACAATGTAGCTGCACATGTGTTTCAGCAGGGCTGACAACACTCTGGTCAACACGTTGGAAAACATTGGCTGGGACATCCCTGATACCATGGCCACTGTTGTTTGGAAGGAACCACTTGCCAGGAAATGGAGCACTGACAGGACCTGCACTAGATGGAGGATACCTGTGGGTTGGCGGATAGCTGACATCAGGTCTGGATCCAATTGGGCAAACAGTTCTTGGATTGTGGCACGATCAAGTCTGTAGGTGATGATAATGTGTCTGTCCTCCATTGTCTGAAGGTCCACCAGGGGTCTGTACACCGGAGGATGCCGCCATCTCATATCCAGCCTCAGCGGTTGAAGCCTATGGAAGAAAATGGTGAGCAGAGGGTCATATTCACACATCTAACTTATGATGATTTGTTTACTTTACAGAAACAAGATGTGAATACGACAATCAGCTGCTGTGACAATGTCTGCTGTGACGCAGTTAGGTGCCATGGCCTGTGCTCCGCTGAAATGGCGGCTGCCTGACCTGTGAGGAGGGACAAGTGAAAATGAGGTAACTGCGCTGGCATTGTGCGCCGTCGCGGTAGGTGGTTGAAGACTGCTGCGCAACTTCGCATTGGTTATCATTGGGCCCTATGGGTTTCAGGAGCCAATGGTGATGTACGCCGGTGGTGACAGTACACACCGCCGCGGACGTCACCGCCATTTTCTATCTGTTCACTCACTTGCAACCTGACCTTCAACAGGAGTAGACCTACACTGCAAGTGCTGCTGTGACATGTGTCTGGAAGCGACAATGGCTCATGTGTCTGGAGAAAGGGCCCCTGCCTTCACTGCGGAGGAGTTGGAGAAACTGGAGGATGGGGTCCTACCCCAGTACACGTTACTCTCCAGTCCTCCAGACAAAAAGGTGAGTACACTGTGAGCATGATGCGTGGGCCATAAATGTATGTAGTGCTGTGTATGTAAGCCACACGTAGGGGGGGCAGAGGCATCCTGGCCAGAGTGCTGCATGTAAGGTGGTCAATGTATGTGCGTCAGGGGATAGGAAGGATATGGTGGGCCATTACTGTGACGGTCCGGACGGTTGACTAAATCCCTTTTCTGCTGTCTTTTCCAAGCAGATCAACGCCCACCAGAAAAAGGGTATTTGGCGCGCCATCGCCAAGGAGGCGCAGACCTTGGGGGTCTTTGACAGGCGGAGCTCCCATTGCCGCAAGAGGTGGGAGGACCTACACCACTGGGCAAAGAAGACGGTGGAGGCCCAGCTGGGGCTGGCCTCCCAGCGAGGAAGGAGTGCCCGTCGCACCATGACCTCCCTGATGTTCCACATCCTGGTGGTGGCCTTTCCGGAGATGGATGGGCGCTTGAAGGCATCACAGCAGCCAGAAAATGGGTGAGTACAGATTCTGAATCCTGACTTTGCGCGCGTTATGAGATACCTGGGTGGGGGATGTGGGCTATGGGTGTCTCTAGGCCAGGGCGAACATGGCATGGAAGGTCCCTTGTTGGGCAGGCTCTGAAGCACTCCTACCCAAATAGTGTTAGTGGGCATCTACTACTGGACAGGGCCCTGTGGGTTTCAGGTGTGCAGCTAATGGCGTTAGGCATTGTACCCCATGGGCTGGTGACTAGCATTGTAACAGGTAGTGCATGGCCTAGTGCATAGGGCTGCTCCCTGTGTGTTGTGTACGCCAACGGTAGTGGTGTTGCTGGCATTGACCAAGTGTATCCTCTGTCTCTCCCCCTCCTTTTTGTTTTGTTACCCTGTCCTTGTGTGCATTAGCATCATCTGGCAGAGGACCAGAGGCACCAGCGACAGAGGGAGCTGCATCCCACATGGGCCTGGAGGCCGAATCCACAGAGGGTGAGGGCACTTGTGGGACAGAGGGCCAGGGGAGCACCACGACAGGGACAGGAGGGGAGACCACAGACAGCGACTCCTCCTCTGATGAAAGCTCCCTGGCGGTGGTGGACACCTCTGTGCCCAACCCAACAATAAGTACAGCCGCCACCCCTCCATCAGCACCGCCCTCCCAGCAGCCCCTCAGCGTGTTTCCCGTGCCCGCTCACCCAGGAGGGTGGGCATCTCCTTCGCCCCAGGCACCTCAGGCTCTGCCCCAGTCAGCCCTGCTGCCCTCAGTGAGGAGGCTATTGATCTCCTGATATACCTCACTGTTGGGCAGTCAACCATTCTGAATACCATCCAGGGTGTCGAGAGGCATTTGCAGCAAACAAATGCATACCTGGAGGGCATTCACTCTGGCGTGGCGGCCCAACAGAGAGCATTTCAGGCTCTGGCCTCCGCACTGCTGGCAGCCATTGTCCCTGTCTCTAACCTCCAACTTCCTCTGCCCAGTCTCAATCCCCTCAACTCCAGCCTATCCCAAGCACACCTTCAGACCAGCATTCACCCAAATCAACACACAAATGTGGCTCAGGCAAACACAAGCACCATACATCATCCCACAGGTACTCACACAAGCACATCCCCATGCAGGCACACCAACATCCACTGCCTTCACTGTGTCCCCCTCCTCCTCCTCATCCACCTCCTTCCCAGTAGCGTCTCCACTCACACCTGCATGCACTACATCCTCATCCACTACCTCCATCACCAGCAAGCCCATCACTACTCACCCCTTACTGGCAGTCACCACCCCTACATCCATGCACACGTACCCTGTGTCCTCTCCCAGTGTGTCTGTGACCCATCCTCCCAAAGTACACAAATGCAAGCACCCACCTACCCAACAGCCAACTGCCTCACAACAGCATCCAGTCCATGCACCTTCACCCAAACTCAGCAGACAGACACCTCCTACAACCACTCCCTCTTCCTCCACTCCCAAACCCTCTCCCTCTTCCCGTCCCAGTGTGTCTAAAAAGCTTTTCCTGGCAAACACTGACCTCTTCCCTACCCCCGTCCTCCCCTCGGGCCAGGATGTCCAGAACCCAGGCCAGCACCTCAGCCACCAAGTCGGCATCTGCTGTGGTACCTGCAACTCACAGAGGCTCAAAGGGGACACCCATCAGCCCAGCCAGTGTGCCAGCAAACCCTGCAAAGGACAAAACCATTCCGCCATCTGCCAAGGTGAAGAAGGGGACAGCATGCAGCAAGGGAAAGGAGCACGACCCACCCAGCAAGGCCTTCTCCAAAACTCCTGCTGCCAGATCCAAGGTCACAACAGCATCTGCCAAGGTGAGGACGGGGCAGAAAACCCAAGGAAAGGCACGCCAGCCCCGCCACCTGCACCGCCAGCAGCCCCGCTGCAAGCACCACACCTGCACTGCCGCTGCCACCACTACTGTCAGCAGCAGCATCCCAGTGGGCAGCCGTCCGAGGCTGCAGGAGAAGGGCTGGAGCCTCCCTCCACCACTGGCAGCACCTCCACCTGCACCACGGCCACCACTACCAGCAACCCCGCCGCAAGCACTGCCACCTGCACCACAACCAGCAGCAGCAGCCCCAGTGGGCAGCTGTCCGAGGCTGCAGGGGACAGGCTGGAGCCTCTCACCACCACTGGCAGCATCCCGACCAGCCCGAAACTACCACCATTTTGTAGACTTAGCCGCCGCAGGATCGAATCTAGCCCTGCCTCCATGCACTATCATGCAACCTGGTCCCTGCACATCTCGTGCCTCAGACACCCAGGTGAGGGAATGTGAACTGCCACACCCCAAGTGCTGCATCACTGGACAGAAGGCCCCCTCCAGAACCAGTGGAGATATGCATCCACTCACCCCCTCCTTGGCAGTATGAAGCACACTGGGCACAAGGCCCCCTCCAGAATCAGTGGAGATATGCATCCGCTCACCCCCTCCTTGGCAGGAGAAAGCACCCTGGGCACAAGGCCCCCTCCAGAACCAGTGGAGATATGCATCCACTCACCCCCTCCTTGGCAAGATGAAGCACACTGGGCACAAGGACCCGACACCTCTAGAACCAGTGGAGATATGCATCCACTAGAGAGACTGTGGGTTTGCACTTCCCAGGAGCAAGCAGTGGGCAAACCACCCACTTGAGAGACTGTGGCTTTGCACTCCCCAGGACCAAACAGTGGACATATCACCCACTTGAGAGACTGTGGCTTTGCACTCCTCAGGACCAAGCAGTGGGCAAACCACCCACTTGAGAAACTGTGGCTTTGCACTCTCCACGACCAAGCAGTGGGCAAACCACCCACTTGAGAGATTGTGGCTTTGCACTCCCCAGGACCAAGCAGTGCGCAAACCACCCACTTGAGAGACTGTGGCCTTGCACTCCCAGGAAATCGCTGTGGGCATGGAGCCCCCTCGAGGAGCAGTGGCGTTGTCCAGTCTTCCGGCTGATGTGCCCTCCCCTTCCCCATCCCCCTGAGGTGCCTGTGTTTTTCCGACCTGATGCCCCTGCAGTGTTCTCTCCATATTGAGGCAGGAGTCAAGTGTGGGCTTGGCCCATGATTTTTGGCCCAGTGGCCCACGGACATTTGGAAAGAACAAAGTACGGCCTTATGTACATATTGTATATTTTTGTAAATACTGTTTTTCTATTTGTTATGTATATCTGCCTATTTCTAATATATCATTGATTTAACTCAATTCCTTTTGTCCTTGCGTTCTTCCAGGGGGTTACGGGGTGTAAATGTAATGTTGTTGCATGTGTTTGTGTGTATGGTGTTGTGGGTGAGAGTGGGGGTGTTGCGTGTTGTGTGTGTGTGTCACTCTCATTTTTCCTCCCCCCCTCCCCTGTGTACTAGGTGCAGTACTCACCGTGGGCGTCGCCGCCGCCTTTGGTATTCCTGGTAGATGAGGAGGTAGACCAGCAAGGGCAGGACCTGTAACTCAGGCTCCATGGCGTCCTGGTTCTTCATTGGGTGTCGAGAAGTGAGTGGTTTCCATTCAGTGTTCTGTTTCCGCCGTGCTTTTGATGGCGTTGGTAGCGCCCCGTAAAAGATGGCGGATTAGCGGGTTGTGATGGGGTGGGGAGTACATTGTCTTCCGCCTGTCTGTTGGCGGTGACCGCTGCAGTGTTTGTTGCTTCCGCCATGGCGGTCAGAGTGTTGAAGTGGCTGTATATGTTGGCGGTTTCCGCTGTGGTCGTGATCCCATTTTTTTTACCACTGGCCTCTTAGCATTATTACCCCTGCTTTAACACCGACCGCCAAGGAAATGAGGGCCTTAATGTCTTTCTCCACTTTCACTTACGCCAATTACATTTTGATGTTTTATGAAACATGTTTCTTCACTTACAATTCCTCCCATTTAAGCAAATGTATTTTCCTTTCATAAATAAATAAATATCAACATCAAAACCTGATCCATCCATTTCCTGGATAAAGTATTAGCAATGATACTCAAAGCTACAGTCAGGAAATCGATCTGAATATATACTCCAAGTTATATCATAGATTAATGAGTGGATCTTAACTAAAAGTAGTTTAATTATTTTCCACGAGAAAAACATGTGCTGTAAATATCCCATAGCCTACTCGCATCTGCAGTGTATACTTGTTGCAGTTAAACTAATTGTATGAATTCTGGAAGGGGTCCCAAGCGTCCTGTGTGTGTCCCCCCTGGAAGAACACAAGGACAAAAGGAAATGAATCAAGAAAAATCCATTACTCAAAAATATATCTACACTATTAACAAATATGTACACCAAGAATTCAAGTCCATGTACTGCACCTACATAGTCTGTGGACCACTTACCCGATCCAAATGGAGAGAACACTGCGGGGGCATCAGATCGAAATAAAACAGGCACCTCAGGGAGAATGGAAGGAGGGGCACCTCAGCCGGATGAGTGCACGACGCCAGCTCCATGAAGGGGCTCCATGCCCATTGATGTATCCTGGGGAGTGCAAAGCCACTGTCTCACAAGTCTCTCTAGTGGGTGGTTTACCCACTAATTTATCGTGGGGAGTGCAAAGCCACGGATTCTCAAGTCTCTCCAGTGGGTGGTTTGCCCACTGCTTTATCTTGGGGAGTGCAAAGCCACAGTCTCTCAAGTCTCTCCAGTGGGTGGTTTGCCCACTGCTTTATCCTGGGGACTGCAAAGTCAAAGTCTCTCAAGTGGACAACAGTCTCCACTGGGTCTGGAGGGGGCTTTGTGCCCAGTGTGCTTCATCCTGCCAAGGGCTGAGGTAGTGGATCTCTTTCTCCACTGGTTCTGGAGGGGGCTTTGTGCCCAGAGTGCTTCATCCTGCCAAGGACTGAGGTAGTGGATGTGATACTCCACTGGTTCTGGAGGGGGCTTTGTGCCCAGAGTGCTTCATCCTGCCAAGGACTGAGATAGTGGATGTCTTTCTCCACTGGTTCTGGAGGGGGCTTTGTGCCCAGAGTGCTTCATCCTGTCAAGGACTGAGGTAGTGGATATCTTTCTCCACTGGTTCTGGACGGGGCTTTGTGCCCAGAGTGCTTCATCCTGCCAAGGACTGAGGTAGTTGATGTGATACTCCACTGGTTCTGGAGGCGGCTTTGTGCCCAGAGTGCTTCATCCTGCCAAGGACTGAGGTAGTGGATGTGACACTCCACTGACGGTGGGGCAACATGGAAACTGTCCAGGCCCCTGGAACTGACCACCAGACTCGTACAAATGACCACTGGGGATGGCAGCCATGTCTGTGGTGGTGCCTCTGGCACAGGATGTGGCGTATCCACTGGCGGTGCTGGCGGCGGTGTCCTGAGAGGCGGTGCTGGTGGGTGGCTCACTGAAGGTGCTGCTGGTGGCGGTGTCCTGCGCGACAGTGCTGGTGGGTGGCTCACTGACCCTGCTGCTGGCGGCGGTGTCCTGCGCGGCGGTGCTGGTGGGTGGCTCGCTGAGCGTGCTGCTGGTGGCGGTGTCCTGTGCGGCGGTGCTGGTGGTTGGCTCACTGAGCTTGCTGCTGCTGAAGGGCACAGTGTCTGCGGTGCAGGTGAAGGGCACAGTATCCCGGGTGCCCGTAGCGGCGGTGCATGTGGCGGTGCTGGTGGCGGTCTTGTCCGCCGTGCAGGTTGGTGGCGACTTGCCTTTCTTTCTCTCGGCCTTCCCCACCTTGGATGGTGGCACAGCTGTCTTGCCACTCCCAACTGCTGTCCTGGCTGAGCTCTTGGTGGCAGGTGTTTTGGACTTCTCCCTCCGAGATGTGGGCAACTTCTTATGTTTTGGAGGTGGGGGAATGTCCTTGGGCTCGCTCCTTGGGACACTGGCTGCCCTGCTGCTTGGCGCACTCCAGAAGCCGGCTACTGCTGGCACCACTGTTCCCGGTGACGTGGTGGCTGAGGTGCTGGGTTGGGACCTGGAAAGGCGGGCCCTAGGGGATGGAAGGGGTGGGGGAGGTAAATGGAAGAGGTCAACATTTAAGAGGAAAAGTTTTTTAGACACACTGGGACGGGTAGATGGAGGGGGTTTGGGAGTGGAGGAAGAGGTAGTGGTCGTAGGAAGTGTTCGTTTGCTGACTTTGGGTGAAGGTGCATGGGCTTGAGGCTGTCGTGAGGTGGATGGCTGTTGGGTGAGTGTGTGACTGCGTTTGTGTACTTTGGGAGGAGGGCTCACAGACACACTGGGAGAGGACACAGGGGATGTGTGAATGGTAGTGGGGTGGTGAGTGCACGTGAGCGGTGTGTGGTCATGGGCATGCTGGTGATGGAGGTAGTGGCTGAGGATGTAGTGGGTGCAGGTGTGAGTGGAGACGTGACAGGGAGGGAGGAGGGAGATGTGGAGGAGGGGGACACAGTGGAGGCAGTGGATGTTGGTATGTCTGCATGGGTATGATGCTTGTGTGAGGGCCTGTGGGATGTGCGGTGCTTATGTTTGCCAGAGCTACCCTTGTGGTTTAAGGTATGCGCATGCTGGTCTGATGGTGTGCTTGGGATAGGCTGAGGTACTGGGGATTGGGTCTGGGTGGAGGAAGTTGGAGGGGGGAGGCTGGACACAGGGACAATGGCTGCCATCAGTGCTGAGCCCAGAGTCTGAAATGCTCGCTGTTGGGCTTCCTGGTCAGAATGAATGCCCTCCAGGTATACATTTGTCTGTTGCAACTGCCGCTCTACATCCTGGATGGCATTCACAATGGTAGACTGCCTAACAGTGAGGGATCTGAGGAGGTCAATGGCCTCCTCACTGAGGGCAGCAGGGCTGACTGGGGCAGGGCCTGAGGTGCCTGGGGTGAAGAAGATGCCCACCCTCCTGGGTGAGCGGCCACGGGGCACACGCTGAGGGGCTGCTGGGAGGGCGCTGCTGGTAGGGGGGGGTGGCGGCTGTACCTGTAGATGCGGGGGCACAGAGGGGCCTGCCACTGCAAGGGAGCTCCCATCAGAGGAGGAGTCGGTGTCGCTGGTCTCATCTCCTGTTCCCGCCGTGGAGCTCCCCTCGCCCTCCATCCCACTGGTGAATTCTGAGTCTGTAGTCTCGCCCTCCCGGGCCATGTGGGATGCAGCTCACTCCTGCTCCGGTGGCACAGCTCCTCCGTCTGATGACGCTAACGCACACAAGAACAGGGAGACCACAAAAAGGGGGGGGGAAAGAAAGTAGAAAAGACATGTTTAGTGCATGCAATACCGCTACCGTTGGCGGACACTACAGACACAGCAGCCCTCTGCATTACGCCATGCACTTATAGTTCTCTAATTCATCACAGGGACATGGGGTACAAGGTCTATGCCCGATTGCTGCACACATGGAATTCACAGGAGCCTGACAAGGTGTACATGGATCTTACCACTGGTGGGGATGGGGTGCCACGGAGCCTGCCTCACAAAGGGTCCTTGTCTACAGGCCTCGCCCTAGCCTAGGGGAACCCACAGCCCACCTCCCCCACCCAGACACCTGCAATGACACTGAATCAGATGGATGAGAGTGTACTCACCCCCTTGTGGCTGCTGTGATGCCCTCAAGCGCCCATCCAACTCCGGATACGCCACAGCCAGGATCCGGTACATCAGGGGGGTCATGGTGCGACGGGCACACCTCCCACGTTGGGAGGCCATCCCCAGCTGGGCCTCCGCCGTCTTCTTGCTCCAGCGGCGAATGTCCTCCCATCTTTTACGGCAGTGGGTGCTTTGTCTGTGGTGGACCCCCAGGGCCCGGACGTCCTTGGCGATGGCACGCCAAATATCCTTCTTCTGGTGGGTGCTGACCTACAAGAATAGTACAGGGGAAAAGGTACAACATTAACTGTCCGGACAGTCACAGTCATTGGCCCACATTCCCACCCTTGCCCTGACGCACATACACTCACCGTCGTATCATGCACCCCTCATCACCCCCATTTCCCATTTACACCACTCCAAAAAGGCATTGCCCATACAGCATGCTCACAGTGTATTCACCTGTTTGTCTGGAGGGCAGTAGAATAGCGTGTACTGGGGGAGGACCCCATCCACTAGTTTGTCCAACTCCTCCGATGTGAAGGCCGGGCCCTTTCCCCAGACACATGAGCCATTGTCGCTTCCAGACTGAGGTCACAGCAGCACTTGCAGTGTAAGTCCTCTCCTGGCGAAGATCAGGTATCAAGTGAGTGAACAGAGAGAAAATGGCGGTGACGTCCGCGGCGGTGCGTACAGTCACTGCCCGCGTACATCGTCATTGGCTCCTGGTACCCATAGGGTCGAATGTTAACCAATGCAGGATTGTGCCGCAGTCTTCGACCACCTACCGCGACGGTGTACAACGCCAGCGCAGTTACCTCATATCCCCTTGTCCCACATTACAGGTCAGGCAGCCGCCATTTCAGGGGGCCACATGGCATTCATTTTAAATGCGTCACACATATATAGGCCTTGAATACACACTAAAACAGGCACATAGCAGATTTACAAATGTATGCAATAAAGTTGTTTATTTCGTACCTCATTGTTGGCTGACCCTCTGATCGCTGTTCTCATCCATAGAGCACGTCCGCTAGTGCAGGTGAGGAGATGGGGGCATCCTCCGGTGTACAGACCGCTGGTGGACCTGTCGACAATGGAAGAGCGACATGTAATAGTCACCTACAGACTTGATCGTGCCACAATCCAGGAACTGTGTGGCCAGTTGGAGCGAGACCCGATGTCAGCTATCCGCCATCCCACAGGAATCCCCCCTCTAGTGCAGGTCGTGTCAGTACTCTATTTCCTGGCAAGTGGGTCTTTTCAAACAACAGTGGCCATTGCATCTGGGATGTCCCAGCCAATGTTCTCTAACATGTTGTCCAGAGTGTTGTCTGCCCTGCTGAAACACATGCGCAGCTACATCGTTTTCCCTCAGGTGGAGAATTTGCCTACAGTGAAAGGTGACTTCTATGCCCTGGGACATATTCCCAACATCATAGGTGCCATTGATGGGGAACATGTGGCCTTGGTCCTCCCCGCAGGAGTGAACAGGTGTACAGAAACCGGAATAGTTACCATTCCATGAATGTGCAGATGGTGTGTTTGGCCGACCAGTACATCTCCCATGTGATGCCAAGTTTCCTGGCTCAGTGCTTGACGCTTACATTCTGAGGAATAGCAGCATCCCTTACGGGATGGGGCAACTCCAGAGGCACCGTGTGTGGCTATTAGGAGAGGACATGGACACTATACGGTGTGAATAGTTGTCTGGGGTTGTCCCTAAGGGTTAGTGTGTGTCTAACAGTTGTCCCTCGACATTTGCAGGTGACTCTGGCTACCCCAACCTGTCATGGCTACTGACCCCAGTGAGGAATCCCAGGACAAGGGCAGAGGAATGCTACAATGAGGCACATAGGCGGACTAGGAGGGTTATAGAGAGGACCTTCGGCCTCCTGAAGGCCAGGTTCCGATGCCTCCATATGACAGGTGGTTCCCTCTACTACTCACCAAACAAGGTGTGCCAGATCATCGTGGCCAGCTGTATGCTGCACAACTTGGCTTTGAGACAACAGGTGCATTTTCTGCAGTTGGATGGTCCTGAAGGAGGTGTTGTGGCAGCTGTGGAGCCTGTGGACAGTGAAGAAGAGGAGGCAGAAGAAGAGGACATAGACAACAGAAACACCGTCATCCATCAATATTCCAGTGAGACACAGGTAAGAAGACATCACTGCCTCCTACATCTGATCAAATTGTTCGACCTTTCATCTGTCTGTCACTTTCACCCAGTGCATGGATCCTGATCTGTCACTTTCCCTTTCGATTTCACAGATGTGGGTACCACTGTGTGACCTCTGCTATGTTACCTCATGGACTCGAGCTGTGTGACATAGGTATGTTGACAATAGAATGGACATTGCTATTTCCCTCAGTTATTGCAAATACACAATTGTGAAAGCACAGACTGACTCCAGATTGTTTTGTGATTTACGGGTGTTTATTAAAGTGCTAAATAGTGGAGGGGGTTGTAAAATGGTCAGGGGTGGTGGTGGAGGAATGTCCATGGCTGTGTCCAGTCTATTAGTCTCACAGGTGCATTGTCCAAAGGGGCATAGGAAGTGGAGCTAGGGCAGTTTAAGGATGGACGGGGTGACAAAGTGGGACAGAAGGATGACAATCAGGGTGGTCTCATTTCTTGGCGGGGGTCTTGGCATTGTTCTCTGTCTTTGTCCTGGATCTCAGGGACCGCTTGCGGGGTTGTTCTCCATATGCAGGGGGTGGGGTGCTGGTGTCGTGATCCTGTGGCAGTGCCTCCTGTCCACTAGCGACGGCGGGGGTGGTGGGCAGTTCATCGTCCAGGCTAGTGTCAGGGGCCCCTTGTTGTGCCACAGGGTCCCTCTTGGTGTTCACAAGGTCCTTCAGCACCCCTACAATGGTGCCCAGGGTGGTATTGATGGATCTGAGTTCCTCCCTGAACCCCAAATACTGTTCCTCCTACAGCCGCTGGGTCTCCTGAAACTTGGCCAGTATCATTGCCATCGTCTCCTGGGAGTGATGGTAGGCTCCCATTATGTTGGAGAGGGCCTTGTGGAGAGTGGGTTCCCTGGGCCTGTCCTCCCACTGTCGCACAGCAGCCCTCCTAGTTCCCTGGTTTTCCTGGGCCTCTGCTCCCTGAACTGTGTGCCCACTACCACTGCCCCCAGGTCCCTGCTGTTCTTGGTGTGGTGGGTTAGCCTGGGTTCCCTGTAGTGGTGGACACACTGCTGCTTGACGTGTCCTGGGGACAGAGGTATGGGCCCGCTGGGTGGGTGCTGTGCTGGTGTTTCCTGAGGGGGGATGCTCTGTGGTGGCCTCTGACTGTGTCAGGGGAACCGACTGTCCTGAGGTCCCAGATGGGCCGGGCTGTTCATCTAGATCCAGTTGAACAGAGCTACTGTCATCACTGTGGGCCTCTTCTGTGGGTGGATTGGACATGTCTGGAACCTCCTGTCCAGTGACGTTGGGTAGGGGTCCTGCAGGGGTGTAAAGGCATGATTATTGCATCTGTGTGTGCCATGGTGTGCAATGGGTGGGTGACCCTGTACCCCAGTGCTTCCATCCATGTGTAGGACCTTGTGTGATAATAGTTTTAGGGTCTGTGTGGGTATGTGTTTTGGACATGCATTGGTGATGGGTGTCCATGCTTTGTTGTTGCATGCAGGGCTTGGTGTTGGGATGTGTGGTTTGTGATCGTGGGACATATGTGAGGAGTTGGAGTGATGGGGTGAGGGCAAGGGTGGGGGTATGTGATAGCATGCAGGTAGGGTGGGGGATGAAGTAGTTAAAGCATTGACTTACCAGAGTCCATTCCTCCAGCTACTCCTCCGAGGCCCTCCGGATGCAGTATAGCCAAGACCTGCTCCTCCCATGTTGTTAGTTGTGGGGGAGGAGGTGGGGGTCCGCCGCCAGTCCTCTGTACCGCAATATGGTGTCTTGAGACCCTGGAACGCACCTTCCCCGTAGGTCGTTTCACCTCTTCCTGATGTCATCCTGTGTTCTTGGGTGCTGTCCCACTGCGTTGACCCTGTCCACAATTCTGTGCCATAGCTCCATCTTCCTAGCTATGGTGGTGTGCTGCACCTGTGATCCGAATAGCGGTGGCTCTACCCGGATGATTTCCTCCACCATGACCCTGAGCTCCTCCTCAGAAAACCTGGGGTGTCTTTCCGGTGCCATGGGGTGCTGTGGGTGATGTGTGAGGTGGTGTATGTTGTGATGTGTGGGGTGATGTTTAAGGGTGTGTGGTGTTTTGTGCGTGGATGTGTATGTGTGATGGTGTTGTGTGCCTCTGTATGCTGGTGTTGTCTTTGGTTTGCTGTCTTGCTGGCCTTCTTCAGAATTTGTGTTGTAGGGGTTTGTGGGTAATGTGGGTGGGTGTTTTATATTATATTGGGTGTGTGGGAGTGGTGTGTGTATGTGTATCAGGTGTGTGTATTTCAATTTGTCCAATGTGGTAATGTTTTGTTTTGTAAGAGTGTGTGTATTTTGAGCACTGCAGTGTGTACCGCCAATGGATTACTACGGTTGAAAGACCGCCGCGTGGATTCATGGGTCGTGATAGTGTGGGCATGTTCCTGTTGGCGTGACGGTGTTGGTTTTGTTATCGCCAGTTTATCACTGACCTTTGGTGTGGCGGACTTATGTGGGTGTCTAGATTTTGGCGAATTCCGAGCTGTGGGTTGTAATAGCTGTGGCGGAATTCAGCGGCGGTGTTTTGGCGGTCAGCGGGATTTACCCGCAATGTTGTATTGAGGGCCTAAATGTTTGTCTAAGCGAGGATAGCAGAATAGGGCATAATTGAGTATCAAGGTCACCGACCAAGTTAATTCCTTTCACTGCCCATGATTTAAAAAATGAAGACCTCCCTTCTAATTTAAGCTTGTGGTTTGTACCACAATGAGGTCATAGTGGATACCATCATTTGGTGGTCAAGACGCTTATGAAAATGGAGAAGAGCCATAACCATATCTAGGATATAATGGGTTTAGAGTGCTTCAAAGGGAGCTTGGCCAGCTTATGTATTGAGAGAGTAGAGCTAATAGGTATCATGTATACCTGTGAATCTATTAAAAGCTACGGGGAGGACAAATATTGTCTATCCGGAACCACCAAATGCCCTCAGCAATGAGGAAAGCTGATTGGTATTGCAGATAATCAAGGAGATTGATACCACCAAGAGATTTACTCATATAGCAATTCTCACTTTTTTCCCTCTCAAAACAACATTAATTTATTGACGAACATTCCTATAATTGGCAAATGGCATAGTAGGCTTTCTGTGTAAGGCACATCAAGACTACACATCAAGATGACACAATCAACCAGACCAGAGTAGCATTACCACTTTTTACTTCCCATAAGATCAAGATTTTGTGACCAAGTAGCATGGAACTAAAACCTTGAGAAAGCCCTAGGTGTCATTTAACATGAGGTGAAGCATGTTGGCAGATCATGAATTTAGGAAATCTATTTGTATTTGTGACTGGCAATTGAGTTTGAATGCAATTTTATGTATATCACCTATTGGCGGTTGTATATAGATATATAGGAAATCCATATGTGGCTGGCAATTGAGTTTGAATGAAAAAAAATAATATATATATATAAATAACATAGTGGGCTCGCCAGATAGGTACTTATAGTTAGGATCTAGTTTCTGTTGAAAAAGCATTTTTTGCAACTTCGTGCTGAGAACTGATTGGCTGCCAACTATTCAACAAGGGAGTAATCTTGTGAGTGAGCTTCAGCCGTGCCTCTGGAAAAAAAGATTAACAAAAAAGAAAATGGACCATGGTAGGGTCTAATAAATGTACAAATCCATAGAAATTCACCTGTTAGAGTTATCTCAAGTAACTATAAGTTGTGCCCTAAGGTAACAATAACTTGCGCCTTTGCCATGCACTGCTAATTACCCCACAAGTTAAGGCACTCGTGACATCTTTGGTAACATCATTGATGATATCACTGTAGTATTTGCAGTAAAAGAAATTATGAAAAAGCTCATGGTGGGGGCGCGAGTTACAGTTACTTGAGTTAACTCTAACTATAGCAAGAGAATTTCTGTTGTTTGTACTTTTAAAATGTCAGCCTAACTATAACTTCCCTGTAACCTTTGTTTTTTAAAGTTAATATATATATATATATATATACACACACACACATACACACACATATATATATATATATATATATATATATATATATATATATATATATATATATATATATATATATATATATACATTCTCTTCAATAAAGGAATATAACAGAAGAATTGTGTGTTTTTCGTGAATTTGACTCTATGTTCCAATGGAAATTGATCCCTATATAAATAACCATCTACTACATCCACATTCTAAAGCGAATATTTGGACATGCAGGTTAAAAACATATAGTCATAGTAAAGGAACACCAGTAATTACAACTTCTCAACAAACAGAGTATTTTAAGAACACCTCTACCAACCACTCCCTGCACCACATCCACCAAAATATGCTTTAATCAATCACATATTAGTATTACAGATATTCTATTAAGAGAAATAGAATGCATCTCATTTAAGGTTCATCCAAGGTTGCAACTCTATTATATTAGAAATGTTCAAATCAAGACCCATCTGTAAACATTACCCTGGATCAGAAGATGGCCAGCCTTGTTCCAGGTAGGGGAAAGTCGAGCTGTGAGAGTGTATGACAGGCATGACTGCAACAAAGCTGGGGTTACTCTCAAAGGAGGCTCCATCTTACAAAACACAAAAAAGCAAAGACTACTTCAAATAGCATGCTATATAATTCTCAATCACGCATTTACTTCTATTTGTTTTTATTGTACATAATGACAATATCAAATAAATTATACATTAGGGGACAGCATGAACAGCGAAATCTAGAATGAATTAGTGCTAAATTAATGAGACCTACATGCTGTGGTACAAAGCAATTATCAAAGAAAGGTGAGCAGTTTTTTTTAAGAACGCCCAACCAGTCCATGAAAATTCAGCCATTAGGCCTGGCATTCAAATGTTTTACTCCCAAAAACAAAAATTATTAGCTACAATTGTATGGTCTTATTCTAAGTAAGTAAACTTTATTTGCATCAGTTAATAAAAACCCTTGCAAAAATATACACAACATTCAAGTTTAAAAGAGTCATTCTGATATACTAGGTTAAAATAGTTAAAAGTTTCAAGATGTCCCTGTGCGCAATTGGCACATACAGGAGTTCGGAGCGGGCTGAACGAACTGCTACTGACTTAAACAAAAGTATGCAGGCTTTGGAGGGCTCATTTGTGGGGGCCAAGAAAGCACCAGGGATTGATGTAAATGGCATCTCTCCGGCTGGCTTCCTAACCCCTGGAACAAGGATGCAACACTCGCATTTTACAGCTTACTTATGTTTTGTTTAAATCTGTTTAGGTATTTCTTAAAGCGGCAGTTCATTATGGGATCTTCCAGTTTTAAGCAGGTTATAACAGCCTGACTACATTTATGAATCCCTTTATGAATCCCTTTCATTTTCAATATGTATTTAAGGAGACGACTCCTGTCGACCGCCATTTCAGGACTAATACATATGAGACAGGAAAGATCTTACGAGATGGAACCACACAAGCGGCAGCTTCTGTTACCAATTTGATGCCATGCGTTGTTCAGCTTGATAAGGACAACCCAGGTAACACTGTAACAGCTTTAATTTTAGAAGTAGTGGGTATGTGCAATCCCGGTATTTTATTAATCACTGTCCAGGTGTGAGACCTTTTTACTAACTTATTTTTGTCATTTATTATGGAAAGCTTTGCCATTGCGATGGTAACTGACTTTTTTTAAAGACGTCGTATGTGACTTGGTAATTCCCATAAACTGCCGAGTTGTACGTTTGCTAGAGCATGGTCTAGGTACTCTTTGAATGTAATGCTGTTAGAATTGCCTGTGTTGGAAATTGTGGAAATTATTTAGTGAGTTAGCGCCTGAATGTTCTAGCTTGAAGCAGCACTTAACAATTGTGCCCTGCTTGCTGATTGTTTGCCTCCGAAGGCCAAACTCTAAGTTTATCTGGCTGTGTGATGAGCTCCGTGCAAGGTTAATACTTTGCTGATATTTCTTTGATTGAAGTTTATCTAGTAGGGCTGCATCACGACCACGGAGAGCCTCATTGCCATAGGTTTGGGTTGGCAGGACCTTTGCCACCATTACATTTAATAGTGGATTGAGTGTTGGGCCCGTCAAACATTTATATAACGTTCTGAATACCGTGATTAAGGCACTGCTCTTACTTGTGATTGCTTGCAGCTGTTGCTTAAATGTTCCCTTGTTGTCCAGCATGACTCCTACTTATTTGCATTCTTTTACCATGTCAAGGTAGGCATACACAGGTGCCAGCATGTATTCTCCTTGATGGCCTTACTGACCGTCATAACCTTCATTTTGTTTCTGTTAATGACTTGGTCGTTTTGCGTGGCATGCAGCTGCAGGGTTTTGATCAGCCTTTGCAGGCCTACTTTGGTTTGACCACGTCATCTGCATAAAGTAGGTGCTTCGATGTAAACGTTCTGAGGAGCGGGGCATGGTTATTAGTTGCATCGAGGGCTGAGGAGAGGTTGGCCATAAAAAGATTGAAAAAATATGGTACCAGCACACACCCCTGCTTTAAACCCTGGTGTGTGTAGATCTTTCTTGGCAGAAAGGCACAATTACGACTTTGATCCACATCCAAATACTGCTATGAAGTGACCATGACTCTAAGTAGATGAGAAGGGTTGTTCTAAGACCTGAGCTTCTTCCAAAACTTTGTGTGGTTTACACAGTCGAAGGCCGTCTTATAGCCGACAAAGCACAGATATATATATATATTTTTTTATTTATATTTTTATTGTGATGCAGTGCAAAATACATTCTTCATACTCCGCAAATAATGGCATAAAAAAACAGAAAAAAGAAAACATCTATATAAATAATTTTATATTGCACAATTAACACCGGAAGGCACCAAGGGCCTTACAAATTTCCAAGAGTCATATTTCATTGCAGATTCCCTCCCCATGCCAGCAAAAACACAGGTCTATTTACAGTCCCACCTCTGATGATCATGTTGCGCAGTTCTCCCACCATCCCCTTCGACTTCTTTAATTATGCTATGGCACCTCCATAAACCTCCCCCAAATTTTGCAGCTTTACATCGAACACAATGCCCGGACTGATTAGGATTAACCTGTGCTAGAAATTGCGGGGTCCGAGAGAGCAGCTATTTACTAAAATATAGCATTTTGCGCCAGTTCACTCCTCTTAATACGTTAAAGTTCAACCAATTAATTTCCGCCCACCCTTCATACTTCTTCCATTTTCTGATTGCTTTTAATCAGTGGTCCGAGCCCTTCAGTTCTGTGAGAAGCCTTTTCCATTCACCTGCCCGCGTTTGGTCTGACGGAACAATCAGCTCTTTAACTATATTTTGACTGTCCCGCATCTGACTACTATCCGGGCCAATCAAAATGACAAACATCTTTTTATAAGACCTTAAAAGCAGGAAATCCCCCTGCACCACTTCCCCAATTTCTGACAAGATTTTCCAGTCATCACCAGAAACAAAGTCACCAACTTCCCGCATTCTGGCGTGCTCCCACTTTCTTATTATGCCCGGATCTAACCGGGTGCCTGATTCAACTAGCGATTCTGACAGGGGGGTGAAAGTATTAATATGCGGTACTGAATACCAACAATAAAGATCAGCCCGCTTCCTGAACAACCACCTGAGGATCTTATACCAAATTTTCTTTGGGGATTTTGATAATATTACCATTTCTCATCCCGCCATGGTCCTTACAGATCAATTCCGCAAAGCCCTGTGGGAAAAAACCCATGTTGCGGCTTTCCTTTGAATCTAGCCATATATTGTGCAAAGTATGCAAAGTAATAGTCTTTGATATTAGGAAGTACCATGCCCCCCTTCTCCAGTTCCGCATATAAAGTGCTCAGTGCAATTCGGGCAGTTTTGTTTTGTGAAATAAAAGAGGCAAACATAGATGCTCATTTAAAAAAAAAAATGGAGTAGTTAAAACACACAGAATGGCTGAGAGTAAAAAGTTGAATAATGGCAATAGTGACATTTTACGAGAGCAACCCTCCCTTAAATTGTCAGAGGGAGTGAACCTCACCGTGATAGCATGGTCTGAACTTTGGTGAGGAGAAAGGAAAAATTTAAGTTCATATAAGTCTTCAATTTTTGAGGAAAATCTGACCCTCGGCTAACTATTTGGTCGAGAACTCAAGCAAGGAGCCAAATCAGATAGTAGTGTGTCTGACCTACATCCGCATAGTATAATTTCAGTTTTTTTCCTGTTGATCTCATATCACACCACTTGGTCAAACTGCGAAAAGATCTCAAAGGCTTTTTCCTGTGAGCTATTTTTATCAAGGAATAAAATTATATAATCAGCATATAGTTTATTTTTCCCCAGGCAGATCTTGGTGTTCTGTCTCACAGAGATAGCAAGCGGCTCAATAAGGAGGGCGAACAATATTGGCAAGAGAGGGCACCCCTGCTGGGTTCCCCAGCAGACCTGTGTTTTACCCACATCTACAGAGTTTATTGTAATATTGACTTCAGCACTCTGATATCTCTTTTGCAGCAATCCTGAGATATGTGAGGGAACCACGAATTTTGCTAAGATGTTGAATAGAGTCTCCCAGACCATCAGGTCCAAGGCTTTTTCTGCGTCCAGTAAAAAATAACAGCTGGGATACTGTTAGCAGAGAAGTAATCTAAAGCCTTAACTAGGAAATGTGTATTGGCTGCCAACTGATGGCCAGCAACAAATCAAGATCATCATGGATCCATCTAGCAGCAAACAAGTTAGAGTGGTTAGCCAAAAGCTCTTATAGTCAGAATTCAAAAGTGTGATCGGGCGGTATGAATTTGGGTCTTCACTATCTTTGTCTTTTTTAAAGAAACAATTTGTATTTCATGCATGGAATGATATCAGTATAGTGCCTACCTGCAACATTAAATTGCCCACCAGCAAAAGATAGTCTGCCAAGATGTCAATAAAGGTTTTAAAGAATTCCGCCGGTAGGCCATCCGGGCCACATACCTTTCCGTTAAGGAGGTTCTTGACCACCTCCACCAGTTCAGCCTTGGTGAAAGGACAGGAAATACTTTCCCTATCTTTCTTAGAGAGAGTGGGATAGTGAGTCCAGCTAATAACTTCCCTAGTGCTTCGCTATCAACCGTTTGGTTCTGACTATATTTCCGCCTATAATGTTCTAACATCATTTCCCCAATCTTGCTATATTCTGTGTGTCGTGCCCCAGAGATTAGGCATTTCAGTGCAGAAATCCTATTGCTGCGGCAGCTCGCGTGCTTGCCATGCCAAGAATCTATCCTTATATTCCTTAGAGAGAGTGGGGATAGTGAGCCCAGCTAATTATTTCCCTAGTGCTTCGCTATCAACCGTTTGGTTCTGACTATATACCCACCTATAATGTTCTAACATAATTTCCCCGATCTTACTATATTCTGTGTGTTTTGTCCCAGAGATCAGGCATTTCACCATAGAAATCCTATTGCTGGCGGCCAGCTTGTGTGTTTGCCATTCCAAGAATCTATCCATGAAAATACTTTCATCATAAACTTTCTGCTTGTAGGTCTGGTGTGCTCTTTCAGACCTACTAATAAACTGATCGCTAGAAGCCTGCTTGGCCTGATCTAAGCTTTTCTTATTTGTTCTTGAGGGGTGCCTTAAGAACTTTTCTAAGCTCTCCTGCACTCTCCCTTCTAGAGTTCCCATCAGTTGTCTAATGCTGTAACTGTTGGCGTGTCCCTTGCTATCATAATCCCTCTTATATAGAGTTTCAAAGAATCCCATACAATATCTGGGGGGGGGGGGCTCCGTGATTCCTATCTACAAATTCTCAAATCTCTTCTTTGCTAGTCTGCACCCCCAGCCTTCCTCTTGAAGATGATACTTATTAAAAAACCACGTCCTAGGTCGAGGCACATCAAGCTCCAATACAACTTCAAGAACAAGAATGGCATGGTCTGAAAAACCATTGGGAAGTGTCCGCTGACCCTTAAAAGCTAAAATCAGGTAAAGGTCGATCGAGGATGAGTTACGAAATCGACAGGAGTAACATGTATATTCTACCTTAGATGGAAAAGCCTCCCACCAGGGATTGCTAAGTGTCAGTTGGTTTAAATGGGTCAGGAAAACTTGTGCAACTCTAGTTTACAGCAGCTTTTTCCCTTTTACTGAGGAGTCTATACAAGGGTCTTGGAGACATTTAAAGCCCCCCCAATAATATTCTCCTCAGGGACTTGTATTAGAGATTGAAAAAGTTCCTCATAAGGCCCCGGACTTTCTTCCACCGGGGCATAAAATCTCACAAATATGAGTCTCTTTGAGTGCACAGAGCAGTGCACCCAGCATCATCGCCCATTTTTGTCACTCACAAAATCTAGCACATGAGCCCAGAGTCTTTTGTCCAGAAATTCTGCTGTGCCTCTGTGTGCTGCTTGAGCAGTAGAGAAACCTCGATAATCTGCCCAATTTTTAAGCATAGAAAATTCTGAGAGCTTCCTGGCTGAAACATGGGTCTCTTGCAGCAACACTACGGAAAGGTTCTTAGCTTTAGCCAATGATTCTATTGTCCCCCTCTTCTTCCTATTATTCAGACTATTAGCATTCAGAGAGGCAACCTTTACTATTCAGTTTAATTCAACCACTCAGTAATTCTCAAAAATAAGCACTGAAACGTCATTCTGGTATATTGGCTTTTGCAGTGCCCAAAAAAGACAAAGTTAGGTGAAGGAATCAGAGTGCAATTATAGCTACAGTGCAAACTATGCATAAAGTTACTATGGTGCGTAATTCCACAAAGTGACTATGGTGCGTAATTCCATAAATAAGTGCATAACGTCTATGTGCCATGAGGCACTACCCCTACTGCTCATTCTCCTGAGCATTCGAATCAGAGAGCAAATAAGCGTAACATGCATAACACGCCAAAAGTAACTACGACGTGAACTAACCATATAGGGCAATCGATCTGTGTGATCTTGGGCATTTTTCCTACTAATTATTCTCTTACAAGAGAGTGCCCAGTGTTCCTCAGATGTCCATGACATTGCAGAGGGAGCCTGTATTGCCTAACTTGGTAATAGCAGGATTATACATTTAAACTGCCGCCTGCACATTCCAGGGCACCCACCTGCCCTATCGCCTTTAAAGTGCCTATGGTGCAAATGTGCTGATCTGTTCTCAGGGGAACCTAGTTATTAAAGTGCTGGATAGATTCTCCCCTTTCACACCTTCCCAGGACTGCAACTAATACTATCCATATCTGCACACAACCCACAGCTTTGTAGGACCACTGCCTTGCTTTGAAAAAGATACACTGAGATGTATACACACCCTGGTTTTTACCCCGTGTGACTCAGGCACCCACACCACATCCAATAAATACATTTTGGGATCTTGTTTATTTTTCTTTCCCCCACATATACCCCCTCATGTCCAAACTCTAACACTCCCCTACTCTGTGCACCCTCCCCCCCCCTTCCCTCCCTGAGCAATCTATACCTGAGGCTCCAGTCTAGAGACTCTTAGATCTCTCCACCCCTCAATCCCACCAAGTGCCCCTGTCATGCAACGCTGCTTTTCCATTTGTTCAAATAAGATTGCCAGGGTCAGAATGTTTGTAGTCATACTCGAGCCTCTTCTAAAGCCAATTTGGGTCGGGGGTATTATCCTCTTTGGCTCTGCCGAGGCAGTCAAGTCCTGTAATATAAGAGTCACAAAATATTTAGCTTTGTTATCTAGTAGGTTAATAAGGATGCAGTTCTCACCTAAGGTCTTGTACCCTCCTTTATAAATTGAGGAGATGACTGAGCCCGCAATGAGTTGGGTATGCTTCTGGTGGAAATTATGTTGGAATAGAGAGGTGAAAGCATCCGGCAGGTCGGTTTTGTACATGGCCTAGGGAATATCATTGGGCCCGAGAGCACCATCTCTCCTTTCTGTTTTGCTTACCCTTATGATTTCTTGTTCAAGAGAACAGTCTTCAACTAAGTTGAGGGCAGGGTAACAGGCTGTGCCTGAGGTAGCTTTACCTTAGGGTATTCAAGCTCTTTGAGGCAGCGGTAGCAGCATGTCTATAGTGGGAGAACAGTCTTCAGCTAATGTTGCAGCTTTATGAGGTGCCTTGCCTGGAGTAGCGAAGCCTTTCAATACTGGCACTCTGCAAAGAGGGGTAAACTCGCTGACCGCAGAGATGTACGCCGTGGCTCCCAGAGCATGGTAGTTGGGTCTTTTACTGCAGAAAAATGTGTTTGGAGGAATGCCGCTGAGCTCTCCTACCTAATAGAAATATTACTTAGGGCCTGCCATTGTGGGGTTAGATTATTCGCAGTTGCGCAGAAGTTTCTAGAGTTGAGTTGCTTGCTATCATCTTACAACTTTACCCATAAGGTGTCCATTTATTTTTTATTATTACCCAGATGGACTTCCTGTATTCTTTTTTTTGCAGATCTTAAGATGTCTAGGCTACTTCCAGTTTTGTCACTTCCCCTCCGATCAACTCTCAGTGCCTGGTTTAACTTTTTCTCTGGAAAGTGGCAAGCTAGTAATCTTGTTTTTGATATTTGACAGTTTCCTAGTGGAGACCCATTTTTTGTCGTTGGGGGGGGGGGCTCTGTGCCACCGCTGCCACTTACAAGTGAGATCAGTTGTAAATTTGGGTCATGTTGTTATCTGATCTAGGTTTAGCCCTTCTATTACGGCCTTGGTTGCATAGGTGATCTTCATTATAGATGTTCCAAGCATCTCAATTTCTTACCAAAGTTTGTGGAAGATGGTAACTCTCTGAGCGTTCCGCATTTTGGAAAGAACAGATGATGGAAAAGAGTAAGGGATGCAAATGTGTAATCAATAATGGACCCGGAAAGTGGGCCAAAGTATGTGGCGTTTTCCAGAAAATCGTCACGTAGTCTGCCATTAAGCGACCTCATCCCAAGGTATTCAATGTCTGACACAAAGTATCTGTTTTCCTAGATAGGAGACTTAAGGCTGTATGTTCCAAAGGTCTGTCCATTGAGAAAATCATTGTCTATTGTATCAACATGGTTCCTATTGAAATTGCCTGTGATGATAAATTCAGGTTCTGGTGACCAATTAACAAGGTTCAAAATAATTGAAGACATTTTCTTGGTAACTTTGTTTTTTGAACAAGGAGGTGGTTGGATGTGGATGTTGATCATGATTAGGGTCCACATGTATGTTGAACTAGTTATGGAGGTAATCAGAATGTCAGGATCCGATTCTGGTAATCCCTCAATCTGTTCAGCTAAAGACAGTGCGATGTAAGTAGCCACTCCCCCATCAGGGCGGGCAAACTTTTTAGTTTCTTCCGCAGGCTTATGATGATATGATTAGACTGTGATGGAGGGCGGGGTGTCATTTGTCATTCTCTATTTTACTTTTCAGGCTGGCAATATTCCAAGAGCGAGTTTCAAGCTTGTGCTGCATTTCCCCTTCTTGGGCTTGCAAGTTCATTGTCTACTCCCCACATTTAGAGTTTCAGAGAGCCTTTTCCAATCTGGAACCCTGATAAGTCTTGTTTTTATTTTTAATGCTAGTTGGTTTGCCGGGGCATTATCAAGTGCTGGTGATTTATTGTGTACGCCCATTAGCACGGAACAGCTTGATGATCTATTAGCAATTTTCTTAGGTGGAGACGGTAGCACCAGTAAGACGCTGTAACAGGGTGGTACATAGGGTGTGATTTTTATGCCCCATTCTTTAAAGGCCCACTTTTCTTTGAGGACTAGGGCCCATGTGCCTGGTAAAGACCAGGTGAACATCGTAAATATTTTTGAGACGTGTCTGTTCTCCAGGAAGAATTCAACTGACTTAATATCATCAGAGGCAATATGGACCAGGGAAGGCAGAACCTTGAGAGTTTTTAAATTGCTACTCTGGTTTAAGGAGTCTTGGAGACCCCTGGACTCAAATTCTGGAGAGAAGTCTGTCCTTGAATCACCATGCCAGTGAGGGATAATACTTGACTATGTGATTTGGAGTGCCTCTGTAGTAATTATAGGTCTTTGAATACCTTGAGTAGCATCACCAGAGTTATTATTCTTTGTCTGAATGCCAAAGATGGGGCCATTGCTTGCCGTTAATATAAACCGAAGGTTGGCTCCTAAATAATATGCAACATTGCTAAGGTCAATGGTTATACTGATATCTTGTTTAATGTGGTGGCTGTTTGACCTTGCAGAGTACAGAGTGGTCATGGTCTTCAATACACCACTGAAACTGACCCGTGTGTCAGCTCCAATGGGGTCAAAGAAAGTTTTCCCAGCATGTTGGTAAATTGGAGGGATGGTAGACGGATTTTCGTTAACATTAGTTCCCCCTGTTTTTTCATGGATGTTCTGCGCCTCCTGGAGCTCTTTAGTTTTTTCACCACTAGTTGGGTCAAGGAGGGATATTTGTTTCCTCCTTTACAGTAGAGATTGGATATGGTCTTCTGAGGGGTAGTGTGTTTGAGGGGCCAACTAACTGCCCAGCACTCCTGTTTCTGGCTTTCCTCAATCTTTTTCTCTGCCGCTTCCAGAGTGGAATGCTGGAAATCGAGGACGTTATACTGGTTTGTAAAATCCCGGTAGGGGATGCAGTGCTTGATTCCTCCTGAGCTTTGTTTTGGTCACAAGTTTGTTGCTGTTCTTGGTTTTGGTCTCCCACAATGCCAGAAACATGGTGGTAGTTGTGGCTGTTGGCTGGACTTCTTTCTGCTTTGTCCTTGACCTCTACGTGTTGAGACTTCATTTGAGTCGGGCGGGCCCAACAGGACCTTATGTTTGCAAAGTGTGTATTCAAACTGTTTGGCAGGGATTCTAGTTTGTCTATTTTGTGGGATCATAAGCAAACAGGTTGTTCAAGGAAACTGACTGACTGAGTTTCAATAGTTAGGTTATTTAGTTTGGACAGTTGAGAGTTCATGCCTGAAATGTGCATTAAATAAGTCCACTTGCAAGTTCAGTTTATCTGACAGTAGTGGAGAGCGTTCACAGAAAATTTAAAGGCTTTTAGCAGGAGTGACCAAACGTCTGAATTGGCATTATAGTTTTAATTCAAGACCCTTCTGTTAATAGTGGTTATATTGATGTAATGTACATGGAGGTGGACCTGGTATGCCTGCCCTGAGCTCAAAGCTTGTGATGTTCATTAACGGGGTTAGCACGCCTTGGATTGTCTTTGACTTATACACTAGGGTAGACCTCATGGAGTTTGTTAAATGTGACTGCGTTGGTGCAGGGTCAACGTCCTGGGACACGTCTTTCTATTTGATCCAGGATATGCTTTAGAAGCTGTGCTGGAGGAGTCATAGCACGGTCAGGTTGTTGACACAGAGAGTTCCCATCCCAGACAACTGATGTACATGCACCGCCACCTTTACAACAAGTTTCTGTGGGAAAGTGTTTGGTTGAGTGAGCTTGCCTGGCTGTACAATTAAACAGTCAGGCCTTGAGTGATTTGACCTCAAAGGTGCTTGTAAAAACAGAAAACAGCATATAAAACATGTTCCTTTGGAAGCAACTGCAGATACATCAGTGCTGGGTGAAGTTGCATAAAATTCAGGGACTTCAGCAATAGAATATTTAACTGCTTTCTGGGCACACTAAAATATTTACAAAAAATTACAAAATGTAGCATGTCCTGTGGAGACCTGCTGTTGTCAGCCCCTAGGTGATGCCAAAAGATGATGTAGGAGGTTTAACATGAATCTCACTAAAACAAATCTATCCCTCGCATTGGAAACATTGAGTAAATATGGTATCATGGTGAACTGTTTTCAGGAGGATGGGACCCCGAAGCATAGGTTTCATCATCTCTGCTTCTTCTATGTCAGAGCACATTCTAAAAGCAAATCCCTCAACCTTTTCAGATCTAAATGACGCAGTGAGTGGGGATTACAAAATATGTGTGCCCGGTCTAGTCTGACAAAAGTTGCAGCAACATAATCTATCCAGGGAATTCTATTCACTTGATCAAAGGACAGGCAGTCAAAAGGAATGTGTCTATTCAGCTTGACTCCCTCCCTGCTCCAGATCTTAATCCAAAACAACAAGGGTCTGAGAGCAACTACATCAGCTAAATATTTGACGCTAAGCTCCTCATGGAGAAAGAAGGCTAGAGTACTTTTGGGATCCTATACCAGTCATCTTAAAAACTGGTTTTCAGCAAAATGAATTTTATCAATATTTGCATGTCCCCATATCTTGTGGCCATAAAAAACCTTCAAACACACATTTGGCCTGATAGATCTTAAGTAAGATGCCGGGTGACCAGAAACCCAACTGTTAGCCAAAACTAGTCACTGCTTCCGTGGCCTTTATAAACTCACCTATTTTCCCCTCAATCAAGGGCTACTAATGTTTATTCACATAAAACATCACCCTCAAATAGGGAAAAACCGAGACTTGCAAGGGTGTTATTAGCCACCTTAAATGTCTTAGAACTAGTAGACTGAGGGCCAACTACCATGACAAACACTTTTGTGAAGTTTATTGCCAAATCCAAGCCATCTATAAAGGCAACAAATGTGTCTAATAGTAGTTGCAGCACCATGGCCATTCTGGTCATGAGAACCGCATCGACGGCATATAATAAAACTGGGAGTGGTCTCATTCCCATCTTCGGGCAATCTACCTGTACAGAAAAGAGGACTTCTTCCAATCCATTGATGTAGAGGTAAAGCAAGAAGGAGGCAAGCATACATCCCAGACAAACAACCCTGCTAGTTTGGAAGGGCTGGGTGCAATCTACACCTCAGGAGTACTGCACCAAAACCGAGGTACCAAAATGCAGGGCTGATAAAAGGGCCACAATATTCTGGTCCACCTCCATTACAAGAAGCAGATCCCACAGGACTCATAATTAACTATCAAAAGTGGGCATATGGTACATAAATGCCAGATGGAGAGATTTTTGGGGGCAACAGTATACTTGTTAATAATTAAGTACAAATTCAAACAGTGATCAGATGTTCACCTCCCTGAGCTGAAGCCATATTGGACCTCTAAGAATATGTCCCTCATTATGAACACAGGGGGACCGCCACAGGTGGCCCTCCGCTACCGCCAGGCTACTGCCGCCAGGCAGCCTGACGATGATGGAGTTCTCTATCCGACAGGGCAGAGCAAATAACCTGTGTTCCCGCAGCCATTCCCTGGCGGTTTTATCCGCCAGGGAAAGGCTGGCAGAAGGGGTGCTCCGGGGCCCCCCTGGGAACCCATGCACTTCCCATGCACTTGGCATGGGCAGCGCAGGGGCCCTCATGCCAGCTCTGTCATGCAGGTCACTGCCCGATTTATGGGCAGTGATATGTGCAACGGGTGCTGCTGCACCCGCCGCACTGCGGCCTTGACGACGGCTCCATGTTGAGCCATCAGCAATGCCCAGGCCCAGCATTCTGCAGGACTGTTTCCACCCGCCGGCCCAGCAGAATGTTGGTAATATGGGCGGTGGGGTCGTCAACGGGCAGGCGGTCTGTGTTCAGACTGCCAGCATGAACACGGCGGGGATTTCCGCCTTGTTCATAGTGAGGCCCTATGTCCTTAGAATCAGCCCATGCCATCAACATATGTAAAATTACCCTCCCAAAACTCAGAGATAGGACACTGAGGGTTATCCTTATCCCCCTTCTTGAAAACGGGCACAACAACAACAGTAGACCACGAGGGCAACAAAACCACCCGCGCGGCAGCATTCAATACCAAAGTCAAAGAGTTACCCAAAAACAGATCCGGGGGAGTCCTGTCAGGTCCTGGAGTTTGTTATGAGATAGCTTTCAGATGCCTTAAGAGACTTCATCTAGTTTGAAAACAACTCTAACTCTGCCCTTCACAGCATCTGTACTGCCCTATCCATAACCCACGGTTCTAAACTTATAAATCCCTTCAAAATGGTTGATCCATTGTTACTCTGAAATATGATGTCTGGGCCAGTTCCCTCCGAAAAACAAGGCCTGTTTATCACCCTCCAGAAAAGAGAGCTTTCTCTAAGCTCACAAGTCTGACCTAACTGCGCCCGAGTGCTTTCCAGTAAAGTGCATTAGCGATTACCAATGGCCTTTTCATACACCCCTGACAAAAGGCAACAAGAACCCTATCTCTGGGGACCTGCTTAAGTGCCACCTTCAGAAAGCGAAGGCTCCTGGAACCAACAGGGTCAAACCATTTTGTTACCAGTGGACAAGCATTTGTCACAGGGACCAGTAGTAATACTTGTACTTTCTGACCAATACTAGCAAATGATGACAGGATAGCTCCATCTGGGACACATGGGTCCAAACAAGTAGCAATCTCCTGCTGACAACTTGAAAAAAGAGACGCGTAAAATTGAAACAGCACCACCTGAGACCATTTAAGTCTCCCACCTTGATAAACAATAGAAAGCCCCCTTTGACCCTCACCTCGGTGCCCAATAGCAATTACTCCACCAGTGACTAGGGACAGGGGGTTATGATGACTACAAAGGCTATAAATCATATCAAACTTAGAGATAAGCAAAAACAAGGGTGCTGATACAAAAATAAAATCTATAATGGACATGTACCCTCTCTCTCTGAAGGAGTGGGTTAGAAGAGCTAACTTATGTCTCCATGGCAAAGACAAGATTATCAGTATATAAAATTATATTAAGCACTGAGCCTTCCTTAGCGTGAGCCATATCCAGCCCCTCGTACAACATACATTTGAGCTTATTCTAAGCTGATCCTAAGGGGCAATCACATAGGTGACAGTTAAAGTCCCCCTCTAATATAAGCATCTCCCTCCTGGGGCCATGCGCTGGTAAGGAGGCAATAGCAGAGCATAAACAGACGAGGCTAGACAACCCACCTGATCCAGCCTTCGCATTATAAAAATTAACTAATATTAGTGGGGTAAGAACAGGCACAGGTAGTTTCAACACCTGCAAAACAGGCAAGTCCCATTCCAAATCCTTAACGTACCCACAAAGTTCCACTGAAACACACACTCAAACCCCCACTAGCCCTCCCCACCACAAAGGACACTGCAGGGGAGAAATATGTTTTATAACCTTCTAAAACGAAGATGTTTTTCACTCTCCAGGATTCCTAGAGCCAAATAATTTGGTAAGAACCGACAAACTGCACCCAATTACAGTTGATGAACTTAGCGGACAAACCCGCTATATTCTAGGATAACAGTTTCAGGACATTCCTATTGCCAGTCAAAACGATCTTAGGGCACGAAGTGGGTGTGGGGAATGGAGGGGGTACACCAGGGGTAGTCAGTCAATCACACATCTCAAGGTTGCATAAGGGCACAAACCTATTTGACAAACTCAAAGTTGGGGATACCGGGGCGTGGTCTGGCCATGCAACAATATGGCTGCTCTCTAGGGAGGCTTTGCCGGGTGAACGCCAAATCAGACAGGAATCCGCATCATTGGGGCTGCCTAGCCAAGTCCAAGCCACTACACGGACTTGGTGGCCTTAGGTACCCTGTCTCGGTGGTCTGCTGGAAGGCATACGGGCCGGGTAGGAGAGGCACGTGCTGTGAGTCTCACCTGGTGTGATCCGGAAGCCTGTAGGATCTGCGGCCTCAAGAACTGTGGCATGAGAGCGGTCGTCCGCTGAACTGCACCCTGCGTACCAGGAGCCGTTTGTGGGACCTGTGACCCGGCAGGTGGGCTGCACAGCTCTTGGCTGGAATTGAGGAGCCCATGGGCACCCGATGCTCGTGGTGGGGCATGGTTCACCGCCGCAACCCCAAGCCTAGCACTGTCCCTCGCTGGGTTGGGGCACTGTCAGTGGGGCTGTCGGGCAGCAGGCAGCTGTTCTTTGTGGCCGCTGCTTTTGGCCTTGTAGGCTCTTAGTTCTGGGATGCTGACCGGCCCAGGGTGGGAGTGGTGGGGCCCTGACTACCCTGCTACATGCACTCCTAACAACTGTGCTACAGAAGACCCGGCGGATGTGGAGGTGCTGTTACATGATACCTGAGCCCCTACGGTGGTGAGTTAACTGCATAGCAATCTCTATGGATGACTGCATGATGGCGCATATGTGGCGCAGGGGATCTCACACACTGGGGCTCCTGTCTATACATACTGCTTAAAGCCTGCACAGACTGGACAACTCTACTCTCACCAGCCCCTAGTATCAACATAACCAGCGCAACTGGCTAATCTCATTGATACCTGAGCCATCTTATGCACCTGCAGTGGAGCAACCTATAGGCTGGACTTTAAACACAGGACTTTAATTATACCGGGGGCAATTCTACGCTGCACAGCGGCCTTGGTGAAGTAGAAGATGCCTGTGCCTGCTTGTGCCCCCTGGTTGGTTTTCCCTTCTGGGGTGTGGTGGGGCACTGATGCAGCTCATAGCCAGTGGATTTGTCTTCCATTCGGGTGACATCTGCTAGGCAAGACAGTCACGTTGAGTGGTTGAGAACATTGCCTGTGCCATGCGCCTCACACCTTTTCGCCTACTTACATCTGCCGTCCCATTGAGCTCACAGACCGCTACAATAATGGGGAAACACGACACAAAACAGCTGAAGCTCTGTTTTAATCACAAAAGGGCCACGTGGCAGACTGATCAGGTCCCAGGACAAGCCCACTGCGGGCCCCCGGTAGAGGAGACCTAGTGAGAGGTTGACCTCAAAGATGTCCTAAAGGAGATCAGAATGAGATTCAAAGCCATAGATGCTAAACTGGACCTCCTCACCAGCAGGGTGGAGCACGTCAAGCAAAGGGTAGATGTTGGACCTGGCCCTCCTTGTTGGGTCAATCCCAAACTTTTTGCCTCCTTCCTCCAATTTTTTCTGACCAGTTTTTGTTGGCCTTAGGACTCTGGGCACTTTACCAGTACTAAAGTGAATATGCTCTGTGTATAAATTGTATTGGTAATTGGCATTTCCATGATTGGCATATCTGATTTACTAGTAAGTCTCTAATAAGGGGCACTAAAGGTACCCAGGGCCTTTAAATCAAATGCTACTAGTGGGCCGGCAGCACTGATGTGCCACCTACATGAGTAGACCTGTAAACTTGTGTCAGACCTGCAACTGCAGTGTCTCTGTATGCAGTCTTGCACTGTCAATTTGACTTGGCAAATGTACCCACTTGCCAGGTCCAAACCTTCTCTTTTTGTACATGTAAAGCACCCCTAAGGTAGGTCCTAGGTAGCCCCATCGGCAGAGTGCAGCGTATGTTAAAGGTAAGACATGTACTGATGTGTTTTACATGTCATGGTAGTGAAATACTGCCAAATTCGATTTTCACCATTGCAAGGCCTATCTGTCCTATAGGTTAACATGGGGGCTGCCTTTAGATATCTTTTAAGTTCAGTTTCCCATTGGGAGCAGATAGAGTATGGAGTTTGGGATCGCTGAACTCACAATTCAAAAATACATCTTTTGGTAAAGTTGTTTTTTAGATTGTCAGTTTAAAAATACCATTTTCAGAAAGTGGGCATGTTCTTGCTTAACTATTCTGTGCCTCCACCTACTTGCATATCCCACATCTGGGTCATACTGACAGTTGGGCTGTTGTGAATTCCCACTAGAAAGTGACACAAAGGGAGCTGGGGTGTAGCCTGCATATCCTGATGAGTCTCCTGGGCTAGAGAGGGGAGGGAGGAGCTGACACTTACACCTGAAAGGGCTCTGCCTGTCCTCACGCAATACAGTCTTCAACCCCCTGGTGTGTGTCTGGGGCCAGGCCTGGGCAAGGCAGGATCTTGTGAATAACAGAGACTTTCCTTTGAAGTTTGCCTACTTCAAAGGCAGAAAGGGGTATGATTAGTGGACCCCAAACCCCAGACTTTTAGATTACTTCTGGATCAAGAGAGGAACCTCTGCCAAGGAGAAGAGCTGGAGGAGGAGTACTGCCCCTTTGCCTGGGAGTGTGCTTTGCTTGGTTGGCCTGCAGTTGCTGCTTCTGCCTGAGAGAGGACAAAGACTGGACACTGTGGTGTTTTCCTGCTTTTGAAATGTCTCCACAGTCTTGGACTGAGCTTGCCCCCTGTTTTGAAGTCTTAGGGCCATCAAGGACTTCCTCTGCCTGCACCTTGACTCTCTTCTTGAGACTCCTAACCTGCCAAGTGGTGCCTAATCCAGTCCCTGGGCCCTTAAAAGGAGAAGCCTGTGGAACCAAGACTGAAATTCACGCACAGGAGCCATGAGGGAGAAAAATCTGCGCAGCACCTTCTTCGTGGCTGAAAAATCAACGCACCACCTGCATCACATCTGAGAAATTGACACAACACCGGTGTGGCTGACAAAATCGACGCATCACTCCCACAGCGCAGCTCTTCACCATCGTATGCCAGGATTTCACATGCATTGCTGCTAGGTGTCAAAACCACAGTGAACCTGCACGGACCCGAGGTTGTCCGTCCAGAAACTGACGCATTGCTCTTCTACGGGAAAGAAAAACGACGAATCGCCTACCCAAACAGAGAAGAAATGACGCACTGCCTCACTTGCAAGTCAGGAATCAACGCATCACTGACTTTTCCAATGCACACTCATACGTACGGATTTATTTTTAATGCAAACCAGGCACTTTGTGTAAAAAACATGCACCCATTGATGTCTATTGATTAAGACTCTTTTTAATTTAAAAATTCATAACTTTGTGTATGTTGGATTTTTGTCTTTTTCGTCTTGTTTGATTTGGATAAATATTGGCTATTTTTTTAAACTGGTGTTGTGCTCCTTATGTAGTGTTTTCACTGTATTACTGTGTGTGTTGGTACAAATATTTTACACATTGCCTTCGAGATAAGCCTGACTGTTTGTGCCAAGCTACCAAGGAGGTGAGCAGGGGGGTCTTACGAGTGTAACTCCTGTACCCTGACTAGAGTGAGGGTCCCTGCTTGGATAGAGTGTAAACTGACTGCCAACCAGAGACCCCATGAAAATTGGTTAGATCACTTGGAAAACCTCGTCTCTGACACTGACGACATGCAGGCGGAGGCCAAAGTGCACCTATTACAAATATACAACACCCTGGAACTTATTAAAGAAAAGAATGAGGAACTGAAGGATCCCGGTACAATAGTCTTCAGATCACTGGCATACCAGAATCAAGTGATAACCAGGATGGAGGACATCATGGAAAAACTCCTCAAGGACACTTTCACTGGGGATTTATCCACCCTGTTCATTATAGAACATGCCCACTGCTTGCTGGCCCTTCTCCTGCCTCCTGGGACCCCGCTCCATAATTGCTCCCTCTAGGAGGCTGGCCTGGTTTGTAGTTGGCACCTTGGGTACTTACACCTAATACCAGGTCCAGTTGTCCCTTATTAGTGAAGTAGTAGTGTTCTAGCAGCTTAGGCTGATAGAGGTAGCTATAGCAGAGCAGGTTAGGCTGAACTAGGAGACATGCAAAGCTCATGCAATACCACTTATAGTTACACAGACAATACTCAGTGTTACCAAAAATAAAGGTAGTTTATTCGGGTGACACAGTACCAAAAATATCTTAGAGGCAATACTCCTTATGGAGGTACGTATTATACACAATATATACACTAGACACCAAAATAAGGTAAGTAATTAGACAGAGGATAGTGCAAACAATAGACTTGGACTCCTGCACCTCCTCCCCAATTGGCACCTAACTGGTTTTGTTCCATTAACCGGTATCATTGTTTGTCTGCACCACTACCAACTGGGCAATGCCCCAGCAGCCCCGACTGCATATTGTTTGGCCACCCAGATATCCAGGCAGGGAAGTATGTCCGGTCACCCATCACCCCCAGGGATAATTCCCAGCCTCCACATTGTTCTTTCTTTGATTTCTGTGGGACTGGGGGGGTTTCAATTTATCTCAACCCAGTTTGGTTGTTGGAGTGGGAGGTGGGGGTCTGGGAAGTTGCCAATGTTGTTTAATTTTATTCAAGCTTGCCATCTTGTGTTATTATGTAACCACTTTGCAATCTACTCTGGGTCCCCACCCACACTACATTCAGTCCCATACATGACGAGACACCGCACAACCAAGTAATCTGTCCACAACGACCTGCGTAACTTGGAACAGTTGTGGCCTCAATGACCATAGGAAGGCACACCCAGTGCACTCCTACCTGACAGTCACAAAATTGTTATCTGTTTTCTGCAGGAGACACACCAAGCTTCCATGGCGGCCCCAGGACTTAATGCCCACTGGTGCAGTGATGCACAGTCCTCACCGTACTCAAATTATGCAAGAGGGATTGCTATTTTGCTGCGAAAGGACCCATTCCCTTAATGACAGAGAGAGACGATGTGTGCTAGTACAATATATCAACAACCAGTAATTCTTGCAGCTATATATGTGCCAAACACTGATGACCCTGATTTTTTTTTACGAGAGTATGGAGATTTGTATCGGAGCTGGGACTATACGTGAATATATGTAGGTTGGGTGTGAGATCAATGTGGTATTGCATGACAGCAGTGACCGATGTGGCATCGCCAAGTGTCTGCATCCCCAAGCGGCACATACCCTTAATGCCATAATCCACGACAATTATCTGCAGGATTTATGGCGGCACACACATCTCAAGTCTCATGAAGGCACCTAACTCCCAGCATACCGGAGAGCCTGGTCTAGAATAGACTTCTGACTTTGGTCAAAAGATGCTCAGACCTGGGCCGCTGAGCAACTTTAGAAACACAAATGAAGGCCAGGTCCTCCCAGGACTGGAAACAAGTATCCTGGGTCCGGTTTCAGAATATCACCCTTCATCAGCCAGGCTAGCTTGAATCCAGTGGCACAGTGAGCACAAGACCCACATCTGGGCATAACCTTCCCACTTAGGGCAACTTTAGCAACACAAAAGGATGATGGACGGAGTGCTGAAACTTTTCAAACACCAACCCCCAGTCACAGATCTGGGTTTAATCCATTGTTCTTTCACTCACCATGCCACCCCAGTTTGGACCCATATATATGCAAATCAGTCTTGACCCTGTTCCCGATGGGTACGGTCAAGCCCGAACTGCCAGGCCAGATTCTCCCTGGACTGGAGACAAGTATTCTGAGACCAGTTTCATGATATCTCCCTTATCAGCCAGGCTAGCTTGAATGCAGTGGCACAGTGAGCACGTGACCAAAGTCTGGGCTTACCCTTCCCACTTAGGGTATCTTTAGCAACACAAAAAGATGATGGACGGAGTGCTGAAACTTTTCAAACACTCACCCCAGTCACAGATCTGGATTTAATCCATTCTTCTTTTGCTCACGATGCCACCGCAGTTTGGACCCAGCCATATACAAATCAGTCCTGACCCTGTTCCCCATGGGTACAGTCCAGACCAAACTGCCAGGCCAGGTCCTCCCTGGACTGGAAACAAGTATCCTGGGATTGGTTTCAGGATATCACCCTTCATAAGCCAGGCTAGCTTGAATCCAGTGGCACAGTGAACACGGGACCCACGTCTGGGCATACCCTGCCCACTTAGGGTATCTTTAGCAACACAAAAGGATAATGGACAGACTGTTGAAACTTTTCAAACTCTCACCCCAGTCACAGATCTGGGTTTAATTCAACGTTCTCACCGACCATGCGCCAGTCATGCTGACTCTGCAAATCGTTCCCCCCCCATCTGGGGCATTCACCTGGAGACTCCCACCAGGAGCTTTATGAAACGCGGCATTCTGTGAGGAAGTGTGTTCAGCAATAGTGGAGTACTTCAAACGTAACAAGGGCTCTTTGCAAACCCCCTCCAGATTATGGAAGGCGTTCAAAATGGTGATCCGCGGGATATGCATTGCACAACAGTCTGGAGTGCTTAAAGCCATTCAAGACTTGCTAAGTAGGCTCAAAAACGGCATCCACATGTTGTAAACAGAATATTTTCAATTGAGGAAACAATCCATACTGGCTGATATTTGCAACAAACTTTCTGAATATCACAAAGAGGCAACTTGGGAGACACATTATTTATTTAAAGAGGTTTGTCTATTTGGCTAGGGCGATCGTTGTGGCAGGACACTGGCCAGGATGCTAAGCAAAAAATAAGCCTCCACATAAGTGTCACAACTTATTTACTCCAATTCCCAATCAGTCTCATTGCCCCACCCAGACCTCTTAAATGTGATGGCATCCTTTCACTCCCAACTCCACAGGCAAACTCCGGTCCCAGACCTGCCTGAAATGACCACTTATTTTGACACAATATAACTGCTTTGGTTGGACCTGGCCTACCTTGCCTACCTTGATTCTCCCATCACTACTGAAGAAATCATACAAGTGATTAGAGGGCTTCAGGGCGACAAGGCACTGGGACCTGATATCCTGACAACAGCCTTTTATAAGGAGTTCATAACCCTGCTAGCCCCAAACCTCTGGGCAATGTATCAAGACTCCCTAATTAGAGGCCCCATACCCCTCACATTGAGAGAAACGATCATTATAACCCTCCTCAAGGAAGATAAGCCAGCCTCACTCTGTAACTCCTTCAAACTACTCTCACTCATCAACGTTGATAATAAGATTTATACCAAGGTGTCGCCCAATCGACTGCTGCCTCTACTGCCACTGTTAGTGAGACCAGACCAATCAGGCTTCATCTCCAGGAGCTCCACCTCACACAACTGCTGCACAATTTCGATGTCATGCACAATCCTGCCCTCATGTACCCGGAAGTACTCTGACGGGTAAACCTTGGACGGGTCATGGACTGGCTAGAGGACAGGATATCACTGTGGTCCAGTCTTCCGCCATCCTTAGCGGGTCGTATTGCAATTATGAAAATGTTCATACTTCCTAAGTAAAAGTGCTGGTCTGCCGTTCCTATAAGCTCCATCCATTCCCCTTGCTAATAATCCTGTATTTCTACCACTGCAAATAAAGAGGGCCATCTGATGCACTAGACAGTATGACATCAATGTGTTCTCAGACCTCTACCCAAGGCGCCAATTTATCCCACCATTTTAGAAGCTCGCCATCTTCACAGGCCACTTTTCAGAACTTACTATACTATCAGTTAACCCCTTGGGTGCCCAGGATGAAAAGGTTACATCCTCGTTTGCATCGCTCGGACCCTTCGACCCTGCCCCCCCGACCCTCCATGGAATGTCATGACATCAGCGTACAATCGCGCACTGACTCATCAGAGGCTGCCCCCTCCATGCTGGAAGCTCAGCTTCCAGCACGGATCGGAGGAGAAATACAAAAGCATTTTTCCTCTGAACACATGGAGGGGCGACAGAGGCATCAAAAGAAAGGAAAGGCCCAGGAGGGGCAGAAACCGATAGACACCAGGGATTATTTTCTTTTTGTTCTTTTAATTTTTTTATATATGGGGAGCGACCCCTTAGGCAAGGGTTGCTCCCCGTGGAGGGGGCAAAATGTCTTTAGGCCATTTCTGCCCCCCTTGGGTTAGAAACCACTAGACACCAGGGATTTCTTTTGTGTGTGGTCAATTTCACACAAGGGAAGTGACCCGTTAGACAAGGGTCGCTTCCCTGGGGGGGGGGGGAATTTATTTTAGGCCATTTCTGCCCCCCTATTGTAATTAGGCCAATCTGCCTCCGGGGGACAGAAAACTCTAGGCACTAGGGATCATTTTCGTATTTTTTTATTTTTTATTTCTAGATGTTGGGAGCAACCCCTTAGGTAAGGGTCACTCCCGAGGGGTGGGGGGGATATTTTTAGGCCATTTCTGACTCCCTTAGGTGCAGATCGGCCTATTTTTATAAGGCCGAAAACCACTAGGCATCAGGGATTTTTGTTTGCGCCTATTTCACGCAAGGGGAGCAACCTCTTAGGCAAGGGTTATTTTAGGCAATTTCTGCCCTCTTTGGGGGCAGAAACCACTTGGGCACAAGAGATTGGTGTGTGTGTGTTTTGTTTGGGAGGGCAGCCCCTTGGGCAAGGATCGCTCCCCAAGGGGGCACATTACTGTTGGCCATGTCTGCCCCCCTTGGGGGCAGATCAGCATATTTTTGGAAGGCCCATCTGCCCCCAATGGGGCAGAAAGCCCACCAGAGACCAGGGAAGTTACTTTTTTTCAAAAAAAGAGGTTGGGCGTATGGCCGTACCCCCACCACAAATAAATGGGGCCAAAGTTGTTCTGCCCACCGGTGGGTAGTTGGGGAAATTACCCCCGATCCACTCCCAGGGGTGGGGGGGTGGGGGTGGGGGGAGAAGCCTACTAGATGCCAGGAATCAAGTTTTTTTTTTTTTGACATTCCGTAGATAAACTTATGTGCAGCTGCATGTGTAAGAAACAGGTTGTGAAGGAGATCCAGTTTCAACCTTGAGAACAAGACCACAGTAAAAGATGGAATGAAAACAATGGCCAGTGAATGGCAAGGCAGCCAAGAGACATGTGCTAATAACATAGCTAGAAAATACTGGAAGGGGATAGAATCCAAGCTTCAGGTTACTTAAGCACTGAAAGGCTAGTGAGGGAATTGAAGCTCGCAGATGGAGTTGTGAAAACTGTCATCTTCAGACCCAGAGCTGCCTCCCTGTTGTGCTGTTCAGAGACCGTGATGCTCGAAGGGGAGAGAGGTCCAAGCGGGCGGTAGAGGGCTTCCCAGCATTTCGTGGACTAAGTTAAGTTCCACCCAAGGATGAAAGGCCTTTGTTTCTCTGCTCTATTATTATGGTTGATTATTATGCTTGCACTGTGTTTATAATCTGAAGTATTCAGCTCATTTATATTTTGCTTTCTAAACATCGTAGTGTGAGCCTGCTACAGTAATTGAGACATACATTTTGGTATGCAGTTAAGCAAAGCTAATCTGAAGAATTCAGTTCATTTATATTTTGCTTTCTGAACATCGTAGTGTGAGCCTGCTGCAGTAATTGAAACATGCATTTTGGTGTGCAGTAAATCAAAGCTTATCTGAAGTATTCAACTTGTTTATATTTTACTTCCTGAACATCGTAGTGTAACACATTTCGGTATACAGTTATTCCAAGCCTATATCTGTCAATTAACTCTTTGCTCATATGTATACATAGATGCTCTTTCTCTTTGTAGTGTACTTATATATATATATATATATATATATATGTATATATTGATGCTCTTTATTGCTATTTTTATTCTGCCATTGTTGAAGTGCTAAATTCATACATTTCCCTGAAATTCTAGTAAAGCTAAATTGTATTCATAATTGGCGTGTGGTCCTTCATTGAGCGTCCTTATTGACTTATACCGAATAGGTGTCAACCAATCACCTGGATAAGACATTTTGGTACCAGAAGTGGGCTATAAGTCAATAATGCCTCTTTGGGGACATAAGAAAAGTGATGAAGAGAGCGGAAGGCAGCATGGGGCAGAAGCCAGATCCATTCCCGGGTGGTTAGCAACTGACCCGTTCTCTGGTGTGGCAGGACTCCTGAACCGGTGGGCAGCGCCAGTGTTATGGGAGGCTTTAGATGAGAAAGTGACTCCTCTCTTAGTGGAAGATGCGGTTGAGAGTGTGAAGCTAAGAGGGGCGAAGCTGGAGCTGAAAGCAGCAGGGCAATGGGATGGCTTTTCCTGTCTGCGCTCCGTAGGGTATACAGGAAAACATTAACACAAGATGCAGAGATAAGAAAACTGCGGGATGAGGTTGCAGCCTTGCAGGAAAGGCAGTTACTTATGAAAGAAACTATATAAAGTGCAGTGACTAGGGGTGATCAAATGGAGGCAAGGTGCACCGCATTAGCAGTACGAGTAGCAAAACAGAAGAGTAGGCAGTAGCCTAAAATACTCTCAACTGTGCAAGTGAGGGCATTGGTACGCAAAGAAAACTGGGATCCTTATACTTGGGATGGAACAGTCTCGGATAATGATGATGACTGGAATTGGGAGGATGAGGTGGAAGTACGTGTAGCAGAACTAGGTGGAGTTGAAAGTGGAGAAGGACGTGAGGTGAAATTGAAGGTGAAAGGGGAAGTGTAATGGAGGTTCGCCCACTCGTGCAAAATAAATCAAAGGGAGTGAATGGTGGGCAAATACAGAATTCTCGTTTGGTAAGAGATTATACACAGAGTGAGTTGTTGGAGATAACTCGTATGTTTAGGCACATGCCTGAAGAGCCTTTGTTTAAGTGGTTGGTGAGATTGTGGGACACTGGAGCAGATGGTACATATTTGTCACCAACTGAACTTTTGAAAATGGGATCAGTAACTACACATGCTATGTTAGGGCAACGGTTACGAGGTGCACAGGGGCACCAAGCTTTCTCTCTAATGGGTTGGTTGATGGAAGGAGTGAAGCAATTGTACCCAACCGCTCTAGATGTGGAAGAGAGTTGGGGCCCTTGGCATACGATTTCAGAGGCTAATGAACAACTGCGAGAAATGGGGATGCAGAGCGCAGTGTATTCCCAACAGTTTTTAGGACCTGATGTTGAACCCGTGACAGCAGGGATCAGGGCACGATCAATCAGAAATGCCCCTCCGCATATGAAAGGTGCCTTGTTGGTTCTTCTAGGACCTGCTCAGGGAAGACCAGTGGTGGATGTGGTATTATTAATGGCACAGTTGGAAGGGCTTGACAGACAAAAATCAGCAAGAGCAGTGGGGCTGGACAATAAGTATAAGGGAGGAGAATCTACAATAAAAGTGACCAGACGACAAATGTGGATAGATTTGTTGAATGCTGGGGTGAAGAAAGAGGAGATAGATGGAAAGCCTAACCCTTATCTGCTTAATAAATGGAAAGCATTGCAGCGTAGACAGAAAGAGAAGGAGGCATTTGATGAGAAGCAGCCCTCAGCACCAGCACCACCCATGGAAGAGTCTGAGAAGGAAAAAACAGAATCAGGGAAAAATAGGAAGGTGCCTGTCTCAACTCTATATCCCGACTTGTCCAGCGATGGCTGGGAAGTCCCAGACCCCTTATTATGAAGGCCTGGCCAAATCCCGGGGGTCAGAGCAGTGCAAGAACCCTTATTATGAAGGTCAGGCCAAACCCCGGGGGTCAGAGCAGTGCAAGAGGTAAGCCCCGGGGACAGGCGGCCATATGTACCTCTTATGATTTATTGGCACAAAGGAACACAACATGTTATGGCACTGCTCGATACAGGTGCAGAAGTAACTCTGATAAATGGAAACCCTAAGAGGCTGCCAGGGAAGGGTGTGATCATTAATGGTTACGGGGGTGCAGAGACAGAGGCCAAACCTGTTAAGCTCAAACTGTCAATTGGTAAAGGACCCCAGTACACGTCAGAAGTATTAATAGCCGAAGTACCAGAATACATTATTGGCATGGATTTGTTACTAGGCAAAACTATTGATACGCAATGGGGAACATTTACGTTTGGTGTGAGGAGCGTACATATAAAGAAATCTAGGACAGTTCTGGTTGGGCATGCAAAGTGGAGTCCATTACATGTGCCTCCTCCAAAGGAGCTGGTGTGCCTTTAACCGCAACCGCCTTAAACTTAGTACCGCATACCCAGAGGTCATTAAGAGATTTCCGACACCATTCAGGGGCTGCTAGATGCAGGTGTGTTAAGGCCGGCTGTGAGCCCATTTAACTCTCCCATATGGCCCGTGAAGAAACCAGATAATACCTATCGAATGACTGTCGACTATAGACAACTGAATAAAGTGGCTCCAACCTTGGCTGCCACAGTCCCAGACATCATCACACTGGTGGTTGAGTAAAGATGTGGGGGAATGGCATGCCGTGATTGATTTAGCAAACACCTTCTTTTCAATTGATATTGATGAGGCCAGTCAAGACCAATTTGCAATAAGCTGGCAGGACAGACAATTCACATTCAGGAAGTTGCCCCAGGGGTGCGTGCATAGTCCCACATTGTGTCATGGGCTAATAGCCAGAGATTTAGCCAACTTCTCGGCAGGAAACACCTGACTTGCACATTACATTGATGACATCATGATCACTGGGGACACTAAAGAGCAAGTCTCAGACAAACTGGAAAAGGTTAATTGAATACTTACAGCAGAGGGGATGGGCTATTAACCCGAAAAAGGTCCAAGGCCCGGCACAAGAGGTGAAATTCCTGGGCGCTATTTGGTCAGGACCAGTAAAAAGAATACAGCAGGAAGTGATTGATACGGTACAGCAGCTAAAGATTCCTTCAACTAAGGCAGAAGCACAACAATTTATTAGTTTGATAGGATTCTGGAGACAACATATCCCTCACTTAGGATTAATACTGAGACCATTATATCAAGTCACTTGAAAAAAACACCCTTTTCAGTGGGGACCTGAACAGCAAGAGGCCTTTGAGGGAGCAAAAGATGCATTACAGAATTATTTTGCGTAAGGTCCCATCACAGAAGGAGACCCGTTTGAGCTGGAAATGATAGTACAGGATGATGTAGTGATGTGGAGCTTATGGCAGAGGCAGGGAAAAAAGAGAGTGCCACAAGGATTCTGGTCAAAGAGATTAACTCCATCCATGAGCAATTACACCCCGTTAGAAAAAGAACTAGCAGGAGCATATTGGGCATTAGTAGAAACAGGACGCATAACTGGTGACCAGCCGGTTACCTTAAGAACACGAGTCCCCTTACTAGGCTGGATAAGAGAAGGAGGGGTTGGCCCTAAATTAGGCAGGGCGCAGGAGTCTACCATCGTAAAGTGGAAATGGTATCTGCAGCAGAGGGCAAAACCGGGGCCAGCAGGAGTGTCGAAGTTACAAGAAGATATGCTGGGGGCAGTGGACTTACAGGCAATGGTCTCCTCACCAGAGCCATCTGAGATGGAGTCCTCACCATTTAAAACAGCCCCACCTTTTGAACAACTCACAGAAGAAGAACAGCAAAATGCATAGTTCACAGATGGTACCGCCCGGTACCATCAAGGAAAAAGACAATGGCAAACAGTCGCATTCCAGCCTGCTACAGAAACGCTGTTGCTACGAGGAGGAGATAATGGATCAAGCCAGCTTGCAGAACTGCAGGGGGTAGCAGCAGTGATCGAACAGGCCCCCATCGGAGAGAAAACATTTGTGTACACTGACAGCTGGGCCTCCTACCAAGGACTAGTAAGCTGGGCCACGACTTGGCGCAAGGATGGATGGAAAATCAAAGGCACCCCCATTTGGGGAGGTGAGCAGCTCTGGGAAGAGATGTGGGAGAAAGGGCAAAAATGTCAAATCTATGTGGGACATGTGGATGCCGGTTGCCCATCGGACACCTCACTTGCATCTCTATTCAACAACACCGCAGATCAGATGGCCAAAACACGAACAGTGGTCATCAATGAGGAGGCTGAAGCTGCTCTAGCAAACTGGGCCCATGCAACATCTGGACATCTAGGAGAGAATGGCACTTATGCAAGGGCACAGCAACAACAGATTCCAGTTACTAAAGAACAGGTGCAACAAGCAGTAAAGAAGTGCCCCACATGCAACCAGATAAGACAAATGCCCCTGTAAAAGAAGCCTAGCGGCCATATCAGAAGAGGAACCGCAGCTGCTACAGTATGGCAATTAGACTATATCGGGCCGCTACCAAAGGAAGGAGGAAAAAGCAACGTATTGACCATGGTGGACACCTACTCTGGCCTTATGTTGGGTGTGCCCTGTAAGTCTGCAGATCAGAAGTCCACTTTGCGAGGGCTAAACTACCTGATAAAACATTATGGGGTACCTGATGAAATCCAAACAGATAGGGGCACACACTTTTCAGGGAAAACAGTGCAGGACTGGGCGCAGGAACAGGGAATTCGGTGGATTTTACACCTTAGTTATTATCCACAAGCTGCAGGCATGATTGGGATATATAACGGATTGTTGAAAGAACAGCTAAAAAAGTTATCAGTACATCAGACTCTAAAAAGATGGAGTAGTATTTTAGACAAAGCCTTGTTCGAATTGAACAATAGACCAGTTGGGCAGCAGACTCCTTTCATTCAGATGACAGGGCACGATAAAGAAATCACCCACACAATGATTGTCTGGAAAAAAGACCCTCGAGCTCGATTACCTTTACAGGCTACTTCTGGCAGTATAGGACTGTACCTGTTTGCTCCAGAGGATGGAGAAATACCCGTTGGACAGGTGAAGACTGTTCCCCTAGGAATAGGAGTAATAGTACCGCCTGGAACATATGGTAGAATTGCTTCTCGATCCAGCCTAGCCATCAAGGGAGTGTCGTGCTAGGGGGAGTCATAGACCCAGATTTTAGAGGAGAGGTTAAAGTAGTATTACTGAACCAAGGAGATGCTACTGTACCGTATCAAGCACATGACAGACTTGCTCAATTGATTTGTGAACAAGCGTATACATTGAAGAAAGATCTGCCTCCCCCCCCCGATAACACCCAGAGAGGTGAGGGAGGATTTGGAAGCACAGGAAGAAGAGTATGGGTGCATCATCCAGGGAAAAAGCCAGAGGCAGGAGAGATATTGAGTCAAGGGGTGGGGAGTACGTATATTGTACTTTTAAAGAACTCTACTGTACCTGTATTTGTACCTGCAGTGAAACTTACCCCACGGTCGTAAATGATGACATCTGCATCAATGACGTGGTTCCTGTTTGCGGTCAGGATTATAACCGGAAAAAGTGTATGGGTCCGACCAAATCTAGCAAAGAATGTCGTTACGGACCTTCATGTCACTTGTGCACCTCAAGCCGCTAACGTGACTGATGACCAGGGAAATGTTTCACTTTGCAACGTGAAGGTACCTGGAGGCAAGTGGATGGCTGCCAAAGCTGTAACCTGGAAGGTAACTGGACAGCAAATCCGACATGCCAACGGACTGAACGAGTTGCAGGGGATGCCAGCAACAGTACAGGCTTTGAATTATACGCTAAACATGATATGTAAATATTGTGATACCATTGTACCTTTTACACCAGTACAGGCATATCCGTGTAGACCCTATGATTGTTCCAACAAACGAAACATTTTACCAGGACATATGGTGGTTGTTACAATGAACAATGAAACCAAAGGAGTTTGATACTCCAAACCGCCCGCCTTTATGTTTTATGTAGCCGAAAGACGCATGGTTAGCAATTTAGGCAATGTTTCCATAGTTCGATATAGAATAGGATGTAAGCAAGCTTTGCATGCAAGCATAATTAACCATATTGTGTTACAGATAACTATTGCCAAGGGGAATGTTTCTAAGTATGATCCATTATGCACACCATGGACACTACAGTTATGGCCCTTGCGAAAGTTACGCATCAGAAGAGATCTAGGATCCTTGATAGCCGGGGCCACCAGAATTGGGGTAGGGGACCTGAACGCTTTTGATATTGAAGCCATTAGGAATAAGCTCTCTTCTACAGGATATAGTACAGGGGAGGCCATAAAAGTAATTTCACAATGGGGGCCCACACACTCACAAGAAGTTTCACTTATGAACAATTTGGAAAAAGCTTTCAAAGCACACAAACAGTGTCCAAAGGCATTCAGTGCATACTATGGCAAAGCATTGTTAATCAACAGTATGTAGACTTCAAAGCGGAATGGAGACAACTTCAGGGTGAATATTGGAGACAACAATTGCATTTGCCTGATGAAATATGGGTAAAGCCCATACAGTTTCATTGTGAGGGAGAGATGTGCTATGCTCATTTTTATATAGCTAGAAGTGATCTTCCTCCTAAAATATGGTGCCCCTTTATATTGCTCCCTGTAGTGATAGGTGAAGAATGGTGGATACCTCACACTGACAAAACGTGGATTGATCAAACAAATCACACCGTAGATCCCACTAGATGTGCAGATTGGTCTAAGGGGTGGGTATGTACCCACATTGGACGGGTGCTAGATCCATGCCTTCACCCAATACCAGGAGAATGTGAATGGTTACCTTATCCTATTAATGGCACAGACTTATATCAGATAGGAACAGAGAGTATATGTTAAGTTACTAATCATCCCTTACTTATTAACGGATTTGTACAAACCACCGGAGATCAGGTAATGTGTATGTGCAATATTACCAGCATTATTGACATAAGTACTCACATCCTATACCGACCGACTAAGTTCACCACAACCACCTTACAGACGCAAATGCAAGCACAGTTAGAATGGAACATCCCGCTTGTTGTGAAGTTACCTAGACTAGAGGCAATCAGGCGCTACGCACAAATCACATTTGCTAAATTCGATATGGCGGCTAAATATACCTCTTGTGTGGTGGCCCGTCAGACGGTGCAGTGCCGGTCTGGCGAGGAGTTAGCCCGATGATGATGCCTAGCATCCTATTGTGATGCTTGAGGGCACTCCTACAATACCTTCTTTCAGTCTTCTTTTTGTCCTCTTTGACAATATTCTTGCTTTGGAACAGTGTACACATTTTTTGCTATAGGTTCATAAGGGAGTAAGTACACTGGACCAGATTAATCTCCCTGTCTTCCTCGTATAGGTAGTATATTGAGCAGCTGGTTTGCTGCAGGACTTTTCATCCTACTCCTGACCATGGATAATTTCCAGGGTCTGAGCTTTGACGACGATGTCGTCTCAGCTATTTTACAAACACCCTCCATTCTTTCCAGTGATGGCTCAGCTCCTTCCGGGAGCCTCAAAGAAGAGTGGGACAAACTATCCTCCCTGAAAAGAGAATTGATTAAGACAGTCATGCATGGGACAATCATGACCGAATATCTGAGAGCTAATATTGCTCCAAACGGTTTATTGGTTTCCAACGTGCCCAGAATCTTCCTGCAAGACTTAGCCTTCAGGAAGGACTGGGCCCAAATTGCATGGAAATGCACCCGTGACTGGCTAGTGTTGATTATCAACACCACGAAACGGCTAGCCGAGTCCATAGTCATTCAGATTAACTGTGTGGAGAGTTCCATCAAAACCACAGTGACTATAGCAGCATTTAAGAGTCGTCTTTTGGAAATTAATACGGAACTCAATGAAACAAAAAAGTTCCTCACACAACAAAAAATTTCCACGTTACAAAAAGACATTAGTAAATTTGAACGAGAGAAAGTGTATCCATATATCAAGGAGGATTTCGAGATTGCCACACAATCACGGTCATCAGACGAGTCCTTGACAGCTAACAGGAAAACTCGGGTTTATAGCAGTAGCTCCTCCTCTGATGGTTGGAGTACTGATGAGAGTACACCTCAATCTTACTACAACTTCCCCCAATACACCCATAACCAACCACTCTTCTGGCAACCTCCTTACCCCTTCTTCCAGCCACGCCCTATTCCACCTTTCGGGCCTTTTTTAGGCCGCGGCCCGGGCAGAGGGAGAGGCAGAAGGAGAGGAAGAGGCAGAAGAGTACACTGGGGTCGAGAGGAACCTCAAATGATAACCAGGAGCCAGAACAAGATAGCTCCACAGAGGACCTAGTGGTCAATCTGTCTCAAAGACATTTGTCTCCGGACGAATTGAAAGTCCTCAAGGACTAGGCTTTGTCCCTACCCCTACCGAAGATCCCTTCCGCCTCCATTGTGAGTTATCTCAGTTTTTTAGAAAGGTTCGGCTAAATTTTTTCTTTAAAGATCGACCAGAACCCCCTGTTACTCACGACACAGGCCTAAAGAAACCTTCAACCTTCATGCCTCCAGCGAGCTCTCTTCCTTGCTTAGTCGTAACTTTTGAAAAAGCCATCCTGCGAGATCTTGAACAGATTACTCCCAAACGACCTTTTGTCAACCTCCTCGCTACTGAGCGAGAAGCACTCAAGATTCTATCACAGGACCCTACCATAGTCATAAAACCAGCAGATAAAGGAGGAGCAATAGTCATTATGGATTTATCTGATTATAGACAGGAATGTCTCCGCCTTCTAAGTGATAAGACCTATTACACACCCCTGAATCAAGATCCTACAAATTCATTACAACTACAGATTAGGAGTATGGTTAACGAGGCCAAAGGGAATTCTTGGATTACATCAAGAGAGGCAGAATTTTTGGAGAGCACGCATCCTCGTACTCCTTATTTTTACTGCCTCCCTAAAATCCATAAAGGCTCTCGTCCACCCCCTGGCCGTCCAATAGTTTCTGGCATTGGTTCGGTCTTGGAACCATTATCAACTTTTTGTGATTCATTCCTTCAACCACTAGTAAAGAGTTCAAGCACCTATCTGAAAGACACCAAAGATGTTTTGAATCTCATTGAGACGATTAATTCCACTATCCAGGTTGAGGTACTGATCACGTTGGATGTTGAATCTCTTTACACGAATATTCCACAGGCCGCCACCTTAGAAGTCGTCGAGTCCGCCCTCCGTCAACAACCATGGACTTTTCCGACTCCGATAGACTTCGTTATGCATTGTGCATCCCTGGCAATGACACAAAATTACTTTCAATTTGAAGATGTCCTATATCACCAAATTCGAGGGACCTCGATGGGCAGTACTTTTGCCCCTAGCCTGGCATGTCTATACATGTATCAGTTTGAAAAGAATTTCATCTTACCAGTAACGAACCCTTTCTTCAAGAGCAACAAATTATGGCGTCGTTACATAGATGACATTCTCATCATATGGCAAGGCGCTGTTCCTAACATTGATCTGTTTACTACCTGGATCAATACACTAGATCCCTTTTTGAAATTTACAGCGCACATCTCCACCACACAAGTACCTTTTTTGGACCTTCTGATTCACAATGTGAATGGTAAATTAGTAACTGACACCTATCATAAAATCACCGACCGGAACAGTCTACTCAGATATGACAGCCATCATCCGAAGGCTCTACGCGATAACCTTCCTTTTGGCCAATTTCTGAGACTATGTAGGAACTGCTCCTCTGTGCATTCGTTTGAAGCTCAGGCATGTGAATTGAAAGAGAAACTCCAACGTCGATGTTATCCCACTAAGATTATCAATTCATCTTATAAAAGAGCCAGAAACAATCACAGAGAGGCTCTCCTAGAATCCACCATGCGGGAAGATCAAACACGACTTACTTGTGTTTCAACATACACCCCCCTCTCCAATACTGTAAAAAGACTTATTAACAGAAGGTGGCATATTCTACTGAGCGGGGGATCACAGATCGCTGGACCCCTGTTTGCATTTAAGAGATCTTCCAACATCAGGGACTTAATCATTCACACACGACTACGCAGACAGGACGTTTCCACAGACCAATCCACACTATAGAATCTTCCTCCTGTCTCCGGACACTATCCGTGCGGTTCATGTAATGTGTGTTCCCTGACCAAACGGATAGACAGTCTACAGTTAAAACACTTTGGAGTCTGGCGTTTGACAAAACACACCAATTGCAACACACGTCACTGTATATATTTGATCACATGCCCATGTGACTTACAATATGTAGGGATGACAACAAGACCAGTGAAGTTAAGAATCAATGAACACCGTAGCAACATTAGATGTGCACGGATCACGACTAAATTAAGTTCACATTTTTTAGAAGCAAGACATGGCCCTAATGATATGTGGTGGACTGTTTTACAAGTACCTAGACATAATGAAAATGACCCTCAATATCTGTTCAGGACTGAACAGCGGTGGATTTTTTGACTTAAAACAGCTAGGGAGGGTCTTAACGATGATATTCCTTGGTGGACCCTGGCTCCTTAGCCTCCTTGAATGACTCGTGTAGATATTAATTGTCCTTGGTACCAGACTAACGTCCCTATATGGAGGTGTAATACATTATCCCTTAATAACATTCGGCTTGATGGCCTCTCCTACAATGTTATAGTATGCAGTTTTCGGTACCAGTCCCCCTTTGCGTTGATGATGCCTAAGATAGGACAGAGTCATGGAATACTAGACCGACCACACACCCCCATACTATAGGGTGACTGGATCTAAACTTCTTTTTATGATTTTCCTCCGTTCCAAGATGGCCGCCGTTACCATTAGCTCTCGCGTTAGTCCTTTGTCGGTGTCTATTCACCTGACGCCGACGCGACGCATTCAGGGCTAATTGCCCGATCGATACATCACTATAAAAACGCCTCCCGAGCGCACGTTGCCTTTGTTGTGGGGCACGCGACCTCGGGTAGGCTAATAGCAGACCACCAAACGGAGTACAAGTAAGTGAGCGTTTTGTACGCTGGGCGCATTTTTACAGCCTGATGGAATTTTTAAGCTTGTTATTGAACGAACGGCTAACGTGTGGCCAGACATCCTGAATGAGCACGCAGTCCCCCGATAACATTCTGTACTAGGCTGAACTTCAGCATTAACCCGTTACTAATCGTATGCTACTAGTGTTTACTGCCTGATTCAAATTATGGGCCACATACCAATATACTCAGGAGTCGGGTGGTCACTTTTATGTCTGTTAGTTACCTAGATGTGAACCCACAGACCCTGGACAGACTCTTTACTCGTTTTTTTGCGCACTACGAGAGCGTGTAGACAAACAATTATAGAGATACCATTATATCTTTTTAGACATGGATTTTCTCATATTGATTAATTTGAATGTGATAATCTTGTGCAAACATGACTGTAATCAACTGCTGATGTTTCAGTTTTACTTGATTATATACTTAACAACTTTTCATATTTAGTGAACTCACCTTGGTTATGAGGTTTTACGCGTCCCTATGATGCCCTGTCTTTACATGGGATGGTAAGCCTTCTATTATGTTTACCTTTTTCTCTACTTTTTTCTTCGGGACCTGCTGCCTATCACACTCACCACTCTCCAGCAAGACACCAATAAATGTCTTCCTGCCGCACTTTGTTTTACATATGTGTTTTGTCTCCTATGCAGGGCGACTATCAATTAGACTGACTGTGACGACTGGTCCATAGACGGTAAGTGACCTCCCAGCATTTACGGTCTCTGTTTTTGTTTTTTGTATATTAAGGAGAAGTTACAACTAAACGGTCCTGATGAAGCGCCAGTGGATCAATCCCTGACCGAGTAGGCGCGAAACATGTCGACCCAGTGTTAGGAGTGCAGATTCTTCCCTCCTTCCCCTTTTTTAGGAGTATAGGAGACATTATTCCCTTGATACACCAACTTGTTTTTAATCTTGGCCTGACCCTTACTACAAGCATTAAATTTAGTTATCAGGTGCTCAGAGCTAATTTTATATACCCTTCACTCTCCTTTTCTCCTCTGTCAGTACGTCCTGCGGACTTATTTTGATCTGCAGGATCATCTTCCGGTTGAAGAACCACCACCTCTTGTGTGGTGGCCCGTCAGACGTTGCAGTGCCGGTCTGGCGAGGAGTTAGCCCGATGATGATGCCTAGCATCCTATTGTGATGCTTGAGGGCACTCCTACAATACCTTCTTTCAGTCTTCTTTTTGTCCTCTTTGACAATATTCTTGCTTTGGAACAGTGTACACATTTTTTGCTATAAATATACCAAGGATACCGCCATACAGATGACCATAAACAGCTTATGCACACTGCTTCACGCATCCAGCAAGTAACTGAGCACCATTGGTATGACATCTTCTTAGGTTGGGCACCAGGAGCTACGAAGAGGCTAAATATAGTGTTACATCCGCTAATTTGGTTATTGATTGTCTGTGTCACACTAATGATTATACTATGTAGACTATATGTACGCACAAACAGCTTTATACTAAGATGCAGGCGTTTAGATTAATGCTAACAAGTATTCGTAGCAACCTAGCTAGCGAAGTGTCAAAATAAATTATTCTTGCATCGCGCTCATCTGGGGGTGGAGTGATCAGTATAGGGAAAGGTGCGGAAGACATTGTGACGTGAAGGGTTAATTAGCTTGAATAGTGTAGATGAGCGTGATGCCTGCTGAAGCCAGAGCAACGTGGAAAAATTCACGATGTTCGCTTTCAAGCTTGTTTTTTTTTTATGACATTCCGTAGATAAACTTATTTGCAGCTCCATGTGTAAGACACAGGTTGTGAAGGAGATTCAGTTTCAACCTTGAGAGCGAGACCACAGTAAAAGATGGAATGAAAACAATGGCCAGGGAATGGCAAGGCAGCCAAGAGACATGTGCTGATAACATAGCTAGAAAATACTGGAAGGGGATAGAATCCAAGCTTCAGGTTACTTAAGCACTGAAAGGCGAGTGAGGGAATTGAAGCTCGCAGATTGAGTTGTGAAAACTGTCATCTTCAGACCCAGAGCTGCCTCCCTGTTGTGCTGTTCAGAGACTGTGACGCTTGAGGGGGAGAGAGGTCCAAGCGGGCGGTAGAGGGCTTCCCAGCATTTCGTGGACTAAGTTAGGTTCCACCCAGGGATGAAAGGCCTTTGATTCTCTGCTCTATTATTATGGTTAATTATTATGCTTGCACTGTGTTTATATTCACCTTGTTTATATTTTGCTTTCTAAACATCGTAGTGCGAGCCTGCTCCAGTACTTGAGACATACATTTTGGTATGCAGTTAAGCAAAGCTAATCTGAAGAATTCAGCTCGGTTATATTTTGCTTTCTGAACATCGTAGTGTGAGCCTGCTGCAGTAATTGAAACATGCATTTTGGTGTGCAGTAAATCAAAGCTTATTCGAAGTATTCAACTTGTTTATATTTTACTTCCTGTACATCGTAGTGTAACACATTTTGGTATACAGTTATTCCACGCTTACATCTGTCAATGAACTCTTTGCTCATATGTATACATAGATGCTCTTTCTCTTTGTAGTGTACTTATATATATATATATATATATATATATATATATATATTTATATATATATAGATGCTCTTTATTGCTATTTTTATTCTGCCATTGTTGAAGTGCTAAATTCATACATTTACCTGAAATTCTAGTAAAGCTAAATTGTATTCATAATTGGCGTGTGGTTCTTCATTGAGCGTCTCTATTGACTTATACCGAACAGGTGTCAACCAATCACCTTGATAAGATAGGTGCCTACCAACCAGTACGGACATGGTTATGCCCCCACCACAACTGAATGGGGTAACAGTCTTTCAGCTCTTCCTCGCACACTAAAACATCTTGTCCCACGGCAAGCAAGAGTACATTTGATTATTTTGGTTTTGGTTTTACAATTGGACGATGACAGCTTGTCTAACTCTCAAAATCGTCCCACTTGGAATGGTGAGGGATGCACTTTTTGGACTCTGGGACGCTGCTGTGTAAAAAAATCCCCAAGACCTAGACACATCTGAAAACTAAACATCTGGGTGAGTCCACAGTAGTGTGCCGCACCATTTTCTTACCCACAATGCCCTGCAAACCTCCAACTTTGCTGGAAATCACATTTTTCCCACATTTTTTGTGATGGAACCTTCCGGAATCTGCAGGAATCCACAAAATTCCTACCACCCAGCATTGTCACATCTATACCGATATAAATTCTGCCCCAATTGTCAGCCTAAAATTTTTTTTTTTTTTCAAACTGCCCTTTTTGGCCCGCTTTGGTTCCCCTCAATTTTGACATGTAATTGGCTCTTCCGTGTCACAGGCACTTGGCCCACCCACACAAGTGAGGTATAATTTTTACTGGGAGACTGAGGGGAATGTTGGGTGGTAGGAAGTTTGGCCCGGTGCAGTGATCCCACACAGAAATCTGGGAAAATGTGATTTTTTAGCTAAATTTGAGGTTTGCTGAGGATTCTGGGTAAGAAAACACTGGGAGATCCACGCAAGTCATACCTCCCTGAACTCCCTCAGGTGTCTACTTTTCAGAAATGTTTGGGTTTGGTAGGTTTCCCTATATGGCTGCTGAGCCCAGGGCCAAAAACTCAGGTCCCTCCCCCCACAAAAACATGTAGTTTTGTATTTGATCATTTTGATGAGTCCACATAGTGTTTTGGAGCACTTCCTTTCACAGGCACTAGGCCTACCCATACAAGTGAGATACTATTTTTATCAGGAGACTTGGAGGAACCCTGGGTAGAAGGAAATGTGTGGCTCCTCTCAGATTCCAGAACTTTCTGTCACCGAAATGTGAGGAAAAATTGTTTTTTGGCTAAATGTTCAGGTTTGCAAAGGATTCTGGGTAACAAAACCTAGTGAGAGCCCCACAAGTCACCCCATCCTGGATTCCCCTAGGTGTCTAGTTTTAAGACATGCACAGGTTTGGTAGGTTTCCCTAAGTGCCGGCTGAGCTAGAGGCCAAAATCCACAGGTAGGCACTTTGCAAAAAACAGCTCTGTTTTCTTTGGGAAAATGTGATGTTTCCAGGTTGTGTTTTGGGGCACTTCCTTTCGCGGGCACTAGGCTTACCCACACAAGTGAGATACAATCTTTATCGGGAGACTTGGGGGAACGCTGGGAGGAAGGAAATTTGGGGCTCCTCTCAGATTTCAGAATTTTCTGTCACCGAAATGTAAGGAAAAAGTGTTTTTTTGGCCACATTTTGAGGTTTGCAAAGGATTCTGAGTAACACAACCTGGTGAGACCCCCACAAGTCACCCCATCTTGGATTCCCCTACATGTCTAGTTTTAGAAAATGCACAGGTTTGGTAGGTTTCCCTAGGTGCTGGCTGAGCTATAGGTCAAAATTCACAGGTAGGCACTTTGCAAAAAACAGCTCAGTTTTCTTAGGGAAAATGTGATGTGTCCACATTGTGTTTTGGGACATTTCCTGTCGCGGGCACTAGGCCTACCCACACAAGTGAGATACAATCTTTATCGGGAGACTTGGGGGAACGCTGGGTGGAAGGAAATTTGTGGCTCCTCTCAGATTCCAGAACTTTCTGTCACCGAAATGTGAGGAAAAGGTGTTTCTTGGCCACATTTTGAGGTTTGCAAAGGATTCTGAGTAACACAACCTGGTGAGAGCCCCACAAGTCACCCCATCTTGGATTCCCCTACATGTCTAGTTTAAAAAAATGCACAGGTTTGGTAGGTTTCCCTAGGTGCTGGCTGAGCTAGAGGCCAAAATCCACAGGTAGGCACTTTGCAAAAAACTGCTCTATTTTCTTTGGGAAAATGTGATGTGTCCAGGTTGTGTTATGGGGCACTTCCTTTCGCAGGCACTAGGCTTACCCACACAAGTGAGATACAATCTTTATCGGGAGACTTGGGGGAACACTGGGAGGAAGGAAATTTGTGGCTCCTCTCAGATTCCAGAACTTTCTGTCACCGAAATGTAAGGAAAAATAGTTTTTTTGGCCACATTTTGAGGTTTGCAAAGGATTCTGAGTAACACAACCTGGTGAGAGCCCCACAAGTCACCCCATCTTGGATTCCCCTACATGTCTAGTTTTAAAAAATGCACAGGTTTGGTAGGTTTCCCTAGGTGCTGGCTGAGCTATAGGTCAAAATCCACAGCTAGGCACTTTGCAAAAAACAGCTCAGTTTTCTTAGGGAAAATGTAATGTGTCCACATTGTGTTTTGGGACATTTCCTGTCGCGGGCACTAGGCCTACCCACACAAGCGAGGTACCATTTTTATGGGGAGACTTTGGGGAATGCTGGGTGCAAGGAAATTTGTGGCTCCTCTCAGGTTCCAGAACTTTCTGTCACCGAAATGTGAGGAAAAAGTGTTTTTTGGCCACATTTTGAGGTTTGCAAAGGATTCTGGGTAACAGAACCTGGTGAGAGCCCCACAAGTCACCCCATCATGGATTCCCCTATGTGTCTAGTTTAAAAAAATGCACAGGTTTTGTATGTTTCTCTAGGTGCCGGCTGAGCTACAGGCCAAAATCCACAGCTAGCACTTTGCAAAAAACACGTCAGATTTCAATGTAAAAATGTGATGTGTCCATGTTGCGTTTCCCGCCACAGGCACTAGGCCTACCCACACAAGTGAGTTTCCATTTTTATCACGAGACTTGGGGGAACATAGAATAGAGGAACAAATGTTTTTGCCCCTTGTCTTTCTCTACATTTTTTCCTTCCAAATGTAACTCAGTGCATAAAAAAAGTCTATTTAAGAAATGCACTGTAATTCACATGCTAATATGGGGACCCCGTAATTCAGAGATGTGCAAATAACCATTGCTTCTCAACACCTCATCTTGTGCCCATTTTGGAAATACAAAGGTTTTCTTGATACCTATTTTTCACTCTTTATATTTCAGCAAATGAATTGCTGTATATCTGGAATAGAATGAAAATCCTGTCAAGAGATTACCCATTAAATCAAACTTCCACAAGAGCAGATGCCTTTTACTCAACTCCCTCCAACTGATGCGTGCACAGACTTTGTTGATTATCTGAATTCTGCATCCACTAGGGGGAAAAGGGAATGGGAATAGAAAAAGAGAGACCAACTCCAGATCCAGCCTGTGTTTCCCACTTGAAAATAGGATATTCAGTGTGTGCTTCTGTAACCTGCACCTTTCTTCTTATTGGGATTTCTTTAAAGGAAGGACCTGCAGTCAGGTGATAAGAACATAGATAAGTACATTCTTACTGTGCATTCAACTGTTCAGCCATTCAAATTCACCCAATTCTATTTTTATTCTAATCTGGAGTTTTGAGAGACTAGCCTCTCTCTAAGAAAACAATGTTAACTTAAAATCTTCTTTTCTCAAGGAGTCAGACGTATCCAATGTACTCTGGAGAACAGTTCAAAGGTTCACAAATATACATCCTACTAATGTCTTTTACAGGAAACAAAAACTCCTTCTCAAGGTTCAGTTTTCTCAATCACAGTCTCTAGGAATTAGTCTGATCACTGAGGTTTGTCTCTAAGACTGGCAAGTCTGCAAGGCAAAGAATTTTTGAGTGTTAATGTACATATGTATATATTGGCAAGTCTGGAAATCATACAAAAGGATTCCTCACTGCAGTTGCTTGAAGTTCTGTTAAGTCAAAACAAATTCTCCTCAGAAAGTCGATAGCCAGTTGTTGGAAAAAGGAAGAAATTCAGCTACTCCAGAGGGAAAAAAGTAGCTGGTGTGCACATCGTAACAAGAAAAGAATTAATTACTCAAAACTGGAAGAATTCTCTATAAAACGAAGCGCCTCAGGAACACTGCTCATTCTCCTCAGGATGACAGTTGAAGTGCACAGCTCTCATAGAGAAACAGCTGGAGGGAAGCTTCAGCTTGAGACTACGGTAGAAAAACTGGAGCGCTGACCTCACAAATATTTGCGGCCACCATTTTGAATGGCAGTTATACCTGAAGAAGCTAGTTCTCTGAACATCCTCCGCAAGAGCCACCGGAAGTGAGGACACCGCTGCAACCAACATGGGTACAAGGAAAAGGGGAACCGTTTTTGTTGAGGGAAGAACTTAACAACACTGGCAATAGTTTTCCTGACAGTACCCCTCTCCAAAGAACTCCCTCCCACAGAAGGTTTGTTGAGGAAAGTGTTGTGAAACTGCTTTATCAACTTTGGAGTATGCACATTTTGGAAGGCTTTCCAGGACCTTTCTTCTGGGCCAAAACCTTTCCAATTAATGAGGTAATATAATGTTCCTTTTTAAAACTTTGAGTCTAAAATTCTATTCACTTCATATTCTAAATGATTCTTAGATAGGATCTGGAGGGGTGGTTGTCCTAACATTGGGAGGTCTTCTTTTAAGTAGCGAGACATGGAATACTTTAATTCTGAATCAGTGGTGCACTTTATGTTCTTTTGCCCTGCATACATGGTTCCTAGGTCCAAGTGGATCCGTGACCTATGTCGAGAAATGGGAATCAGGGAATGTACACTAGCACTGAGAATTTTAAAAAGTGATTCCACCAAAATGCTAATAACTTCTGTTAGTAAATATTTATTATCAGCATGGCGCATAAGGAATTTTTACATCAGTAGAAGATTAGAGGAACAAGCTCTTCCTGTTTAACAAGGCCAGAGGAGATGATCACTTTTTACTTAGAATTACGATTTTAGGATAGATTTTGTATTTTATTCTTTTAGGTGGTGTCACCATGTGGTATTATGCTCTTGGGATGTAATTGTATTTTATATTTTTTATATTTATTTATGGTAATATTGATTATGTATTGCTTTGATGATCATTGATCGAATAAGCTGTGTTGAAAAAAAAAAAAAAAATGGATGACCCTTAATCTGAGGAGGCAAGGCGGGTTTGACTGTTACTGGATTTACAATTTTCTTTATTTTAAAGGGTCCTACATATCTAGGCTGGAATTGTTTGTTCCCTCTTAAATGTAAATGCCGAGTGGATAGGCAGACCTTCTCACCCTCGCAATAACCAGGCTTGCCTTTCCTCTTTTTGTCAGCATGCTTCTTGTAAGAGACCTTCACCTTGGTCAAATGTTCTCTGGTGGATTGGAAGGTCTTTTAAATTTCTTACTGAACTCATTTGCAACTGGGACCAAGCCACCTGACCTTCTTATACTAATGTTTGGGTTCCTACCAGAGTTCAAACAGAAAGGAGAATAACCTGTGGAGGCATGAATAGCATTGTTGTACGCAAATTCTGCTATCCAAATGAAATCTGGCCATTCATTATCTTGGTCCAGAAAGATATAAGTGTAGGTACTGCTCTATCTCCTAGTTAACTCTTTCTGTCTGTCTATCCGTTTCTGGATGATACCTAGTAGAATAACGTGAGTCTATTCCAAGTTGTTTCATAAAGGCCCTCCAGAATTGGGAAACAAATTGGGGACCTCGATCTGAGATTACAACCACCGGAATGCCATGAGCTCTCACTATGGGCCAGATGTATCATCTAACCCTTTTGCGAATCGGTAATAGCGATTTTTAAGAAATCGCTATTTCTGAGTCGCAAAATGGCATGTATCATATTTGCGATTCGGTAACAGCGATTTCTTAAAAATCACCAATGCTATTACCAAATCGCAAATTGCGATACAGACCCCATTCACACCTATGAGCTTTTAGGCCAAAATTTGTGATTTTTTTGCATTTCCCAAATTGCGAATTCCTAACTAGAATTCGCACTTTGGGAAATGCAAACCCCAGGGTGCTGGGGGCCTAAGGCCCCCTCTGCTGCACCCCAAAAAAATAATTTAGGACATGTAAGGCACACACATGCCAAAGGGGCTTGTGTGCGTTACATGTCAATTTAAAAAATGCATTTTTAATGCATTTTTAAATTTTGCACATGGTTACCACCAAGTTAAACTTGGTGGTAATTGTGATTCCTTAATGCCCAATTCGCATTAAGGAAAAGCTTGATACATGTGCTTAAGAAATCGCAAATAAGGATTCCTTATTTGCAATTTCTTATTTAGAGAATCGCAACTTGCGAGTCTCTAAACAGGCTTGCAATTTTAAGGAATCGCTATTTAAGCAATTTCTTAAAATTGCATAGCGAATGCCTTTCATGCATACTAAAAGGCATTTTTGCATTTGCAAACGGGTATTCGCACCGTTTGCGAATGCAAAAATGCTTGATACATCTGGCCCCATGTGCTGTGAAAATAACTGTGCTAACTGAGAGGCTCTAGAAACCTTCTTCAGAGGGATGAAATGACTCATTTTTAGAAAAGGTGTCCACAAAAACTAGGATTGTACCAAAACCTTGACTTGAAGGTAATTCTACAATCAAATCCACAGTAATGGTGTGCCAGGGATATGGTACAATGGGACAAGGCTGAAGCTCACCTTCAGGAGCCAGTCGTGTTGTCTTTCCTCAAATGCATTTATCACAGGTTTGAACGTATTGTCTTATTTGAGGGATCATAGCAGGCCACCAGAAATACCTCTTAATTAATTTGGTAGTCTTCAAAATTCCTTTATGGCCAGCTAAAGGATCATCTAGACACGCTTGTAGCGCTAGTTCTTGCGACTCACAAGTTGGAAAATATAAAGAATTTTCAACAAAAGGGAGATTTTCTAGAACCTTTATTCCTTCCTTTTTGTTGGCCCAATCTGAAATTTCTTGGTCAGACATGGATTCTTGAACCTTCCATTTTATTTCAGAAAATTATAAGGTACAAACAAACTTGTCTGCTGGAATAATTTGAATCTTTTCAGCTTCTCCGGCTCCAGGTATATTATTCATTCTCGATAACGCATCACCCTTACCATTGTCAGAACCAGGTCGATAGGTAACGGTAAAATTAAAATCTGCAATATACAAGGCCCATCTCAATTGCCTTGGAATTAATGTCTTAGGAGTCTTTAAAAAATAAAGATTTTTATGATCGGTGAACACAGTGACTACATGACGAGCCCCCAAATATTAATGCTGCAATTCCTGAAAGGCATCCTGGACTGCCAATAGCTCTTTCTCAGCAATTGGATAATTTCTTTCAGGAGGAGGTAATTTTCTGGATCGAAATGCCACTGGGTGAAGTTGACCAGTTTCCTTGTGCCTCTGAGACAATACACCACCAATTGCTTGGTCGGAGGCGTCAGCTTCCACAAAAAATGGCTCCTCAGGGTTTGGTTGGAGAAGGATCGGGGCTGTCATAAAGGCTCTTTTGAGGAACTCAAAAGATTCTTCACCATCAGTTGACCAATGGAAGGGTACTCCTTTTCTCAATAGTTTTCTAATGGGGACCACCTTTTTAGGAAACTCTTTTATAAACCGGCAGTAAAAATTGGCAAAGCCAATAAAACTTTGCACCTCCTTCACCATTTTAGGAGACGGCTAGTCCAGGATTGTTTGAATTTTAGCAGTATCCATGGAAACTCCATTTTCCGATAAGACGAATCCCAAGAATTCTACTTCCTTCGCATGAAAGGCACATTTTTCCAACTTCATATATAGGTTACTTTCCAACAATTTCTTTAGAACTGCTCTCATGTGATCTACATGGTCTCGTAAATTCTGGGAGGAGATTAAAATATCATCAATGTAGACTGCTACAAATTTATCTAAAAACTCTCTCAGAACATCATTCACAAAGTGCTGGAAAGTGGCCGGCACGTTACATAGCCCATAAGACATCACTTGGTACTGGCATAGCCCAAACCGGGTGCGGAAGGCTTTTTTCATTTGTCTCACTTAGCAACTCAAATTAAATGGTATGCAAAGATCTAGTTTGGTGTAGATTTTTGCATCTTTTACCTGATCTAGCAATACTGAAATCAAGGGCAGAGGATATCGATTCTTCACCATAACTTGATTTAACACTCTAAAATCGATACAAGTTCTTAAATCGTCATTCTTCTTCTTTGGGACGAAAAATGTGGGTAAGAGGCTGGGATTTGCGAGGGATGAATAAAACAGTTTGCCAAATATTTTTCCAAATATTCTTTTAGGAACTTGTTCTCCTTTTCAGTAAAGGCATAGATTCTACTTCAAGGTAGATTCGCATCGGGCTCATGTTCGATCCTGCAATCATAAGATTTGTGGGGAGGTAGCTTCTCTGCTTCTGCTTGGTCAAACACTGCAGGCAATTCTTTATATTATGGAGGAATGACAACCTTTTCCAGAGCACAAACCACATTTGATTTAGCAGCTAAAACTTGAGCAGGAGATGTTGCGCTACTTATCTCTTGAGGACCATAACAATGTTTCTGACAGTAACTTGAATTTAATTGGACAGTCCTCTTTTCCAAATGAATTTCAGGGTTGTGCTCCGTAAGCCACGGTAAGCCCAAGATCAGCTGAAATTGAGGAGCATCTATGAGTCTGAAAGATATCTTTTCTTGGTGTCCTAGATGATCTTTCAAAACAATAGGTTCAGTTTCATCTGAGATAGGGCATGAAGACAGGTTTGTTCCATCCACCGCACAAATAGGCTCTGTGATTCATTTTTTAACAAAATGAATTCCCATTTTTGTGGCATACTGGATGTCGCAGAAATTTCCCGTAGCTCCTGAGTCAATCGTCACTGAAATCTCCTTCTGTTTCTTCTCCATGAAGATGAGGTCAAAGGAGATGGTTTGATGAGGGGAAGCAGACTGTAAGTTGTTTGCCACTAATTGGGATTTGTGGGCTGGTTGGTGTTGTGAGTCAACCAGGGTTACTCTCTTAGTAGAATGAGTTTTGTCTTTTCCCGAATTATCTTGTTTAGACTTCTTTGGGTATTCTCTTATAAAATGCCCAGACAACCCACAATAGAGACATAGGCCCTCATTCTGACCCTGGCGGTCAGTGTTAAAGCGGCGGCCAACCCGCCAACAGGCTGGCGGCCAAAGAATATGAATTCTGACCCTGGCGGGAACCGCCAACACATACCGCCGCTTTAACACTCCGACCGCCACGGCGGTACAAACAAACAGCGCGGTGGTCACCGCCAACAGGCAGGCGGCAGACAATGTACCGCCCACCCTATCACGACCCACCAATCCGCCACCTTTCCCGGGGCGGGAGCCCCGCCGATCAAAACAAGGCGGAAACAGACATCTCCAATGGAAAACGCTTACCTCGACACACTCCACGCGGAATCGGAACAGCATGGAACCCGAACTCCACATCCTCCCAGCCATTGCCTTCCTGCTCTTCTTCCAGGATCACGAACCTCGCCGCAGACAACAACGGTGAGTACTGCACCTACGACACAGGGGAGGAGGGAGGAGGAAAGGTTACGGGCACACACATACGCCACACACCCACCCCCACCCTCACCCCCACCGAAATACCCACACACCTATGCATATAAAAAAGTCAGAGTGACACCCCCAACCCCCCCCCAAAACAAAGACAAAAGCCAATGCATGTAAAAGTAGAACCATATTATTGCAACAATAAAGTATAGCGACCTTAGCAATATATGAAGAATGAATACACATCTAGAACTCCATCCATACAAGCAGCAAAAGTCCGGCCTAGTCAATCAAAGTCCAAAGGTCCGTGGGCCAATGTGCAGCAACACATGGGCAAAGCCCACACACGAGATCCAGTCCATTGGAGAGAACACTGCTGGGGCATCACTAAAATAAAAAGACAGGCACCTCAGGGGGAAGGGAAGGGGGGGCACCTCAGCCACATGAGTCCACAACGCCAGATCCACGAAGGGCCTCCATGCCCACTGTGCCATCCTGGGGAGTGCAAAGCCACAGTCTCACAAGTCTCTACAGTGGGTTGATTGCCCACTGTGCCATCCTGGGGAGTGCAAAGCCACAGTCTCACAAGTCTCTACAGTGGGTGGATTGCCCACTGTTACATCCTGGGGAGTGCAAAGCCACAGTCCATCTGGTGGATTACAGAGACCACTGGTCATGGAGGAGGCATGGTGGGCAGAGTGCGTCGTGAAGGCCTGCCCGACACAGAACCGGGACTGCCAATGGGCCAGCGGTGCTTGACAGGAAGGGCCCAGCGGAGCGGTGCTTGAGATGAAGGGCCCAGTGGAGCGGTGCTTGAGATGAAGGGCCCAGCGGAGCGGTGCCTGAAATGAAGGGCCCAGCGGAGCGGTGCTTGACAGGAAGGGCCCAGCGGAGCGGTGCTTGACAGGAAGGGCCCAGCGGAGCGGTGCCTGAGATGAAGGGCCCAGCGGAGCGGTGCTTGACAGGAAGGGCCCAGCGGAGCGGTGCCTGAGATGAAGGGCCCAGCGGAGCGGTGCTTGAGATGAAGGGCCCAGCGGAGCGGTGCTTGACAGGAAGGGCCCTGTTCAGCGGTGCTTCTCACGGCGGGGCCCTGTTCAGCGGTGCTTCTCACGGCGGGGCCCTGTTCAGCGGTTCTGGTCACGGCGGGGCCCTGTTCAGCGGTGCTTCTCACGGCGGGGCCCTGTTCAGCGGTTCTGCTCACGGCGGGGCCCTGTTCAGCGGTGCTCCTCACGGCGGGGCCCTGTTCAGCGGTTCTGCTCACGGCGAGGCCCTGTTCAGCGGTGCTCCTCACGGCGGGGCCCTGTTCAGCGGTGCTTCTCACGGCGGGGCCCTGTTCAGCAGTTCTGGTCACGGCGGGGCCCTGTTCAGCAGTGCTTCTCACGGCGTGGCCCTGTTCAGCGGTTCTGCTCACGGCGGGGCCCTGTTCAGCGGTGCTCCTCGCGGCGGGGCCCTGTTCAGCGGTTCTGCTCACGGCGGGGCCCTGTTCAGCGGTTATGCTCACGGCGGGGCCCTGTTCAGCGGTTCAGCTCACGGCGGGGCCCTGTTCAGCGGTGCTCCTCACGGCGGGGCCCTGTTCAGCGGTGCCTGTCTTGTGTTTCCAGTGAACCACACCTGGCCAATATTTGCCGCTCACTCTGCATCGGACCTTTCCGTTGCGGGGCCCTCCTGTGATGGGTCCTGGGGCCCTGGCTCTCCTTCGATACCCCCGGAATGGGGCTGGTGGGGCCCTCATGGCCAGGTCGGCTGCTCCCTGCCCTTTGCTCCTTGCTGCCCTTGCCCTCCTTGGCAGACTGTCCGTGGCCCTTGGCTCCCTTACCCGATGTGGCAGATGACGGTGCAAGGCTACCCTCCTTGGGGGCAGGCATATCAGGCCTGTCGCGCCTGCCCTTCAGTTTCTTGGTCCTCTTCCCAGGGGGGGGCTGGCTGTGCCTTTGCTGCTGGACGATGTCCCATCCCAAGGAAAGGACGGACTCCAAAAACCAGGCACGACGTTCTTTGGAGTTGCTGGCCTGGTGGTGGCTGAGGTGTTTGTGGAACTCTTACGGGATTGAGGGGGTGGGTCAGGTGAGGAAAAGAGGTCCACTTTAGAGAGGAAAATTTTCTTTGGAGCCATGGGAAGGGTGGCTGGAGTGGGTATGGGTGGTGGAGGAAGAGGATGTGGTTGTAGGAGAGTCAAGTGTGCTGTCTTTGGGTGCAGGTGCTTGGGCAGGAGGCTGACGTGAGGTGGATGGCTGTTGTTTGGGTGCCTGCCTGCGTTTGTGTGGTTGGGAAGCGGGGGTGACAGACACACTGGGAGAGGACACAGGGGACGTGTACATGGCAGTGGGGGTGGTGACTGCACGTGTGCGGACTGGTGTGGAGGGTGTGCTGGTGATGGGTGCAATGGCTGATGGTGGTGTGCTTGCAGGTGTGTGTGGAGACATCACAGGGAGGGAGGAGGGAGACGAGGAGGTGGGGGACACAGAGGAGGTAGTGGCTGTTGGCATGTCTGCATCTGGATGTTGCTTGGGTGAATGCTTGTGTGTCCTGTGGTGCTTATGTCTGGATGAGCTGCCCTTGGGTGTTGAGGTGTGTGCAGGCTGGTCTGTAGGTGTGGATGGGATAGGCAGAGGAACAGGGGAGTGGGACTGGGTGGAGGGAGTCAGAAGAGGGAGGCTGGAGACAGGGACAATCGCTGCCGTCAGTGCTGAGGCCAGAGCATTGAACGAACGTTGATGGGCAGCCTGACCCGAATGAAGGCCCTCCAGGTATGCATTGCTTTGATGCACCTCCCTCTCCACACCCTGGATGGCATTCAAAAGGGTAGACTGCCCAACAATGATGGTCCTCAGGAGGTCAATGACCTCCTCACTGAGGGCAGCAGGGGTGACTGGGGCAGGGCCTGAGGTGCCTGGGGCGAAGGAGATGGTCGGCTTCCTGGCCTTGCGGGCACGGGCCGAGGGGCTGCTGGGAGGGCGGAGCTGGTGCGCTGGGTGGCGGCTGTACCTGTTTCTGCGGTGGGCACGGATGTTGCCGCCACCGCAAGGGAGCTCCCTTCCGAGGACGTGTCGGTGTCGCTGCCGTCTCCACGGGTCCCCGTGGTGGAGCCCCCCTCGCCCTCCGTCTCACTGGTCATGTCGGAGTCCGTTGCATGGCCCTCCGGGGCCATGTGAGATGCAGCTCCCTCTTGCGCCGATGCCACTTCTCCTCCGCCTGATGATGCTAATGCACACATTCACAGAAAAACAACGAAAATGGGGGGGGGGTGGAAAACATAAAGACAAGTTGAGTGCATGCATTGGGGACACCGTTGGCGGAGAGGACAGACACAGAAGCCCCCTGCACTATGCTGCGCACTTGGGGTACACTACTCATTCACTGGGACATGCCCTAAAAGCCAATGGGCGACAACTGCCCACACAGTATACACTGGTCCATGAATCGCGTTACTAGGCACCCTACAGAGGTGGGGGGTGGGGGCACAGGACCATACTTCACGGACGGGCCTATCCTACAGAAATCGCCTTGGCCTAGGGATACCCACAGCCCTCCTCCCCCACCCAGGCACCTCCACTGCGCGCAAAATAGCTGAATGTGCTGGTACTCACCCCCTTGTGTCTGCTGTGATGTCCTCAAGCGCCCATCTAAATCGGGGTAGGCCACCGCCAGGATCCGGGACATCAGGGGGGTCAAGGTACGACTGGCACCCCTCCTAGGTTGGGAGGCCATCCCCAGCAGAGCCTCCGCGGTCTTCCTGCTCCCGCGGCGGATGTCCTCCCACCTCTTGCGGCAGTGGGTGCCCCTTCTGGTGTGGACCCCCATGGCCCGGACGTCCTTGTCGATGGCACGCCAAATGTCAATCTTCTGATGGGCGCTGACCTATGTGACATGTGCAGGGGGGGAAGAGAAACATCATCACTTTTCTGCATGCTCGATGTGAGTGGCCCCCCCTCCCCAACCTTGCCATGTGGCACATGCTCTCATCTGTCGTGCCATGCATTCGTCATTCGCTGCCCTCCCCTCCATCGTACATCCTCCCCACTCAGGCCAGGCATTGGGCACTATGCATTGCCCCCCGTGTACTCACCTGTTGGTCTGGAGGCCCGTAGAGTAGTGCATACTGGGGGAGGACCCCGTTCACGAGCTTCTCCAACTCCTCAGAACTGAAGGCGGGGGCCCTTTCCCCAGTCGCAGCAGCCATTGTCACTTCCAGACCGAGGTCACAGCAGCACTTGCAGTATAGGTCCTCTCCTGTGGATGCTCAGGTCTCGTGTGGTCAAGCAGAGAGAAAATGGCGGTTACGGCCGCCCCGGTGCGTGCCGCGGCGGTGCGTGCCACGGCGATGCGTACCGCGGCGGTGCGTACCGCGACGGCCGGCGCTCACCGCCATTGGCTCCTGAAACCCATAGGGTTCAATGTTGTCCAATGCGGCTTTGCGCCGCGGACTGCGACCGCCTACCGCCACAGTGTGCCACGCTTGCGCAATTACCTCACTTCACATTGTCACACTTCACAGGTCAGGCAGCCGCCATTTCAAGGGCCCACATGGCTTCATTCCTACTGCGTCACACATGGCTAGGCCTTGCACCGACAATCATACTAGCCATTCAATCCCGAGAGATACGTGTACTGGGCATGCTGTGGGCACTTACCTGTGGGTTGCTTGACTCTGTGCTCCATGTTGTCCTTCCTAAGCATCGTCCGCTGGGACTTGCGAGGAGACGGAGGAATCTTCCCGTGTACAGACCGCTGGTGGACCTGTCGACAATGGAAGAAAGAGACGTCATACTCACCTACAGACTCAACCGTGCCACTATACAGGAACTGTGTGCCCAGCTGGAGCCAGACCTGATGTCACCCATCCGCCAACCCACAGGGATTCCGCCTCTAGTGCAGGTGCTGTCAGTACTGCATTTTTTGGCAAGTGGATCATTTCAAACTACCGTGGCCATTTCATCTGGGATGTCTCAGCCTATGTTTTCAAAGGTGTTGTCCAGAGTTTTGTCTGCCCTGATGAAATACATGCGGAGCTACATCATTTTCCCTGAGGTGGGTGACTTGCCTACAGTGAAGGGTGATTTCTATGCCCTTGGACACATTCCCAATATCATTGGTGCCATTGATGGTACCCATGTGGCTTTGGTTCCCCCAAAAGACGATGAGCAGGTGTACAGGAACCGTAAAAATTATCATTCGATAAATGTCTAGGTGGTCTGTTTGGCTGACCACTACATCTCCCATGTAAATGCCAAGTTCCCAGGGTCAGTGCATGACGCGTACATCATGCGAAATAGCAGCATCCCTTATGTGATGGAACAGCTACAGAGACAGCGTGTGTGGCTAATTGGTGACTCTGGTTACCCAAACCTGCCTTGGCTATTGACCCCAGTGAGGAATCCCAGGACCAGGGCAGAGGAACGGTACAATGAGGCCCATGGGCGGACTAGGAGGGTGATTGAGCGGACCTTCGGCCTCCTGAAGGCCAGGTTTAGGTGCCTGCACATGACTGGTGGATCCCTAATGTACTCACCAAGGAAGGTGTGTCATATCATCGTGGCCTGCTGCATGCTTCACAACCTGGCTTTGCGACGCCAGGTGCCTTTCCTGCAGGAGGATGGTCCAGATGGTGGTGTTGTGGCCGCTGTGGAGCCTGCGGAGAGTGAAGAGGAGGAAGACGAAGAGGACGACACAGACAACAGGGACAGAGTGATACTGCAGTATTTCCAGTGACACACAGGTAATAATCTACTCCAGCATTGTATTATGTCTGTAACTGTAGTGGCTCTCTACTGTCTGACCTTTCACCCCAATGTATGGTAACTTAGTTGTGTATATCACTTCCTATTTCAGTGATCTGATCCCCACGGAGTGCCCTCTGTTTTTTTTCCCCATGGACTACCGCTGTGTGACACTGGTATGTTGTCATCACAATGTAACTAGAAATGTTTTGTTGGTTATATCGAATACATTTGGTTTAAATAAATAGATAGCAGAATCCAATTGGTTAATGTGCAATATTTGTGTTTATTGAAGTTTTAAAATAGGTGTATGGTTCAAACAGGGTGATGGTGGAGGCATGTCCATGGCAGTGTCCAGACTGTCGTTCCTACAGGTCCATTGTCCATATGCCTGTGGAAGGTGGAGCAGGGGCAGTTCAAGGTTGGACAGGGTAAACAAGTGGGACAGTGGGATGACATCCGGGGGTTTCCGTGCATGGCGGGGGTCTTGACATCCTACTCTGTCTTCTTCCTCGATCTCAGGCCTTTCTTGCGGGGTGGTTCTTGTTCTGCAGGGGGTGGGGTCCGGGAGGGCCGTTGCTGTTGTGTCGGGGCTTCCTGACCACTAGCGCCGGCGGAGGTGGTGGGCTGTTCTTCCTCCATGCTAGTGGCAGGGGCCCTTTGGGGGGCCACATGGTCCCGCAATGTGGTGACAATCTGGTTGAGTGCCACCACGATTGTACCCATTGCGGAATTGATGGTGCGCAGTTCTTCCCGGAACCCCATGTACTGGCCCTCCTGCATGGCCTGGATCTCCTGGAACCTGGCCAGGACCGTCGCCATCGTCTCTTGGGAGTGGTGGTACGCTCCCATGATGGTGGTGAGGGCCTCTTGGACAGTGGGTTCCCTAGGCCTGTCCTCCCTCTGTCGCACAGCAGCCCTCCCAGTTCCTCTTTGTTCCTGGGCCTCTGTCCCCTGGACGGTGTGCCCACTACCAGTGCCCCCAGGTCCCTGTTGTTGTTGGGGTTGTGGGTTACCCTGGGTGCCCTGTACTGGTAGACACACCGCTGCTTGACCTGTCCTGGAGACAGAAGCATGGGCCCGCTGGTTGGGTGCTGTGCTGGTGTTTCCTGAGGGGGGTAGGTCTGCTGTGGCCTGGGGCTGACTGAGGGTAACCGACTGTCCAGAGGTCCCCGATGGTCCGGGCTGGTCATCAGGTTCTAGGTCGACAGAGCTGCTGTCATCACTGGGGGCCTGTTCTGGGGGTGGGATGGACAAATCTGGACCCTCCTGGCCGGTGTGTTGGCGTTCGGGCCCTGCAGGGTTAAAAGAATATGGTTATTGATTTTGTGTGTGCCGTGGCGTGCGATTTGTGGGTGCTCTTGTCCCCCAGTGCTGGCAGTCCCATGTGGGAGGAGTTGTGAGGGTGGTTTGTGGGGGGGGATGGGTATGTGCAGTGGTCATGCTTAGGTGATGGGTGTCCATGGTTTGTGTTGGCGTTCAGGGGTTTGGGTTGGGTTGGGTGGGTTGTGCTGGTGAGACATTAGCAGGGAGGATATGTGCTGGGGGGTTGGGGGTGAGGGTGGGGGTGTGGGTTGGCATGCTGGTGGTTGGGGGGGTGAAACAGTTGAGATTCGACTTACCAGAGTCCATTCCTCCGCCTACTCCAGCGAGGCCCTCAGGATGCAGGATGTTCAAGACCTCTTGCTCCCATGCTGTGAATTCGGGTGGAGTGGGTGGGGGTCCGCCGCCAGTCTTCTGCACAGTGATGTTGTATCTTGACACCATCGACCGCACCTTCCCCGGTAGGTCGTTCCAGCGCTTTCGGATGTCTTCCCGATTTCTGGGATGCTGTCCCACATCGTTGACCCTGTCGACGATCCTTTGCCATAGCTCTGCCTTCCTGGCTATTGTGGTGTGCTGCACCTGTGTGCCGAAGAGCTGGGGCTCTACCCTGATTATCTCCTCCACCATGACCCTGAGTTCTTGGTCCGAGAACCTGGGGTGTCTTTGGGGTGCCATGGGGTGGTGTGGATGAGGTGTGGGGTGGTGTTTGTGGTGATGAGTGCAGTGGTGTGTGGTGTTTTGTGCGTAGATGTGGTGTGGGTGATGATGTTGGGTTCCTGTGTGTGTTGTGGTTTGCGTTCCCTGTGCTCTCTCTCTGTGTATTGCGCCGTGTCTCTGAATTTCGCTTTGTGGGGGTTTGTGGGTGATGTGGGTGTGTGTTTTATATGGTGATGGGTGTGTGGGAGTGGTGTTTGTATGTGTATCAGGTGTGTGTATTTGGAATTGTCCAATGTGGCTGTGTTTTGTAAAGGTGTGTGTATTTTGAGCGTGGCGGTGTGTACCGCCAATGGAATACCGCGGTTGAAAGACCGCCGCGTGGATTCGTGGGTCGTAATGGCATGGGCGTGTTTGTGTTGGCGTGACGGTGGAGGTTTGGTCATCTCCAGGTTATCGCTGACCGCTGATGAGGCGGGCTTCAGTGGATGTCGGGTTTTTGGCGGTTTGGCATTTGTGGGTCAGAATGACCGTGGTGGTTTACCGCGGCCGCGGCGGGATGATGGCGGTCTTATGACCGGCGGTTTGTGCCTTTTACCGCCAGGGTCAGAATGACCCCCATAGATTCTTAGCTCTTCGCTTGTCCTGTTCCTCTTTAGACAGGGAACCTCTAACACTGCCGATTTGCACTGGCTCTTCAGAAGAGTGTGTCTCGAAAGTCTTGATAGTTTTCACTTTACTCCTGTCGAAGCGCAGTGGGATAGGACAAAATTCTCTCTTTCGTTTAGCTCTCCTTTCAAACAAATGCTGATCAATCTGTAAGACTAGATCAATTAATTTTGCCACATCAGTAGGTCGATCTGGAATCTGGGCTAGCGCATCTTTTAGTTCTTCTCGTAAACCTTGGTAAAAAAATGCAGCCCTTTTGCTCTCGGGCCAACCAGTCTCCACAATTAATTTGTTGAATTGGGCCAGATAAGAGATCAAATCCCTAATTCCTTGTTTTCAGTCTAGTAATTCATTATCTGTGGCTTGGGAAATTGTTCTGCGGTTAAAAATTCAAAGGCATTTGGTTTTAAAAACTTCAAAATCATATAATATAGGGTTGTTTTGTGACACCAAAGGCATGGACTATGAAGCCACATCTCCACTCAAATAAGTCAAAATGAACGCTGTTTTTGACTAATCCTCTGTAAAAATAGCAGGTCGACAAAGGAAGTGTAAGGAGCACTGGGTTAAAAATATCTGCGCCTTGTAAGGATCTCCACTAAAATGTTCAGGTGGGGCCAGTGGAATGATAAGGGAGATGGAATGATTGACTTGTGTGGATATTTCTGAGGTACAGATAGGGAAGGTTTTACCTGAAACCTCACTAGTCCCAGCGGTATTCCCAGAAGAGAAGGTTTTTAATTTGTCCATGAGCTGTTAGGTCTGTAGGAAAGTACCATCTTGCCTGGCATGTTACCCCCATTTTTACATGTATTTAAGTTTGTTTTTACTTGTCTCACTGGGATCCTGCTAGCCAGGATCCCAGTGTTCATACTTTGTGGCCTGAATGTGTGTACCTGTGTAGTGACTAACTGTGTCACTGAGGCTCTGCTAACCAGAACCTCAGTGATTATGCACTCTCTGCCTTTAAAATTGTCACTATAGGCTAGTGACCATTTTCACCAATTCTAATTGGCACACGGGAACACCCTTATAATTCCCCAGTATATGAAACCTAGGTACCCAGGGTATTGGGATTCCAGGAGATCCCTATGGGCTGCAGCATTTCTTTTACTACCCATAGGGAGCTCAGACAGGACTGCCACTGCAGCCTGAGTGAAATAACGCACACATTATTTCACAACCATTTTAGACTGCACTTAAGTAACTTATAAGTCACCTATATGTCTAACCTTCACTTAGTGAATTTTAGGTGCAAAGTTACTAAGTGTGAGTGCACCCTGGCACTAGCCAAGGTGCCCCTACATAGTTTAGGGCAATTTCCCTAGCCTTTGTGAGTGCGGGGACACCATTACACACGTGCACTACATATAGGTCAATATCTATATGTAGCTTCACAATGGTAACTCTGAATATGGCCATGTAACATGTCCAAGATTATGGAATTGTCCCCCCATGCCAAATCTGGTATTGGGGTGCCAATCCCATGCATCCCCGGGGCTCCACTATGGACCCTGGATACTGTCAAACCAGCTCTCTGGGGTTTTCTCTGCAGCTACTGCTGCTGCCACTCCACAGACAGGGTTCTGCCCTCCAGGGGTCTGGGCAGCCCAGTCCCAGGAAGGCAGAACAAAGGATTTCCTGTGAGAGAGGATGTTACACCCTCTCCCTTTGGAAATAGGTGTTAAGGGCTGGGGAGGAGTAGCCTCTGGAAATGCTTTGAAGGGCACAGATGGTGCCCTCCTTGCATAAGCCAGTCTACTCCGGTTCAGGGAACCCCCAGTCCCTGCTCTGGCGCAAAACTGGACAAAGGAAAGGGGAGTGACCACTCCCCTGTCCATCACCACCCCATGGGTGATGCCCAGAGCTCCTCCAGTGTCTCCCAGACATCTGCCATCTTGAATCCAGAGGTGTAGGGGCACAGTGGAGGCCTCTGAGTGGCCAGTGCCAGCAGGTGACGTCAGAGACCCCTCCTGATAGGTGCTTACCTTACTAGGTGGCCAATCCTCGTCTGAGGGCTATTTAGGGTCTCTCAGGTGGGCTTTTCCTCGGATAACAACTTGCAAGAATTCACCAGAGTTCCTCTGCACCTCTCTCTTCGACTTCTGCCAAGGATCGACCGCTGACTGCTCCAGGACCCCTGCAAAACTGCAACAAAGTAGCAAGAAGACTACCAGCGACATTGTAGCGCCTAATCCTGGCGGCTTTCTTGACTGTTTCCTGGTGGTGCATGCTCTGAGGGCTGTGTGCCTTCACCCTGTACTGGAAGCCACAAAGAAATCTCCAGTGGGTTGACGATATCTTCCCCCTGCTCCAGCAGGCACCAAACTTCAGCATCACCGGTACTCTGGGATCCCTCTCATCCTGACGAGCGTGGCCCCTGGAACACAGGTGGTGGACCCAAGTGACCCAGACTGTCCAGTGGTCCAACTGTGCAAATTTGGAGGAGGTAAGTCCTTGCCTCCCCTCTCCGGATAGTAATCCTGTGCACCGTGTGAACTGCAGCTGCTAGGGCTTCTGTGCACTTTTGCATGGAATCCTTCATGCACATCCTAGCCCAGGTCCCCAGCACTCTGTCCTGCATTGCTCAACTTGCTGAGTTGACCACCGGCTTTGTGGGACCTTCTGTTGTAGTGTTGAGACGACTGTGCTCGGTTTTCTTGAACCCATGTTCAAGTACTTCTGCGGAGGCTGCCTTCTTGTGCATGGGGTCTCTGGGTTGCTGAGGCCCCCCTCTGTCTCCTCTCCCAAGTGGCGACCTCCTGGTCCTTCCTGGGCCCGGGCAGCACCCTTTTTCTTCAACTGCAACCTTTGCAGCTAGCAAGGCTTGTTTGTGGTCTTTCTCCAAAGAAAAAACTCTGCATCCTTCAGCACTCCGTGGGACATCTTCTGCGCAAAGGAGAAGTTCCCAGTACCTTTTGTTGTTGCAGAATCTTCAGCTTCTTCCATTCGGAGGCAGACATTGTGCACCTTCATCAGGGGTTTAGTGGGCTCCTGCCCCCCTGTACACTTTCACTACTCTTGGACTTGGTCCCCTTCCTTTGCAGGTCTTCAGGTCCAAGAATCCATCTTCAGTGCTTTGCAGTTTGTTGTGGTCTTTGCAGAATCCTCTATCACTCGTTTATTGTGTTTCTGGGGAAGTAGTATCACTTTACTCCTACTTTTCAGGGTCTTGGGGTGGGGTATCTTGGACACCCTTAGTGTTTTGTTACACTCCCAGTGACCCTCTACACACAACACTAGCCTAGGGGTCCCTTCGTGGTTCGCATTCCACTTTCACTTTCAGAGTATATGGTTTGTGTTGCCCCTAGGCCTATTGCATCCTATTGTATTCTACAGTGTTTGCACTACTTTCTAACTGTTTTACTTACCTGATTTTGGTTTGTGTGTATATTTTGTGTATTTTACTTACCTCCTAAGGGAGTATATCCTCTGAGATATTTTTGGCACATTGCAACTAAAATAGAGTACCTTTATTTTTAGTAACTCTGAGTATTGTGTTTCTTATGATATAGTGCTATATGATATAAGTGGTACAGCAGGAGCTTTGCATGTCTCCTAGTTCAGCCACAGCTGCTCTGCTATAGCTACTTCTATCATCCTAAACTGCTAGAACACTACTAATCTAATACTAAGGGATAACTCGACCTGGCACAAGGTGTAAGTACCATCAGGTACCCACTATAAGCCAGGCCAGCCTCCTACAGGGCCTCGGCATGGGATTTTTTTATTCCCTCTCTCAAGTTTTTGTTTTCACCTAGGGCAAGGGTTAACTTTTTTTGCATTTCCTCCATAAGTGCCGCCAAGGCATTACAATCTAAACCTTCAGCCATTCTGCTTGGGTGGAAATAAGTAATTTTAGGCACTTCAATCTGTCAGGAGATTACCCATTAAATCAAACTTCCACAAGAGCAGATGCCATTTTGGCAAGTCGGGAAACCAAACAAAAGGATTCCTTACTAAAGTTGCTTGAAGTACTGTTAAGTCAAAACTAATTCTCCTCAGAAAGCCGACAGCCAATTGTTGGAAGAAGGAAGAAATCCAGCTTCTCCAGAAGGGAAAAAGTAGCTGGTGTGCACATCGTAACAAGAAAAATAATTAATTACTCAAAACTGGAAGAATTCTCTATGAAACGAAGCGCCTCAGGAACACTAATCATTCTCCTCAGGATGACAGTTGAAGTGTATAGCTCTCAGAGAAAAACAGCTGGAGGGAAGCTTCAGCACAAGACTAAGGTAGAAACACTAGAGCACTGACCTCACAAAGATTTGCAGCCACCATCTTGAGTGGCAGGTAAACCTGAAGAAGCTAGTTCTAAGAACAGCCTCCGCAAGAGCCATCAGGAGTGAGGACACCGCTGCAACCAACGTGGGTACAAGGAAAAGGGGAATAATTTTTGCTGAGGGAAGAAGTTAACAACACTGGCAATGTTTTTCCTGACAAAAACCATTGCAAGGTGCAGCTCATTTATTGGCTCTGGGTACCTAGGGTTCTTGATGAACCCACAAGCCCTATATATCCAACAAGAAGAGTCCAGCAGACATAACAGTATATTGTTTTTAAAAATCTGACATTGCAGGTAAAAGTTACAGAGTAAAACGTGGAGAGGAGTGGCTTTTCACCTTAATTTCTATACTTTGTTATTTTAGCTGTTATTTTCTGTAGTTATGTTTAGCCTTCCGGGATCCAAAATTAGTTTCACACCCATTTCTGTCACTAACTGGAAGGAGGCTAAAAGCACAAAGAATTGTAAAAATGGGGTATGTCCCAGTAAAATGCAAAATTGTATTGCAAAATGGGGTTTTCTGATTCAAGTCTTCCAGTTTCTGAAAGCTGGGAAGATGGTGATTTTAGCACCGCAAACCATTTGTTGATGCCGCTTTCAGAAAAAAAACACAAGCCTTCTTCTGCAGCCCTTTTTTCCCATTTTTTGTTTTAAAAACAAAATTGTTGCTGTATTTTTGCTAATTTCTTGGTCTCCTCCAGGGGAACCCACAAACTCTGGCTACCTCTAGAATCCTTAGGATGTTTGAAAAAAAGACACACATTTGGCATGGGTAGCTTATATAGACAAAAGATTATGAGGGCCTAAGCGCAAACTGCCCCAAATAGCCACAAAAAGGCCTGGCACCTGAGCGGGAAAACGCCTGGCAGCGAAGGGGTTAAGGGCCAAAACCCAAAAGGGCCATGCCTTCCCAGCATCCCCACAGGCTCTTCCTGCACTAGGATATATATACACATCCCCCTCCTCCCGCAAATTGACCACTCAGCTATATAACCACATGCAAGTCTGCTTACCGATTGTTTTCCCAAAGGCTTTAGAGGCCTAGGTGGAGCACCTCACCTCTCCTTTAATTGAGATGCAGTTGTCCTACTGCTGTACTCAACTGACACTATTATCGCCTAACTACAGATTGCACCTTATACATTTCCAGTTTCTCCATCGGATGTACCACAACCCTTTATACCTTTTTAGTATGGGACTTTCTCCTGAATCTCAGTGTCTGAGATGCAGTGCACCACAGGCCACCTTTGTCCATCTTGCTTGGTATTGCGCCCGGGGGTGGGGGGCAAAATTCTGAAGTAAGCTCTTCAGTATTATACACCAGATCACAGGGTTGCTTCTCCAGTGCATAGTCATGGTGGGATTGTTGAGCCATGTGAAAGACACACCTTCTATTTCCCGCAGACTAGCAGTCATGTTGCTGCTCCTAGCTAAATGCATAGTTGCCAAAAACTGGGGCAGGAAACCGGCACGCACCAACACAAACTGGTTAAAAGACGTGTACTATTGCCAGAAGCAATTAGAAAACTACTGGGAGTTGCTGCCAACACAGAATCACCCAAAAAATATCTGGGAACTTTTGTTAGAGTCAAACATTATTAATAAAAATTAATCACTAAAACATAATGTGGAATAACGTATATTTGAAGGTCTAACTGAAAACGTGTGTTGGAAAAATAAGGCAGGCAGCTTTAAAAGTGATTGAGATGGTGGCCACCATAACGAAGTGCGATGTGAAATAAAAAATACTTATGAAAATGTATTTTGACTAATTATAACTACATGCATTGACAAAACATGTTATTGCACTACAAAACTAATGGTTTGAAATTACTAGAATTTCTTTATTCTTCGTATTTAGCATTAGTGAAAAGGCCCACGTTTTAATATTTTTCTAGGAGCACGATGTTCAAATGTTGCTGATTTCACTGAAGTGTTTTGCAAGCAGTTCATTCAACATCCTATGTGACTTGCACAGATGGAATTATTCTGCTCTGTTTTTGCTTCACTTGCCATATTACCTCAAGATAATAATTGCAACTTTTAACAATGAGCTTTATTTTTTTAAAGAAAGCAATGTTAGCTAAATGTCGAGTTCAGTGAGGCTGTTTAAATTATTGTTACACAAAAGCTTCCATCCAGAGAGTAGCGTAAAAGTGATGCTATCTTGGAAGGAACAAAGAAGAGAAACAACTGAAGCATGGATGATGTTTTATTGGCTGCACACTAAATGACCTCATAGTGTTATCCGATAGAGGCTTAACTAGTAACTTCTTGGGACTTTTATATAGCAAGATTTTAGGTGATGTAAGTTAATTCTGTGCTGAGATTGTTCTGAGTTAGATGTGTTTCTGTTTAGATGTACTATGCAGCTTTTGCCATGATTCTAGCAGTTCAGATACTTTAGGCCCAACATTACTGAACTGTTTTCCTTTTCGTGCTCCTGATGTTAATCTCTGAAGACCTGCAGTTCCAGTGCTCTTTTGATGAAGATCCTGCCGACTGCTGTCTCATTTAGGAGACAAAAGTGCATTTATTTTTCCTTTGCAGGTTTACCCTTTTGAAAATCCAACCGTACATTTTGGTTAGTGCCATTGTTACATGTTTTCCAAATTTATTTTCGTCTTATTTTTATTTTTGCAAAAAGCCCATACATGCTTTTCAAATCAGAGTAATATCTAGGGATCCCTGATCCAAAATGTGATTGTCTATTAATTGATTGTGATGAACTCAACTGCACTAAATAGGTGTATACTGTTTCTATTATTCACTTAATATTGTCGTTATTCTGTATTGTACTTCTGGGGTGTTTAATGGTAAATGCATTGGCAAGCTGAAGATTCTTCAGATGCTTTGGACAGCCTGTGATGTTTCTGTACTTTTATCATTTGGTCTTATGCATCATTTACGCAACTTTAGCAGTGTTAATTTGAGGGCAATAAATGTTTACATTCAACTAAATTGGTGTGATGATTCAGAGCCACAGAGGTCATAATGTGTTTAAATTACTGACTCCACATTGAATATATGGATTATATGATAAATATTGGTTCATATTTTCTGATTGGATAATCTCATGCTTCAGTCTGTGTCAAAAGATTCGACTCGACCTCTGAGGGTGTTAGATGTCACTGACCTTTTATGTCTCACCTTATCATAACAATACAAAATAACATAAGGTCAGACTCACACACCATTCGCTTCTAACCTATGCCTGCAGGATTTTACTCATCCCACTGAAGATCATACAAATGCTAAAGGGGAAACAACTTAGGTTGCTCAGTGACCAGCTCTTGTGATCTGCTACCCATAGGTAAGATGCCTTGGCAAAGCGAACCCGTTATCTGAGTACACACATGTCCACTACCTATAAAAAGTATTCAGATAACTTGGGTTTGCCAACTCCCCCACTGGATTGTGGGCACTCTTCAGATATCATGTGGTTCTCAACAATTACAGATTCTTGGTCTATTACGTTTCAGAGTAGGTTTCACTAACTCATGTAAATGTACACATTCATGCATTGTAGATTGTGACTATATACTCATTATATGTGGCAATAGCTTGTGTTTCGCTTTGCTTGTTTTTGAAAATTCAATAAAAACATAAAAAAATGAATATAGGAATGAAACATGAAAAAGAAATCTGTTGATGGCAACGGGGCTGATGCAAAGCTGCCCGGGGAGACCTGTCTCCACCACACCTGGTTCCACGGGGACAACAGTTCTTTTCAGGCTTAAAGAAAAAGACCCAGAGGAAGTGTTTGGACAGTAGTCGGTCTGGGAGACTGAAGTGCACTCAGGGTGGCCCGAATGCATGCAATAGTAGGTTTGTTAAAGTTTACCACCACAAAATCCCCTGCCCATCTCTTACTATCTGGACCCAACCAACTAACCCTCCGGACCATATTGACAGACTCAGAGATATCCGTGCCTATGTTGGAATGCATGTTGAGCTAGTATACCACTTTATTTTTTAACTCATCAAAGTATTCGGATACCTGATTGTTTCAAGGGGGGTACATTCCAAAGAACTACCACATATGGTGTTGCTTCCGGGGGCAGATTGATTATCACTCCTGCTTTGGGCGGTGAGGGGAAAGTTGTGACAGGGGGACAAGACATTTCTCTGGGAACTGGGAGACCTACAGGAGCTGAGGAAACACCCAGTGAGTTCCTGGTTGGATTGGACACCTGGAGTGGCAAAATGAATTCATTGGAAGCGAACTAGATCTAAACCAGACGGATTAGTCAAAACAGGCCAGGGGCTCTACCCCACCTGGGGAACAGCTAAATTTTTCAGATGATCTAGCATTAGCGGAGCTCGGGATTCAGTCTGAGTTAACCTAGACAGAAAGGGGTTTAATTGTGCATTTAAAACAGCCTTGAAGTCAAAGAAGAGGTCCTCTTGAAAAGAGTCTAGGCCCTGGGAACAGCTTAACGATGGTTCCGATGAAGCGCCCGCATTAACTGAGAAACACTTCTGTTCAGAGGCTGGCTCCCATCTCCTACGCTTACACCTGGGACTTGTAGTAGGGCTTAAACGTGTAAGTTCCTGGTTTTGTCCCTCACACCCCCCACCCCTTAAAAAGGAGGCTGTGACCACTGGAGTAATAACCCAATTGCCCTCCAGCACTCTGGTTTCAATTGTACCAACTAACTCACCATCTTAAAAGCAGCATCAGGACAGATAGGGGAACTATGAGAGGTCAGGGAAGGTTGTCCTTTGTCAGGGACCACCTTCTTTCAGCCAACTCAATCTCCTTTGAAACCACCCCAACTGCTCAGGTCAGAAAACCCTTGATATTGAAGACACAAGGGACGACATGCAGGGACAAAGATTTGCTGGCTGGCGCAATCCTTTTCCTCAAAATCACAGTCAGGTGATCTATACAGAGGTAAGGAGTAGCAGCAAATACACATAGTGCTAGGCAAACTCCACCCCCAAGTAACACTAAACAACAAATAATTACTGATATCCTACTTGAGCCAAAGCAAACGTCCCAAGCAGAAAATCGCCTCCACCTCTGATGTATTATTGTCACTATTTCACACTACATTGTGGGGGATAACTGTCGGCAGGTCCCGGGTGTAGGAGCCTGGCGTGTGGTGGGTACCTATGGTACTTACACCTCATACCAGGTCCAGGTATCCCTTATTAGTGTAGTGTAGTCAGTGTCTAGAAGCCAGGCTCCCTAGAGGTAGCTGTGGTTGAGCGAGCAGACAAGGCTTATCTAGGAGACATGCAAAGCTCATGCAATACCACTGTAGTCACACTTAGTACTTACACACCACACATGAAAGAAAACACTCAGTGTTACAAAAACAAAGGTACTTTACTTTGATGACACAAATACCAAAAATACCATAGAGGCTATACTCCCTTAGGAGGTAAGTAATACACAGGATATTTACACTAGTATGCAAAAATAGGCATAAAAGCAGTTAGAAACCAGTGCAATTAGTGAAAATCACAAAAGAGAGAAATAGCCCTATGGGGGGCACAAACCATATACTAAAACTATGGAATGTGAAAGTCGGTCCCCCACCTAGGTAAGTGGAGTGTGTAGAGGGGAGCTGGGAGTACTAGGAAAGCCCAAAGGAAAGTACCAGAGCCCACCCCAATGACAAAGAAAGCAGTAGCAAATCACTGTACATTCCCCAGAACACCCACTTAGAAGAAAAGAAGAATAATGCAAAACCCAGAAGAGACTGCAAGACACCAACAGTGGATTTCTGGACAAGAAGACCTGTGGAAGAAGGGGACCAAGTCCAAGAAGCACAGCAGAGTCCAGGAAGGGCAGGAAGCCCCTACCCAGCAGACAGAAGGTGCAAGCGGTGAGCCAATGATGAAGGAGAGTCAGCACTGCACCCAAGAAGATGAAGTCGAGTTCCTGGAGGATGCAGGTGATGTCCCACGCCGGAAGGAGGATAGCAGTTGGGTTTGTGTCCTTGGATTCCCCCAACAAGCCTTGGCACGTCCAAAACTCACAGGTAAAGGAAAGTGGAGCTGCCGGGGACAAGGAAGAACCAGGTGGACTCTACCCAGGAGGGGGAGCTAGAGGGGGCCCTCAGTAACACAGAGAGCCCACAGAAGCCAAGCCAGCTCCCACAGGAGCCCCACAGGACGGGGACATGAAAGTTGCAGAAGAGGCCCACACAGCAGTATGAAAAGGGCTCCCACTCCGACGGAGAACCACACAGGAAGCTGTGCGTCGCAGGATGGAGTGCTGGAGCTTCAGGATGCCTGAAGATTTCGTGGAAAATATGCCAACAAGCTAGGGCAGCTGCAAAGGATGCAGTGCAAGGGGGTACTGTTCTGTGTGGGCAGGCAAGGGCTTACCTCCACCCAAGTTGGACAGCTGGAAGAGAGGACAGTCGGGACCACTTGAGTCCACCACCCGTGATGCAGGATTCCCGGAGCTCAGTAGGAGGGGATCCAGGCAGCTGGTCGTCGTTCAGTTTGTGCTTGCAGAAGCAGATGATTGACTCCTTCACCTTCAGGGAGATTCCTTCTTCCTTCTGATGCAGGCTGAAGACGGGCTCTCCTTAGAGGATGCATGAATGGCAAATGTTGAAGTTGCTGGAAGGAGGCGTGGATACAAATTTGCAGGATGCATCTTGCTTCTTTGTTGCAGCTTGTTGGGTCCTGGAGCGTCCAAATCCAGTTTCTTCACTCAGAAGTCGAAGTAGAGGGTGCAGAGGATTCCTGCTGGAGTCTTGCAATCCGAATCTGAGGAACCAACCAAGAGAGACCCTAAATAGCCCTGAAAGGGGGATTGGTCACCTAGCTGGGTGACCACCTATCAGGAGGGGGCTCGGACATTACCTGCTGGCTCTGGCAACTCAGATGCACCCAGAGTTCCCTGCCAACCTTGAATCCAAGATGGCAAAACCCAGGGACCCTCTGGACGAGCTCTGAGCACCACCCCTGTGGTGGTGATGGACATGGAAGTTGTCACTTCTCTTTCCTTTGTCCAGCTTCACACCAGAGCAGGGACTGGGGTACCCTGAACCGGTGTAGACAGGTTTATGCAAGGAGGGCACCAACTGTACCCTTCAAAGCATTGCCAGTGGCTTGGGGAGGCTACCCCTCCTAAGCCTGTAACACTTATTTCCAAAGGGAGAGGGTGTAACACCCCTCTCCCAAAGGAAATCCTTTGTTCTGCCTTCCTGAGCTTGCGCTTCTCAAGCAACAGGAGGGCAGAAACCTGTCTGGTAGGTCGCAGCAGCTTGGGCTGCTTTGAAACCCTCAATCAGACGGCTGTAATGGCAATACTGGGGGTCCTCTAAGGAGCCTCCAGAGTGCATGGAATCATAAAACCAATGCTTGCAAAAACATTGGGGTATGATTCCAACATGTTTGATACCAAATATGCCTATGTTTGGAGTTACCATTATGTAGCTGGACATAGGTATTGACCTATGTCCAGTACACGCTTAAAATGTCGTCCCTAGACTCACGAAGTCTGGGAAAATGGGCCTGGAGTTCGTGGGGAGACCTCTGCTAGTGCAGGGGGGCCCTCACACAAGGTACTTTGCACCCTGCCCTCTGGGCTAGAAGGACTACCATAGGGGTGATTTATAAGTGACCTGGTGTGGCGGAAAATGGCAGTGAAAGGGTGCTTGCACCTTTCCACACAGGCTGCAATGGCAGTCCTGCGGAACCCTTTGCGTGGGCTCCCCATGGGTGGCAAAATATATGCTGCAGCCCATAGGGATCCCCTGGAACCCCAATGCCCTGGGTACATAGGTACCATATACTAGGGACTTATAATGGGGCACCAGTGTGCCAAATGTGGATTAGAGAGCATAATCACTGGGGTCCTGGATAGCAGGATCCCTGTGAACACAGTCAAACACACTGACATCAGGCAGAAAAAGGGGGTAACCATGCCAAGAAAGTGGGTACTTTCCTGCACCATGGAAGCCCTTATAGGGCCAAGACAGAGTCACATTCAAGGGTGGTAACTCCAGCCAAATGTCTGCAAAGGAGTAGCCGAAGAAAGGTAAATGTACCTATTTGCACCATACCATGTTGCGGTTAAAAGATCCAGGTGACAACCAGCAAAAACAAGCCAATCTAAGCCAAGTGGGTGGTCGCACCTCACCTCGTCTTAGCGCAGTGAGATTGATGATGGCGCTATAAGCACTAGGGGGAAAAGCTCCACCCTTACCAGGCGCTGCAGGGATTGGCGGTGCTTCCAGGTGTGAAGATTGCTGGTATAGGTAGTTGTCCACCAGCACAGAAACAGGTCATACACGGTGGGCTAAAGATAGAGCTATAAGCACTAAGGGACACAGCTTCTCCCCTCTCAGATGCTACAGGGATTGGCGGCCCCTCCAGGTGAGAAGACTGCAGGAACAGGTAGTCCCCCACCATCACAAAAACTGTGTCCCATGCAGCAGGCTGATGATTGTGAGAAAGTGGCCTCTTTCTAGCATGGTTACCCCCATTTTGGTCCTGTTTGTGAGTGTTTGTCAGTGTGTTTTTACTGTCTCACTGGGATCCTGCTAGCCAGGACCCCAGTGCTCATAGTTAAAAACATATTTGTCAGTGTGTTTTGCCTGTCTCACTGGGATCCTGCTAGCCAGGACCCCAGTGCTCATAGTTTGTGGCCTATGTGTGTTGTCAGTATGCTTAACTGTGTCACTGAAGTTCTGCTAACAAGAACGCCAGTGTTTATGCTCTCTCTGCTTACCAAATTTGTCACTATAGTTTAGTAACTCCATATTCCAATTCTAATTGGCACACTGGAGCTCCCGTATACTTCCCTAGTATATGGTACCTAGGTACCCAGGGCATTGGGGTTCCTTATGGGCAGCAGCATTTCTTTTGCCAACCATAAGGAGCTCATACAAACCTTTCTTCAGGACTGCCACTGCAGCCTGAGTGAAATTGTGCCCAAAATATTTTACAGCCATTTTCACTCCACTTAAGTAACTTATAAGTCACCTATATGTCTAATCTTCATTTACTGAAGGCTAGGTGCAAGGTTACTATGTGTGAGGGCACCCTTGCACTAGCAAAGGTGCCCCCACATTGTCCAGGGCCAATTCCTCGGACTTCGTGAGAGCGGGGATGCCATTACATGCGTACACTACATATATGTCAATCCATATATGTAGCTTCATGATGGTAACTCCGAATATGGCCTTGTGAGGTGTCTAAGATCATGGAATTGTCCCCCTATTCTAAATCTGGTATTGGGGGCCAATCCCATGCACCCTGTGGGCTCCACCATGGACCTGCAGTACTGCCAAACCAGCTCTCTGAGGTTTCCACTGCAGCCGCATCTGCTGCCACCTCACAGACAGGTTTCTGCCCTCCTGGGGACTAAGCAGCTCAGTCCCTGGAAGGCAGAACAATGCATTCCCTTTGGGAGGAGGGTGTTACACCCTCTCCCTTTGGAAATAGGTGTTACAGGCTTGGGAGGGGTAGTGCCCCAGAGCCTCTGGAAATGCTTTGAAAGGCACAGATGGTGCCCTCCTTGCATAGGCCAGTCTACACCGGTTCAAGGACCCCCAGTCCCTGCTCTGGCGTAAAACTGGACAAAGGAAAGGGGGGGGGGGGTGACCACTCCCCTGTCCACCACCACCCCAGGGGTGGTGCTGAGAGCTCCTCCAATGTGTCTCTGTCGTTAGCCATCTTGGATTTCCAGGTGTGGGGACACTCTTGGATTCCAAAGTGTGGGGACACTCTGGAGACATCTGAGTTGCCAGTGCCAGCAGGTGACATCAGAGACCCCTCCTGACAGGTGCATACCTGGGTAGGTAGCCAATCCCCCTCCCAGTGCTATTTAGGGTCTCTCCTCTGGGTGTTTCCTCAGATTCAGCTTACAAGACTCCTCCAGGAATCCTCTGCATCCTCTTCTTTGGCTTCTGACCATCAGGTCAACCGCAGACTGCTCCAGGAACTGCTGTAACTGTAACAAAGTATCCAGGACCACTCCTGTGACCTGCAACTTCAGCTCCAACAACAGCTTCCAAGGTGTGCAAGCTCTGAGGACTGCCTGTCTTCATCCTGCACCAGAAGAACTGAAGGAATCTTCCCTGGAGTGACGGAGTCACTTCCCTGTTTCTGCAGGCACCCTTCTGCAACAACGACCGGTACTCTGGGACTCCTCTTGTGATGATGAGCATGCTCTCTTGAACACAGGTGGTAGACCAACATGACCCAGAGTGTCCTAAGGTCCAGCTGTCCAAATTTGGTGGATGTAAGAGCTTGCCTCCCCATGCTGCGACATTACCCCTGTCCACGGCGTCATCTCCAGCTCCTTGGGCTTCTGGGCACTTCTTCCAAGAATCATTCATGCACAATGTAGCCCCGGTCCCCAGCACTCCATCCTGTGACGCAAAACTCGATGAGTTGTTCTCCGGCGGCGTGGGACCTTCCTTTGTTGCACTGCGACGATCGCACTTTGAATCTTCTTTGTCCCAGTGTTCTGGGACTCCAGTGGGTGCTGCCTGGTCTTCTGTGGGCTCTCTGAAGTGCTGAGAGCCCCCTCTGTCTCCTCAGTCCGAGTTGAGACCGCCAGGTCCCTCCTGGGTCCAGGCAGCTCCAATTTGATGCAAACTGCATACTTGCCTGAACAAAGGCTTGATGGTGGAATCTAGCGATGCAAACAGCCTGCATCCAACAACTCAACGTTGGACATCACCTGCACCAAGCAGGAACCCGTAGCCATTTTCTTTGATGCTGTTCTGTGCTCTTCTTCTTACCGGAGAATCCACTTTTGCACTATCTTTTAGATTGGCAGGGGCTCCTGCCCTTCCTGGACTCTTCTTCGACTTCTGGACTTGGTCTCCTCTCTCCACAGGTCTTCAGGTCCAGGAATCCACCGGTTGTTGATTGCAGTCTTGCTTGGCTCTTGCAAAATCTCTTATCACGACTTGTAGTGTGTCCTGAGGAAACTTGTTGCACTTTACTCCTGCTTTCCTGGGCTCTGGGGTGGGGTACTTTACTTACCTTTGGTGTTTTCCTACACTCCCAGTGCCCCTCTACACACTACACTTGCCTAGGAGGGAATTCGTGATTCGCATTCCACTATTTTAGTATATGGTTTATGTTGCCCCTAGGCCCATTGCATTCTATTGAATTTTCTACTGTTTGCACTATTCTATGACTGTTTACTTCCCTGATTTTGGTTACTAGTTCATATATTGTGTATAATACTTACCCCCAGAAGGAGTATTGCCTCTAAGATATTTTTTACCTTGTGTCACTAAAATAAAGTACCTTTATTTTTGGTAACACTGAGTATTGTCTTTTATTGTGTATAAGTACTGTGTAACTATAGTGGTATTGCAGGAGCTTTGCATGCCTCCTAGTTCAGCCTAAGCTGCTCTGCTATAGCTACCTCTAGACAGCCTAAGCTGCTAGAACACTGCCTACATTTCACTAATAAGAGATAACTGGACCCGGTATAAGGTGTAGATACCTTAGGTACCCACTACAAACCAGGCTAGCCTACTACAATGATGGTGATATAAGCCTAGTGGGCAAAGCTCTTCCTCTCTCAGGTGCTGTAGGGATTGGTGGCACCTCCAGGTGTGAAGACCGTTGGGGCAGGTAGTCCCACACCAGCACAAAAACTGCATCCTGCCAGCGGGTCTGACTATGGCACCATAAGTGCTAGGAGGTGAAGCTCCTACCCTCTCAGGTGCTGCAAGGATTGGTGGCCCCTCCAAGAGCAAAGACTCCTGGGACAAGTAGTCTCCCACCAGCACAAAAACTGTGTCCTCTCATTTTGTTTTGTTCCTTTTATTTTTCCCATCAGAGATCCAAAGAACCACTGCCAAGTAGATTAGTGGTGTCATTAGTAAGGGTGAAAGTTCTAGCCTCCCCTGTCCGCTTCTTGTGGCTGGCACGAGAAAGAAACCCACAAGATAGGTGGCAGTGGGCAATGAACAGGGAGGGTGAAAGATGGTAAGTGCGCCGCTGGTCCATGGCGACTTGCCCTTCCGTTACACCCCACTAGGTATAGATAAAGGAGTTGGTAAGGCAGCCAGGGGGTGCCAAGGTTACGGTCAGTGCTTAGCGGTGCTAAGGCCAGTAAACACTAGCAAACGGGAGGAACAAAGTGAGGCAACAAGTGGCAAGTGGACAGCAGAGGGCTGGAGGCTGCTCAACGGACAGACTAAGCCACGGCACTTCACGACAGACATGCTTCACTGTTGGTTGGCTGATGCTTACTTGTGGGCTTGTTGGCTGGTGCCGAGTGTGGGAGCCAATGTGCTGCTGGTTCAGAGTCAAACATCCATAGTCCAGGGAGACCAGCAGACAAATTGCAGCAATAACAGTAGCAGGAGCAGTAAGAGCAGACAACGGAGGTGGGGGAGCGCCCAGCAAAGTGTCAGCCACATTGTTGACATCACCAGGCATTTTGCGCCCACCGGCTTAACCCTCCGGCAGAAGCCCTAAATGCCATGACCAGGCTCTCACCAAGGGAAAATGCAGTGCAATACAATCTGCGAAACCGGAAGCCTGTTCTCCTGTCAGTCAGGCGGCTAGTAAATCCAAGATGGTTTAAGGTTTCCGATGTGAGCCGAGATATGGCACGCTGACTGCTGCTTAGTCGGCTAATTCGGCTGCAGGCTTTCAAAGCTTGCAGCCCGCAGCTCCTGGACTCTGCCAATGCAGCACAAAGGCACACCAAGCCCGGGAGCCCACCAGAGTTTGCTGTCAGCTGCTGTCTGCCACCCCACCCAGTAACGGGGGAGGCGGCGGTAAAGGTACCAAAGGTTTAGACACTCCCAGCGCCTCCTCACTAAGGGCCATGTGTACGAACACATTTTCCCATAGACACAGAATGGGCAAAAATGCTTGCTACATCTGGCCCTAACTTCTTGCCTTCCATGTGCACACGATCAGCTAATACACCCAGAATCACATCTTATTCTATATACTTCTAACACTTGTATCAGCCACTTGCATCATCGTTGGTTGTATGATGGCAATTAAAGAGCAAATGATAACACTTTAATTACCTTTCTGGCTATTTATACGCCTCTGAGACAGCACCTGTTGAAACAGCTAAACCGTGCAGACCCACTTTATGTTTTTTTTATTCAAAATATGTAATGGATATACGATTTGAAATTGCAACTGATAAGATTTACGTTCATACAATCTCAGCATCCATGTTTCATCATAAGTAACATGCTTCTTTTACGTTGAGAAATATAGGCGCTTCAGCACCAGTAGGCAAAAATGTTTTGTAGTGGTATGAAGCCTGGGAAAAGTAAAGTTACCTGCTTGCAATCGTAGCTCTTCTCCGAGGGAATCTTCATTACCGTCCAGTCATAAGCACTTAACAATTTTGCCCAAAGGTGGGATGCCCGAGTATATTAAAAAATGTATATCTAAGTATAAAAGCTTCTCTGTAGAAAAGTCTATCTACAGGGTAAATATTCAGTTTCTGTTTATTCTATTAAAAACTTCTATTCTCAAGGAACGTATAAAAGAGAGATCTAATCCTTTGTAAAGAAAAAGTGAAAGAAAAAAGACAACGTGGACAGAACAGCCATAGGCTTGAGAGAACGTAGCTTATATATTCTATATTAACATGAAATGTTTATGAACTAATGTATAATAATGCTGCATAGAAACGGTATTAAAATGTCTTGCTGAAAACGTGCGTTGAAATGTGCCCACGGGGAGTGGCCGCCAATGTATATGGGGACTAATACAAATGACTAATGTTGATGAAATATTAAATTGAAGAATGGGTTTATACTAATTATTAATGATTATGTTATTAAAGACTGCTAATAAAATCTTTTAGGCCTTAGTTAGCATGAGTCGAGGCCTAGCTGCCTGGCTTTTATATTAAATGTGTTTTTCTAGCGTGCAGTGTGCTGACTCGCTAAAGGACATCAACTCTTGTTTTTTACTTCAAACTAGAAGCTGAATGTTACTATAGTAGATCCGTTCTCATGAAATTCATATTGCTTGTAGAAATGTACTAGCTAAATGCAACAGTGTAGATTAGTATATTGTACAAGGTCGCCCAAACCAGTACAGACAATGGAGCTACTGTCCGAAGATGTGCAAAGAATTACAGAAGGATGAAATCATACCAGCCATTCTACCTTTGAAGACGTCAGTCATATGGACCAATAAACTGCCTGAGAACTGATGCGGGGTGGAAGGTTTAATGACATAATCTGTTTTTAATTGGCTAAAGATAGTGGGGTGCAACCTTTGTCCAACCAGATTTTAGGGGAATGTACAACGAAAAGGGGATAAAAATCCTTGTCACCAGGAAGTAAATTAGACTAGAGGGAATTAGGGAGCAGGAGACTAGGAGAAGGGGAGATGCTGATGATATGTTTTATGATCCATAAACCTTGTCACTTGTAATAGTGACTGGCTGATTTATTTAGAACCATTCTAGTCCTTAGATTGCCCTTTTACACTTTACCTCCTTATGAGGGAAGTGCCCCTTTTCCTGAGAGCTGAATTCCTGACTGATGGCGAATCAACTGATGTCCTGAAGTCGAAGACCGAACCTGAATGCTGACCTAAACTGTGGAGGGTAACTATATGACAATGAAATTATGATTGTCTGTTTGCTTTTCCTTTCTAGGTACCAACTGCTTCCTTTTGACAGAGACCATAGCTAGATGTTTTCCAAATTTGCATTACTAAATTGTTTTGCATGAAGTCCAACATGCCAATGCTAATTAGAGGTTAGTTGAGAGGGGTTCACTAAGACTGACGCAAATAGAGAAATGACTGAATTAATGCTTTGTTGACGATACTTTGCTAAGGATAGCCTATGTTCACACTTTGCTATTTTCTAATGTTTGTGATTCTTGCGTTAATGAAATCTTACCAGAGTTGCCATATTGTGACAGTGTTATTGTGCCTATAGGTTTTAAGGTTAATAAACTTACTAATAGTATTGTAACAAATAGGGGATAAATATCACTAAATTCATACTAAATTGGTGTGGTTATTCAAGACTGCAAGGTCATGGTGGTGTCTTGAGTTGATTAATGTCTTTGACTAAAGTAAAATGCATTGTTGTAATAAATATTGATGATATTATTGATGTATTGATTGACATGTTGATTAGTCATCTCGTCCTAAGGTGTCTCTCAACTGGGTCAAAAGATTCATTGGCCTAAAATGAGTCCCAATGTGTAATAATTTATTATAAAGGGACGCGTTAACCGTTCATAAAGGCTAAACAAGTGACACTACTGCACCTTTAAGGACGTCCATTCCTCCAGTATCTTATCATTTTTCTTCAGTGGCAGCTAGATCAGTTTGATTTTCATGGAAATGTAGCATACAATGTGCAAAATACCCATTTCATCAGCCCTATCTGTTGTTACTAAGGTTGGTACTGGGAACACCAATGGGTTTGAGCCATCTTTTGGAAGCACCATCTCTCATGGTACCTTAATCTTAATAGAGATTTACCGTTACTGTTACTTCTTTATCCTCCGTTTTCATATGCTACATCTCTTCAGCAGAGAGAATGCCGAACAAGTGGGCAGATGTAGCAAGGCATTAGCGCCACGCAAACGGCGAAAAACGCCGTTTGCGAGGCGCTAATGCCCACCCGCGATGCAGAAACGCATTTTGCGAGTCGGAACCGACTCGCAAAATGCATTTCTGACTCGCAAATTTCCTATTTGCGACTCGCACCGCGATGTAAGTTGATTTGCGGTCGCAAATCAACTCGCAGTTACCATCCACTTGAAGTGGATGGTAACTCATTCGCAAACGGGAAGGGGTCCCCATGGGACCCCTTCCCCTTTGTGAATGATCACAAAATAATTTTTTCAGAGCAGGCAGTGGTCCATAGGACCACTGCCTACTCTGAAAAAAACCGAAACAAAAGGTTTCGGTATTTGTTTCTATGTGCAGCTCGTTTTCCTTTAAGGAAAACGGGCTGCAGATAGAAAAAAAAAAACTGCTTTATTTAAAAGCAGACACGGACATGGTGGTCTGCTGTCTCCAGCAGGCCACCATCCCCGTGAGTGCCCAGACTCGCTATGGGTTCGCAAACTGCGACCCACCTCATTAATATTAATGAGGTGGGTCTTTGCGACCTCATAGCGAGTCGCAGAAGGTGTCTGAGACACCTTTCTGCATAGCAAATTGCTAGATGCAATTTGCGAGTCGCTCGGACTCGCAAATTGCAAGTCGCAAATTGCTGTCTACCTACATCTGGCCCCAGGTGCTTACTGAAAAAGGCAATTTGGGGGCTGGCAGGCTGAGGGTGTGCTGTTGGGCGTCTGGCTTTAAGCTTGTAAGACAAAGCCAGAAAGAAATAGCATAGTCTGCTGCAGGTGAGATGACTTGAATCCATCATGCCTTCATTTATAATTTCCTAGATATCTGCCTCTGAGTCTTTGGGCAATTGTCACGCAAACTATTGTGGGCAACCCTAAAGGGATAAATTATACCTCCCAAAAAACGTGTACAATTGGCAAATCAGAAATTCTGCTCAGGCGCTATAGATTATTCTACAACTTTTTGCTCTCTATGGTCTGTGGCACTTTGAAAGAGAGACAGCAGCCTCCTGTGTCTTTACTGGTAACACTATCACAAAATCCGGTAGTCAATCTGCTCTCATAAAAAGTGGATCTTGCTCAGAACTTTTTTATTTCTTTTGCAGAGGAGAAGGAATATCTTTCATCATACGATGTGTCAAGAAAAGCTGTGTAGCTCGCTTAAGTAGAATTGGGACCAAATGTAACGTAGGTTTTATGAAACTTCAATGGTGCAGTGTCTTCAACATACCAGATGTCAAACGTAGTGGGGCTGACACTTAAATGCAGTGCTTCAATGCATAACTTGCAAGAATCTAATGGAGGTATCTATATCGTCAGTAACAGAGACAGAAGAAGGTAGTCACTTTGAGAGAATCAGAGAATACTTTCTGACACCAGAAGAACCTTATAAGTATACACAGAGTATGCAAACTCTTTCCGAGTGCCCAAACCTAGAATGCAGAGTGGTGTCTTTAATTGAAATCGTGCTTTGCTGACATACAAGAAAGCCTCTGCAAAGCAGGTGTTCGTCTTGGAGTAAGACTGCGTCCAGGAACAGGAGTGCATGCACTAGTAGATCCATGTCCCTAAGCACGTGTGGATTTGAGCATAAAAATTATTTACGTCGGCTTCTCTGGCATGGATGGCTGTGGTGCAGCTGGCAATGTTTTTGGCATAATAGCAGGCGACAGTTGTGGTGAAGAAAGGTGAGATGGCCAGTATGATAGTGAATTGTAGATATCCAACAACAGAGGAGAGATTTCTCTAGTAGACGAATAAGTACCTGAATACTCCAGGACATTCCTGGAATGCGGCTGGTCTCCAGTTTCTTCAGTCACTAAGATGAATGATGAAATGGGCTATGGTTAGTTTCAGAACGGTGTTTCAACATTAAATTATTTCAACACTAATTAGTCTCTGGAAATCTACATGCTTAATTTCTTTGACATCAAGAAGTGTATCAATGACAAGCTAGGTCTCAATTGCAAACAGGCCACTATTGGGACTGTTCTTAGTGTCCTAGGCCTCCATATCAACTAAGAATGGCATTATTTGAGACAGTGAGTCATCCTCTTGGATTTATCTCTTTACAAGTGGTCACATATTAAGCATATCTAAGGTAGACTATGCAAATGTAAGGTAGAGGGGCCCCCTCTGTTCTCCTTTCTGACCTTTCTGAAACAGTGTCCAGATGTCCCCTCGCTTCCTGGCCATGGGGTCTGATTCTTTCCCGCTCCTTCAGAGTCCTCCTGAAATGGTCAGGGAGTGCCTACACTTCTCATCATAATGTGATTTTTGAAGGGCTTACAATAAAAAAACAGGTGGATCAGTGTAGATCTTTTTGTAATCACAGGAAGGTCACTTTACAAAGAGTGCAGGCATTTTTGCAACATCGTTTTCTGCCTGAAAATAGTTTAAAACCAAATAAATACATCAGTGTTGATCAATAGTGTCAATATCAAAAGGTTTTTAAAGATTTTATTTGAGACAATTAGCCAAAAAGGGCATGCTCAGTGTTCCGGTGTCTTCCCTAGTGGAGGTGGAAAAAATTAGCTAAAGGCCACTGACAAGGCATGGTGGAATCACAGAAATATACTTCAAGCTTTTAGAGGCCACAGCCTCTATATCTTCTTTCTTTTTTTCCCAAAGAGGGTTGTAAAATAGTTTTCTGGTCACTACTTTAGGGACTGTGCCTATTTTTCCTAGAATAATGACGATTTAAAAAAAAAAAGGGTCAATATAGCCTGTAAATAGGCCTTGAAAACTATTCTTTATTTTTACAGAGAAATTATGGCAAATCGATTTGTTTTTTATAAGTGCTCTGCCATCATGTGCAAGGTGAAATTATGCACTGACTATGGGTCTGATTTAGATCTTGGCGGTAATACTGCCAATCCGCCGCAACAGTGGTGGGCCCGAGTACTTGATCAAGCTGACAGTGTACCACCTGCCGTATTTAGATGTACCGCGGTTGAGCTGCCGACCGTCACAATGGAGTGCTCTTCCTAGCGAACATATTTAGATGTAACAGTTCTACAGGCAGTGTAAGGGTGGTGGATTGCTGACAGAGGGAGGATGTTGCAGGACCCAAAGAACATCGTACAATGGCAGTGGCTGTGGAATAGAGGCAAGTCACACACACAGTACCTGAGCCACGGTACTTTGGCACACACTTGTCCCCTTGCACAACACACTGAACAGCACACACAGATAAGTTACTTACCTGTAAATACTAGTTCTCTTCCAGGGGTATCCTCATCAAAGTCATAAACACTAAATATTCCTGCCCACGTGCGGGGACGGAAAGCATATACAAACATACATGTATATGTATGAAATATATATGAAAAGTAACATTTTAGTAGATAATTTCAATACAAATATCATATATACATGTGTAAGCAGTAATGCAGCCTATGTTGAGAAACAGGCTAAAAATGCTTTATTTTTTGTGAAGTTTTTTTTTTTTTAACATAAATTAAACTCTTCAATTAAAGGTAAAAACTTTCTGCAGTCAAAGTAGAAGGCATAGAAAGTATAAACAATCCACTTTAAAAGAAAAAAATCAACATTGAAATTAAAGGAGCATTATTAGCCGATAGGCTGCATGCAGGTTAACACAGTAGAACCAAAAAACTGGCACCGTGCCTTTAAGACCCTGAGAACCTCCAGTATCTCACCATGCCTCAGAGGTGAGAGTGAGGTGAGAGTTGGCTCACAGTTAGGTCAGTTCTTTTTTCTGGCTCCCTCTGTGAGGATCCTGGAGCACTTAGCTCTAATTTTTCTGTTTTTTTTGCCAGAAAAATATTCTGAAAACCTTTTTTCTCTGCTTTACTCGACGGTTTACCTGACTACCTGAGTAAAGTAACAACTTTTCGCAGAAAAATGCCTTCACTTTTTGTGAAATGCCCTTCTTGTGGAAAATAGAAGGCCCAGTCTGATCCACACTCTGTGTGCATAGTGTGTTTGCCAGAGTCACTGCCCTCACACCTGCAAGCACTGTAAGAATCTGTCTAAGACAACTCTGAAGGACAGAGAAAGGATTCGTCCACATGGGCTTCATGAGAGAGAGAAAACATCATCCTCCTCTCTTCCTAAGAAGATTTCCAGAGACAGAGACTCTTCTGACAAGCGACGAGCCAGATCGACGTCAGCCGATAGGAAAATTCCTGTTTGTTCACCATTGATGTCATCGCTTCCATCGTCGCATCAACATCACCAACAGACGTCGAAGAGTACACCGCCGTCGACGGCGATTCAGACGACGTCGAGGGACAAGGTGTCGAGGAAACAACTCCCTCATCTGGATAGATCTCTGCTGACGCCCACCCACCGATCGACGTCGAGTAGGCACAGGAGTGCTCATATGCTGTCAACGGCAAGTCAAGATCCTCTGACGTCGAGGCATCCAACGTCAAAGTCGACCTCAAGGGCACGGTCGCCACTGTCAAGACACAATTCAACGTCAAGACACTCGCCACCGTTGGGCCTTCGCTCGGCGTCAAGGCAGTCAACTTCGAAACATACCCCTCCGTTGGGCCATCAGTCACCGTCAAGGCATTGGATGTCAAGACTCGAAAAATCAGGGAGGTCACATTCGACGTCAAGGGCTCGTCTATCTCCACTGATGATATTACAGCATCGATCGACGTCGAGGCAATTATCACCGTTGACGACCACATCACAAAGAGTGACTCTACGTCCCAGCCCTTCTCAAAAGACAACAACAGGGCAACAATCTCCTGCTGAGGCGGCTTTACCTCCTCAGGGCCCGGTGGTCACTATACATAGTAGATTATCTGGGGCGTCCTCAAGAGCCTCATCTCAAGGACAACTTTCCCCCACAAACCTGTCTCCGAGATGGTTGGAAAGCCTTAACAAAACACCGGCTTCCCCAGATTCGCAATATTCACGCCTATATTCTCTCTCTGCTTCTTTTCCACAAATACCTTTAATTGTCAAGCATACATGGCACAGATCCAGCTGGTCCTGTCTGTAGATCCTCTTCTAACTTGAGCGTACTTCACATCAAATGACGACAAAACCTCTACAGAAGCTAGATATTGAACAGTGGCGCAAAGAACATACAAGAACATAAGTTGATAACCTGCAAAAGCAGGGTACTGTTTGAAGAGGGTACTGGGGGTCAAGCATGCAAATTACTTTGTTAATGTATGTCTCTCAGAAGCCCATTTTTAGCTTCCGCCTGTGAAATATATTCTGTTCAATATAGATCTTAAAAGGGCTTACATCCGCCCTTGTTTTTCATTGGTTTCTATGCTTGTCATGTACTTTTTCTCCCTTTCTTTTGGCTGCAGCATATTTCCTGCTTTTACCAATGATTTTTCCTCTTGTGTTTGAGCTTGTCAGTAGCCCGGGGCCAAGTAGAATTTTCATCCACTTTGGTGGATGGAACTTCTTTTATTTGGTTTAGTCTTCATTGCTTTTTTTGTTAAGCATTTAAAGCACGCTTGTCATTGGCATGTTTTGTTGTTTTTCTCTTTAGCACACTTTTGAGGGTGCTTGTGAGTCTAGACTGAGACTTGAACCCGGCTCTCCAGCTCTAAGGTTGGCAGTTCTGGCCGTTAGGCTACATTCCCTGTCTTGCCCCTTGGCTTCTATTTTCATTACTCTTGTTTGTGTTCCAACGTCACATTCCAGTTCTTGGGTTGCCCGTCCCTCCCACCACCTCATTCCATTGGATACCATCAAGCAGCCCAGTGTCTTACTCTTTCTACTAAAAAGGTCATTTGATTTCCATTCTATTTTTACAATACTCTTTTAAACATAATAGCTGTTAGATAGGGCAGAAGGGTTTAAAACGTAGTTTGAATTGTCCAACCCCGCCTGTCGCTATTTTCGCTGTGTGCTGGTTTGTCTGTCATTCTTCCTGGGTCTTTGTCCTTTTACCTCTTTCTGCACATTATCTTCCTGCCCTTGTATTTAGCTCTCACCTCGGTACTTTGACTTTGTATTTAAATGATGTCCTGTATATCCTCATTTAACTTCCCTTAAGGTCTGTTGATTGCGGTTTATATGCATTGTGACCCTGAGCTCTGGGTAGAGCCTCTGTCCAGACGCCACCAGCCTTGCTGGAGACCAGTTCTTAGAGAAGGCTGACTCAACTGCAGCTGCTGCCGCCTACTTGCACTCAAAAAGTCAGCAGGGTGTGTCATGGTTGTCATGGTGTTTTAACACACAATCACATGAGGACATAATTCACTTTTTCAGAATAACACACCTGTGCCTGCCAGCCAACCGGTGGCCATATGTTCCCTGATCTGGGCTTTAAGAAGTGAAGACAATATCAGGAAGTATGCAGAAAGATTGTTTGCCAGCTCTTTCTTTGAAATTTTGATGCCCAGGGGGTTACTACAGTTTGCAGGAGTACCTCAGGATTGAATGTTTTGCATTTCGTACTTCTAAGCAGACATTGAAGACAGGTCATTTGAAGGTCTGTGATGTTTCAGGACTGGCTACATTCCTTGATGTTTGATTTTATTTATTTATTTTCTTTAAAGTGGGGCCTTAGAATGAGAACTCTGGGAATATGGTTCAGACAAACCACTTATCTCAGGCATATCACAGTTTCATGTTGGATGCAGTGAATTGCGATACAAGCGCTACGCTCAGAGTAGATGGAATAAACGGGCAGTCTATAGTGGCACCCTTCAGTGCCAGTTTCCATACAGCTGATCATGGTATAGACATAACTCTTGAGTGCAATTGACAGTGTGATAATTATCAAAGTCATTACTCCACGCCTTGGAAGATTGGACATATCACTTTCTCCTCTTGAGGACAAAGAGCTGTCCGGTATTTATTGCTGTCTCTTGCTCACAGCTGTCAACAGTGACTTAGTTGTAATAAGTTTCATGACATGCATTAGGCCATTGCAATTTATTTGGGCATAAGGTCGATATAAAATAGCAAAGACATTTACTGGCCGAAGGGGGATCCTGCTTGGAAATACCAGCCTGCTTATAACTGCAGAAAACTGCCTCCACCTCTCTGCGGTTTGAAAATAGCAACTGCGGGCCTCATTATGACTTTGGCGGTCTCAAGACCGCCATGCTGGTGGTAACAGTCGTATCACCAAAAGTCTGGCGGAGAAGACTGCCAGATTAGGACCATGGCGGGGAAACAACCTGAACAACTACGTTTGAATTACTACTTGCTGTAACAATGAATCTTGAAGAACGACTGGGTCTTAACAACGACGTTTTGAACAACTACTGGTTTAACAACGATTTTACCTTAACAACTAATGCCAGAACAACGAATTTTAAGGTAAGTGTATTATTTTTTGATTAATTTTAAGGTGAGTTTTGTGTTTTGTTTTTTATTTGTTTAGGGTTTAATTATTATATGTTTAATTTTTTTAAGTATATTGTGTGGATTAAGTAATGGATTTTATGGGTTGTGGGTGTTATGGGTTGGGTATTGTATTAATACTCAGGTATTATTTTAAGTACTTGTGTTTTTTTATATCTTGTAATTTATGTTGTGGGTTTAGGGGCGGGATATATGGGATGTAGGGGTTATGGGTGGGGAAGTGTATTAATACTCAGGTATTAATTTGAGTACTTGTGTTTTTTTATATGGTGTAATTTATGTTGTGGGTTTAGGACCGGGATATATGGGATGTAGGAGTTATGGGTGGGGCAGTGTATTAATTTGAGTACTTGTGTTTTTTTATATCTTGTAATTTATGTTGTGGGTTTAGGGGCGGGATATATGGGATGTAGGGGTTATGGGTGGGGCAGTGTATTAATACTCAGGTATTATGTCAAGTACTTGTGTTTTTTTATGTGTTGTAATTTATGTTGTAGGTTTAGGAGCGGGATATATGGGATGTAGGGGTTATGGGTGGGGGAGTGTATTAATACTCAGGTATTAATTTAAGTACTTGTGTTTTTTATATGGAGTAATTTATGTTGTGGGTTTAGGGGCGGGATATATGGGATGTAGGGGTTATGGGTGGGGAAGTGTATTAATACTCAGGTATTAATTTAAGTACTTGTGTTTTTTATATGTTGTAATTTATGTTGTGGGTTTAGGGGCGGGATATATGGGATGTTGGGGTTATGGGTGGGGCAGTGTATTAATACTCAGGTATTAATTTGAGTACTTGTGTTTTTTTATATCTTGTAATTTATGTTGTGGGTTTAGGGGCGGGATATATGGGATGTAGGGGTTATGGGTGGGGAAGTGTATTAATACTCAGGTATTAATTTGAGTACTTGTGTTTTTTTATATGGTGTAATTTATGTTGTGGGTTTAGGACCGGGATATATGGGATGTAGGAGTTATGGGTGGGGCAGTGTATTAATACTCAGGTATTAATTTGAGTACTTGTGTTTTTTTATATCTTGTAATTTATGTTGTGGGTTTAGGGGCGGGATATATGGGATGTAGGGGTTATGGGTGGGGCAGTGTATTAATACTCAGGTATTATGTCAAGTACTTGTGTTTTTTTATGTGTTGTAATTTATGTTGTAGGTTTAGGAGCGGGATATATGGGATGTAGGGGTTATGGGTGGGGGAGTGTATTAATACTCAGGTATTAATTTAAGTACTTGTGTTTTTTATATGGAGTAATTTATGTTGTGGGTTTAGGGGCGGGATATATGGGATGTAGGGGTTATGGGTGGGGAAGTGTATTAATACTCAGGTATTAATTTAAGTACTTGTGTTTTTTATATGTTGTAATTTATGTTGTGGGTTTAGGGGCGGGATATATGGGATGTTGGGGTTATGGGTGGGGAAGTGTATTAATACTCAGGTATTAATTTAAGTGCTTGTGTTTTTTTATATGTTGTAATTTATGTTGTGGGTTTAGGGGCGGGATATGTGGGATGTTGGGGTTATGGGTGGGGAAGTGTATTAATACTCAGGTATTAATTTAAGTACTTGTGTTTTTTTATATGTTGTAATTTATGTTGTTGGTTTAGGGGCGGGATATGTGGGATGTAGGGGTTATGGGTGGGGAAGTGTATTAATACTCAGGTATTAATTTAAGTACTTGTGTTTTTTTATATGTTGTAATTTATGTTGTGGGTTTAGGGGCGGGATATATGGGATGTAGGGGTTATGGGTGGGGAAGTTTATTAATACTCAGGTTTTAATTTAGGTTATTGTATTTTATTTAAATTTGGCATTTATGTTGTGGGTTTAGGGGTGGGATATGTGGGATGTAGGAGTTATGGGTGGGAAGTATATTAGTAGTCTGGTATTATTTATTGTATTTGGGTAATTGTTTATTTTTTTTTTATTGAAAGTATATTTAGAATTAGGGGTGGGATATAGGGGATGTAAGGTTTATGGTTGGGGTTTTGTTTTTATGATTAGTTTTTTTTTCTATGTTTGAGTTTTTTTTTATTTATGTTATTTTTTTTTTGGGATGCAATTTGGTTTATTAGTGGATTATGATTTTGACATGTATTGATAGTTTATAATTTTTGATTATGGGTGAATTTTTTTTGTGTTATATTTTTAGGTTTTGTATTTTTTTTTCTGTTGTTATTGAAGGTGGAAAAATATTTTTGTTTAAAAATAGTTATGTTTAAGAATTTATATTTGATTTTTTAATAGTATAGTAGTTGGTATAGTAGATTTTGGAATATAATAATGTTATATTTTTTTATTTTAAATATTTATTAGATTTTTATTTTTTTTTGTGATTTTTAAAATGTGTTAAAATGTTTTTTTTTTTTTATGTGAGGTAATTAATATTATGAATATTTGTTAATTATTTTTTGGATGTATAATGTTATATATACATTAATTTATTTTAATATTATTTCTAAAAATTAATTAATGACATAATTATTTGTAGATTATGTATTGTTTTTTTGTTTTTTAGGTGTTAGAAATTTTTGCATGTGCAATAATGTTTTTTTCATGCAAATTTAGTTTTTTTTAAATAAAAATACCATTCATTTTTTTAAAATATTTTTTATTTTGAACATAATCAAGTTTAAAAAATGCAAAAAATGATTTTTCATTATTATTTGATATTTACAGATTTATAGAAATTGTTTACTTATTTATTTATATTTTTTTATCTATTTTCTGTGGTATTTTCTTATTTTCCCTATTATAGTCTATGAGTGAAATAGTCCGTTTTCTATTTTTAGTGCTCTTCCATGTTTACGTTGTTTGACGTCTTCTGTATTCAGTCGGAGGAGCGTCGCGGTCAAGATAGGACGGAAGCGGAGACCTCGTTCAGGTAAGTGGGATTATAATTTTTTTTACAGTATGTAGTAGGGTATTTTTATTACAGAAATAGTTGTCGGAGGTAGTTATAAGGTAGGTAGTAGATTTTCGGTGTTTGTTATGTTTTTTATGTTTAATTATTTGTTTTCACATATTTTTGTATACGATAGTGGTTTCGTAAAAGTAAACAAATTTGTTTAGCAGTGTTATATATTACAAATGATTATACTGCTTTTGTAGTAGTTGGTAAGAATTGTATATTTTTTTGATAAATTTAGTTTTGGGATTTTTGAGGGAGTCAGTTGTTCGGTTTATGAAAAAAAAAAATTGTTCATTGTAATAGGTTTTGTGATTAATTTTATTTTGTGTTAGTAGTATCCTTTATATCGTTTTCATGTCTTTTTCTTGATAGTTAATGTTTGAATTAATGATGTGGCTTTGGTTAGTATGTGATTAATTTTTTTACTTTTTTTTTGGTAAAAAAAAGTATATTTGGTATTTTACCTTTTTAAGATATTTTTCGAATTTCTGGTTTGGTAAAGTATTCTATTTTATTTCTTTGATTGTCTGTATAGTATATATAGTTGTTTTTTTTATCATCCATTTAATATGAATATTTTTTAATTGTTTTTGGATGATTAATGTTTTTTTTTTTCTTTTCTAAGTATGAGATGCTGTTTTCTATATTAATGAAGAAGATTTATTCAGCATCATGTGTTTGGATAAAGACATGAAAACTTCAAAGGTAGGAACAATTTTTGTTGTGTACATTTAGTGTAAAAAAAAATGAAAAATACCATTTTAATTGATGGTGTTTTTTTTTTTTAGAACTGGCAAGTAATTGTTCAGTAGGTTAGTGGTTGTTAGTAATGTAGAATATATGCTAGACTGTTGAGGTAGTCTGATGGTGTTATTGTATCAAATTGTTGTATTTTTGCCAAAATTATTTCGGTCATTTCTTTGCTTTTTTTACTTGTGCGTGGGTTCAGGCTACCTGACAGTGATTGAGCAAGTCTCATTTCTTGGAAACTTTGTTCCTTTTTCAAAATTTCCATGAAATGATACAGGTTTGGGTGGGGTTTACCTATTACTTTATTGAAGGCGTTGTGCCAGCCTTCTATGACATTATTAGTCTTTGCACCACCTTCTAAACAGGTTTGGTAGCAGTTCCACCATTCTATTGGAAATCTTGGCTTTCGTCTGCGACCAGATCTGTTTAGGTGTCCAATCCAGGTTTCTTCAAAGTAATTTAGTAAGGGTTCTAATTTGTCTTCATTTTGTGTATAATAGTTAGACTCTGTTATTGCGGTGTAATATTCATCTACTTTTGTAGGTGGTACAAAGCATAATGCTGTGAGTTTTTTTAATTCAAATTGTAGTATGCTATCTGAGAAATATTCTCTACTTAGGGATGATTTTTGTATTCTACGCCAATATGCTTGTGAAAAGTGGAAAAAGCATCCTTGAATTTGGGTTTGTGGATATATTTTTAGTATTGTATTTATCATTGATAATTCGAAATCTAGTATTACTTTTTTAGGTGTTTTATTTGATGTTTTGTTTTTGATTGTTGATAAAAATTCACTGTAAGTAGAGGAATGTTTATCAGGCAGTAATGCATACACTAGGGGGATTGTAGTGTTATTTTTTGTGGCATGTATGGTGTAAATTTGAGTGAATGGATGGGGTGTAGATTTAAAGGTTCCATCCATCATCCAAATTTCACTATTTTGTAGGATTAGTAAGTTGCATGTTGTGCTGAATATTAAAATTCTTTTTTGAGGGTTTTCGTTGTCGTGAATGAGGAAAGTTTCTTTGGAGAAGGTAATTGTTAGTTCTGGGGGGATGTTAATGTCTTCATAGGTTTGTGGTGTTATATGTTGGGGATTACTTGCCAGCCTTTGTCATTGAAATATTCTCCTAAGGTTTGATACAGAAGGCATGCTACCGGAAATCTGTATTGGAATATTTTGTACTACCTCCCTTATAACCTGTCCGCAGGAGTCATTGGAGGTGTGTGCAATGTTTTTTATTTTTTGTATGTTTTCTCTTATCTCAATTTCTATTGCAGAGGCAGAGTGGTTGTGATCTGTTGTCTTAACAACAGTGTTTTCTAGAATTACAGCTCTGCCTCTACAATGTGAAGAGTAGAATTGTACACACCTCCAATGGCTCCTGAGGTTGACAACCTTGTCTCTGCAATAAAGATAACCTTCATACTTTAGTAGCTGGCTTCCGGTTCTTGAGGTTATGTAACTTGCTTCTCCTTGCGATGCCATTTGTGAAATATCTGTAAATAATATAAAAGAAATAGGTTAAAAGAAGTTTGCAGTTTTTATTATTATATTTGTGGTGGATTTAGTTTACCACTTAGTAAGTTAAAATAATATATAATGTGTCCTATTTGTAAGTGTTTGGTGTAGGTGGTTTGTTATTTTTTATATTTGGTGATTGTGTGTTATTTATTGAGGTAAGTAATTTTTGCTTTTAGATTTGTATTTGTGGGTGTATTGTGTTCCTAGTTTTTGTTATGAGGTAAGTAGTTAGTGGAGTTGTGATAGTATATTATTTGATAATTATTCTGCAGCACCTATGTTAATGTAAGTATCTAGTGAAGTTGCTTTGATTCTTTTCTAATGTTTTGAGTATTTGTGATGTGATATGAGGTAAGTAGTTGGTGGAGTAGGAATAGTGAGCAGCTGCTGTGACGTAAGTATGTGGTGGAGTTGTTATAGTAAATCTTGGGAAACATCCTTTATTACGATGTTTTATATATGAAGTTGTGGTTAATGAAAGTGTAACAATGCTTTTCTTAACAATGAATACGTCATTTTGTGACTTAACTATGTATGTTCTGAATAATGAACATGTGTCGTTAAGGTATAAAGAAGGGAGTTGGTGAAGGAGGACGATGCAGCTGACATGGGGTTTAATTAGGTTAGTGGGGGGGTTTAGGTTTTGGAGAGGGGGTGGGGGTTAGGGGGTTTTAGGTTTTGGGGTGGGGTGTTTTTGGTTTGGGGAGGGGGTTTTAGGTTTTGGGGTGGGTTTGGGGGGGTGGTGTGTTTTTGGTTTTGGGGAAGGGTGGAGGGTCAGGGGGTTTTAGGTTTTGGGGTGCGTTTGGGGGGTTGGGTGTTTTTGGTTTTGGGGAAGTGGTGGAGGGTGAGGAGGTTTTAGGTTTTGGGGTGGGGTTGGGGGGGTGGGGTGTTTTTGGTTTTAGGGAAGTGGTGGAGGGTCAGGGGATTTTAGGTTTTGGGGTGGGGCGTTTTTGGTTTTGGGGAGTGGGTGTGGGGTCAGGGGGTTTTAGGTTTTGGGGTGGGGCGTTTTTGGTTTTGGGGAGGCAGTGGAGGGGTAGTGGGTTTTAGGTTTTGGGGTGTGGTTGCGGGGTGGGGCATTTTTGGTTTTGGGGAGGGGGTTGGGTTGAGGGGGTTTTAGGTTTTGGGGTAGGGTTGGAGGGGTGGGGCGTTTTTGGTTTTGAGGAGGGGGTGGGGGGTCAGGGGGTTTTAGGTTTTTGAGCGGGTGTGGGGGGTGGGGTGTTTTTGGTTTTGGGGAGCAGGTGGGGGTTAGGGGGTTTTAGGTTTTGTGGTGGGGTTGGGGGGGTGGGGCATTTTTGGTTTTGGGGAGGGGGTGGGGGGTCAGGGGGTTTTAGGTTTTGGGGTGTGGTTGATGGGGTGGGGTTAGGGATGTAGGGTGAATGGTGCCTATTACTAATGCTTTTATCAAGAATGCTTTTAGAATGAAATATTGTTGTTAAGGCATTTGTGGTAAAATTATTAGTAGTAAGAACAAGGTTGGTGTTCTGTCTTTGTTGTTAAGGCACTAGTTGTTTTTGAAATTGGTGTTTTGTTCTTAAATTTATTTATGTTTATTGTCCAGCAGCTGTTTAGAGGTAAGTGTTTGGTGGAGTTGTAATAGTTATTTTTTTTATATAATAAATGTACTGTATTTGCAAAGTGTTTTTAATTTTATTGAATTTATGTGTGTTTGGTGTTAAGTTAAGGGATATTTGAATAAGAATGTTTGTTTAGTTTTATTTAACTAGAAAATCTGGTTGTATGTTATAATGAAAATATTATACTTACTTTGAGTTTTTTTTCTTATTTTAGATGTTATTTTTTTTTAAATTGATTTATTTCACTTTTTTATGTCTTCTGGTGTTTTGTTGGGTTCTTGGAGTCTGTAAGAAATAAGAAAGAGTGTATTATTTAGTTTATTCTTTTGTTTTATTAATTGTTTCGTTTTTTTGATTTAGAAGTAATTTTTTTAGTAGGTTTGAAATTTGGTGAATAATATTTGGTTTTTGGTTGAATTTATTAGGTGAATTAATTTCTTTTTTTAACTAATTTGTAGTTTTAATATTTAATATATATTTTTTAATTATATTATGGTATTAGTTATTTAACAATTTTTTGAAATGCAATTGTTTATGGTTTAGTGAAATTGTTTTTGAATAATGGTAATGGTTTACCTTTGATGGTGAAGGTGTGGTGTTTATCTTTTTGGTCAGATTCTTGATATTAATGCCTGTAACAAAATAGTACGAAAGATACATTCATTATATATTATTTTAGCTGTGGTATAGGTTAGTAAATTTCTTTACATTTATTTATGGATATTTTACCTTGTAATCTCAGTAGATAGCGGTGTTGGATAAATTATATTTTAATTATTTTCCGTAGTGATATGCTCGTCTTCTCTGTAAGTTGTTTGGTGTAGTAATGAGTAGAAAATGGAGGTCGTTGGTATTTATATGTGTTTTTGTAAGTATTGTTTTATTTGTAAATTGAATGTGTTTTGGATGTGTTTTTTTATTGTGAATTCGTTTGTGATGTTAGATATATATAATTGTGGAGTGTATTTGTTTTGTAGTTTGTATTTTTTTTATGTTCGTTCTTATTTGTTCAGTAGAGGAAGTACTTCCTGGGTCATGTAGAAAGTGTTGTAGGACTATCGTTTTATATAGGTTTTTTTTTTAGTGTTGTGTTTGTTTTATAATTATTTAAGTATTATTTATTTTGATTTAAAACTGTGTTTATATGTTTTGGATTTTTGTGATGTTTTGTTTTTTGTATGTAGGAAATATATTGTTATTTTCGAATTCGTTTTTTTTTTACGTAGTACTGTAGTGGTTTTAATATTTTATTTATTAATTGTTACTGTTAAGTTGTGATATAAATTATTAATATTTTTCGTTGTTTGGAGTTCGTTTTCAATATATTAGGTGTTTAGGCGTTTTCGGTGTTAGTATTTGTTTGGGTATTCGTTGATTGGCTAGTCGTTTGTTTGGGGTAGTAGTTATTTTAGGATTCGTTGTTTAAGTATTCGTTGTTTGGGTAGTAGTTTGTTTGGGTATTAGTTATTTGGGGAGTCGTTATTTAGGTAATTATTTTTTTGGGTAGTCGTTGTTTAGGTAGTAGTTATTTGGGGAGTCGATGTTTAGGTAGTCGTGGTTTACATAGTAGTCGTTTAGTGGAATATTCGTGATTTAGTGGTTTAAGTAGTCGTTAAATAGGTGTTCGTTGTTCAGGAATAATTTAGTTAATGTTTTTTTTCGTTGTTTAGACTTCGTTGTAAAATAATTTGTTTTATAGGTTTTTTCGGTGTTGGGAAGTCGTTGTTTAAGTAGTAGTTGTTTAGGTAGTAGTGGTTTAGTGTCATATTCCCATGGCGGTATTCACAACAGAATACAACCAAAGCACCCACGGCACCACCACTGTGGTCTGGCCGCCACAGGCGACGGTTGCCACCTGCAGGCTGGCGGAGACCATGTTTCTGCCAGACAGATTATGAGGTTGCACAAAGCTAAGGTTTCCATCGCAGTCGCACCACCACGGAAACCCAGGCGGAAACCAACTGCATAAAAGGAGAAACTGATCTTCAGGAAGCCATATTCGTCCAGAGCTGCCATGGAATAGGAACTACAAGTTTCCACTGCTCCTGCTCGCCCAAAGACTTCGGAATCTGCAACAACGTCGACGACAGCAACCATAAGTGCACACTCTTACCTGGTAGTGTTGTAGATTTGCAATTTTTGTACACTCACAACAGACATTCCTGAAGGGGGTGCGAGGGCAACACTCACATGCAACATCACACTAACACATACACTCACGTACAGTCTCACACACACACTCGCATATACACAACACGCCACAGCCACCAAACACACACACGTCACTAACACAGACAGGTACGCATGGAAACACTGCACAGGCCCACACTCACACAATATCACACAACACCACAACAAGACACGAACACAATACAAACGCACCATCTCCAATCACTTGGCAGGAACCCACAGGGGACACTACCTGGAGACACATCACACATACATCACAACGTGACACTAACAGGCAAAAAATGCATACAAATACACAACCCCACTACTTATCGATCGTCTTACCAAGAACACTGTATCTAACATTTCATGCACATAACACACACACAGTCAAAACACACAAATCTATACAGCACACCAACAAACACATCTCAACACAAACAACACACAATACCAACACTACAAAACCTCTTGAACAAACAAATGTCCATCACACAGCACATACTACTTTAAGACAAAAGCACTGCACACAACCTCACATACTGTCTAAAGAGCACACGTAGCCCAAGCAGAACACACACACACACACACACACACACACATACATACACACAACTAATGTTAGCCAAGAACAACTCCATACTAAGGAAAGAAATGAATGACAAAGACGTGACCAGGAAACTGACTACATGTTAGTTCAAGTAATTATTTAGTTCAAAATTTCTTTAAAAAAGCAAAGGCCATAGGCCAATCCATTTGCCCAACAGCCTGTATGCACACTGCACAGATGTGTGCCCGAACTTGACTCCTGACTGCCATATAACCTCCACAGGTATAGGCATCTATGGGGCAGGCAGACGCATGATGTGGGGGGGCAGTGAGGGGGAAAAAGGGGATTGGGTTTAGGTTTTGGAGACGGCTCTTTGTGATCTGGTTTGGGAGAGGGGTTTGGACTTAGGTTTAGGGCAGGTTTGGCTTTTAGGTGGAGCGGTGGACATCTTGGCAGGGGGAGGGGCATGGAAACCTGCAGGGGGGCAGAGGAGGTCTTAGAGGCGGAAGGGGCAGAATTGGGGAGGGACACAGCACATTTAGAGGTATCACGGGGGACAGCAGAAGGGAAAACGGCAAACTTCGAAAGGAAAGCTTTCTTAGACACACTGGGACAGACATAGCAAAAGGGTTTGGGTGTGGAGAGAGAGGGAGTGGTTGTAAGAGGTGTTGGTGTGGATGTCCTGGGTGCATGTTTGTGCAAGGTATGCTTGTGGGTGGTGGGTGTCTATTGGGTGGGTGAGTGAGGGCATTTATTTGTCTTTGGAGGAGGGGGTAGAGGTACTGGGGGATGCCGTGGTAGGTGGGTGAGTGTCTGTTCGGGTGGTGACTGCAGGTATGGTGGATGTGCTGCATGTAGGCGCGCCTGTGGTGTCTGCAGGTGTGGTGACTGGGGTGGATGTCTGATGGTCTGCTGTGGTGCTGTCTGTGGGTAGGATATGGGTAGTGGCTGGATCTGTGAATGTTGGTGTGGTGTCTGCAGGTGTGTCAGGTGTGCTGTCTGTAATGCTGTGGGTGTCAGGGCAGGTTGTGACTGTTGCTGTGTGTACAGGTGGATGTTGCTTGTGTGCATGGTGGTGGTATCTCTTGGGGTGCTTGTGTTTGTCAGAACTACCCTTTGATTTTGATGTGGATGCATACTTGTCTGTCTGTGTGCTTTGGCTGGGAATAGCGGTTTGGAATTGGGAAGAGGAAAGTGCAGGGTGGACGGTAGTCAAAGGGTGACTGGCTGCTATCAGTGTGGAGGCCAGATCCTGAAAGGATCTCTGTAAGCCAGCCAGTGTACCATGAATGCCCTCCAGGAACGCATTACAGTGCTTGATCTGAGTTGCCAGTCCCTGAATGGCATTCACGATGGTCGACTGACCCACAGAGATGGACCACAGGAGGTCAATAGCCTCTTCACTGAGGGCAGCAGGGCTGACAGGGGCTGAGGCAGAGGTGCCTGTGGCAAAGGAGATGTCAACCCTCCTGGGAGAGCGGGCACGGCCAATTGGGTGGTGAGCTAAAGGGAGGGGGTGGTAGTAAGGGGGATGGTGGACTGAGAAAGTGATGGGGTGGTCCCAGATGGATCCACCACTGCCAGGGAGTGTCCATTGGAGGAGGGTGCCGAAGATGAAGACGTGGATCCTGTCTCCTCTGTGGCCCTTCCCTCCCCCTCGGGGTCACTGGGTCCCTCGGTGTCTGTGGTATCAGCACTCCAGGACCTGTGGCCAGCAGCTTCCCCACTCGGCTGTGCCCCATCTCCTTCACCTGTTGATGCTGATGCAGAAAAAGTGAAGAGAGAGAGCGAGAGGGTCATCACATTCTTAACATACACATACATTACACAATTAACATATGTCTAACTAAGCCCCAGGTAGGAACCATATAGAGCCTATATCATGTCACAACTACATATTTCCAAACATCCTATATGGCAACATTATCACCACAACATAAGGCACCCATCTGACCACTACATCACCATCCCATCAATTCAGCTGTAACACAAACTGTTCATGCACAAGATGGACTGGGTACATCAATAGTCTCTTCCTGTACAGATCATCACTGTTTATCAACAAGTCATCCTTTGAAAATGCTCTTAATTGACAACATAATTTCATGCCAACCACTAATCCACGCTTGCCCAGTCCATTACCAGTAGTCATGTTTCATGAAAGTAAACTCATCTCACTTCAAATACAACACAGAATGTTGCTTTGCAATCACATACCTAACATGTGACTCTTTCCATACCATTCACAATGTCAAATCCCTCAAATGAAATCACGTGGCATACCCAAATTGTGAGGCTCATAAAATGACATAGCATGTCATACAAATATCTTCTATACTTATATAAAAAAGGTTTAGAATGAGTTTCTTGACACACTAATCTTACTAATTGACACATAGACAACAATTACATGGCCAGCAATAGGGGCCTACTTAGCACACAGGATACACCGACAGACAACCACAGGGAGCAAACCAACACCTTCAATACAATGGACACTAATCATGTGCACAAAGGTCACATGCTACTCCACTATTCATGCTGAGTAAAAACTTCTATATTAATACATCAAAATACCTCCATCACTAACAAATGTCCAGATGTGTAACCTAACACCTTAGGACTGAAGTAACACTGACATAACCCACTACTATTGTAACCATGTTTGACACATACACCTAGAGTCCAGCAAATTGACTGACAACATATCCCATTGCATCCAACATGTGTTTGTCAAATGGAACCTCTGCTATACTACTAGGGCAGAAATGAGCTAATCCATGACAAATCTGTCTTAACAGCCTCAGAGTAGCAAAGGTAATTCTGGCAAAGTAGGGGCCTCAACATAATAAGTACCATTTGACACATGATGTAGTCACAAAGCAGTGCATGTTGCATTGATATAGGTATAGCACTGCCCATGTAGCATGGACAAAATACATGGCCTAAGGGATCAGATAATCACTTATCTTCTCAGCATCATATACATGGTACAAAATGTTTGAAAACACAGGTCAACAATATGCCTTCTGGTGTTAATGTTTTATTACCACCATGCTTTTCACTATATAGGATGTCCACCCAGATCAAACATCGCATTTGCCAATTTATAGTTCAGAAATAACAATGGGGGCACCTCCTCACACCTCAGAGGGAGTGTAGTAAGTATGCCATGTCACAATCCTGTTTGGGATAACAGCCTCACATGAAGTTTCCAATGATTTCAGGACACAGGATTACTTGGCCCTCTTTCTCATCTATTAGACCCTATGTTGCACACAGAGTTAGATCCAGTAGAATAGGAGTGGTCAAAGACCACAGAGTTGGACACATTACCACTTGGGTATATGGACTGTGGAACAATAGATGGGAAGGATGACACAGCAGGGTACACATATGTATAGCAGTTTAGAGGTATACACAAAACACGGTCACATGTGTACCACCACATGATGTCATACTAAGTAGTTGACATAGGTGAGTGATACGTCCCTATACACAATACAATGTCTACATCTATATACCAAAGTTGCCAACTATAGTACTATGTCTAGGAGACCCTTTACTTGTAGCACTTACTATATTGTCACAGCTAAGATACTTAGACATCATATATCTAACTGGCAGAGGCATATACATGTGTTTAGTCAGTACATACCCCCCTGTGGCTGCTCTGCTGCCCTCAAAAACCCATCCACCTGAGGGCAGGCCACTGACAGAATGAGGGCCATTGGGTTGGGGGGGTCAAAGTCCAACAGGCATGCCTCCCTCACTGGGAAGACATCTCCAGTTGGGCCTCTGCGGTCCTCCAGGACCAGCGTCTCAGGTCCTCCCAACGTTTCCTACAGTGGATGCTCCACCGGCTGTGGACCCCAGGGTCTGCACTTGTGTGGTGGTGGCATGCCAGATTCCCTTTTTTTGATGGGCGCTAACCTGCATGGATGACACAGACCAAAGCAAAAAGCCATGTCCACATGCACCATACTAACACAAGTGGACAGAACACTTCAGTGACAAGTAGGCAAACATTATCATCCTCTCAGTTCACACGCATCCACACATGTACACCATCAGACACTCCACCTTTCACACATTGGTATACCATTGGACTCACCTGCTCCTCTGCACCATATAGCTGTCATACAGGGATAGGATCTCCTCAATGAGCCTGGCCAGCTCTTCTGGGGTGAAGGCTGGGGACCAATCACCTGCAGGACGTAGGATGATAGCTACCAGAGGCAGTACACAGCAGCTCAGGTAATGGAGGTCTTGCTGGCAGCAGTGTCAGGAGTCAAGTGAGCAATACTGCAGAAGAAGACGTACCCATCCGCCATGTACAGGACCACCACCACCAGTGGACATTGTCATTGGTGGACATTGTCATTGGCCCAAGTCTGCCACAGGCAGCATTGTGTTCAAATGGCAATTTCCACGGCAGTAGTGACCGCCTACTGCCATGAAGACATCCGCCGGCGGAGTTAGGTCACTTCCACATGTCCAGTACAGTAGGTCAGGCGGCTTCAATTTTGAGCACATTTCATGTATGAAAAAGCTTTTGAATCTGTGTCTGCTAATTATCAGTAAATACTGCCTTCAGGCTGTATTAGTCTGCTTGTGCATGTGAGAAGTTAAAGTAGTTTAACAGTGGAATTTGTGGTGATATAAATGTACACCAACTCTCAACATTCTATGTGCGTTGGTAATGCAAATAAAGTGCTACAAAAATGTGTTTCACATGTAAAGTCGGTTGGACTAACAAACACTGACAGTCACAGATACATATGCATGTATAGTACATTAGATAACTAAGGGAATGTGCACCAAGGGGAGTGCCATAGGTTGCATAGTAATATGCTGTCCTGTAGATGTCAAATGTTGTAACCAAACTCAAATGTAGATATGTGTGAGTTGTATATGTACATGTTCATTATGTGTGCATTGTTCATGTCACATACAAATTTGATATGTTCCACATAGTTACCCCGGCATGAGGAGAGGAAGACATCCTCCAGTGTACTGCCCACTAGTGGACCTGCACACCATGGAAACCATACTATCCAGACATATCGCCTGAATAGGCATACAATCATGGATCTTTGGGTTCAGTTGGAGCCTTATCTGATGCCTGCCATTCGCAATCCCTTAGAACATACCTCCCATTCTTAAAGTAATGTCAAGTGCTACACTTCCTGTCACTGGGTCCTTTCAGAATACAGTGCTGCTGGAATGTCTCAGCCCATGTTCAGTCTGGTTTTGAAGGATGTACTGTCTACATTTTTAAAACACCTAGATAGCAAAATCAGGTTTCCTCAACATGTGGATCTGGCCTATGGGAAGGCAGGGTTTTATGCAATGGGACACATTCCACATGTGGTTGGAACAATAGATGGCACCCATGTAGCCTCGGTTCACCCCAGTGTCATTGAACAGGTACATAGGAACAGGAAAAACTACCACTACATCAACGTTCAAGTGGTGTGTTTGGCAGACCAGTACATTTCACAAGTCAGTGCTTAGTATCCAGGATCAGTCTATGATTCCTTCATCATGCGGGACAACAATATCAAACTGCTGATGACACGACTCAACACAGAGAGGGCCTGACTGGTTGCTAAGTCACATTTGACGTGTGTTTGTAAAGTTTTTCTCCTGCTATCAAAATTGTGCATGTCCCTGATATGTGTTTATGTTTTTATACCTATTTGCTTAAAGGTGACTCTGGCTATCCAAACAGTCCTTGGTTGTGGACATCAGTGAGGTACCCAACCATGCCAGGGGAAGTCCACTACAGTGAGGCCCACGAAAGAACAAGGCATGTAGTGGAGTGAACTTTTGGGCTCCTGAAGGCAAGTTTTTGTTGCCTGGACAGATCAGGAGGAGCCCTTCTCAATTCACCCAACAACATATGTCAAATAATTGTTGTCTGCTGCATGCTCCACAATCTTGCCCTGAGACATCAGATACCATTCCTACCAGATGGGGGGGAAGGCAGCAGAACCTGTAGGTGAAAATGCAGATTTGCCAAGTGATGATAAGCCAGATGAAGATGAAGCACTTCAGGCAGATCTCATCAATCAGTATTTCAACTGACTCAAGGTATGTGATGTCTACTCAATGCTATAGGTTTGTAACCTAGAGTTGATAGGTAGCCTGCCACCTCCTTTTAACCATCAGATATGAGGTGTTAGGTAGCTCCAATGCCTATGAGTAAGTTGTGCATGCAGACTGTTCATTTGTATTGTGTTCAACAGAGTGGTCTACAGTGTCATGTTTTATTAAGGCACATGCAAATTCACTCCTGTGTACATGACTTGCTTGGATGAGGAATGTTTTCTGCTATGTCCTATCTCTTATATCTGTCAATCACATATTTGCTGAGTTCCAGTTTGGCTCCTTATCCTTAGCAAGTCACAGACAGTGTCAGAAGCAGATGGAATTTGCAGGCAGACATGTGAAGAGGACATGGCTGGAACCAGGTACTAATTGCCATGAGTATGTAGAGTGTGACTAACATTGCTAGACTGTCAGGACACTGGGGTGGAATTGTGTTTTCCCATGAAGATACCCTGTAGGGTAGTGGAGGTGGTGAGCTGGTGTCATTTATGTATCCATATGTGTCTGATATGTGAAAATTGTAGAACCATAGCCTCTACAATCACACTGGTTTCTGTTGTATGTAAACTTCCTTGAACCTAACCGGCAGTGTGTTCCTACTTTGCATATCCATGTGCATGTCTTTGTGGACTGACATAGGTGGGTGGCAAGCCTATATGTAGGTATGTGGCCAATGTAAGTGAAAGATCCCTGGACTGGGGACATCATTACTGATATCTGTCTGTACCATGGAGTATAAATACTGGGAAGCTATGGTATGGGTATGTGATAAGGGTGTACCAGGTAATACAAAGGAACAATCTGTATGCTTCCTGGCTTGTAGGAAGACTAACTAACTAACTTATGTATCCTGTGATTTAGCAGCGTCTGATACCTTAGAAAATATCCTGATGTTAGTGTCAGTTATACTCTATGTGCTCTTTGCATATATACCAATAAATATGCGTAGTATACAACTGTTTTTTAATCTGTCTATGTTACAATCCCAATGTAATGAGTCTCCTGATGACAGAGTCCACATGTGATGTCCATAACAAAGGTTGTACAATACAGAGGGACGTATTGATGGTAGAGATGGCATGCATAACAGCTGTACATAGTGGATAAATGAAACATACACAGGACCTATGTTTAAATGTAATTTACTGTGGACAGTAAAACAATATCTGTGACTAAAAACTTAAATAGACACAAAATGAACAGTGAAGGTTTCAGTCATGGTGGCAGGAATCATGAGAGTAGCTGCTAAACCATTAGGATACACAAGTCCAGTGTCCTTGCACCATGGGAAAATGGAGATTGGTTTCAGAACAGTCAACAGGGTGTATCTGTGGCACAAAAGGGGAACAATTCAGGAGAGGTTCACTTTCTGGCAGTGGGTTTGGTCTTGGCATCTGCTCCTCCTGGATGTCTGGGTGGATGCCCAGTTTTGCGGGGTAGGGGTTTTCTGCTACCGAGGGTGAGGTGTCAGAGGCATGACCTCCCCTGGCAGGGGCTCAATTCCACTAGCAGCCACAGATGTTGAAGGGCCTGAAGAGTCATTACTAGTGGAAGAGGCGTGATGCTGTGTTGCAGATCTTCTCAGGGTAGTGTTGATGTCTCTCAGCACCACAGCAATGGAAGCCCGGATGGTATTTTGTGCCGGCCACTGCTGCATGACTTCCTGGTGGTTGTCCCTTTGCAGCTGTTGGATTTCCCCCAACATGGTGATTACTTGGCCCATCATGCCTTGGGAATTCTGGTAGACTCTCAAGACTTGTTTGATGGTTTCCTGGTCAGTATTGTCCTTTTCAGCCCCCATCCTCTGGCCCACAGACTCCCACCTACACACCCTACCCCCACGTGCCTATGCCCGTGGCACAGTTTGCCCACTCCCAGTGGTGGCAGGACCATCACTGTCAGGGGTTTCAAGAGGAGACTCAGGGACCTGTAATGTGGGGCACACATGGACAAGTCCTTGGGACACAGGTTTGGGGGCTGGAAGTAGTCGATGTGGGCAGGGTGAGGCTGACAATTGTTTACTGACCAGATGTCCCTGATGGGCCAGCTTCCTCTTCAATGTCCACACATCCAGGGGTGTTGTCCTCACTTGAACCTTCATCCAGAGGGGTTGTGGCCGTCTCTGGAATCCTATCCACAGTGATATTGGCAAGGCTACCTGTGGGAGAAGTGGAACACAGAGTTTCTGTTACATTTAGGGAATTATTTATGTTGTGTGAGATGTGCCTTAACATGATCCCCAGAAATGACAATGACAGCTGCTGCACAATATTGCTTTGTATGACATGAGATTCTGTAATTTCAATACCATACACCATGCTTGAAGCTGTTAAACTATGTTGGTAGTGATTGGACTGCTGACACCATCTTATGTTGTATGATGATTGACATGGGTACTCATCTTCGTTGCCTACTGAAGTGTCTGACAGGGTACTTTGTACAAAAAAGAGGTGTATAATATACAACAGTGTCAGAGTAGTGACACAGTATGGGAGCAAGCAATAGACATTGACCTGTAACTGGATCTACTGCATGTGCATGTACTGTGGCATCTAGATATCCACACCAGGTGGGTATATTTCAATCTTAGGAGTCTTTATTCTAAGGACATTGTGATTGGGCACTCAGCTACAGCTGCGTGTTGCTTGTGATAATAGCGGGGTGGGACAGTGCATTACTGCTATTGGCATTAACTGCTTCACACTTGCACATACAAGATGGTTTAGACTTGTAGTTAGTTTCACATGCATGACATCTCACATTTGGCGCACTGTTCAGATCTTCACAATGGTGGCATATTGCATTCTGGAAATAGTAGTGCTATGAGTTGCCAGTACTTCACGTGCCATTCCCAAGGTCTGTGGAGCCAGTTGGGTTTAGTGGATATGTGGCATTCCAGAGAGGAGTATTAGAACATTTGGACGGAGATGTAGTGGGTGGTATGTAAATTGAGGTGGGTTAAGGTGTTGAAGGAGCATGAAGGACATGACAATTGGGTAACATGGAGTTAGTAGGAACTTATCTGACTCTGCTCCCCCAGGTATACCAGTCAGGCCCTCAGGATGCAGTATGTCCAAGACCTTCTCCTCTCAAGATGTGAAAGTAGGGGGAGGAGATTGGGCCCTCCACCAGTCTTCATAACCACCAGCTAGTCGTTTCACCTCTTCCTTGTGTCCTCCCTTGTGCATGGATGGATGCCTACAGAATTGACCCTGCAGACTATTCTTTGCCACAACTTAATTTTCCTGGCAATTGATGCTTACTGGACCTGTGCTCCGAACAGGTGTGGCTCTACTCTGACAATTGTGTCCACCATGACTCTCAACTCATCCATGAAATGTGGGTGTTTTTGTGGGAACATGGTAGTGGTGGTGAAGATGGTAAGTTAGTGTTTAAAGGTAAAAGGCTGGAGAAAAAGGTAAATGGTGAGGTGTAGGTGTTGTGATGTGAGTGGGTGATGGTTGTTGTGGATTTTATGTGATGTGTGCGTAGTGAAAAGTATATGGAAGCCTAATGTTTTTTTTTCTTTATCTGAGAACGATTTTGCTTGTCTGTGGCTGTGTGGCATTCTGTTTGCAAAGGATAGTGGGTTGTTTAGAGGTGTGTTATATAGTGCAGTGTGTAGGTGTGTCAGGTGTGCGGATGTGTGTCAGGTGTGGGGTATTCAAACTGTCCAATGTAGTGTGGTGTTTTGTGTGATGTGAGTTCAGACTGCTGAGGTTCGCACCGCCAATGGCTTTCCGTCATGGAAGAAACACTGTTGTGATTAGTGGATCATAACCAGATGGGAGGATTTTTGTCAGGCTGGTGGTGAGACGGCCTCTTTTCTGTCCTCCAGTGTCCTGGAGGTTTCAGAAATTTGGCTTCTTTTTGGCAGACTTCTCAGTGTAACTTTTAATACGGCAGTCGGATTACTGCCAACATGGCGGTCCTTTGGCAGCCGCCACTGCAGTGGTTTTACAGTCAGACCGTCAAAGTCGTAATGAGGCCCTGAGTATTTGATGGTAGATGATGAATGCTGCACTTATTCAAGTGGCCCATTTCTTGCTTGCTCTTTATGCACACCCTACACAGTAGTTATCTTTGCTTACAATGGCTGTTAACCATTTTGTTGGTGCTTCTAGTTTATAATTGAAGGTCACAAACTCTTACTTATATTTTGATGGTCATGCTCAGTCTAGAGGGTTGATCTTCATCAGGTACACACAGGCCTGGTGGCTACATACAGTATTATTACAGTACTCTTGACAGTGGACTTGGTGAGATAACATGCTTCACAAATAGCATGTGATAACACCTTTCCTCTATACAGATTACTTTGGAATAACATTTATGATGGTTTTGTAAAAAGTGCAGGAGCCAAGAGCTTGAAGCATTGGTGTGGGTTTCTTGAGATTGACACCCAACCCAAGATGTGATGGTTCTTTTGACCCTTCTCAAGACGTGATGGTTTGGGGGCCTGAGGAAAGTGGGTGAATGACTGAAGTGTCACATTATGCTTTTTCTACCATGGGTGTGATCAACCTACAGCTGTGAACTGTAGACAGTAGCAATCCTGTCAAAGTGGGTAAGCTATAGCTCTTCCTTCTGGTGGCTTTAAGCAGTTTTGTATTATGTTTCCTGTAGAGACCAAGGCCCTCGGTCTGGGACAACACAGAGTACGGGCACTTGAAAAACTTCCCAAACCTTCTCTGTTCCCTAATGTACTGTTTAGTTGGAACTTACTACAAGGTTATATAACATTTCAAGGAAAGTGATCGACCCCCTACTCTGATTTAACCTGTCTATTCCATCCTCCTCACATGAGTGAGTGCTGTGTTAGGAGCTTAAATGTATTTTATTTACAAAGCTTATCATATTTTTGGTAGGCAGGTCTCTGGAGGGTTCCTCTCTTTACCAGATACAGTCAGATTCAGCAAAAAAAGGGCCAGGACTACTTTCCTAAAATGCTTGTATGCAAATGAGAGCATATGATAAACACTGCTCATCTGAGATTATGGCTACTGTGCAGTTTCTAAAAAACTAAGTCCCAGTGGTGCATTGTACACTGATGACAATCTGACATATAAGGTCCTTGGCCATATTGCACCTGCTAGTAGGCTTGTATTCATGTTGCTGTTGTGGCAGTAGCTTTTGTACTTAGTAACAGCTGTTCTGTGGTTCAATGCTAATCCTAGATTTAATAGGTTAGCGAGCCTAAATGTCCCAGGCAAGATCTCTCAAAATAAAGTATCTAGGAACTAGCAGAAAGAACTCTACTCAATTAAAAATAACTAGAGCTAATGTTTAAGGCACAGGAAGTTAAGTAGATGTCTGTTAAATATATGTTATCTAATTGAATCCCAAAGTGAGTGCATTACCTAGGGTCAGCATAAAAAAGAAAGTAAGGAATCCTTAAAGCCTAGTAAGTCTAGATGTTACTTCTGCTGGGATTTAGACATATGTTCTGTATAGTATTTCACAAAGGCAACCTTTTGAATTCAAGACACAGATGTGTTAGGAATAATAGTGCAGAAGAAGGCTACAACTTTATAAGTTGCTAAACTTTTTGGGCTCTCAAGGCTTAATTAAAGTATCTAAAATGTTACATTCCTTAGTACCAAACTTAGGCTCTTGTTTGTATCCTCTGAGCAATGTGATGGCTAGAAAACTAGAAATAATGTTTTACAACTGAGGTCTTAGTTGCGTCGCTCTGAGGAAACGTCTTCTGCAGTGCTTTCTCCATGTTTACATCTGTGAGATGGCTGGTGCGGGCGTGTTCTTCTGTGGGGGATGGAAGTAGCAACTAGCAGTGAACATTCCTCAAAGGCGCACAGAGCTGCGATGTCAGCTTATGTGCATGGACTGACACCCCATTATCAGGTACGAAAATAACTGTACCATGCAGTTACAGTAGTTACTCTTTCTCCCAGTGAAGCCCGGCTTTTCGGCGCACTTCAGGCTCACCTCTTCTTGTAGTCTGCAGAGACTTACCTCTCTCACCAAGGACTGGATGAGCATTTGTTCTGAACAACTTTGTGACCTGCCCCAATGACAGGCACTGTGAGATATTCGCCTTGCCTTTTATCCTGTACTCCAGAGCTTTCAAACCTGCTCTGTTATAAACAGCCACCCACAACATGAGCTTGCACAGACACTTACATGTGACCCAGTTAATTGTCTGGAATATTGTATGTCTAATATTCTTTATTTTGTTTTCAAGTTCTCTTCTTGAGGCTGGGTGAGAGCATTTCACAGCTCTATTCAAGCTTAGTATGGGAGTGTGCTCAAATATGGCACGCATATCAAACATGCTTGGCTGCTGCACTTTTTTTTCTTTGCCCTCCGACATTTACCTAATCTCCCTGCCTTATATTTTCACCAGTTATTTCAGAATATATTGCTTTCTCAATAAACAAGTCATAACACTTGAGTGGAGTTTCAGTAACTCATATTGCACAACTGCTCACCAAGCTAAATCTTACAATCAAAAATAATATTAATCACATAGGTGAAACCTAACACATTTACTAACACTTGTTCCTTTAGTTGCCCCATTTGGTTTCCTACACTGAACTCCTCATTTTGCATTAGTCTGTCCTAAAATACATGGATTTATATCAAGTATGTAATTTCCATTTTAGGTTGACACACTAAAAGAAAATCTTGCCTTTGTCTTGCAAAGTGACCTTCTACAAAGAGGCCAGATTGGAACTTTTGAATTAAGTACTGTGCTGGGTAGAACATGAGGGAGCTACTTCCTGGGTTGCCAGCGAACAATCAGTAACTCCTGAGGTACCCCTGTTCTAACTATTTTGAGTTACTGCACTTAAAAAAAAACAGGTTTGTAGTAAAAATATTTAATATCTTTTTGCAGCAATCGTCTAACAGCTTTTTTGATGTGTTTAGTTTTGCACTACAGATTCTGTTTTATTCTTTATGTTTGCAAACATGGTCCCTCTTTCATATGAAAGAGTTATACACCAAGGATTCATGTTTGTTGCAAAACTACATGAGAATCAGTTTAATGGAATTCAGTTTTTTAAAACAAGGTGCAGTAGCGAGGACTGTCTAGAAACATTTAGAAAGATTCTACCATTTCTATGATTAGCTAAGGAGAGCAAAAATGAACATGCTGCTATAAATATCTCTTTTCTGCTTGTCCCTGTATGGCTAGAAAAACAGAGCAGAAGAAAGAAAAGTCACTTTTTGGTCCTTTAAACAGGTGCTTTAATTATACCCCGGAACCTAGCCTGCCTTTCTCCTCAGCTGCTGGCTCTGACAGCAGGCACTGTGACTTCAGAATTCAACTGTAGTAAGTTATTACAATTGAGCGGCTACTTCATTTCTTTATAATAGGCGACTGAGTGTGTCACAAGCTGCACATTATATACAGAATAATAGATGGGTAACAGTGATTTATAGGGATGTTTTTTACTAAGGGGTTCTGAGCCCAAAGGTGAAAAACATCCACGTAATTCACTTCTTACCCGGCTATAATTTTATGTTATTTATGATCCACAAAATCATATGCCCTTCTTTCAACAGCTAGGAGTAATAGGGTAGTCATACATAAGATGACATCTCCTCCCTGACCCAAATTTTAAAAAACATACATGGCCTCTGTGTCTTCCCTTGCCTAAAGAAGCTGTTCTCCCGGCTTTCCAAAGCCGCTAAGGCAGGCTCACAGACAGACCTGGCTGAGAGCTTGGAATTCCTTTATGCGTTGCAACAGTGGTACCACATTATGTTACCCATTGTTGCTATGTCGTAGCACAGAATTACTGGAGTTAGAATCCAATCATTCAAGCTAATGGCTCATTATGTGAGCCATGTATTACTAAGAAATTAGAGACAGGTTTTTATACGGGGATAGCAGAATACCGCACATAATACATTCCTTGTGCTGTTTTCTTATCTATTCTGGGAAATCATATTTGCTAAATGGCCCAGTTTATATGATAGCTTCATATTAATGTCACCCAAGAATATGTAAAAGATTGCTACTTGAATTTACTGCTATTTAAAATTTTAAAAAACTAACCTCAATGTCTTTTGCCATCAGAGATTAAGGTCCATATTTCTACTTTTTTAGCGCTGGATTTGCGTAATTTTTTGATGCAAAAGCGGCGCAAACTTCCAAAATACAAATTAATTTTGTACGTTTGTGCCGTTTTTTGCGTCCAAAAAGTGGCGCAAATGCGGCGCTAAAAAATTATAAATATGGGCCTAAATGTTTAACGGTTTTCCTACCATTCAACACTGAAAGGTTTTCTCTGTGTATGTACATTTGAAACTATGATTACTGAGATTGTTTATGCACTATCTAACGATGTCCTAATGCATTACTGATGTTATTGTTATTCATATTTTACCATTTGGAGGGGCTCCAATTATTATATATTCATAAAGTATATTAATTAAAGGCATATTTCTCCCTTGGTTTAAAAATAAATGAATTAAAATGTACTACTGTGTGAAGTGTTCCTAGATATTTCAAAGGATGGTTGGTACGGTCACGTCGTAACATTTAGTGAAACAGTCTAAACTGCTTTTTGTTGCCTTTTTCAGGCATGCCTAGGAGGGAAGATATTAGATTCTATGTCAGGACCATAGGGTTCAGATTATGCTTCCATTTATTTTTACTGCAAACACAGCAGCCAATAACAAAGTGAAAAACATATAAACACTACATTATCCCTGAGGCATGAGCACCCTCAATATGACCCAACAACCAGGACCCATCATATCCTATATAGTTCAGGCAGTCCTTACTCTTTCTTTGCTATTACACAACCTGAGAAGTGCCATTCATTCATAATATAGTAGTACAGTTTATTATTGTGATTGTATTCAGCGGCATTCTAAAGATTTGTAATCTTGCCTGTTTACATCTGTTCCATTGTTTTGGTTCAGCGCGGAAATCCTAGCCATCATGCACCATTGTTTTTATTTGTTCTATGCAGTATTTTGCCTTCGCACACACTTTGGCCCATATTTATACTTTTTTAGCTTGCGCCACTTTTTAACACAAAAGTGGCGCAAACTTACAAAATACAATTGTATTATGTAAGTTTGTGCCGCTTTTGTGGCAAAAAATTACGCAAATGCAGTGCTAAAAAAGTATAAATATGGACCTTAGTGCATCAGAAGGTGTAATTATCCCCTCAGGGACCTGCGCGAGTTTTGTGCTTTATTCCAGGACAGCGATCCTGTCTGTTAATTAATTTAAGTGCTGGCGTGGAGCGGAGAAGGGGATAGGGTGAACAGTGCTGAGGGGAAATAGTCCTCTTTGTCTCTCGGCGTTTGTGCATGTACACAGCCTTTCAAAACCTTTAGGCTATGCATTCGCAATCCTGGCTACCGGCAAGTTTGTTGCGCAAGGCATTTTTGTACTCCTCACCCATTTTTTCCCTCGTATGCTCGACAGGGCTAAAATAACTCTAGAGCCTGCTCTAGGGGGTTATTGTAGGAGCCTCCCTCCACTATTACTATTAGTAGCTGGTTGGAGCTTTTTGTCCTCCCCTTTTGCAGCTGGGGTCCTCCCCACTCTATCTATCCCCCAAAAACTCACATCTTTAACTCTACATTATTATCTCTGCTCAAGAGTTCTGTCTGACAAATATGGCTCATCAATATCCAGAGGATGATCAATATGGGGAATATGCTGAGGGGTCCTATAACTAACATATGGAAGAGCACCTAGTGGAAGCTATGGACTCCCATGTGCAAAAGTTGGTTAATAAAGTGTTGGTAAGAGCTTTTTATCCCTTTGCTCAGCCCATTTTTTATTTTGGCATAAGTAAGTTTGGCGCAGGCTCAGGGTCCCCAGCCACTGTAGAGGTTAATTCATCAGAGCCTGGCCAGTCTCTCAGAGATTCCTTTGAAAAAAGTATTTAGTCTGTCTTTCTTGTTCATGGCTATGGATCTTTCATGAACCAGGGGGCTTCCACATCTGGTCAAGATCCTCAGCACACAACAGACAACTCTACTTCATCTGACTGATGGAGGGTAATCAAATACGCAAGCCAGTGGCAAACTAAAGCTAAAATCTCACAACACAGGGGAGTCCTCCTCCCCCCTTAGAGTAAAAATTAGCACTTCAACCTTGATAATATTGGGCACCCTCGATCATCAGAATAGACCCCTTGTCAAGAGGGGGCCAACTATGTCCAAACAAGACTCAGGAAAGGGTTTGAAAAAGAGGTACATAATATTCTGTGGTCGGAATGTCCTCGACCTTGACTGCCCAGGAAAGTAGCTGATACCCCGGAACTGAATCCTAACATAGCCACATTTCTTAAAAAGTATGCTAGTGTCCCAAAAAAGGGCATCGACAGGGGCTGGCATGGGTGCCAGGACAAACTGCTGGATTTAATAGGCCCTCTCACTCAAATTCTTGATTTAGCAGTCCAGGCAAAGGATTCCCTAGCTGCTGTAAATCCTGATGTCTCCTGGAATGGTCTCAAGGGGCTATTTGCCTTTTTGGGAATGCCAACTGAGCCCTTAACACAGAACAGCGCAAGTCTCTACGTATTTGCATTGATCCCAAATTGGCCGAATTAGCTCCTTCTGATGCTGGGAAACCTGCTAAGGGTCTCTTGTTCAGAGACAAATTTGTCAAGGACATAGCCAAATACGTGGCCACTTTGTCTGTGCTAGACAAGGCCAAGATATCAATCAAAAAAGTTTTTAATAGTGCCCTTTTTACCAGAGCCAGCCACTTTAGAGGTTGTTTTAGAGTTTCTGAATCATTTCTGGGGTCTGTGCGAAAAGGACCTTTTTGCATCATGCCTGAACACTCATCTTCTGTGGTTTTACAGTTGGAGGCCAGATCCCCTGGGGGTGAGCTTGAATGCTTTTCTGCACTCCTAGACAGGAGACCTGAAATATGCATTCCCCCCGTTCTCGAAGTTTCACGAAGTTCTCTCCCAAGTTCATGAAGTCAGTGGAAATAATTTTAATAACCCTACATTCGAAGGCACAATAATGGTTCCTTGTAGCGATGGCTCTATATTGTGTTCCTCCAGTTCAGATCTTGTCGTCTCCGGACCTTCTGTTGAATCCGATTGATTTCCCTCATCCTCTGATTCAGGAGGAGCAGTTGTACCTCATGGCATGATGAATCTCGGGGAACTTGAACAAGTCTTGGATTTTTCGTACCACACTAGGCTCTTTCTCTCTCAAACCTTGACCCCTAATACGCATTTGCGATATGCCTCAGCCTGGCGGCGATAGGTTGACTGGTGTGATCAATGGTGTGGGATCCCATAGGGACCACAGTGAAAATGCAAGCCAATTATTTATCCCATTTAGCCTCCTCAGGTTTAGCTTACAGAACAGTAAATAACTTTCAATATGCCATCTTGGCAAAGCATCCTCAGATAGACAGTAAGGCTGTGGTTGAACACCCCATGATATGTAAACTTTTTTGGGGTGTCCACATGGAAAGACCTTCTTTTCCCAAATACTCCTCCCTTTGGGATGTTAATGTGGTATTAACATTTTTGCTATCTTGGCCCGCTAATGAAGATCTTTCCAGAAAACAGTGCTCGGCCAAACTGACACTCTTTCTTTGTTTCATTTCTTGTCTAGGATTGTCTAATGTTAAGGCTCTGGATACTGCAGGTAGAGTATTTACTCCCACAGGAGTCTCTTTCTGATTTTCAAATGAACAGAATAAAATTCTAACTGTATCAGTTATGCAAGTTTTAGGCATAATTCAAACTGTGTGTTGTCAAATGTACTAAAGTTTATGAAAACGTAACTTGTGAGTTGCGTAGAGAACAAACTGGTTAACAGTCGATTTCGCTACAAAAGCCTTTTGGTCCAATCTGTTCTGCTACTTTAGTGCGCTGGGTCAGATGGATTTTAGGGGAGGCTGGTATTAATACTGCTGTTTTTGGAGCTTATTCAGTGAAAGGAGCTATGGTTTCTAAGGCGTTTTCCTTAGGGTCTAGATTGAAAGATATGACTGCGGCCGATTGGTCTTCAGATTCTACATTCAAGTTGTTTTATCATAAACCCATTGTTGATGTGGCATCTGGAGTTATTGCACAGCTTTGAACTAGCATAATCCAAAGCCTCCGGTCCTGACATAGAATACAAATATTTCTAGCATTCGCGTCAAGAATTTTCAATTCTATTCACGGAGGCAAGTATTATCCCACCCAGAAGGCTGAACAATGTTTATACTTTTCATGATTCTTTTTATTGATTTTAATGTTTCTATTTTTTACACCCTCTATGTTGATGATTTGGAGTCATGAAGTCGGAATATTACGACGGTGCTTTCTTTTTACAGATGCAAAACCAGCGTAAGCGTTGGGAATAGTTCCTTGAAGTCACAGGAGAAGTGACACAGATGTCAACATTGGAAGCTCTGCACCTATTGTGCCGGTTCTTTGGTCATCAGCCATCGTGAGACAACAGTGGATCATCAAGGACTATGGTTGCAAGTGTTTGGACAATGTTTTTCTTTAGTTTATGTCTGAATATGGCTCATTTATGAGCAAAGAAAGAGGAAGGACTGCATGTTTTGGGGATTTTATAGGAGATGATGGGTCCTGATTGGTGGACCATATTGAGGGTGTTCATGCCTTATGGGTTATGTAGTGTTTATATGTTTTTCACTTTGTGATTGGCAGCTGTGTTTGAAGTAGAAAAAAGGGAAGCATAATTTTTGCCTGCATGTCCTTAGTAGAATTGAAAATTCTTGACCAGAGTGCTAGAAAATCTTCTACTGTGTTTTGACTTGATGAACCGCTTAAAACATTTGAAAACATAGTTATTTGTGTGTGTGTCATATTTAAAAACAACAATCACAGAGTTGTATGACCATTCCATTTCCTAGGCAATCCAGAGAATCCAATAAAGTGGGGGTTAATTATTGTGTAAGAATACCAGGTATTCGTAATCTTGGACAACTGAAAGCTGCATCAATATTAGTCAATTAAAACATTCTAATTATTTTCCACTGAATGAATTGAACTTTTTTAACATAGATGTCTGTTGGTTTCATAACAATCTTAGTTCTGGCATGAAGACACTCACAGGTTTTTGGGTGATGAATTAAGCACTCAATACACATTTGGACTACCTGCTTTTAAATAATAAATTTTTTATTTGGGACTTAGAGAAGAATGGGTGCCATTGACCTCCATTTGTGGAAGCTCTGGTCGTTAGAAGGTACATCTTCAGAAGATTGACAGCTTCAATAATTACATTCAGCTTTCAATGATCAGTCTCCCCACACATGTGCGAGGATATACCTTTCATTTACAATGTTATGGAAAGCTTTTCATTTCTGTTGTGTCGTAAGAGACAGAAACACTGAACTGTCAGCCTCTTGCATTGCATGTAGAAGACAACCATAGCATCAAAACACATATATTGTATTTGCGATAGGAACTATAACTTCCCATATCTTAAAGAAACTTTGGGGGTCATTCAGACCCTGGCGGGCGGCGGGAGCCGCCATATGGCCGCTCCGCGGTCGAAAGACCGCGGAGGCCATTCTGGCTTTCCCGCTGGGCTGGCGGGCGACCGCCAGAAGGCCGCCCGCCAGCCCAGCGGGAAACCCCTTCCCACGAGGAAGCCGGCTCCGAATGGAGCCGGCGGAGTGGGAAGGTGCGACGGGTGCAGTTGCACCCGTCCCGAATTTCAGTGTCTGCTGAGCAGACACTGAAATTCTTTGTGGGGACCTCTTGGCATGGGCACTGCAGGGGCCCCCAGGGGCCCCACAACACCCCATACCGCCATCCTGTTCCTGGCGGGTGAACCGCCAGGAACAGGATGGCGGTATGGGGTGTCGGAATCCCCATGGCGGCGCAGCAAGCTGCGCCGCCATGGAGGATTCCTGAGGGCATCGGAAAACCGGCGGGAGACCGCCGGTTTTCCTGTTCTGACCACGGCCAAACCGCCGCGGTCAGAATGCCCTGCGGGGCACCGCCAGCCTGTTGGCGGTGCTCCGCATCCCCGGGGTCGGAATGACCCCCTTTATGTGTACCTAGGATCTCGAATACATGCACCTGCATAATTTTACTGTCTGAAAGATGCAATGTAAAATCCCTCTTACCTGGATGGGCACCTGACAGTATGAATGTTGCCACTGTACAGGTAAAAGCTTAATTTATGGCTTGGAGTTAGAATTAAACCTACTGGTCTCATACCTTGGATTATTGTCCTTGTTTAAAGTAGGCCCAAGCGAACATATAATTGTGGAATTGGCAGAATTTGGTAGCTCTCCGTTACATTTGTAGCACGGAGTTTCTGCCAAGGCGTTCAGTGGAATTATTCTCCTATTCATGTCTCACAAAGTTCATCTGAAAAATGCAAGGCTTCACAACAGGCGTCTGTGAGCATGAACAAGATTTGCATACCTCTGGCACGATTTCTGGTGGCCATTTTATAAGGCCAGCAGCAGGAATGGCTGGGGCTGTTTCTTGAGAATCAGCTAAATCTACTCAAAAATACCTTTTCAAATGAATATTCTACTCAAATGAATGATTCATGTGTTTTTTTTAGTGCAAAAGCATTTTTTTTATTTTACTTTTTTCAACAGGAAGGAAAAGCCAGAGACTCCAACTACCTCTTTGTGTCCAGAAGGCTCCTCCCAGTGCTTTGTCCATCTCCTGGTTACTTTTTATTTAGATTTCAAAGTGAAAGGATCACTATCTTTGTCTGTAATTCCTGCTGCATCTATACCATTAGATTTTAAGGACTTTGATTTTTTGGCATCAAAAGTAAGTTAAAAAACTTTGCATCAGGGTGTTGTTTGGTAGAGGGCATGGCCCAGTACACAGCTGTACCTTTAAATCAATTTTAAAATTTGATTGTGGTGGGGGATCTGGAGTTGCAGTATGGGCCTATTTTTTGCATTACATATTTTAGCTTGAAAAAAATACAGGCCCATACGGCAAAGGTTTGTACAGTTAAGTACATTTTCTCCATGTTTGTACTATGCATTAATTTTACAATGTGGTCTAGTCTGCCCAAGGGACATCCAGCCAGTATTAGACATCGGGTACATGAAACATTTGTTTCTGTGGTACATGCCGCTTTAAAACATATATGATTTAGGCTAGGGATTGCACTGGATTAAATGCAAAATGTGTTTTTTTTTGTATTTAAAAAATAAATTCTGCAAAAAGTGCATCTTAGTGGTGAAATAATGTTTTGATGCCTTGGGAGGATGTATTGTTGCTGGTAAACGTTTATATTCGACAGTTTTCGTTTTTGGCATCCCTGAATTTATGGTGGTGTTTTCTTCATTGTTTAGCATACTTTCTTTGTGTGGTGTGTGTGTTTTTGTGTAGCCTGTGTCCATAGGCCTGCATGCATTATTTGTTGTTCATGCCTTCATCCTTGTTGTTGTTTGACCATGTGGCCGTGGCCATTCTGTGTAACCAGTCAGTGTGCTTTTTCCATGTGTTCTTTGTTGACCATGACTCCTTGCTTTTTGTGCAGCCATGTTGTTGGCTTGCTTCTTGTTCTTTGACTATGTGGCCAATGGCCTTTTTGTCGAGTCAATCAATGTGCTTTTGCCACCGGCTTGCATGTGTTCTTTGTTGTCCATGCCTCCTTGCTTGTTGTTGTTTGCACATGTGGTCAGTGGCCATTTTGTGTAGCCAGCCAGTGTGTTAAATATTTCTTTTCCAGTTTTCAAAGACATTTTCTATGGACACTGATAGAAGAGGGCTATGCTTCTTTGTTCATTATGTTTACATTTTCCCCTAGGAGTTTAATGTGCTTCAGAATACCTGTAGTATGTATGTATAGTGTTTATATAATATTATAAGCATTTTTTTCCATTCCCCCTGCACACTTCCTTGCCTCCTAAAGGATTTCACATAGTCCCTAGTGAGACACACGCAACTACTTTTTTCATATTATTAGATTTTTCCCCACACTCACTGTCTGCCATAGGTCCCTTGGTCTATAAGGGCACACCAACATTCACTTTAAAGGATTATTCACTTTTTCGCTACAACCCCAGCCTGCCATAGGCCTCTCAAGCCACAGGCGCACAACAGCATTTACTTTTTTTAAGGATTATGTCATTTTCTCCTGCCCCCTCTGCCTGTCATAGGTATCTTTGGCCATAGGAACACACCAGCATTCAAGTTACAAAGGATTATTCAATTTTTCCCTGCAACCCCTACAGCCATAGGCGCATACTACTATTCACTTTTATTAAAGATTATTCAATTTCCCCCTGCACCTGCAGCCTGTCTTAGCTCTCTTAGACCATAGTTGCACACCAGCATTCACATTTTGAAGGATTATGCACACCTCTGCCTGCCACAGGTGTCTCACCTCAGAGGTATATAAAGCAAACTTTTTAATCGGTATCCCGATTGAAATAATACTATATGGTTTGGATTGGAATAGATACACTATTGCTGTTAATCATTTGGGGTAATCTCACTACTGTCTATATGAATAATTCAAACTGCAAAACTGCCACTTTTTACTGAATGTTCTTCTTGTTTGTTTGCTTGGGTGCACAAGAGACATCACCCATAGTACTGACAGACAGAAAGCAGGCACAAAGTCACACCACACAAGACCACCCCACCCAAGTACTCCTCTGCCTGCTGCCTTCTGCTTGTACAGCTAAGTGCCAACTGACAGTGCTTGAAGACTGCCCCAAAAAAGAGGTGTTCCTGCAAAAAAAGTGGTTAGTGAGGAGGAGAAAAAGAAACAGATTGCCACCACTGGTGTGCCACCTGCCACCTTTTTCAGGAAACGTGGTGTGAGTGCCACACCATTCTCTGGGCAGCAAGCTGGAGGTAGCACTGCACCACCCCAGCCTAAACTCAAGGCCTGTCTCTTAGTGAGGCAGCCACTACAATCATGGCGATGAGCAATGAGTCTGAATTTGATTTGTCTCATACGCAAAGTACCCAATTGTCACAGGAAACTGAACAAGGTGGACAACAGGAGCCACAGTCAGCAACAGTTCTTTCTAAAGCAAAAGCAGAACTAGAGGTCGAGCTTCCTGCTGAGGAAGATGTAGGTCTTGAACCACTGGCTTTTCAATCTCCAGGAAGAAAAAGAAAGGGCAATCCACTATATTCTCCACCCCCTCTGATGATCAGGAAATGGACTGGACCCCGGCTAAGTCTGAAACCCGCAACGAAAGAAAAGGGGAAAGGAAAGTTTCTGAAAGCCTTAGAGTTATGGAAAGAGACAGTGATGAGGACGAGCCAGTGATGTTTTGTATGGAAGGCGGCTCAGAGAACACCAAGATCACCCCTCCTATTCAACCTGCTCAGAGGGATGTGGCACTTGATCCCCCACCACCACCGCCGCTACCTCAGTCACAGTATGCCCTGCTGATACGCAAACAACACACTCACCTACCTCCAGTTCTTCAGGCTTTGGCAGAGCACACTTAAAAAGTTCTCCCCAATTTGGGACTTCTTTACGATTACCAAGCAAAAGCATAACATTCTAATATGCCCTAATTACCACACAAGTGTTCATCAACAAAAGCCTGATTCATACCATTGTACTCTAGGCCAAACATCCCATATAAGCAAAACTTCATGCAATCCAGTGAGAGGAGCACCATAAAAAAGGCAGTTCTTGGTGGTGGTGGGGATGAGACAGGGGAAGCAGCTTCGAGCATGATGATGAGGAAGAAGAGAATGACAGCTTTACACAAAGCAGCCCGTCCCCACAGTGTGCCATTACCAAACGCATCTGCAATCTCCAAGTGGCACAAGACTCAGATGCGGACACCACAGCGTACCATGATTTCCCATTTGAGTCTTCTACCTCCTGGATCTCTCCAGAAATCACCTGAGTCAGTGGCACCACAAAAGAAAAAAAATCTAAGCTACTGTTACAAGCATGATTAGGATGGTGGGGCCCTACGAACGGAACACCCAGTGGCACATTTGCACAACCGGAAGCTGGCTAAAATGTTACTACTGGACCACCTCCGTTTTACTTTTTTAGAAGGCGAGGGAGTTTTAGAATTTGTGGCAGTCATCTGCCCAAAATGGAAGGCTTCCAGCCAGACCTATTTTGCAGGGGTTGCTGTTCCAGCACTCCATCATAATGTGCTGCAATTGTTTCGACAAGCTTTGCAGTAGAGTGATGTTCACACTGTTCTCCCATTGACAGACATACGAACCAGCTGTCAAGCAACTTATTACATGTGTATCACTGTACACTGGATCTCTTTTGTGGGAGTCAGGCAACAGCTATCTGCAGGTCTCAGCACTGAAGAAAGTTTTAAGGGCTTTAAGTAGCATGCAACAGTAGCGATGCTTACCATGGAGGAATCCCATACAGTTGTAAACACCTTGGAAGACTTTAAAAGTAATGTGTTTGAATGGCTGCAACCCAGAGATCTCAGAATTAGTTTTTTGCCACAAAAAAATTCAGTAAAGTAGTCAAGGCCACGGTAGATGGTGAATATTTCAGGGTCTTGTGTTTGGCATACCGCATCAACGTGATTGTGCAGGACTTTCTCTAAAAAAGATGGCATAGTCAGTAACATACTGGTTATCTGCAGAAGTATCTGCACTCATTTCAATCATTCTTTTAAAGCTTGGAAGCAGTTAGAGATCATTAAGGGGGTCATTACAACATTGGGGGTAAAAGCCGCTTACCGCCGTGCAGAAGACCGCCAACACACCGCTGTGCCCGCGGAATTCCACCACACCTATTATGACCCACATCTCGAAATCCGACAAAATTCAGACACCCACATAAGTCCGCCACACCAAAGGTAAGTGATAAACTGGCGAAAACAAAACCTCCACGGTCACGCCAACAGAAATACGCCCACGCTATCACGACCCACGAATCCACGCGGCGGTCTTTCAACCGCGGTATTCCATTGGTGGTACACACCGCCGCGCTCAAAATACACACACACATACAAAACACCGCCACATTGGACAATTCGAAATACACACACCTGAGACACATACTCCCACACACCCATTACAGTATAAAACACACACCCACATCACCCACAAACCCCTACTACCAAAAATTCAGAAAGAAGGCCAGAGAGAGACACCACCATCCACAAACTAGCAGCCACAGGCACTCAACACCATCACCCACACAACTTCCACGCACAAAACACCACACACCACTACATATCACCACACTTATTACCACACACCCCACCCCACACATCACCCACACCACCCCATGGCACAGCAAGGACACCCCAGGTTCTCGGAGGAGGAGCTCAGGGTCATGGTGGAGGAAATCGTCCGAGTTGAGCCACAGCTATTTAGATCACCGGTGCAGCACACCTCCACTGCTAGGAAGATGGAGCTATGGCGAAGAATAGTCGACAGGGTCAACGCAGTGGGACAGCACCCAAGAAGTCGGGACGACATCAGGAAGAGGTGGAACGACCTACGGGGGAAGGTGCGTTCCGTGGTCTCAAGACACCACCTGGCGGTACAGCGGACTGGCGGCAGACCCCCAACTCCTCCCCCACAACTAAAAACATGGGAGGAACAGGTCTTGGCGATTCTGCATCCTGAGGGCCTTGCAGGAGTCAGTGGAGGAATGGTCTCTGGTAAGTCAAACCTTTAACTATCATATCCCCCACCCTACCCGCATGCTATCACAGACCCCCACCCTCGCCCCCTCCCCTATCACTCCAACTCTTCACAAATGTACTAATAACACAAACCACACATCTCAACACCAAGCCCTGCATGACACAACAAAGCATGAACACCCATCACTAAAGCATGCCCACTGCACATACCCATAACACCCCCCTCAACCATCATCACACAAGCCCCCACACAGGAATGCTAGCACTGGGGTACACGGTCACCCACCCATTGCACACCATGACACACACAGATGCAATAATCATGCTGTTACATCCCTGCAGGACCACTACCCAACGTCACCAGACAGGAGGGTCCAGACATCTCCACCCCATCCACAGAAGAGGCCCACAGTGATGACAGCAGCTCTGTCCAACTGGATCCAGATGACCAGCCCGGACCATCGTGGGCCTCGGGACAGTCGGTTCCCCTCACACAGGCACAGCCCACCACAGACCTTCCACCCTCTGGTAACACCAGCACAGCACCCACCCAGCGGGCCCATACTACTTTGCCCAGGACACGTCAATCAGCTGTGTGTCCACCACTACAGGGAACCCAGGATAACCCACTACCCCAACTACAACAGGGACCTGGGGGCAGTGGCAGTGGGCACACGGTCCAGGGGACGGAGACACAGGAACACAGGGGAACTGGGAGATCTGCCGTGCGACAGGGGGCGGACAGGCCAAGGGAACCCACTCTCCATGAGGCCCTCTCCTCCATCATGGGAGCCTACCACCACTCCCAGGAGACGATTGTAACGGTCCTGGCCAAGTTTCAGGAGACCCAGCGCATGCAGGAGGAACAGTATTTGGGGTTCAGGGAGGAACTCAGAACCATCAGCTCCGCCCTGGGCACCATCGTAGGGGTGCTGAAGGAAATACTTAACACCAGGAGGGACACTGTGGCACTACAAGGGCCCCCTGCCACTAACATGGACGATGAACTGCCCACCACCTCCGCCCGCGCTAGTGGACAGGAGGCACCGCCACAGGACCACCACACCAGCACCCCCACCCTGCAGATGGAGAACCACCCCGCAATCTGTCCCTGAGATCCAGGAACAAGACAGAGCACGGTGCCAAGACCCCCGCCAAGAAATGAGACCACCCTGATTGCCAAACCACTGTCCCACTTTGTAACCCTGTCTATATTGGAACTGCCCCAGCTCCACATCCTATGCCCATATGGGCAATGCACCTGTGAGACTAATAGACTGGACTCTGCCATGAACATTCCTCCTCCCTCACCATTTTACAACCCCCTCCAATATTGAGCACTTCAATAAACACCCTTGAAGCACAAAACAATCTAGAGTCAGTCTGTGATTTCAAAATAGTATATTAGCAATGACAGTGACAAACTGCTTTTTCAAATGTAATGTCAACATACCTATGTCACACATCTCAAGTCCATGAGGAATCTAAGCAGATGACACACGTTGGAAAACCACACCTGTGAAACCGTAAGGGAAAATGACAACTCTGTGACCATACTCTGGTTGAAATTGACAGACAGAATAGAGGTAGAGATGTTAAAGTACTTGTAGTAGGCAGGAATGTTTTCTCAACTGTGTGTCACTGGAAATATTGCTGGATGACTGAGTCCCTGTTGTCAATGTCTTCTTCCTCTGCTTCCTCCTCATCATTGTCCACAGGCTCCACAGCTGCCACAACACCGCCATCTGGACCATCCTCCTGCAGAAAAGGCACCTGCCGTTGCAAAACCAAGTTGTGAAGCATACAGCAGGCCACGATGATCTGGCACACCTTCTTTGGTGAGTAGAACAGGGAATCACCTGTCATATGGAGGCACCTGAACCTGGCCTTCAGGAGGCCGAAGGTGCGTTCGATCACCCTCCTAGTCCGCCCATGGGCCTCACTGTAGCGTTCCTCTGCCCTGGTCCTGGGATTCCTCACTGGGGTCAGTAGCCATGACAGGTTGGGGTAACCAGAGTCCCCTAATAGCCACACCCGGTGCCTCTGGAGTTGATATATCACATAAGGGATGCTGCTATTCCGCAGGATCTAGGCGTCATGCACAGAGCCAGGGAACATAGCATTTACCTGGGAGATGTACTGGTCTGCCAAACATACCATCTGTACATTCATGGAATGATAACTCTTCCGGTTCCTGTACACCTGTTCACTCCTGCGGGGGGGCAAAGCTACATGGGTCCCATCAATGGCACCTATGATGTTGGGGATATGTCCAAGGGCATAGAAGTCACCTTTCACTGTAGGCAAGTCCTCCACCTGAGGGAAAACGATATAGCTCCGCATGTGTTTCAGAAGGGCAGACAACACTCTGGACAACACGTTGGAAAACATAGCCTGGGACATCCCTGATGCCATGGCCACTGTTGTTTGAAATGACCCACTTGCAAGGAAATGGAGCACTGATAGGACCTGCACTTGAGGGGGGATTCCTGTGGGATGGTGGATTGCTGACATCAGGTCAGGCTCCAACTGGGTACACAGTTCCTGGATTGTGGCACGGTCAAACCTGTAGGTGATGATCAAACTTCTTTCCTCCATTGTCGACAGGTCCACCAGCGGTCCGTACACCGGAGGATGCGGCCATCTCCTTGCATGTCCCAGCGGACGGTGCCTATGAAGGACAACAGCGAGCACAGAGTCAAACAACTCAGAGGTATGTACCCACAGTCTACACCGAAAACCATTCATACACAAAATGTGGCCTGTATTTGTGTTGTGAGACAAGGCCTAGGTATGTGTGACGCAGTTGGTAATTAGGCCATGTGGGCCCCTGAAATGACGGCTGCCTGACCTCTAAACTGGGACAATGGGATGTGAGGTAACTGCGCTGGCGTTGTACACCATCGCGGTAGGTGGTCGAAGACCGCGGCGCAATGCTGCATTGGTTAACATTGGACCCTATGGGTCCCAGGAGCCAATGACGATGTACGCCGGCGGTGATGGTACGCACCGCTGCGGACGTGACCGCCATTTTCTAGCTGTTGAATCACTCGATACCTGATCTCCAACAGGAGAGGACCTACACTGCGAGTGCTGCTGTGACCTCGGTCTGGAAGAGACAATGGGTCCTCCCCAGTACACGCTACTCTACGGTCCTCCAGACCAACAGGTAAGTGCACAGGGAGCATGTTGTATGGGCTATGCCTGTGTGGAGAGGGCTGGTTGTAAGAAGGAAGGGGGCACAGTTCTGCGTGCATGATGGACTGTGAATGCATGTGCCACATGGCAAGGGTAGGGATGTGGGCCACTCACTTTGACGGTGCAGTTGGTAATGACTTCTCTTCTTCCCCTGTACATGTCATGTAGGTCAGCGCCCACCAGAAGAAGGATATTTGGTGTGCCATCGCCAAGGACGTCTGGACCCTGGGGGTCCACCACAGAAGGAGAACCCACTGCCGTAATAAAGATGGGAGGACATTCGCCGCTGGAGCAAGAAGACGGCGGAGGCTCATCTGGGGATGGCCTCCCAACGTGGGGGGGGTGCCCGTCGAACCATGACCCCCCTGATGTTCTGGATCCTGGCGGTGGCCCACCCTGAGTTGGATTGGCGCTTGAGGGCATCACAGCAGACACAAGGGTGTGAGTACACTATCATTCAGCGGACTTTGCACGCAGTGAAGGTGTCTGGGTGGGGGAGGAGGGCTGTGGGTTTCCCTAGGCCAGGGCAAGTTCCGTAGGCTAGGCCCCTCCATAAGGCAGGCCATGTGGCACCCCACCCCACCTCTGTAGAGTGCCAAGTACAGGTATTCATGCCCCTGTGTCATCTATGTGTGCAGATGTCATCCATAGCCTTGTAGGCCATTTCCCAGGAATTGCATCTGTAGAGCCCAACAGCACGACGTAGTGCAGGGGGCTGCTCTGTCTGTATTTTCCGCCAATGGTAGCGGTAAGCCATGCACTCAACCTGTCTTTCTTCTGTCGTCCCCCCCTTTTTGTGGTCTCCCTGTTCTTGTGTGCATTAGCATCATCAGGCAGAGGTACAGTGGCACCGGAGCACGAGGGAGCTGCATCCCACATGGTCATGGAGGGCCACACTATGGACTCAGAATACACCAGTGGGACGGAGGGCGAGGGGAGCACCACGGCGGTCACAGGATCTGCAACCAGCAACACGGACTCATCCTCCGATGGGAGCTCCCTAGTGGTGGCGGCAACATCTGTGCACCCCACTTCTACAGGTACAGCCGCCACCCCCCCTACCAGCACCGCCCTCCCAGCAGCCCCTCAGCCTTCGCCCCGTGCCCGCTCAACCAGGAGGGTGATCATCACCTTCGCCCCAGGCACCTCCGCCCCTGCCCCTGTCACCTCTGCTGCCCTCAGTGAGGAGGCCATTGACCTCCTCAGGTGCCTCACTGTTGGGCAGTCTACCATTTTGAATGCCATCCAGGGTGTAGAAAGGGAGTTGCAACACACAAATGCATTCCTGGAGGGCATTCATTCTGGTCAGGCTGCCCTTCATCGAACCCTTCAAACTCTGGCCTCAGCACTGATGGCAGCCATTGTCCCTGTGTCTAGCCTCCCCCTCTCCAACTTCCTCCACCCAGACCCAATCCCCTGTACCTCTGCCTATCCCAAGCACACCATCAGACCAGCCTGCACACACCTCACCACACAAGGGAAGCTCAGGCAAACATAAGCACCACACATCCCACAGGCACTCACGCAAGCATCACACACATACAGACACAGCAACATCCACTGCCTCCACTGTGTCCCCTTCCTCCTCGTCTCCCTCCTCCCTCCCAGTCTTGTCTACACTCACACCTGCATGCACTACCACTACAGCCACCACGTCCCGCACCAGCACACCCACCACCACATCCCGGTCACGCGCACTCACCACCCCCACTATCATTTCAACGTCCCCTGTGTCCTCTCCCAGTGTGTCTGTGATGCCCCCTCCGAAGATACACAAACGCAGGCACACACCCACCCAACAGCCATCCACCTCACGACAGCCTCCAGCCCATGCACCTCCTACAACCACCACCTCTTCCTCCACTCCCAAACCCTCTCCAGCTACCCATCCCAGTGTCTCCCAAAAACTTTTCCTGTCCACCCTTAACCTATTCCCCCCCCCCCGTCCAACTCATAGGTCCCGTACTAGCACCTCAGCCAAAAAATCTCCGGGACCAGTGGTGCCTGTTGTTACAGGTATGTGAAGTGCACCGGCCACCAGGCCAGCCAGTGTGGCACGGAGCCACAGCACAGCCAGTCCCCCCCCTATGAAGCACCAGAAGTTGGACAGTGCCCGGCGGGAGAGGGGGAAGACTCCAGCCAGCCAAGCCGCTCACAGGGGTCCCGGGGGGAGTGTCGACTCAGCCGTGACTCCTCCCAAGGTGGGGAAGGGGCAGAAGAAATCTCCAAAGTCTGGGAGGAGCAGCACAGCGGAGAAGACCGCCATCATCCCCGCAGCCCAGGAGGCCTCCGCCAGCCCCATCGTCACTGCCCAGGAGGCCACCGCCAGCCTCATCCTCACTGCCTAGGAGGCCACCGCCAGAGACACTGCCCAGGAGGCCACTGCCAGCCTCATCGTCACTGCCCAGGAGACCGCCGCCAGAGTCACTGCCCAGGAGGCCACCGCCAGAGTCACTGCCCAGGAGGCCACCGCCAGCCCCATCGTCACTGCCCAGGAGGCCACCGCCAGCCCCATCGTCACTGCCCAGGAGGCCACCGCCAGAGTCACTGTCCAGGAGGCCAGCCCCATTGTCACTGCCCAAGAGGCCTCCACCAGAGTCACTGCCCAGAAGGCCACCGCCAGAGTCACTGCCCAGGAGGCCTCCGCCAGCCCCATCGCCACTGCCCAGGAGGCCACGCCAGCCCCATCGTCACTGCCCAGGAGGACACCGCCTGGAGGCCACCGCCAGAGTCACTGCCCAGGAGGCCACCGCCAGAGTCACTGCCCAGGAGGCCACCGCCAGAGTCACCGCCCAGGAGGCCACCGCAAGCCACAGCCCAGCTGACCCATGAAGGACCGCCAGCCACAGCCCTGCTGGGCAATGAAGGACCAGCTTGGTAAGGACCGCTGAACAGGGCAAAGACCGCCATGGAAAGCACCGCTGAACAGGTCTGACACTGGCAACTCAAGCACCGCTAAACAGGCCAAGGACCGCTGAACAGGGCAAAGACCGCCATGGAAAGCACAGCTGAACAGGTCTGACACTGGCAACTCAAGCACCGCTGAACAGGCCAAGGACCGCTGAAAAGGGCAAAGACCGCGATGGAAAGCACCGCTGAACAGGTCTGACACTGGCAACTCAAGCACAGCTGAACAGGCCAAGGACCGCTGAACAGGGCAAAGACCACCATGGAATGCACCGCTAGCCCATTTGCGGCCGGGCCAGTGATGCAACTGGGACTGTCACGGGATGTGTGCTGCACTCTGGGCACCAGCCCCCTCCAGAACCAGTGGAGAACAGCATCCTCTCCGTCTGTCCTGCACAGGATGAAGCACTCTGGGCACCTGTCCCCCTCCAGAACCAGTGGAGAACAGCATCCACTCCGTCTGTCCTTAACAGGATGAAGCACTCTGGGCACCAGTCCCCCTCCAGAACCAGTGGAGACTTCATCCACTTGAGAGACTGTGGCTTTGCACTCCCCAGGATATGGCAGTGGGCAACCCACCCACTGTAGAGACTTGAGAGACTGTGGCTTTGCACTCCCCATGATTGAACAGTGGGCAACCCACCCACTATAGAGACTTGAGAGACTGTGGCTTTGCACTCCCCAGGATATGGCAGTGGGCAAACCACCCACTGTAGAGACTTGAAAGACTGTGGCTCTGCACTCCCCAGGATTGAACTGTGGGCAACGCACCCACTGAAGAGACTTGAGAGACTGTGGCTTTGCACTCCCCAGGATTGAACAGTGGGCAAACCACCCACTGTAGAGACTTGAGAGACTGTGGCTTTGCACTCCCTAAGATACATCAATGGGCATGGAGCCCCCTCGTGGATCTGGCGTGGTGCACTCCTCCGGCTGAGGTGCCCCCCCTTCCCTTCCCCCTGAGGTGCCTGTTGTATTTCTATCTGATGCCCCTGCAGTGTTCTCTCCGTTTGGATCGGGTATCTTGTGTGGGCCTCGCCCATGCATTTTGCGCCCAGTGGTCCACGGACTATGAATGGTGCAATACCTGCACTACTAATCGTGGTGTATATTTTGTTTATTGTGTATATATATATATGTATATATTTGCTTACTGTATTTTGATATATTACAATGGTTCCACTCATTTCCTTTTGTCTTTGAATTCTTCCGGAGTGATTGGGGGGTGTTACTGTAATGTATAGATATGCATTGGTGTGTGTGTTGTAGTGGGTGAGGGTCAGGGTGGGGGTTGGGGTGTTGAGTGCGTGTGTCCCTGTGTTTTTGCCTCCCCCTCCCCTATGTCGTAGGTGCAGTACTCACCGTGGTCTTCGCCGCCGGCGTTGATGATCCTCGTCGAGGAGCAGGAAGACTAGCGCTGGCAGAATATGGAGTTCCGGCTCCATGGTGCCCTCCTTCCTTGTGGAGTGTGTAGAGGTGAGAGTTTTCCCTTTGAAATGTCTGTTTCCGCTGTGTGTTTATCTGCGGTGAATCTGCCCCGGAAAAGGTGGTAGATTGGTAGGTTGTGATACTGTGGACGGTACATTGTCTTCCGCCTCTCTGTTGGCGGTGACCGCCGCGCTGTTTGTTTATACCGCCGTGGCGGTCGGAGTGTTAAAGTGGCTGTCTTTGTTGGCGGTTTCCGCCACGGTCATAATTGAAATTTTTTACCGCCGGCCTGTTGGCGGTCTTACTGCCGCCTTAACACCGTCCGCCAGGGTTGTAATGCCCACCTAAGTGTGCTAATAGAGTACAGGTTAAAGCCCTCATACAGGAGGTGCCAACACATTAAAACATGACCTACTACATAATGCAACCTCTGTTTGAGCAGTACAGACTGATCACTGACTATGTCCGTCAAAGAGGAGGGGATACAATTGGGAAATGCATGGCCATGGGGATGGAAAAATGGGGGCTAGTCAAATGGCTGACATAAATGCTACTTCTTTTTGAGGTTTTTATACGGGAAGCCAGCAAGAAGAACAGTACGATGAGCCAAGAAATCCTGTTGTTAAATCTGCTACAGGACCAGTTGAAAAAGTTGTTGCAAGGTTCGCCGGTGTGAATGAAGAATCGTATGAGTTGGTTTAGAGCTTAATCCTTTGCTTGGATGTTAATCCAAGGCTGCAAAGAGTGATTGTGCCCTTCAATGTGTAAATCTGTGCCACATTACTTGAACCAGGGTACAGAAAATACTGGCCACTTAAAAAAAAAAATTCAGAAGGGGATATTTCACAATATAAGACTTGGATTGTTCAGTAAGCAAGAGGCCTGGAAAAAGAATGGCTGGAAGTTAGACTCCAGTGCAGTAGTTCTGGCGTGCAGCCTTTAATCTCCAGAGAGAGCAGTGCTGTCTCACAGCAGCCAACACCAGCAACAGAAGAGAAGAATTGGACCCAACCTCGTCACTGGCTTGGTTTCAAGTGGCAGGGCTTAAGTTAAGCTCAGAGGCGTAGGCAACAGAGGTGGAGCAAGTGGCAGCACCAATGACCATTCAGAGGATAGTCCAAGACTATCTGGACAACCCAAAATAGGTCTACCTGAATTAAAACCCTTTGGTCTATCAGTATGGGAAGATGGACCAATGGCCAGTTAAGTAGACTGGCAATATATTATCTGTCTTATCCGGAAGACAGAAAATGTCTGCGGAGCATGTCTTCAGTTCACCTAGAGCAGTTGTCACAGTCAGATGGGACAGTCTCTTGCCTCAAAATATGGAGAGGTTGGCCATAATTAAAATGAGCCCACACTTCATACCACAAGATTACACGGTTCCTGACACAGCACAGAAGGAGGATGCGAACGACTGGTCAGACTTCAGTACGTTAGCTGACCAACTTTAGGGCAAACCCCATGAGTTTGAGGACAAACTCTACTTCCCTAATGAGTAGGCCACAGTAGCACTTTCACATTTTCACATTATCGTCAAACTACTTTGTAAAAAATATAATCGCCATAGCTGGAGGAACATTTATATTAACATGCACTGAATGGATTGGAGTTTGACCAGTCTACACAGAAGAAGCCTCCCCTTTGCCTTAAAGGCCATGAAGGCAATGCCTCTCATCCGTTCTTCTATTTTTCATTTCCTTGCTGTGCTGCCCCAGTAAAGATTGCTAATTTACAAGGCTGCCATTGTTTGTTGCTTCCATGGGAAAAGAGGAGATACAATAGACAAATGTGTACCACCATGATTAGAACAGGTTACCTATTGCACCAATGAGTGATATATACTTAGTGAGTGTGAGTGATGACGATTCATGTGGTGGCAGAAAGTGAGGGTGTTCAAATCTTTTGTAAACTTGATTTTTTTGATGGTTTGCAATGTTTGGGGGCTGATGGGTGATTCTGCCTGAATGTGATTGCCCCTTTCACACCTAGATTTACTTGTATGGTCCACTTCTTGCTGTACATTATTTTAGGTTCTTCAGAGACCAGATCAGTCAGCTTAATGAACAAATCTACACAAAACGCTTAAATTATTCTGCTGTTATTGTTCATCAACAGTGCACTACAGGTCTACCTCTCTCAATCCCATTTGGGTCTGGAGTCAGACGGAGTCAGGATTTGGGGTCAGGACTCAGGCAGGACTACCTCAACAGCCAGAAGAAGGAAGTTATGAACAATGCCTATCTACTTCAAAGGGGAACTAACATGACTCAAAGAGGCCTACTCAGCCCTGTGAATTAGAGACAGGTGTGTAGATTTTGGAAATGCAGAGTAGTGTGGTAGTTCAAATGTCAAATTCCTCTAATTAAGTGGCTGTGTTTGTGGGTGGGAGGGGACTATAACTAGAGACATGCATGTTACATGATGGGCACACTTGGCTAAATGTGATGACAGCTGTGAGATTGATCAGCAAGGTACATGCAGCTACATGTCTGGAACTGATTGTTAAAATGTTCTCACTTCTCAGTTAAAAGTATGAGTTATCATGAATAAAGCAGTCTATACTCTTATTGTGCCACTTCTCCTTTACTCTACAATATCGACATTCACTGCTTTACGATCCACAGGTCTCTTATTTTGCACAAAAGCTCCATAACATTTCTGCCTACTTTTCCAGACCGGTTCAGCTAAGCACCCAAGATGAACATTCTGAGAAGGCTGCAGATGTCCAGTTTGGCAATATTTATACAGTATCATTTTTATTTTAAAAAGTATAATGGTAGGAACAGTGTGGGTTCCCTCCTTCCTAATTTTTATTTTTCAAACCTAGATGACAGAACAATTAAATAATAACTTAGGTCATTGGGGCTGAAGGTCTGTTTCCAATACATTTATTAACTGTGTCATTCCTTCATTTCCTTCCACAACAGATTTGATGATGATGACAAGCTGCTCATCGACCTGATGAATATTGTTTTTGTGTAGTGTTTGTCTTTGTCACTCCTTTCCCCTACTCCCCGTTCCCATCCATTCATCAAACCCCTAACCCTCTCCCCCCAGGCTGTGTGATATATTGAGGTGTGACTTACGAATTTACACCATAAATGGATCACACAATTGGCGGGGTGGATGTGGTGAAAGCAACACCAACTCACTGCGGAATCTTCTTATCTGAACAATAGCCCACGCCAGCCCCACCTACCCAGCCAGACATGAAAGGGAGGACATCATCATAGTGCAGAGTCAGAACAATGTCTGTTACACGATAAGTAGTACTAGTGTGCACTATCTGGCCTGATTCACAAAAGTAAAGTTGTATTATTGCTATAAGTTTGCTCTCGCAGTTTAACTGAACTACAAAAACTTTACCATTATGGATGGTAACTTAGAAACTAACAATAGTAGGCGTAACTCCTCATATAGTGGTAGGGATTACCTACTGCCCCCAAAGTTACTAACCGTAAAGTTACTGATGAAAATGTTACTAGTCAGAAACTTGCACTGCAAGAGTCAGTAAACTAACACCACCAAAAGTGTAAATGTACCTTTGTAAATCAGGCCCTCCCTGTGTTAATTACAAAATCAATGCAACATGGAATAATCAAGCCTTCTCCTCCCGAGTCCTGACTCAAAGATATTGTAAGTTTAGTTTATTCTTTTTTTTAATTAGACACTGAATTCCTTTGAAGTTGCTACTGCTAGTTTTTGTAATAGGACTTATTTGTCATGGTGGTCTTGTCTCAGTCTTTGATCACCCACTAACTGTGTTTTCTTTCAGTATAGTTGCCTTTGATGGATTCTTTTTCAGAAAAATCATACAGTTGGAGTTCACCACATTTGGCATAGGTGAGAGTGGGACCTTGCTTTGTGATGTCTTCCCTGTTAGCACCATAAAACTAATACCACCACCATTAATAAGAAGGCCCCTTTGGGAAACCCTGCAATTAGGTGTTGGAAGATTGCAAGAGGGATCATCACTTAATTCAGGTAGGCACTTGAAGAACTAGTAAATAACTTAGTAGTGAAGTTGTCCTTTGGGAGGAGAGATAATATTACATTTTTGTGTATGTTGGGAGACCCCTTAGTGGTCAAATAGTTACACAGGATAGGACAAGGGCAGTAACTACACTACCTACTATACAGTAAAACTGATTGGTTCATGTATGCTGTAAAAAATCATTACGTGAAACAGAATTCAATTAACCACTTTTCTCTCCCAGACAGTGCACTCTGGTGGTCTGGTACAATTAATTACCACACTGCAAGAAGAGGTAAGGAACCTACTGAAGAGTGCATACATGGCAAGGGACTTCAAATAGGGAAAGTCTAGGGAGAAAAGCTGAGGTATAATTTGTAAGAGGGCAGTTCCGTGTCACACTCTCTAGTGAACAATGCTGTACTATGCCAACTAGCAATGAAAAGTTAGATAATACTGATAAAGAGAAAAAAGTAAAGCCAATTTATTTTAACACTTTTCAAAACAACCCTCTCCACCCACAAAAGACCTATCCCCCTCCGAAAGCAAAAAAGTCCCAAAAGTCCAACTTTCCTTCTTTCCCACCCTCTATCAAAGGTTTGTGTTGCCCTTGCCTCTAATGGTTGTTACAGTTTTTGTGCAGGGAGGTGTCCTTTTTGCAGACAACAATCCAGATTGCCGTGCCATGTAACATGGAACCCTTGCACTCTCTTGGCGCAAGGGTGCCTGCGATGGCGTGGCAGCACAACGAGAGAGCAGGAATGAGACACCTTAAAAAATAAATGTACACTCCTGCTGTCTCCCTTTGATACAGCACAGTAAGTTCTCTTGCTGCACTGCACTAAAGTTTGATAACTATGGGACCTGGCTACTGGTACGCTGTATTGATAAACCCTGGATTATTATTATTACATCATGCCCACACTCCTTTCGGAACAAAGACAGTGGACTGCAAGCACTTTCTGATGGTTAAAGTGCATTTATTTTAGTAAATGGCACAAAGTAACATTTAAAAACCTCTTGCACAAACATGGTACCACGCTCATAAATTAAAATGTCCTTTTGGCTTTGCACCAGAGGGCACATGTGGCCACTGGACACAACCAATGCTACAAATATAAAGTCCCTTCTTTTAGTGAAAATATATATATATATGTATATTACCTACTTGCAGTCGCCAGTAGGTAGTTATAGTTAGGACCTAATTTCCATAGGAAAAACGTTTTTTGTTTTGCCAATTTCTTTACAGCTGTTTGATGAATGTTCCCGACATTTTCAAAAAGAGTATGCCACTCATTTCTGCAGCTGTCTTCAAGGTTTCAGGGCGATCCGTGAAGCTGGGGCCGAGAAAAAGGGGGTGCTCAAAACACTTATTTACCATGCAATTTCCATAGAGATTTTTAGACACGACTACAGCTTGTATAGCTGGATGGAATTACACCACATTTGACAGAAAGCAATCTCTTGGTCCAGAAAGTGTGGTTTTTGCAATCTGATGCAAATCCGATCAGTAGTTTTGGTGTTATTAAAGGAAAAATAAATCTGTATAGCTAGGGACGTGGGCCTCTGCAGATCCTACAGTCTCTGTGCATAAATTTGATTGGCTGCCAACACTTCAAGCAGGAAGAGTTGGCAGCCATTTTGTGACTCAGACTCAACCAGGTCCCAAAACAAATTGAAAAATAAAGAAAAGGGGGCATGGTAGAAATACCCTGACACCCTAGCCCCGGTATCCTCCTGTGACCCTGCCAGGGGCCAAAAGCATTTATTTCCAAATTTTGCTGCAAAATTGCCAACGGAAACACAAATCTGTGGGGAGAAAAACATTTTTTTTCCACTTAGCCTTCGGTTTGGCCATGACCTAGGGGGATGCACTTTTGTAATAATATTGGAGGGGTGCAAGCAGCCCTCCTCCTTGAATAATTGTAAATAGGTGCTGTGCCTTGCGGATCCACCCTCTAGAGGCTCTGAAGAGCTCCAGGTACCACCACCTCCCCAGGGCATTAACAACAGATTGGACAGAAGTCGTGCAGACCCCTCCTCTTTGGCTCTTGAGGGCCCCGTGGATAACCTCTCTTGGGCATTAACAATAGATTGAAGGGGGGCCGCACAGGCCGACCTCCTCCCCCGGCCCTCAAATATAGAAGAAAATACAAGTGGGGTTGCCCCCCTAAGCCTGTTTTGGGCCCAGGGGATCACCACCTCCCTGAGGCTAGCCGTGGAGCAACTAATGGCCAGACAAAGGTAATGACAACAGTGACTTATTGGTGGGTGATGTGGACATCCTTACTACTTTGAACGAACTCCAACAGAGTGAGAATATTGAATCGAAGAATGACAAACAGATATTAAGAAATTTGGATACCATTTACGACCACAATGTAGAAAGCAATATTAAACCCAAGTCCAAATTTGCTCCCACTTTGCCATTTGACATGATTGGTGCTTTCCATGAGAGTGTAGTTTCTGGCCTCAACAATATAAGAACTAGGAACACCAACATTAGGAGAAATATCACCAGCAACCAGATGAAAGCTATTGAAAGTCTAGCTATGGACACCAATATAGTAATCAGACCTGCCGACAAGGGGGAACAATGTTGTTCTTCCTCTTGACATGTATGTTACTGAAGCTCTGAGACAGTTTGATGATAGAAACTGTTATGAAGTGATCAGTCAGGCAGATTATAGACAAGCCATAGTTCAGTATGGGGACTTAATATCCACCTGGAAAGGGAAGGCGCTTATTGGAAGGAGGAATACCTTTTCCTTAAAAATACTCATCCAACACTATCAGTATGATACCTGATTCGCAAGATACATAAATATGCCACCAATTAGACTGATAGTGTTCTCAAGGAATAGCATCCTTGAAAACACGTCCCGTCCCGTCCCATAATGAAGATACCAGATTTTCTCAAAAGACTAGAGAGTATCCATTGGGAGAAGTACTTTATGTTAATAAAACATGGTGTCAAGGCATAATACACTAGTAATATAATATAATACACTGTTCCAAAAACTAACGGGAGGAAAAAGAGAGGGAGTCCTGATAGTCAGGAGCAAGAGTCCTCACACACCACATTTGGTGTCATGCTTCATCATCGGACAGCTCCTCGTCAGGCCGGCGCTGCAATGCCTGACGGGCACCCCCCGAGGGGGGGCTCTTTGCCGGAGATCTTTTTGTTAGCGATGATGCCGCGGAGCCAAGTATGGGTCCAAGAGTGAGGAAGGAGAAACAAAAGAGAAAAGTAAAATTGGCTCAAGACCCTCACTAAATAATTTATTATTTGCTGTTGGGAAATGGTCAAGATTAAAAAAGTAACAACAGAGTGAAACAAGAGATAATGCTCAGACACTCACACAAAAATCAGAATAGAGGAAGACGGTGATTATCCGAAATCCCTCAATATATGGTCAATATGCGGTCGACATGTTTCGCGTCTCTTATGGTCCAACAGGATCCCCTGATGCTTCTTCAGGACCTACTTAAACATTGGATATCACCAATTGAATACAAAGGCAAAACAAATTTCCAGCTCCTAAAATCTAGCGCTCACAGTCAGAACGTCCTCAGTCACTTACTGGAGGTAAACCGGACTGGCTTTCCTTTCCTATCAGTCGCCCTAAGTACAGGGAGAAAGCTGAAGTTAGCAATTAGCGTAGCTACTTCATGTGCACTCGAAGAGTAGTGCGTATGAGTCAAATGTGAAAAATTTGTGACAAACTGTGCAACACAAAGTGATAAAGTGGATGGTAGCAACCCATGCTCGTGATATATAAGAGGGCTTACCATCTCCATTAGAAAAAGGGCTTCATGGGATCACGCAGGCCTGTTGCCCGGTTCACAGTAAATCTAGTTATGAGATAAACACAAACAAATAACAGAGGGGACAAGGTATCTCTGTTACTCTATCATAAGCCAGACCTATGACAAGGTCACTGGGAATAAGCACAGCAAAGTTGGAAGTGTAGACTGGATACAGGTAAAATGTAGTGTGCATCCACACATGCACAATGAGAACCAAAAACAAAGCAGTATACTTGCAGATGTATTGTCATAGGTTACATGATGATAGTAGTAGTCATCAACCTGGTTATTAATATATGTACACGTAGTCTATAAAGTGCCCACCATCAGGGAAAAATCTACAGTGTACTCAAGTTACTTGAGTCAGCTCACGAGGGTAAGTAACATTTTTTTTGGGGCATGATAATAATAATGAACAAGAAATGTAAGCGGTAGAGATAGGGGGGACAGGATGATCTATCTGTGCTGGTTCCCTCCCTACTTCTATCAGGAACGACATCACATGCAAACAGTACCGAGCCCAAATAGTAAGGGGATGTGTTCCCCATCATTATATTACAACGGAAAATCAAAGTAAGCCGCTGGGAACGCTGCGCGTACCACCCCAGGGGCTGTCGAACACCTAAAAGAACTCGCGATCAATATATCGCGTTCCGACCGGGAGACTGCACGAGCCCAAAGTACTTACTTGTGAGATGACCAGCATTCAGAACAGCACCTACCCCTGCGGCTGCGGTCCCGGATTTGAATAGAGCCGGGAACTGGGGGTATAAATAAGACGCGTGAAGAGCACGCTTTGTTCAATTACTCAATTAGTTGCCAAGCAACTACTTCGAGCCCGGCAGAAAGGATCGGAGAGCGAGGAGGGACTTAACCCATAAGATCATTATAGTCCGAGTCACTGTGGCGGCCATTTTAAGCTAGTGGGTAGAGACAGGGAAAATGGGTAGATACTCCAGTGTGATTTATGAAAAAGAGTAAAAGACTGTCTGCCAACGTAAATAATGAAAACAACGATCATCAATTCCTTGTGTTAGTTCAAAAAAGGAACAAAGTGATAAGGGGAATGGGAATTGGTAAGTTAAGGTCAGAGACCATGTCAGTAGTCAATCTAGCAGTAGTCAGAAGAAGACCCAGACTAGGGGTGAGTCAATAAAAACCCAGTGACCGTCTACATTGAGAGATTGAACCACGGAATGTCGTCATTCAATCCTCGACGGTGGGTGTTGAGTCTGTACACCCAGCGTTGTTCGAGCTCGAAGAGTGGGCGAGTGCCTGCCAGGGCACAGGTCTGTAGTACTACCCACCACATGTCATCTGGTGTGTGATTGAGTTCAATGAAATGGATACTAAGTTTAGTTGTGGCACGTCCACAGCGGATGTTGCTGCGGTGTTCATTTATCCTTACTTTCACAGGTCGTGTGGTCATACCTACATATCGCAGATTACATGGACACGTAATAAGATAAATACAATTGCGAGTATTGCAATTAGTATGTTTCAACAATCGCCATGTTAGTAGGGGTTCTAGTGCAAGGGTTTCTACCCGTTTAGTTAGTGAACAAACATTGCAATTTCCGCAAGGGAAATGGCCCTTAACTGGAGGGAGGTCCCATAGTGACCTTTGACTGGTCGGGGTCAAGGTGGGTCTTGGACGCGTATGTACCAACATGTCTTTAATGTTGGAGGTTCTCTTAAAGGCAAAAATAGGCTTGGGAATATTCTCACCTCCACTACAGAGAACTGACCATCTTTTGTTAATTATTTTTTTAACTTGGTTGGAAAATGGCGTAAATGTAGATACACAGGTAAGTTTAGTTTGCGTAGATTTAGGAGTCAACTGTAGTAGTGATTCTCTGTCACTGTATTTTGCTCGTTTATATGCTGTGTTAATTACCCTGTTCGGATAGTGACGGTCATGTAGTCTAGTCTGTAAATCAGTAGCTTGGGTAATAAATAGCTGCAGATCACTACAGTTCCGTCGGAGGCGTAAAAACTGCCCATACGGTAAATTCTCTCTTAATGCCTTTGGATGGTAGCTGTCATATAATAGCAAACTGTTCCGATCCGTCACTTTATGGAAGGTTCGAGTTTTCAGTTGGCCTTCCTCTATACTAATCAGCAAGTCTAGGAAAGAGATCTCTGTAGTCGAGACAGAAGAGGTAAAGTTCAGAAAGGGATCCAAATCGTTTATCCAAGAAGTGAAAGAGTCTAGTTCAAATATGGGACCATGCCATATGACAAGAATGTCGTCTATATACCGACGCCATAGTTTTATGTTGTCAAAAAAAGGGTTGGACTCAGGTAGGATAAAACGTTTCTCAAAATCGTACATATACATGCAGGCTAGGCTCGGGGCGAAGGTACTGCCCATTGAAGTGCCGCGAATCTGGTGGAAGAGTTTGTCCTCAAACTGGAAAAAGTTCTTAGTCATGGCTAAACTCGCACAGTGCATAATGAAGTGAACAGGAGTCATTGAATCTAAGCTAGCAGACAAAAGGGATGACTCAACTACCTTCAGTGTAGCTGCCTGTGGGATATTAGTGTATAAAGCCTCAACATCAAGGGTGATGAGGGCATTCACGTGGACTGTTGAGTTGATGGATTCTATAAGATTCAGGACATCTTTAGTGTCTCTGAGGTAAGTTGTAGACTGTTGTACAAGCGGTCGTAAAAAATGGTCACAAAATATGGATAGAGGTTCAAGAACCGACCCAATCCCTGAAACTATCGGGCGTCCAGGTGGTGGAGACCTACCCTTATGGATCTTAGGGAGGCAGTAAAAGTACGGAGTCCGAGGATCCTCAGTATCCAGAAAGTCTGCTTCTTTCTGGGATATCCAAGTATTACTGTAGGCTTCCTCTATCATACCTCGGATCTCTGTTTGCAGACTAGCTGTAGGATCCTGATCCATCTGGGCATAGTAGGTGGAGTCACCTAAAAGGTGAAGACATTCCTGTCTATAGTCCTCAGTATTCATCACAACAATCGCGCCTCCCTTGTCCGCTGGTTTAATAGTGATATTAGTATCAGCTGCTAGATCTCGGAGTGCCTCATTCTCAACATTAGGTATATTGATAAATTGATGCTGTGGTCGTATTCTCGTTACGTCGGAGGTGACCGCTTTCTCAAAAGCCAGAACCTCGCAAGGCATTGAAGAGGAGGGAGGCATGAACTTAGAAGGACGTCTGAGACCAGAGTCCGAAGAGGAGTCATCATTGGGTCTATCTTTGAAAAAGAATTGAAGACAAATTTTTCTGAAGAACCGAGAAAGTTCACATTGTAAACGAAAGGGGTCAGTCTTAGGTGTAGGAACGTACCCCAATCCTTTATTCAGTGCTCTTGTTTCGTAAAGAGAGAGAGGCCTTGAGGATAAATTGACGACTAGGTCTTGGTTGGGGGGGTCTTGCCCTGGCTCCTTGTGACCATCTGTGGTTCTTCCTGAGACCAGTGAACTCTCCTGCTTCTTCCTCGTCTTCTGCCTCTTCCTCTGCCCCTGCCCTGGCCTAAAAAAGGCATGTATGGTGGCATTGGGCGGGGTTGATAAAAAGGGTAAGGTTGTTGCCATGCCATTGGGTGACCTGGATGGTATTGAGGGAAGTTGTAATAAGGTTGTGGTCTCTCGTCCTCAGTACTCCATCCGTCAGAGGATGAGCTATGACTATATTTGCGAGGTCTTCTACCAGGTGTAGAAGAATCGTCTGATGAGACGGATGGCGTATCTATAGTGTAGTCTTCCTTGATATAAGGATAGACCTTCTCTCTATTGAACTTATTGATATCTTTCTGTAGCTTTGTAATCTTCTGTTGTGTTAAGAACTCTTTTGTTTCATTTAGATCAGTATTGATTTCTGCTAGTCGGCTCTTAAATGCTGCTATCGAAATTGTGGTTTTAAGTGTATTCTCCATAAAGGTGATCTGTATAGCTATGGACTCAGCTAGTCGTCTAGATGTATTAATGATTAGGACTAACCAGTCCCGGGTGCACTTCCATGCAATCTGGGCCCAGTCCTTCCTAAAGACGAGGTCCTGCAGGAAGATCCTGGGCATATTGGACACAAGTAGTCCGTTGCGGGCTATGTTGGCTCTGAGGTATTCGGTCATGATGGTCCCATGTAAAACTGTTTTTACCAAATCACGTTTAAGTGAAGACAGTTTGTCCCACTCTTCCTTGGTGGGACCAGATGGTCCTGCACCATCATTAGTAAGAATGGAAGGAAGGGGTCTGCAGGATAGCAGACACGATGTCATCATCGAAGCTGAGACCTTGAAAATTATCCATATTGAGGATCTCAGAGAAATTATCTGATCAATAATCCCACAGCAAACCTGCTGTTCTAAGTATTATATCTAAAGGTGGGGATAGGAGGATTTAAGGTCCAGTGTATGCCCTCCAGATAACTTGATAATATAATATAATACACTGTTCCAAAAACTAACGGGAGGAAAAAGAGAGGGAGTCCTGATAGTCAGGAGCAAGAGTCCTCACACACCACATTTGGTGTCATGCTTCATCATCGGACAGCTCCTCGTCAGGCCGGCGCTGCAATGCCTGACGGGCACCCCCCGAGGGGGGGCTCTTTGCCGGAGATCTTTTTGTTAGCGATGATGCCGCGGAGCCAAGTATGGGTCCAAGAGTGAGGAAGGAGAAACAAAAGAGAAAAGTAAAATTGGCTCAAGACCCTCACTAAATAATTTATTATTTGCTGTTGGGAAACGGTCAAGATTAAAAAAGTAACAACGGAGTGAAACAAGAGATAATGCTCAGACACTCACACAAAAATCAGAATAGAGGAAGACGGTGATTATCCGAAATCCCTCAATATATGGTCAATATGCGGTCGACATGTTTCGCGTCTCTTATGGTCCAACAGGATCCCCTGACGCTTCTTCAGGACCTACTTAAACATTGGATATCACCAATTGAATACAAAGGCAAAACAAATTTCCAGCTCCTACAATCTAGCGCTCACAGTCAGAACGTCCTCAGTCACTTACTGGAGGTAAACCGGACTGGCTTTCCTTTCCTATCAGTCGCCCTAAGTACAGGGAGAAAGCTGAAGTTAGCAATTAGCGTAGCTACTTCATGTGCACTCGAAGAGTAGTGCGTATGAGTCAAATGTGAAACATTTGTGACAAACTGTGCAACACAAAGTGATAAAGTGGATCGTAGCAACCCATGCTCGTGATATATAAGAGGGCTTACCATCTCCATTAGAAAAAGGGCTTCATGGGATCACGCAGGCCTGTTGCCCGGTTCACAGTAAATCTAGTTATGAGATAAACACAAACAAATAACAGAGGGGACAAGGTATCTCTGTTACTCTATCATAAGCCAGACCTATGACAAGGTCACTGGGAATAAGCACAGCAAAGTTGGAAGTGTAGACTGGATACAGGTAAAATGTAGTGTGCATCCACACATGCACAATGAGAACCAAAAACAAAGCAGTATACTTGCAGATGTATTGTCATAGGTTACATGATGATAGTAGTAGTCATCAACCTGGTTATTAATATATGTACACGTAGTCTATAAAGTGCCCACCATCAGGGAAAAATCTACAGTGTACTCAAGTTACTTGAGTCAGCTCACGAGGGTAAGTAACATTTTTTTTGGGGCATGATAATAATAATGAACAAGAAATGTAAGCGGTAGAGATAGGGGGGACAGGATGATCTATCTGTGCTGGTTCCCTCCCTACTTCTATCAGGAACGACATCACATGCAAGCAGTACCGAGCCCAAATAGTAAGGGGATGTGTTCCCCATCATTATATTACAACGGAAAATCAAAGTAAGCCGCTGGGAACGCTGGGTTTTTAATGACTCACCCCTAGTCTGGGTCTTCTTCTGACTACTGCTAGATTGACTACTGACATGGTCTCCGACCTTAACTTACCAATTCCCATTCCCCTTATCACTTTGTTTCCTTTTTTGAACTAACACAAGGAATTGATGATCGTTGTTTTCATTATTTACGTTGGCAGACAGTCTTTTACTCTTTTTCATAAATCACACTGGAGTATCTACCCATTTTCCCTGTCTCTACCCACTAGCTTAAAATGGCCGCCACAGTGACTCGGACTATAATGATCTTATGGGTTAAGTCCCTCCTCGCTCTCCGATCCTTTCTGCCGGGCTCGAAGTAGTTGCTTGGCAACTAATTGAGTAATTGAACAAAGCGTGCTCTTCACGCGTCTTATTTATACCCCCAGTTCCCGGCTCTATTCAAATCCGGGACCGCAGCCGCAGGGGTAGGTGCTGTTCTGAATGCTGGTCATCTCACAAGTAAGTACTTTGGGCTTGTGCAGTCTCCCGGTCGGAACGCGGTATATTGATCGCGAGTTCTTTTAGGTGTTCGACAGCCCCTGGGGTGGTACGCGCAGCGTTCCCAGCGGCTTACTTTGATTTTCCGTTGTAATATAATGATGGGGAACACATCCCCTTACTATTTGGGCTCGGTACTGCTTGCATGTGATGTCGTTCCTGATCGAAGTAGGGAGGGAACCAGCACAGATAGATCATCCTGTCCCCCCTATCTCTACCGCTTACATTTCTTGTTCATTATTATTATCATGCCCCAAAAAAAATGTTACTTACCCTCGTGAGCTGACTCAAGTAACTTGAGTACACTGTAGATTTTTCCCTGATGGTGGGCACTTTATAGACTACGTGTACATATATTAATAACCAGGTTGATGACTACTACTATCATCATGTAACCTATGACAATACATCTGCAAGTATACTGCTTTGTTTTTGGTTCTCATTGTGCATGTGTGGATGCACACTACATTTTACCTGTATCCAGTCTACACTTCCAACTTTGCTGTGCTTATTCCCAGTGACCTTGTCATAGGTCTGGCTTATGATAGAGTAACAGAGATACCTTGTCCCCTCTGTTATTTGTTTGTGTTTATCTCATAACTAGATTTACTGTGAACCGGGCAACAGGCCTGCGTGATCCCATGAAGCCCTTTTTCTAATGGAGATGGTAAGCCCTCTTATATATCACGAGCATGGGTTGCTACCATCCACTTTATCACTTTGTGTTGCACAGTTTGTCACAAACTTTTCACATTTGACTCATACGCACTACTCTTCGAGTGCACATGAAGTAGCTACGCTAATTGCTAACTTCAGCTTTCTCCCTGTACTTAGGGCGACTGATAGGAAAGGAAAGCCAGTCCGGTTTACCTCCAGTAAGTGACTGAGGACGTTCTGACTGTTAGCGCTAGATTGTAGGAGCTGGAAATTTGTTTTGCCTTTGTATTCAATTGGTGATATCCAATGTTTAAGTAGGTCCTGAAGAAGCGTCAGGGGATCCTGTTGGACCATAAGAGACGCGAAACATGTCGACCGCATATTGACCATATATTGAGGGATTTCGGATAATCACCGTCTTCCTCTATTCTGATTTTTGTGTGAGTGTCTGAGCATTATCTCTTGTTTCACTCCGTTGTTACTTTTTTAATCTTGACCATTTCCCAACAGCAAATAATAAATTATTTAGTGAGGGTCTTGAGCCAATTTTACTTTTCTCTTTTGTTTCTCCTTCCTCACTCTTGGACCCATACTTGGCTCTGCGGCATCATCGCTAACAAAAAGATCTCCGGCAAAGAGCCCCCCCTTGGGGGGTGCCCGTCAGGCATTGCAGCGCCGGCCTGACGAGGAGCTGTCCGATGATGAAGCATGACACCAAATGTGGTGTGTGAGGACTCTTGCTCCTGACTATCAGGACTCCCTCTCTTTTTCCTCCCGTTAGTTTTTGGAACAGTGTATTATATTATATTATCAGGTTATCTGGAGGGCATACACTGGACCTTAAATCCTCCTATCCCCACCTTTAGATATAATAATACACTAGTATACATTACGCAAATTTGGTTTCAGCATGTAGACACTTCCTGACGGCTAGGCCTATCAGTCTTCATGCCCATACAACCATGATTTGGATTTGACTGAATATTGCCTCAAAACTAGCATCTTCCTATTTGACGGGACACTGTACAGACAAAAACTGTTTATTTTTTTCCCCATATCTGTTTTTTAGTTTTGAGAATTAGATAACAGTTTCAGGGTGCATATCTTTATAATACAACATTCAAACATCTTTTTCATAGCAATATACTATACAAGCATTATCTCATTACATACTGAAACTGGCAAATACAGTATAAGGACTGTACATACCATTTGGTTATGTATACTAGTACTTAACACACTCAGCATTATAACAGAGTGTGGTAGGAATATCCTATGTATTGTATGTTTGTTGTACCCATGAGTGACTTATGTATCTGATAAAGCTAAAAGAGAAGGTAACAGTATAACTGGTAACAACAAAGGGTGCATTCAGGGCATGCAGGTGTGAGAGGCCGCATGTGTTTTAGTCTGCAGCTACAGCAGTATTCTGCTTGTTGGGCAGGTAGGGCTGGCCATCTCATTAGACAAAAACAGTTGATGGCAATGGGCACCTGTTTCGTCCCCAGCTACACAAATCAGATGATGGGCTGGTGGAAGAAACAGGTGCGTTCCGCCCCTGAGTTCGAGGAAGACATGAACAGAGTTATAATGTTGGTTTGATTCATTGATGATTTGCTTTTTATCTGTCAGGTAATGAAACACAAACTAAACAATTTGTAGATCGCTTGAAGTTTAATAATTACAAATTAGAGTTCACTAGCATCATGAGCAGAACTGATGTAATATTTCTGGATATGCAAGTTATGGTATCAGGTGACACATTAAGATCTAAACTATATAGAAAGCCAACTGCAGGCAATAGTATGTTACATGCCTGTAGCAGCCACCCCAACCACTGATTTAGAGCAGCCCTTATAGAGAACTCATCAGAGCGAAACGTAATTGCAGCTGTGCTGAGGTTTTTTAGACTGAACAGAAAATCATGCTGGAGCGATTCAAACAACGTGGTTAGCCACAATGGGTACTTATGAAGGCAGCACACAAAGTTAAGACTAAATCCTACAATTAAATACTTTTTGGCCCCAGCAAAAAAAACTCTAGTGAGGAGGAACAGATCAGAATGATTAACACATTTAACTGTAAATCCAATACAGCTGAGAGTTGCCAAAAAAATCGGAATTACTATACTGTGATCCTATCATTAGGAACTGGAGTAGTAGGTCTTTACGTGATACCCTTTTTCACAGTGATATTACCACTAAGGATCCCACGAATCAGAGTCAGGCATTGAAAGTGCTTTATGTCTGTGGTAAGAAATAAGTTACTTACCTGTAGCTCTCCAGTATTGGAAACTTTCATAGATTTACACGCTTGAATCCTTTCCCATCATTGAGATGGGAGTCCCCGGTGTTATACAAAAGCAATGCTCAAATGTACATATACATTACAGGCATTAGGTCACAGTCATTATGTAAAAATGGACCAAACTCCAGAATCCGCCAATCAGGTTACACCACCATGTAGAACCCTCCTGTGAGGAGCTTAATTCCCTCAGATTTCACGAGCATTAGTGCTAATGGAAAGACCATACTGATAAAATGAAGGTGAGCTCCCCAGGGGAGGTGAGTGCATTGCATGTGAATCTACGAAAGTTTCTAATACTGGAGAACTACAGTTACAGGTAAGTAACTTAGGGCCAGATGTAGCAAAAATAAAAATTGCGACTCGCATTTTGCGAGTTGATGCGACTCGCAAAATGCGAGTCGCAAATTGGAATGCCAGAAAAAAAAGCGATCCGATTTTGCGACTCGCAGCCGGACTCGCAACGCTGTGTGCGAGTCCGCAGTTTGCGAGGTCGCTGTTTGCGAGTGTGCAAAAAACGAACTCGCAATTAGCGAGTGGGTGTCGCAAATTGCGATTACCTTCAAAATTGCTTGCAGATGCAGCAGAACACTCCAGAACACTCTGGAAACACTTCCTGGCACATGATGATGACATCACAGCCAGGAAGTCAACAAATACACCTGGGAGGAGGGCTCAACAGTGAGCAGTGTCTCTGCCACTCACAGTAGGGTGCTGAGGAGTGGTAGGCACAGCACCATGGACGCAGCAGGGACCAGCCAGGCTGGCAGGAGGGGCAGGAGATCATAGATAACAGCCAGGACAGATTAATGTGGCACATGGCGTTAATGTGCCACATGACTGGTTGGCATTTTCCTGCCCATGGACAATTTCAACTTGTATATAGTTTCTTCATGACATTAATAAAACAGTTATTTTTGTTCCACTTAACAAATGGTTAATAGGTGAGTATGGTGGGAGTTGACACGTACCGTCCAAAATATTGCGTTGCAATGTGGTCCCGTCTCAGTCTGCCTTGATTAGCTAGACTCCTATCCCCATGATGGCGATGTGGTTGTTCTTGCTCTTCATCATCAGGATCTGGGTCTGCAGGGGTGAGAGGTAGCCCACGTCGGGTGGCTATGTTGTTGAGGATGGCGCATGCGACCACAATTTTGAAAGCGGTAATGGGGGTGTATTGGAGGGTGTATTGGAGGGCGCCTCCACTGCGGTGGAGGCATCTGAATCTTGCCTTCAGCAGTCCGAAGGTGCGCTCGATCAGGTTCCTGGTCCTCTTATGCGCACTTTTGTATTGCCTCTCTGATTCAGTTCTGGGTGTTAAAAACGGAGTCATGATCCAAGGCCTGAGAGCATATGCACTGTCACCTGTTGGGCACAAAAGTACACGGTTAGGAAGTCCAGATTGTCGTGCACAGTGACCTGTGTGTATGTCTGCAAGTGTCTGTGGCTCTACCTAGGAGGTAACCGTCTCCAAATTCCCAACGTTCCAGGCGTTGATGTATCCCACTATGCCTAAAAATGTATGAGTCATGGGTACTGCCAGGAAACTTAGCTACGATGTCCGTGATGACATAATGGGCATCACAAACAACCTGTATGTTGAGTGAGTGGGTACACTTCCTGTTGCGGAAAATGTGTTCCAGATTAGCAGGGGGGCATATTTGAATGTGTGTCCCATCTACACACCCTATGACATGAGGAAAGTGGGCAATGCTGTAAAAGTCCAGCTTGGTGCTGTTAATTTCTGCCTCATTCCTTGGTAAGTATATGAAGTGAGACATGTGCGTGACTAAGGCATCTAGGAATGCCCTGAGGAACCTTGACACTGCACTTTGGGATACCCCACCTGCCACGGCAATGACCCCCTGATAGCTCCCTGAGGCCAAGAGATGCAGTGCGCATAGTACTTGCACATGCGTAGGGATGGCGCAGCCACGCAGAGTCTTGTGTTCTAGCTGTGGTTTCAGTAAATCTATTAATTCTAGAATGGCTGCGCTGCTAAGGCGGTATTTGTCATAGATCTCCTCTTCAGTTTGCTGAAAAAGAGTCTGCCTGGTTCTATATATCTTCTCCTGTCTGTGGCCCCTCCTCCTCCTCTGCTGGGCTGCGTAGACTCTCCTCCTCACTGCTATCAGGTATATCTCCACCATCTTGAGTAACCCAGATGCCTTCTGGGTCCCCTTTTATACTTTGGTAATGGTTACCACCTGCTCTGAGTTAGTGGTAAATGGGACATGCAAACTGGGCTTTTTGCGACTAGTCGCAATTTGCGAGTTGCAATTGCATAAGGTTTGCGACTCGCAAATTGCAACTTGCAATTTGTGGGTCGCACCGGATGCGACTCGCAAACGGGTCCCATCGCTTTTTGCGAGTCGGAAATGGGCTTTTTGCATCCCATTTCCAATTTTGCACTGTCGCAAATTGCGATTCGGCCCGTTTGCGAGTCGCAATCGTTTGCTACATCTGGCCCTTATTTCCTAATCCAGTAGTGGATCTTTAATAGACTCATATGCTTGAATCAGAATAGCAAGAAGTAATTAGCAAATTTTCTGTGGTTAAACATATAAACGTTACACTATTATAAGACAATAACAGCACTTCTTACAGTTATCTTTAGCTTTAAGATATGTTAAAAAAAGACTTGTCAAATCATTGAAAATGTGCATTTATACAGTAAAAAGTGGATGGTGGGAACACCAAATGGCTCACCTTCATTGGAACAGATGTCTGAGCACTGCATGTCCAACCGCTGCATCCCTGAGCGTTTCAGTATATAGGTATTAGTGTTTTGTGAAGGCATGTGCCCTCTTCCAAGTTGCAGCTCTGCCGATATCGGGCAATGATACTGCTGAAAATAGTGCACAGGATGTGGAAACAGCTGTAGTTAAATGTGCGTATACTTTAGCATCCAAAGGTAGACCAGCTTTCTGATGTCAATGAACAATTGCATTTGTAATCCAATGATAAATATTTTGTTTAGTTATTGGAAGTCCTTTCTTAGGGCTATTGAATGCTACAAAAAGTTGGCTTGTTTTTCTAAAAGCTTTCATCCTGTCCAAATAAACATTGAGGCATCTCTTCAGATCTAGCTAGTGGAGAGATCTTTCCGCCGCAGTTTGAGGTCTAGGGAAGAATGTCCTACCACCACAGGTTCATTAAGATGAAAGTCTGAGGGGACCTTGGGTATGAATTTAGGATTGGTGTATAAAATAACTCTGTCCTCTTTGAATTGTAAAAAGGGTTCCTGTATTGTGAATGCTTGATTTCACTAACCATACACGCAGACGTAAACGCAATGAGGAGTGCTACTTTCCATGTAAGATATTTGATGTCCGCTCTATGAATGGGCTCAAATGGTTCCTTCATCAGCTGGCCAAGAACTGTTTTCAATTGCCATGTTGGAGGAGGGGACTTTACTGGAGGATAGGACCTAAAAAGACCCTTTAAGAATTGCTTGATGAGCCTCTGAGACCAAAGAGATGGTTTACCAGATATTTTTCTAAACAGAGAAATGGCTGCCAGATGAACGTTAATGGATGCATGTTGCAATCCTGAGCACGCTAGATTCACTAGGTAAGGTAAGATCTTTTCCGGAGAGGAAGAAAGAGGATGTATATTAGCAGACCCGCACCACTAACAGAATTGTTTCCACTTTAGTCGGTATGTCTTGTTTGTGCTATCCACCTGGGCCTTGGCTAGGATTTCTTTGCAATCATTAGGGATGATAAAATGGCCGAATTAATTGAACTCAGGAGTCATGCCGATAAGCTCAGATTTGGGATCTGGATGTCTCACTTGGCCCTGGTTCATGGTTAGCAACGATGGAATCTGCTTTGTCCTCATGTGTGGACATAGAGACATCAGTAGTAGCTCAGTATACCAATGTTAATGTGGCCACATAGGAGCTTTTAGTGTTATCTGGCAGGGTGTGACTTGATCTTGCTGATCACTCTCGTGAAGAGAGGGATTGGAGGAAAGGCATAGATTACTGACCATGCAATTGGAAAGGAAACCCCCACGACCCATGCTGGTGATGCCAACTTGCATAAAACCAGCATTTGACGCTCTTGGAGGTTGCGAAGAGATCCAAGTTTGGTTTGCCTTGCTGAAAGAATATTCTGTCTAGTGTTTTTTGGTCTAATTCCCATTCGTGGGTAGATGTTGTTAGTCTGCTCAGAGAATCTGTAATGGTATTTTGCTGGTCTGGGACATGTTCTGTCTGTATGTTGAATGCACCAGTTCCAAATAGTTTGTGCTTCCTGGGATTGTAGATGTGACAGAGTTCCTCCCTGGTTGTTGAAGTAGTGTTTTGTTGTGGTATTGTCTGTTCTGACAAGCACAGTCAACTCACAAATTCTTGGAAGGAAGGCTTGTAACGCCAAACATACTGCCCTCAGGTCGAGGAGGTTGATATGCAGAATGTAGTGAGAGGGGGGCTATTTGTGGCTTACTTGAATATCCTGTAAGTATGCGCCCCATCCGTCCATTGATGCATCTGCTGTTATGATTAATGGGGGAATTTGAACTAAGAAGTGCAGGCCTCCAGAGACATTTGCACATTTTGTCCACCAATCCAGAGAGGTTATCATGAGTTGAGTTACCTGCATTATGTCTTCGAAGGATCCTCGCAAGTGTTTCCATTGCTTGTGCAGCTCCTCTTGTAATGAAGGCGACAGGAGGGAATCAGACTTGTACAAGATGACATCATTCCTATGAAAGATTTGTATCATCGGGCTGAAAGAGACTTTTTTTGCTGTATTTGCTTTGCTAATGCGATTAGCTTTTCTTGTTTGTCTGATGTTGGGTATGCTTTGACCTGGTCCGTAACTAATATAGCCCCCAGGAAGGTTATCTTTCTCGATGGCTAAAGCACTGATTTCTCTTGATTGAGAGTGAATCCCAAGTCTTTGAAGCGATGCAAGGTCACTTTGATGGATTTGTGTGCTGATTGGATATTGGGGGCTTTTCCTAACCAGTTGTCCAACTAAGGGAAAACCTGGTGTTGTCTGCGTCTGAGGTAAGCTGCGACCGGAGCTAAGCATTTGGTAAAAATCCAGGGTGCAGACTTGAGGCCGAAGGGAAGGACCTTGAACTGAAAGTGCTTGCCGGTTACTGTGAATCTCAGGAATATTCTGTGCCTTGGGTGAATAGGTATATGAAAGTAGGTGTCCTGAAGGTCTAGGGAGGCCATGTAGTCTGTTCTGTTGAGAAGCTGCAAGATGTCCTGCAATGTGACCATGCAAAATGTTTGCTTCTACAGGTACTTGTTTAGCTCTCTTAAGTCCAGGATAGATGTCCATAAACAAGACTTTTTTCGAATCAGGAAGAAGCAGGAGTAAAAGCATTTCCCCCTTAGGGAATAGGGCACAATTTCTATTGCACCTTTTCGTAACATGATCTCCGCTTCTAAGTTGAGCAAACGCAAGTATTTTTGTGGCACCCGACAAGGTGGTGTCAACGGAGGTAGTTGTATAAACTCTAGGAGGTGGCCAAATTGCAGTATATCCAGTACCTATTGGTCCTTGGTTATTTGAAGCCAACGATGGAGGTGATGTTTCAGCATTCCTTGAAGTTCTGATGGGGAAAAATGAGGTAGCCAATGGTTGAATCCTGCTATTGCCTACGAGAGGATTCCTTGCCCTGCCTCCCAGGCTTTGCTCTTTGAGGAGGTCTGCTGTATTCCACTGAAGGTGGCTGTCTTTGTTGATATTGTGGGCTGGTGGTGTCGCTGGAAGCAGAATATGTTAGATACCTATACTGTTGGTATCCTCCACGAAAAGAAGGCTGACCTCTCCCCCTAGTTTGATAAAAAGGAGTTTTCCTAAACTGCAGGGTGCCTAGCGATTTGGCCGTATCTGTGTCTGATACTATAGCTTGAAGCGCATCACTGACGTGCTTTCCGAATAAAGCTTCTTCATCATAAGGAAGATCCAAAACTTTTGTCTGAACCTCAGGACGGAAGTTAGTAGCCTTTAGCCATCCATGACGTCTTAATAATGCTGCTTCAGCTAATTGTCTAAAACCCATGAGCGCGATGTTGAATGCACAGTCAATTATTTCAGCAGGTAAACTTTGCCCATCTAATAGTACTTTTTTAGCTTCACCCTTGATGGTTTCTGGGAGTTCTTCAAAATATTGAGCAATGTCTGACCATAGCTGCCTATCATACCTTAAAAGGAGATCCAGGGAATTTGCAGCTTGTACTACAAGGGCAGAGGAAAAACGTTTACCAATGTTATTGAGGCACCTACCTTCCTTATCTGGTAGTATGGTTAAAGGTGTGGAAGGGTTTCTAGAGCAGCGTTGCGTCACTTGTGAAACAACAGACTCCAGCCTTATATGACCTGATAGACATGCAAGAGCATTGTCTGTGGCCTTCTACTTCTTATCATGCTTGGCTAAAACTGCCGGAACTGTTGCAGGATGACGCATAATCTTCAATCCTTGGCTCCAAACGTGATCAATGATCGGGATAGCCAGGATTCCTGTGGGGCTCTTTAAAATCGTACAGGAAACAATCCTGCTGTGCTGATGACATCAGTAAGTCAAAGCGTGTGGCTGCCCTTTCTAGTAAGTTGTGAAAGCCCCATATATCCTCTGGAAGAGACTCTACTATAGACTGCTCAAGTGAAGCTGGTGCTGGTATTATATATTCATCCCATTCATCTTCATGGGAGTGGATCTCCCCTTCTTCTTCCGAAGAAGTTAGGTTTTGTGTTTGTATCACCTGAGGGGAATCTCGTGGTTGAGGCAGAGAATACATTTGAGGCTTTTAAAGTTGTTGAGGGGTTGCAGGGATTGTTGAAATTTGTGGCTGTTGTACTGATGCAGATACTGGCGGTAAGAGTTCCCTGTAGTCTGTCAACATAGCTTGTAGATCCGACACCAAGCTGGAAGGCAGACATGCCAAGTCCTGCTGTCACTGGGATGGTTGGTCATAATACTGTTGGTCATAATAAGAGTCATCGTCTGAATATTCCTGACATTTGACATATAGTTGAGAAGGGCTTCTAGCCACTCGATATAGGCTATCCTCCTCTGAATGATCCTCATCCAAAAGGTAGGATAGTAATAGTCTTGAAACTTTACTTGGAGATGTCATGGATGGTGTAAAACAGTTTTTTATGCTTTTTTAGTGTTATATGTTCCGTGAACGAGAAAAGAGGCAATGTTGAAGGTCTCTGCCTTTTTGACAGTTTTTCTATCATCGTCGACGAGAGGTGACTCATCATCATCAACGCTGGTGGGGTCGACAAGTTGATCGTCAATGGCAGTAGCGTAGTTGGTGGAATAGTCGATGATAGCTTCATCAATTAAAGTATAAATGATGGTAAGATTGTCGACGAGGTGTGCAGCCTCAACGGTGATTGCAAAGGTGATGGTATGGGTCGTGAGGATGACAGGACGGTCGTTGAGGATTCCGTAGAAGCTGCTGTCGACACATAGATAGTGATGACGGTCGATGTTATCGACGTATGAGCTGTTGATGGGAAGATTTTCGATGATGTTGCTGTCACGGCGCAGAAGCTGGTTTTCTGAATGTGTGGTTAACCTGCAGAGGGCATTGGGGGCTCAGAATGAGATTCCTTTCTAGATTTTGATAAAGAATCCAACTTCTTTGGCTTCTCAGTCTGTGAATAATGCTTCTTTGGAGGGCTACAAGACTTTGAGGAGCCCTCAGTTCTTTAAGAGCCTTTTCTGGAAGTTCGTTGGTGACAGCGTCCTCACTATGGGGGTCATTCCAACCCTGGCGGTCGGTGATAAAGCGGCGGCCAACCCGCCAACAGGCCGGCGGACAAAAAAAAGGAATTCTGACCCTGGCGGGAACCGCCAACACAGGCCGCCACACACTCCGACCGCCACGGCGGGACAGACAAACAGCGCGGCGGTCACCGCCAACAGGCAGGCGGCAGACAATGTACCGCCCACCCTATCACAACTCACCAATCCGCCACCTTTTCCGGGGCGGGAGCCCCGCCGATAAAAACACGGCGGAAACAGACTACGAACGGGAAAACGCTCACCTATACACACTCCACGAGGAAGGAGGACAGCATGGAACCCGAATTAAACATCCTACCAGCTATTGTCTACCTGCTCATCTACCAGGAGTACGAACGCCGGCGCAGACGACAACGGTGAGTACTGCACCTACGACACAAGGGAGGGGGGAGGAGGAAAGCTTACGGGCACACACATGCGCCATACACCCCCCCTCACCCCAAATACCTACACCCCAATGCAGAGCAACAACTCAGAGTGACACCCCCCAAACCCACCGGAATAATGCAAAGACACAATTAAAATGATCTATAAAATATATGTATAAACAGCTCCATTGAAGGTATGGGAAATATGCTATATGAAAGATACAAAATAAGGAATGAACATAGTCAAAAATATATACATAGGCAATAAGTCCTGCACATTCCGTCAAAGTTCCATAGTCCGTGGGCCAATGTGCACAAACACATGGGCAAAGCCCACACAGGAGACCAGATACCATTGGAGAGAACACTGCTGGGGCATCAGATGCTAAAACTACAGGCACCTCAGGGGGAAGGGAAGGGGGGGCACCTCAGCCACATGAGTCCACGACGCCAGATCCACGAGGGGCCTCCATGCCCACGGTCCCATCCTGGGGAGCGCAAAGCCACAGTCTCTCAAGTCTCTACAGTGGGTGGCTTGCCCACTGTTCCATCCTGGGAAGTGCCAAGCCACAGTCCATCAGATGGATTACCGACTCCACTGTTAATGGAGGAGGCATGGTGCCCAGAGTGCTTCGTGAAGCCCTGCTCGACACAGAACCGGCACTGTCAATGGGCCAGCGGTGCTTGAGACGGCATTGCCCAGCGGAGCGGTGCTTGAGATGAAGGGCCCAGCGGAGCGGTGCTTGAGATGAATGGCCCAGCGGAGCGGTGCTTGAGATGAAGGGCCCAGCGGAGCGGTGCTTGAGATGAATGGCCCAGCGGAGCGGTGCTTGAGATGAAGGGCCCAGCGGAGCGGTGCTTGAGATGAATGGCCCAGCGGAGCGGTGCAGAGACGGCGGGGCCCAGCAGAGCAGTGCTTGAGATGAATGGCCCAGCAGAGCGGTGCTTGAGATGAAGGGCCTAGCGGAGCGGTGCCTGAGATGAATGGCCCAGCAGAGCGGTGCTTGAGATGAAGGGCCCAGCGGAGCGGTGCTTGAGATGAATGGCCCAGCGGAGCGGTGCTTGAGATGAAGGGCCCAGCGGAGCGGTGCTTGAGATGAAGGGCCCAGCGGAGCGGTGCTTGAGATGAATGGCCCAGCGGAGCGGTGATTGAGATGAAGGGCCCAGCGGAGCGGTGCTTGAGATGAATGGCCCAGCGGAGCGATGCAGAGACAGCGGGGCCCAGCGGAGCGGTGCTTCAGATGAAGGGCCCAGCGGAGCGGTGCTTCAGATGAAGGGCCCAGCGTAGCGGTGCTTGAGATGAATGGCCCAGCGGAGCGGTGCTTGAGATGAAGGGCCCAGCGGAGCGGTGCTTGAGATGAATGGCCCAGCGGAGCGGTGCAGAGACGGCGGGGCCCAGCGGAGCGGTGCTTGAGATGAATGGCCCATCGGAGCGGTGCTTGAGATGAAGGGCCCAGCGGAGCGGTGCTTGAGATGAAGGGCCCAGCGTAGCGGTGCCTGAGATGAATGGCCCAGCAAGCGGTGCAGAGACGGCGGGGCCCAGCGGAGCGGTGCTTGAGATGAATGGCCCAGCGGAGCAGTGCTTGAGATGAAGGGCCCAGCGGAGCGGTGCCTGAGATGAATGGCCCAGCGGAGCGGTGCTTGAGATGAAGGGCCCAGCGGTGCGGTGCTTGAGATGAATGGCCCAGCGGAGCGGTGCTTGAGATGAATGGCCCAGCGGTGCGGTGCTTGAGATGAAGGGCCCAGCGGAGCGGTGCCTGAGATGAATGACCCAGCGGAGCGGTGCTTGAGATGAAGGGCCCAGCGGAGCGGTGCTTGAGATGAATGGCCCAGCGGAGCGGTGCTTGAGATGAAGGGCCCAGCGGAGCGGTGCTTGAGATGAATGGCCCAGCGGAGCGGTGCTTGAGATGAAGGGCCCAGCGGAGCGGTGCTTGAGATGAAGAGCCCAGCGGAGCAGTGCTTGAGATGAATGGCCCAGCGGAGCGGTGCAGAGACGGCGGGGCCCAGCGGAGCGGTGCTTGAGATGAATGGCCCATCGGAGCGGTGCTTGAGATGAAGGGCCCAGCGGAGCGGTGCTTGAGATGAAGGGCCCAGCGTAGCGGTGCCTGAGATGAATGACCCAGCGGAGCGGTGCAGAGACGGCGGGGCCCAGCGGAGTGGTGCTTGAGATGAATGGCCCAGCGGAGCGGTGCTTGAGATGAAGGGCCCAGCGGAGCGGTGCCTGAGATGAATGGCCCAGCGGAGCGGTGCTTGAGATGAAGGGCCCAGCGGAGCGGTGCTTGAGATGAATGGCCCAGCGGAGCGGTGCTTGAGATGAATGGCCCAGCGGTGCGGTGCTTGAGATGAAGGGCCCAGCAGAGCGGTGCTTGCGATGAATGGCCCAGCGGAGCGGTGCAGAGACGGCGGGGCCCAGCGGAGCGGTGCTTCAGATGAAGGGCCCAGCGGAGCGGTGCTTGAGATGAAGGGCCCAGCGGAGCGGTTCTTGTCACGGCGGGCCCCTGTTCAGCGGTTCTTGTCACGGCGGGCCCCTGTTCAGCGGTGCTTCTCCCGGCGGGGCCCTGTTCAGCGGTTCTTGTCACGGCGGGGCCCTGTTCAGCGATGCTTCTCCAGGCGGGCCCCTGTTCAGCAGTGCTTCTCCCGGCGGGCCCCTGTTCAGCGGTGCTTCTCCCGGCGGGGCCCTGTTCAGCGGGTCTTGTCACGGCGGACCCCTGTTCAGCGGTGCTTCTCCCGGCGGGGCCCTGTTCAGCGGGTCTTGTCACGGCGGGGCCCTGTTCAGCGGTGCTTCTCCCGGCGGGGCCCTGTTCAGCGGTGCTTCTCCCGGCGGGGCCCTGTTCAGCGGTGCTTGTCCTGTGTTTCTAGGGAGCCAGACCTGGCCAAGACTTCCCGCTCAGTCGCCATCCGACCTTGCGGTCGCGGGGCCCTCCTGTGATGGAGTCCTGGGCCCGTGGGTGTCGTCCGTCACAACCGGAATGGGGCTGGTGGGGCCCTCCTGGGCAGCTCGCCTGCTGCCTGACTTCTCCGCCCTGCTGCCCTTGCCCTCCTTCGCTGAAGCTCTGTGGCCCTTGCCTCCCTTTGATGATGTGGCAGGTGACGGGGCAAGGCTACTGTCCTTGGTGGCAGCCGTCTCAGGCTTGTCGCGCCGGGCCTTTTTTTTTCCTCTTCCCAGGGGGTGGGCTGGCTGTCCCCTTGCTGCTGGCCGATGTTCCTGCCCTAGGAGCTGGTGGACTCCAATAGCCCTGCACTATGGTCACAGTAGATGCAGGGCTGGTGGTGGCTGAGGTGCTTTTTTTACTCTTACCAGATGGAGGGGGTGGGTCAGTGATTGGAACGAGCTCAAGGTTGGAAAGGAAAAGGACTTTGGAAGGACAGGTGTAGTGGGTATGGGAGTGGAGGAAGAGGATGTGGTTGTAGAAGAGTCAAGTGTGCTGTCTTTGGGTGCGGGTGCTTGTGACGGAGGCTGTCGTGAGGTGGATGGCTGTTGGGTGGGTGGCTGCCTGCGTTTGTGTGGTTTGGAAGAGGGGGCGACAGACACACTGGGAGAGGACACAGGGGACGTGTAAATGGCAGTGGGGGTGGTGACTGCACGTGTGCGGACTGTAATGGAGGGTGTGCTGGTGATGGAAGTACTGGCTGATGGTGGTGTGCATGCAGGTGTGAGTGGAGACGTCACAGGGAGGGAGGAGGGAGATGAGGAGGTGGGGGACACAGAGGTGGTAGTGACTGTTGGCATGTCTGCATCTGGATGTTGCTTGGGTGAATGCTTGTGGGATCTGTGGTGCTTATGTCTGGATGAGCTGCCCTTGGGTGTAGAGGTGTGTGCAGGCTGGTCTGATGGTGTGGATGGGATAGGCAGAGGAACAGGAGACTGGGACTGGGTGGAGGGAGTCAGAAGAGGGAGGCTGGAGACAGGGACAATGGCTGCCGTCAGTGCTGAGGCCAGAGCGTTGAACGATCGCTGATGGGCAGCCTGACCCGAATGAATGCCCTCCAGGTATGCATTGCTCCGATGCACCTCCCTTTCTACACCCTGGATGGCATTCAAAAGGGTAGACTGCCCAACAATGAGTGTCCTGAGGAGGTCAATGACCTCCTCACTGAGGGCAGGAGGGGTAACTGGGGCAGGGCCTGAGGTGCCTGGGGCGAAGGAGATGCCCGCCTTCCTGGGCGAGTGGGCACGGAGCGAAGGCTGAGGGGCTGCTGGGAGGGCGGGGCTGGTGCGCTGGGTGGCGGCTGTACCTGGTGTGGCGGTGGGCACGGATGTTGCCGCCACCGCTAGGGAGCTCCCTTCCGAGGACGTGTCGCTGACGTCTCCACGGGTCCCCGTTGTGGAGCTCCACTCGCCCTCCGTCTCACTGGTGTACTCGGAGTCTGTTGTATGGCCGTCCGGGGCCATGTGAGATGCAGCTCCCTCGTGCGCCGATGCCACTTCTCCTCCACCTGATGATGCTAATGCACACATGAACAGGAAGACAAAGAAAAGGGGGGGGGGAGAAATGAAGACAGGTTGAGTGCATGCATTGGCAACACCGTTGTCGGAGAGGACAAACACAGAAGCCCTCTGCACTAGGCCGCGCAATCGGGGTACACTACTCAGTTATTGTGACTAGGCCTACAGGTCTATGGACGACAAATGCACACATGGGTGAGGCCGGACCATGGATAGCTGTACTTGGCACCCTACAGAGGTGGGGGGTGGGGGCACAGGGCCGTGTCTAACGGAGGGGCCTAGCCTACAGAATGCGCCCTGGCCTAGAGATAGCCACAGCCCTCCTCCCCCACCCAGACACCTTCACTGCGCGCAAAGATAGCAGAATGTGCTGATACTCACCCCCTTGTGTCTGCTGTGATGTCCTCACGCGCCCATCCAAATCGGGGTAGGCCACCGCCAGGATCCGGGACATCAGGGGGGTCAATTGGTGGCTGGCACCCCTCCTACGTTGGGAGGCCATCCCCAGCAGAGACTCGGCGGTCTTTCTGGTCCCGCGGCAGATGTCCTCCCACCTCTTTCGGCAGTGGGTGCCCCGTCTGTTGTGGACCCCCAGGGCCCGGACGTCCTTGGCGATGGCACGCCAAATGTCGATCTTCTGATGGGCGCTGACCTACGTGACATGTACAGGGTGGTAAAGGAAATCGCATCAGTTTTCTGCCTGGTCAATGTGAGTGGCCCCCCCCTCCCCAACCTTGCCATGTGGCAAATGCTCTCATCTTTCGTGCGTTGCACTCCTCATTCGCACCCCTCCCCACCATCTTACATACACCCCACTCAACACAGGCATAGCCCATTCAACGTGCACCCTGTGTACTAACCTGTTGGTCTGGAGGACCGTAGAGTAGCGCATACTGGGGGAGGACCCCATCAACAAGTTTCTCCAATTCTTCGGAAGTGAAGGCAGGGGCCCTTTCCCCAGTCGCAGCAGCCATTGTATCTCCCAGACCGAGGTCACAGCAGCACTTGCAGTATAGGTCCTCTCCTGTGGATGATCAGGTCATGAGTGATGAAGCAGTTAGAAAATGGCGGTCACGCCCGCGGCGGTGCGTACCGCGGCGGTGCGTACCGCGACCGCCGGCGCACATCGTCATTGGCTCCTGAGACCCATAGGATCCAATGTTAACCAATGCTGCTTTGCGCCGCGGTCTTTGACCGCCTACCGCCACGGTGTGCCACGGCAGCGCATTGACCTCACATCCCACTGTCACACTTCACAGGTCAGGCAGCCACCATTTCAAGGGCCCACATGGCATAATTTCTACTGCGTCACACAGGCCTAGGCCTTGCATTGCCACTCATACAAGCCTTTCAATGCATAGCGATTCGTGTACTGTGCAAGCTATGTGAACGAACCTGTGGGTTGCTTGACTCTGTACTCCATGTTGTGCTTCCGAGGCACCGTCCGCTGGGACTTGCGAGGAGAAGGATGAATCCTCCCGTGTACCGACCGCTGGTGGACCTGTCGACAATGGAAGAACGACATATCCTACTTACATACAGGCTTGACAGAGCAACTATACATGAACTATGTGCCCAGCTGGAGCTAGACCTGATGTCCCCCATCCGCCAACCCACAGGGATTCCCCCTCTGGTGCAGGTTCTGTCAGTACTCCATTTTTTGGCAAGTGGGTCTTTTCAGACAACAGTGGCCATATCATCTGGGATGTCTCAGCCTATGTTTTCTAAGGTTTTGTCCAGAGTGTTGTCTGCCCTGATGAAATACATGCGGAGCTACATTATTTTCCCTGAGGTGGGTGAATTGGCTACAGTGAAGGGTGATTTCTATGCCCTTGGACATATCGCCAACATCACTGGTGCCATTGATGGGACCCATGTGGCTTTGGTTCCCCCCAAAGAAAGTGAGCAGGTGTACAGAAACAGAAAAAGTTATCATTCGATGAATGTCCAGGTGGTCTGTTTGGCTGACCAGTACATCTCCCATGTAAATGCCAAGTTCCCTGGGTCAGTGCATGACGCGTATGTCATGCGAAATAGCAGCATCCCTTATGTGATGGAACAGCTACAGAGACACCGTGTGTGGCTAATTGGTGACTCTGGTTACCCCAACCTGTCGTGGCTACTGACCCCAGTGAGGAATCCCCGGACCAGGGCAGAGGAACGGTACAATGAGGCCCATGGGCGAACTAGGAGGATCACAGAAAGGACCTTCGGGGTCTGAAGGCCAGGTTTAGATGCCTGCATATGACAGGGGGATCCCTAATGTACTCACCAAAGAAGGTGTGCCATATCATCGTGGCCTGCTGTATGCTTCACAATCTTGCTTTGCGACGCCAGGTGCCTTTTCTGCAGGAGGATGGTCCAGATGGTGGTGTTGTAGCAGCTGTGGAGCCTGTGGAGAGTGAAGAGGAGGAAGACAACGGGGACGACACAGACAACAGGGATACAGTCATACAACAATATTTTCAGTAGCACACAGGTAAGGATCACCCACGCCATTTTACATTTACTTAGGGCCTCATGCGTCTCCACTGTCTGTGTTTCCCCCCAGTTCCTGTTAACTGATTTGTGACTTTCCCTTCCCTTTTCAGAGCTGTATGACCCACTGCCTGACTTCTGCTTTGTTTGCCCATGGACTAAAGCTTATTGAAATTGGTATGTTGTCATCACAAAGTAACTGGACATTATTGCACCGTTATGTCTAATACATTTGTTAAGAATACAAGCAGACTCCTGTTATTTTAAGTGCAATAAGTGATTTATTTTAAGTGCTACATATAGGTACATGAATGTAAAACGGTGATGGGTGGGGGTGGAGTAATGTCCATGGCAGAGTCCAGTTCTCAGTCGCACAGGTGCATTGTCCATATGCCTGTGGAAGGATGGAGCAGGGGCAGTTGAAGGTTGGACAGGGTGACAATGTGGGACAGTGGGATGACATCAGGGGGTATCTTAGGCTGGCGGGGGTCTTGTAATCCTACTCTGTCTTCTTGTGAGATCTCAGGTTCCGCTTGCGGGGTGGTTCTTCTTCTGCAGGAGGTGGGGTTCTGGTGGCCTGTTGTTGTGTGGGGGCCTCCTGTCCACTAGCGCCGGCGGAGGTGGTAGGCTGTTCCTGGCCTGGGCTAGTGACAGGGGCCCTTTGGGGTGCCACATGGTCCCGCAATGTGGTGACTATCTGGGTAAGGGCCACGACGATGGTCCCCATTGCGGAACCAATGTTCCTCAGTTCCTCTCTGAACCCCATGTACCGTTCCTCCTGCAGTGCCTGGATCTCCTGGAACCGGGCCAGTACCGTCACCATCGTCTCCTGGGAGTGGTGGTAAGCTCCCATCCTCTTGGAGAGTCGGTTCCCTGGGCCTGTCCCCCCCCTGTCGCACAGCAGCCCTCCCAGTTCCCCTGTGTTCCTGGGCCTCTGTCCCCTGGACGGTGTGCCCACTACCACTGCCCCCAGGTCCCTGTTGTTGTTGGGGTGGTGGGTCAACCTGGGTGCCCTGTAGTGGTGGACACACCGCAGATTGACGTGTCCTGGAGACAGAGGCATGGGCCCGCTGGGTGGGAGCTGTGCTGGTGTTCCCAGAGGGGGTTGGGTCTGGTGTAGCCTGTGGCTGTCTGTGGGGAACCGACTGTCCAGAGGTCCCCGATGGGCCGGGCTGGTCATCTGGGTCCAGGGAGACAGAGCTGCTGTCATCGCTGGGGGCCTCTTCTGGGGGTGGGATGGACATTTCTGGACCCTCCGTGGCGGTGTGGTGGCGTTCGGGTCCTGCAGGGGTATGAAGGTATAGTTATTGCTTCTGTGTGTGGCATTTCGTGTGATGGGTGGGTGTCCGTGTACCCAAGTGCAGGCATTCCCTTGTGGGGGCTTTTGTGAGGGTGGTTTGTGGGGGTGATGTGTGTGTGCAGTGGGCATGCTTTGGGGATGGGTGTCCATGCTTTGTGGTCGCATGCAGGGCTTGGTGTTGGGATGGGTGGGTTGTGATGGTGAGCCTTTTGCTAGGAGTTGGTGTGATGGGGGTGGGGGTGAGGGTGGGGGTATGATTTGGCATGCAGGTGGGGTGGGGGTGGGAAGCAGTAGTGAAGATTTGCCTTACCAGAGTCCATTCCTCCGCCTACTCCTGCGAGGCCCTCAGGATGCAGGATGTGCAAGACTTCCTCCTCCCATGCTGTAAATTCTGGGGGAGTAGGTGGGGGTCCGCCGCCAGTCTTCTGCACCGCAATGTTGTGCCTTGATACCATGGAATGCACCTTCCCCCGTAGGTCGTTCCAGCGCTTCCTTATGTCATCCTGATTGCGTGGATGCTGTCCCACCGCGTTGACCCTGTCCACTATCCTTTGCCATAGCTCCATCTTCCTGGCAATTGTGGTGTGGTGCACCTGTGCCCCGAAGAGCTGGGGCTCTACACGGACTATTTCCTCCATCATGACCCTGAGTTCAGCGTCACTGAACCTGGGGTGTCTTTGGGGTGCCATGGGGTGGTGTGGATGAGGTGTGGGGTGGCGTTTGTGGTGATGAGTGTGGTGCGTGTGGTGGTGTGTGGTGTTTGGTGCGTGGATTCTGTGTGGGTGATGGTGTTGTGTGCCTCTGTGTTGTGGGATTGTCTATTCTGTGCTCTCTCTCTAGCCTTCGTCAATAATTTCGGGTCGTAGGGGTTTGTGGGTGATGTGGGTGTGTGTTTTATATTGTGTTGGGTGTGTGGGAGTGGTGTTAGTATGTGTATCAGGTGTGCGTGTTTCAAACTGACCAATGTGGCTGAGTTTTCTATGTGTGTGTGTATTTTGACCGTGGCGGTGTGTACCGCCAATGGAATACCGCATTTGAAAGACCGCCGCGTGGATTTGTGGGTCGGAATGGTATGGGCGTATTTCTGTTGGCGTGACGGTGGAGGTTTGGTCATCGCCATTTTTTCGCTGGCCTTTGGTGTGGCGGACTTTTGTGGACGTCGGGTTTTTGGCGGTTGGCCAGTTGCGGGTCAGAATGACCGTGGCGGATTACCGCGGCCGCGGCGGTGTTATGGCGGTCTTCTGACCGGCGGTAAGCGCCTTTTACCGCCGAGGTCAGAATGACCCCCTATGTCTCTTCACTGGTGTTTTGACACAGACTACGAGGCACTGTCGTCATCATACTGAATCACCATGGCTCCAGTAATTATGCTATTACTATGCATACTACAGAGGGAAGGAAATTTGCATCTTTTCCGTGTTGAATATCCTTGCTCATCTGTCATATTAATCATTTCAACATTGAATAATATCTGCACATTTTTTCTTGCCTTCTGTGCTGTGTGAAAATTTAAATTATCCCTAATTCGTATCCATAATGTACTTAATGCTAGTTGTCACTGTTGTAAATACACTCACAAATATATATATATATATATATATATTTTTTTTTTTTCTTTGATGTCATGTAATCTTTCCTTGTACTTCATTTTAATTTATCATGCTTCTGACTGATTCTTGTTCAGAATATCAACTAGGGAATGTTGAATTAACGAACTATCTAGCCAAAATATCGAGGACCAAAATATTTAGGAAGTAAGTGCATATAGGTAAGCTTAAATTTACTGTTCTTAATTGAACATCAAAGCACATATATATATATATGTTTATGTATGTGTGTATATATATATATATATATATATATATATATATATATATATATATATATATATATATATATTTGTATTTATGTGTATGTATATATATATATATATGTGTATATAAAACTTCATTGAAATAACCAAAGGTTACAGGGACGTTATAGTTGAATTTGCTTGTACAAAACCAAATAAATTCAGCAGTTATAGTTAGAGTTCTTTCAAGTAACTATAACTCACACACTAAGGTACCTATAACTCGCACCCTTGTCATGCAGTTTTCTTATCAATAATTTTAGTACTAACGTTGCAGTGATATCAGAGATGCCATACAAGATGTCATCAATGACATAATATGTGGAATAAATAGTTATTCATGGTGAAGGCATGAGGAGTAGCTACCTTTTGGCATGTGCAGCGCAGGTTGGCCACAGGGCCTGTATCCGATAGTGAATGTATGAGTGGGTGCGTGAGTGTCTGAGTGGGTCTGAAAGTGGGGTTGTACCTAGTCTTCAACTTCTGTAGCCAGAGAAGATGACCCTCTAGATCTTTTAAGGTTTTAGTTGAACATTTTCGACATACCTTGGAGTCTCTGGTCTTATGGTTTGGGTAGAGACAGTATATGCAGTGATCATGTAGATCATCAACATGAAGCCTCTTCTTCATACAGGTAGCACAAGATCTGAAAAGCCCTATTTTGGTGTCTCTGACATGGTGGTCAATTTGAAGTACCTACCTGAAGAAAAGTCAAGATCCAAAACACCTCAGAATAAGTATTTTTGAGAAAGAACTGAGCAGAGCTCAGAAGAGACTCCTTGGCACGACGTAGTGGGAAATCTGTGGGAATTCAGCTCTTCACAGGCGGGTTCTAGAGGGTGGTATAACCTGATAAGTGGATTCTGGAGTTTGGTCCATTTTTGCATAATGACTGTGATATTTTACTGAGCTAAAGGCCTAATACCTGTAATGTATATGTACATTAGTGCATTGCTTTTGTATAACATCGGGGACTCCCATCTTGACGACGGGGAAGGATTCAAGCATGTGAATCTATGACCGTTCCAATACTGGAGTAATTGTAAAGCCTGCTCCAATTCCACTAATCAATATGATTATGAGGTACCCTACAGTAGAACACGTAGGAACATAACACAATTCATAACATGTAGTATCAGCTATGTAGTGTATGTCCTAGAATGCCCTTGTTGTTTAAAATACATTGGCAGCACAGTCCACCTGGTGCGTACAAGAATATTGTAGCATAGACTTTCTATTAACAATAAAGACCAACACTACCCTGTCGCAAAGCATTTGACGCTGTACCATTATAATAATTGTTATGAGCTTAGATTCTATGGCATCAACAAGGTGGGCATTGATGATGACAGAACTCTGAAACTGAAGAAACTCGCATCTCACTATATTATTGATCTCAACACCAAGAACCTTCCTGGGTTGAACCATTATGAGGAATTGCATATTCACTTAGATTAAGTACTAATCCAACAGTTAGTGGTACTCACTGCTAGCCTTTGTGTTGGTTTGTAGTATTGAATTATGTTTTTAACTGTATGTTGGTGACAACCATGATTTTAATCAGCTTTTCCTCTTCTTTTATTTCAGAAGGAGAGGAAGGGATTCTCTAAACCTAGCTATGTTGTGGTGGCAAGAGGCTATCCAGGTATGGGCACCCTACCGTATTCTTCCAGAGAGGATTTGGTGTGTTCATCACAAGGGTTTGAGCTTCTGATTCCACCATTTTACAATGTCTTTTGTTAACATTTTTCCATGTTGCCTTTTCATGAACTAGTAATCTGTGGCCTGCATTTACGGTAGCAGTGGACCATGTGGGGCTTTACGGTCTCTTGTTTGACTTTCTTTTTGTGTGATACTAATGGGGCGGGATTGCTCCCTTATATATTGAATGTGTTCATAATTTTGATTAGGGTGTGGCCCACTGGGGCAGTACCTCATTTGATTGTTTGGTAGCCAGAGGATTGGCTGCCAACCCACATGGTAAATATTTGTATTTTTAGAATTACTGAGGTATTTTTTTATACTTTTCCTATACAGATTCTGACCATTATACCTATGTGCTGTTTTACTAGCTCGTGTTGCGTTGGTTTGATTTATGGATAATTTCCATTGGCCACCGACTTCACTTTCCTCTCTTATTTCCTGTCAGCCCATTGGGGTGTGATTCTAACTGACGCCTATGTATTTACATACTGCAACACTAGTGTACTGACAAATCCAGAGAGATGACGCCTTTCTTGTATTTTTATTTCTGATCTGTGGCTCCACCAGGTGGTGTGATACAGTATTATTCATTTTGTTTATTTCTCCGTTATACTGCCTAATCAGTGGCTTGTAATTGATTAGTTGCATAAATGTTTCATATGTGACACATATTACTACAAGGTGGCCCCCACAATTGTAAGTGGAAGAAATACCACACATTTAATTTGAGCCTTAAGTCTATGTTCATGATTGTTTAAGAGATACATTGATTTTTTTTGTTGCACAAACGGTTATGCGTAATCAAGGCCAGGAGGGCTGAAATGCATTGAATGTAATGGTGTTGGTACAATAAATCACTTTGACTCCAGTTCTGAGTGTGCATTATCTTCGGACAGATCTTGATACCACTTTGCTGCATATTACAGCAAATATAAAGCTGCTCCTGATGCAACAAATTACTGCCGTTGGGAGCAGCAGCCTGACAGCAGACTAGATATGTGTATATATATATGTATGTATATATATATATACATATATATATATATATATATATATATATATCCATCACGTAAACTTACCTGTGAACATGCTGCTTCAAAAAATAATATATATATATATGTGTATATATATATATATATATATATATATATAATATTTACAAAACCCAATTATATTTACTCAATGAGCCCCGTAATCTCAACACCGAACAGATTGAGCAGGTCCTGCTCCTGGTCAAGAATATCTGCCCAAAGGTGCGTCAAGTGAGCAGCAAGGGTGTATTTGATGCCAGTACAGCTGCACACACACTGCCACACTCACTCCTAGAGCACCTGATGCTCCTGCAGGGCATAGCACTTTCCAGGCCTGCCGCCTGCTGCTAGCCCTCTTTAGTGCCCTTTTGGATATCTTATGATCTACATTTTTATTTTCTTCCATGGGTATTGATTTACCAATATCTGCACTTAATTATTGGGAGCATGCTCTTTATTCTCTCATCTTTGAAAAGGTGGATTTAGACTTCTTTTACACGGGACAGTGTTTTTGTCTCTGTTTCCTTGGGTTTTGGCAGTTTTTTTTCGGTGTGATTTCATTCTTACTACTGGACAACAATTCTCAACTTGGTAGACACATTTGACGGTCATTTGGTGATTAAACATACTAAATACTCACTGTATATGCATGAAGTATCAAAAAATTATACGTATGGGTCAGGATACAATGACTTCATGTTAGTTGTGCTTATCAGGTGTGAAAATATAATATTGCTTCTCGTTATCAGCCTTGAAGAAGTCTCTCATGAGGGACGAAACACGTGTCGGCTGAATCTTCAACTCGACTAGAAACATTTACACACATCACAATTCTCATAATTTGATGGATACAAATTATCATTTATTTCATGAATAATAATTTATTGTAGTATAAATTTGGGTTCTATGCGGATTGATGTATCTCCACTATACTATATCAATGTGCCCCTTTTTTTTCAATGTATGTGAAATTAAAAGACAGTAAAAAATAGAACATTTCTTGTTACATTGTTGATGTTTTTGACCATTAATACTTGCTTACTAGAGTGCTTCATTACTTTGTATTAGTAGTATTTAACTAAACAGAATCTTTATGGCTAGAGTTACATATCTGGGCAACGGTATGTTGTAACGTGTGAGCACGGACATTTTTAAAACAATTTAGGTGCACAAACTGCATGTGTATTACCAGAAACCATTGTTGCCTTTCTGTGATATTACTGTCAGTGCTATGCAGAGCTACAATGAAACATATGAACGCATTATGAACAACTTTCCTATCCATAGCCATATTTGTAGTTGTGAGCATTAAATAGATCTTATTGTTTAACCCTCTGACCATCATGTGACACTTTAGGGAAGTTCAGTGCATCTACGTTGAATTGTATTTTTAACTCAGAGCTCCTAGGGCCTCAGTACTGTTGAAACTAAATCTCTCCTAATTCACCTCTTGCTTTCAACTTTATCTCTACCTCTAGTAATTGTCTTAAGAATGACCCCATTTAGATTTTGTAGATTCATTTATTCAAATACAATAACTTTTAAAAGCCTCCCATAGTATGGCTGCCAAAGCTGTTCCTGCATTAAACAAAAAAAATCAGAATTTCTTCCCACATTTATGCTGTTACGTTCTTATGCTGAATTAATATTGTATCAAGAGCCCCTCATGGAATAGTCATTTTCTCCACAATACCCCTCAGCTCTGACAGTATCAATTAATAAAACAAGAGCTTCATAACCTAATACAAGGTAGTCTATCCTTGATGCCTATTTATGCTTGTCAGAACAGAATGTGCATTCCCTAACTTTCTTAAGTCGGCCCTTCCATAAGTCCTTCAAGCACAGTACTGCCCCACATCAAATATCTAGATCGCCTAAGCTGGGGGAATGAATCATATTGTTTTTGCTGATTTTGTTTGCTGCACAACCTTACACTTGTTATTTCATTTCAAGATGGTTTCTTTTAGAGCTACAAAATGACTTTGGTATATGTGAATTATGTCATTAAATCATTAGGTTACTCTCTCCATTTTACCCCAGTATGCTGTCTTTTACCTAAACTATTATCCATTGTTACCATTACTCCTTTAACTCTCTTCTCTGTGGATGGGACTGTAGACGAAAATAACTTTTACAAGGAATCTAATGAAAATAACCTTACAGTGGTAGCATTAAAAAACACATTCCACCACCACAATGAGATGCACTTTCTGCAAACTAAATCTTTTCAACAATGCTCTAGTTCTTTCTCATGAAAATATCAAGACTGACATTTCCAACTTTGAGCTTGCCGCCCTTCTTCTGCCTGGATTATTCCTAAGGGATGATGCATGGTGTATGAAAAAACATATCTTCCAGTTTTTTAATACAATAGGGAGACAACTTAAAAAACACCACACAAGAAGTGTTTAATGATTTCAACTTATTCATCATGCATCTTCTGTGATCGATGATACAAAATCCTTACCTGTAAAAAAAGGTCTCTGGCATTAGTATCTTTCATTGAATCAAATGCTTATATTATTCCTTGTCAACACCTTGGGGATACGCAGTAGTGAATGTTTAAACAACAGCATTCAGCTACAGTGTCTCAACATTGCTTTGCCATGCACTAATTTTATAGCTCAAGCTCCTGTCGATGAGATGAAGAAATTCTGAAATTCACTTTCCTCCACAAATAAAAATGTGGAAATGGTTCTATGAAAGTACACAGATAGGAAGGAGTAAAATTCGGAGGATCTCATTTTAATAATTGTTTATTAGGTTTTCAAGCTATACAACCACAAGGGAAGAGTTGCCTTCAGAGAGAAAGTCGCAACCCCCATCTCCACCTCCTCCTCCCTACCATCAACCCAGTTCAAGAAATGAAAGAATGGCTGTTTGAACTGCATTCAAATTGAATTTATTATGCCAGCTCTACTATGAGAGAGCATGCCCGAGGCTCATAGGTGCCTAAGACATGTTAAGTCTCTGTTATCTCAATTAAGGCATTCCAGGACGGGGTCACACACCTTGACAAACCAGTCTTATGCATCCTGGAGGTCATGTGCTATCTTTTCATAGACTATAAGCAGCCAAATGTTCTGTAGCCACCTCATGGTTATTGAACACAGTACTTCCCCCTCAAGCTTAATATAGCCTGTTTGGCTGCTAATAGAAGGCGAGAGATTCTCCTGCCTTTACATGAATTGAGGGGGTACTCTCCTGGGCAAGGCCTAATAGAATCAATGCCTGGCCAGTAAGCCTTTGTGAAAATGTCTCAAAACATGAGGTGTCTTGTGACTGCTGCCCTCAACGGGGGATGAAGTACCCAGTGTCTCATCTGTAAATAGTGCAATTGTTCTCCATCCAAGATGCTGTATGTCAACTTAAGATATATAAAGGGGTGGATGAAATAATGTCTTTATGAATAATTTCTTTATGAAGTAAGTTTGTAAGGTGGTAGCAGTCATTCGTAATCCAAATTTGGAATTTTTAGCTCTCCAGGCCGGGTGAGAATTCTCACTTCCCATGAATCGGGGTCACAGGCGAAAGAAAAGTTGTTATTCCCTTGTAACGGGAGAGGTAGCCCCAGGCCTCGAGGGTAGCCTTTGTGAGCAGGGACATGTAAAGATTGCAGCACCTCTGACTCTTAGGGAGACACAAGACCTCTGCCAGTGGCCTGGCCATAATTTTCTGGCCTATAAAGCACCTGGGTTTATATCCATCTCATCTTGTTGCCATTCTAACACGTAGCGCACCTGGAAAACAAGGGAATAGAGGTGAAGACTAGGCATGCAAGCCCCCTGCACTTCAGGTACATTAAGCTGGCCAAGTATTGGAGTCAAGGTTGCTTATCCTCCCAAATAAAAGATTTGCATATGTCAGTCAGATGGGTTATTGCTGTCTTCTGCAGGGGCAATGGGAGGACTTGGAAAAGGTACAGTGTCTTGGGTGAGGCAGTCATTTTAAAGGAGGATGTCCTCCCCATCTGAGAAAGGGTGTGAAAGCACCATGATAAGGTGAGTGCCTTTAGTGACTGCACTAATTGTTTGAAATTGGTTCTTGCACAAGTGTAGAGATCAGATATGGGAGGCAGGTGTCCCATGAAAGGGGGTCCATGAAGCCTATGGAGGAGGATTCTGCCACCGAACACCACCATGCTCAGTGACTTCTGCAGGTTCACATTAAGGCCTGCCAGAGTCTTGTATTCCCACCAGTAATGGTAAGAGGTTCTACAGGAAATGGGTTAGATTCGTCAGAGAAAGCAGGATATCATCCATGAATGCTGCCACTGTGAAAGTGTCCTGGTGAAAAGGCACTCCTTGAATCCCCTAATGTTCTCAGATCCTCTGAAGAAGGGTCTACAGGTAAAGAGCAAAGAGCTTAGGGAAAGTGGACAGCCCTCTTTAGTGCCCTTTTGGATACAAATCTGCTGTGATCTGGTGCCATCAACATTAACTCTGGCACCTGGGGAGTTATAAAGTGTCTTCATCCAGCCCCGGAAGCATGCACCGAAGCCTCCTTTCTCTAATGAAACCCTAAGCATATAGTAGTCTACCTTTTTAATGCTTTCTCTGCATAGAGAGAAAGCAGAGCAGCTTCTCTATGGCATCTCCGGGCCAGATCTAGGACATGTAGGGCACGTTTGGTGCTGAGCTGGTAGATCTGGAGGGAATAAGCCTGCCTGATCTGCATGGATCAGATTTGGAAGGCAGGCTTCTAGGCAGGTCGCCAGAATTTTAGTGTCAAGGTTTAAAAGGGAGATGAGCCTGTAAGGTTTGGATCTTTTTTTTAAACTGTTTTTGTTATGTTTTGAAAACTGCAAACCAACAAAAGCATACAGTACAGTGCAGGCTACAGCAAGACAATACATCTTCATTACACAAGGGTGCCCGAGGGCATATACACCAGAGTTCAAGTCAAATGAGAGTTATAACTACTGCACTGATCTTATCCTCTATCCCACCTTCCCAAACTCATAGCCATATGAGACCAGGCTTTAAACAACTTATACATGTAGGAGCATATCGAAACCACAGTTGGTCGCCACCTGTTCATGGGGGGAGGTGTGTGTCACCATCCCCCACAATCTCATTGCTGCTTACAGAGCTTACATCCTCCCCAACAGTAAACCGCTCCAACAGTGTACCCCAAGCTGCCACATCAGCAAGTGCCCTCTCATCACTTCGTGTCCAGCGCATATACTGCTCCTCTGTCGCCCCCCACTCTAATAGATGTCGCAGCCAGCTGGAAGTCGTCAGATTCCGCGTACTCATCCAACCAATTGCTACTCTATGCTTGGCCAGTACCAATGCTAGCTTTACCAATGTATACACAACTCCCTTACCCCTCGGCTTACGCACCACTCCCAGGATACAAGTCGTCGGGGTTGCCTCCAATTCCAATCCCATAGTCTCCTCAATCACTGCTATCACTTCCTGCCAGAAGTCATAAACCGCCCTACAGGTCCAGGCCAGGTGTAGGAATAAAGCACCATACTCACCACAACGAGGGCAGCACGCTTCACGGTTTGGATCAATCCTATTTAGTCTACTGGGTGTGAGATACGTTCTGTGTACAAAGTTAAAATGCAACAGCTCGAACCTGTGATTACACAACAACGTTCGGACCAACAACATCAGGGTTGGATCTTCAACTGGTTTAACTATAAGTGTTATCTTGGCCTCTGCCATCATCTGGGTCGGCCCGCAAGACCGAAACAATTGGCTGTAGACCTCAGTCATGAGGGCACAGTGTAAAGAAGCAGTGGCCCAGCGCCTTCCCTAGTTTCAAGTGCTTTATAGCAAACCAAAATCTCTGATTGCGAAAAAGGATCATTCAGAGCCTCTCTGTCTTCACCAGAGAGGCACGGTAGGGATAGAGACTGCACACAGTCACAATGGGCATCTGCATCCGAGTGGTTAACCTTATACAGAGTACTACAGAAATCATGAAAGGTGTTCGCCTTCTCCCCCTCTGAGACGCATAAGGTGCTAGCTGTATTCAGAACTTCTTGAACATAGCCCTTGCTCTGCTGGGCATGGAATCTGCTCGCCAAGAGGGAGCCCGCCTTATTACCCCACTCATAAAAATGGGCACTCAATCAGCGAGGATGTAATTGGCCTTTTCATTTTCCAGAAAGCAGATTTGACCAAAGAGTGCAGCAAAATTCGGCCTCAGTCTCTCACAGGGGCTGGATTTATGAAGTTGGTCTGCTCACAGCAGTTCATCCTTAAGATGGAGAAGTTCAACCTCTCTCATCCACTTAAGATGGCAAACCTCCCTAATTAACACCACCCTCGCCACCATTTTAGGGTGTCCAAAGCTGTTCAGGGGCTCACCTCCCGGTATGACTGAATTGGAGATATTCTCCTATGGTCCCACAGTCACTCGGCTTCCAGGTACCCCACGCCTACATGTCCAATTATGGCTGGGCCAGGACACTGAAAACTGAATCAGGCCAAAGTCCGACAGTGCCACAGGTTCTACTTGGGACAGTAGTATTTGATCTACCAATAGGTAATCGAACCTGGTGTAGATGTTATGGGCTGCTGATAATTAAAATAGTTGTGAATGGGTGCCAGTATCTCCAGGCGTCAGTCAAGCCCAGATTGTGGAGAACATTTCTCTCCACCGCCAACAAGTTTGGCGTCCCACCCACTGTTGTGACTTGTCAAGGTTAGCGCTCATGATGCAATTGAGGTCACCCCCGATTAGAGGAGGGCAGTCAGTGGCATCAGCTATAATTTGTACAAAGGGTATTAAGAATGCTTCCTGTCAGTGTTCAAACAGTAGAAGCTGCCTATCGTGATTATGGTACCCATCCAGTCGCACAGTAGTAACCATCACCTCCGTGATTCGTCAGACAGAACCCTGTATTCCCAGATTCTCATGGGGTCTCTAAAAAGGACTGGCACTCCTGCTGTTTTGGTGGGGACCGATGCTTGATATTGGAGTGGGAATAATCCAGAACGCAGTCAGTGTTGGTCTACTTTGAGAAGAAGTGTCTCTTGAATCAGACAGATGTCCGTCCTGGACCTTCTCAGCTTCCCTAGAATGCTAAGCCTCTATGTAGGGCTATTAAGGCCATAGATGTTACATGTTAAAACCCAAGGGGGGGAGGAAGTGTTAGTCATGGTAAGGCAGTGGGCATGGGTAACTCACTAATCTGGATAAATGGGTCTGTGAATGCCTCTTGTGTACGGATAGTGTCAAGCCCCTCTATGTTTTCCAAACATAATGGCATAATTAGGTACGATAGCAAGGACGCATTTTTAATGTTTCTGTCCTGTGGTTTAAATTGTGCTTTTTTAACAGAATTGTGTTTTTAAATATCTACACCACATTGTTTTTCCTTCAAGTTAGGGCAACTTTTTCAGAGAACCTCCTGGCTTATTTTTTAATTATTTAAAAGTTTGTTTGGCTGGATGGTGTGGGATGGGACATTTTTAACTGAAGAGTGTTGTGGATTTGTCCTCCCGTGCTCCATTCCACTTCTTTGCTTCAAGCCGAACGCTCCAGCAGTTGGAGGTGAGCAGGGCTAGGAGCGCTCCCCAGCCCTTCAAATGCAGGCAGTTGCACGGACTGACATTAGCATGATAGTAAGGACACATTGTTTAATGTTTCTGTACTGTGGTTTAAATTGTGTTTTTTTACAAAGATGTGCTTTTAACAGAATTTTTAAATATCTGCACTACATTGTTTTTTACATAAAGTTAGGGCACCTTTTTTGGAGCTCCTCCTGGCTCTTACATTTTTATTACTTAAAGGATGTTTTTGACTGGGTGGTGCAGGACAGGGAATTTTTTAATCAGAGGGCCTTGTGGATTTTTCTTACTGAGCTCAGTTCCACTTCTTTGCTTCGAGCTGAGCACTCTAGCCGTTGAAGGTGAGCAGGATTAGCAGTCCTCCACATCCCTTCAAAGGGAGTCAGCTGTTCAGACAAGCGCAGATGGCACTGCCGGCATGCAAAAGGCAAGCCTGTCTACACCTATCTGCTCCCGGAACGCGACCAGCCCCAGCCACGCTGCCCTTTTCAATCCACCTTTATATCAGTGATTGAGTTATGGTAAAGGCATACTACTATCCCTTTGCATGCCACCCATACAGCCTTGTTTTTGTGTAGATAACCATGGCACACAATATTCTGAATGTAACTTCAAGTGGTGCACATGTCTGACTCTAGTAGGACAGTTTCCTGCAAACACAAAACACTTCCCTCTATGTCACTTAAGGGGGGACACAACTATCCAGTCATAAGGAACTAAGGGGCATATTTATACTCTGTTTGCGCCGAATGTGCATCAAGATTTTTGACGCACATTCGGCGCAAACACTGCCCCATATTTATACTTTGACGTCCGACGCAGCGGGCGTCAAAGTTCCACCATGTGCGCCATTTTTTAGAAGGGGGAACCAGCCTTGCTTTAATTATATGCAAGGTAGGCGTTCCCTTCTAAAAAATGACTTTAAGGCCTGTGCGCCTTATTTATACTGTGACGTAATTTTGACGCACAGCAGGGGGCGGGCCTTAAAAAATGGCGCCCAGCCTGATGGGTGCCGTTTTTTAACGCCTGGGTCAGGGTAGGCATTAAGGGACCTGTGGGCTCAGAAGGAGCCCAGAGGTGCCCTCCCATGCCCCCAGGGACACCCCCTGCCACCCTTGCCCACCCCAGGAGGACACCCATGGATGGAGGGACCCATCCCAGGGAAAGAAAGGTAAGTGCAGGTATGTATTTTTTTCCGTATTTTTTTTGTGGCATAGGGGGGCCTGATTTGTGCCCCCTACATGCCACTATGCCCAATGACCATGCCCAGGGGACATAAATCCCCTGGGCATGGCCATTGGGCAAGGGGGCATAACTCTTGTCTTTGCTAAGACAGGAGTCATTTCAATGGGGGTTGGGCGTAAAAAAAAATGGCGCAAATCGGGTTGAGGCCAAAATTTTGCCTCAGCCTGACTTGCCCCATTTTTTTACGCCCACGCTCCATTTTCCCCTACGCCGGCGCTGCCTGGTGTGAGTCATTTTTTTTGACGCACACCAGTCCGCAGCGCCGGCTAACGTCATTCAATAAATACGCCGCCCGCATGGCGCTTTGGAATGGCGTTAGCCGGCGGTAAAAATTTTTACGCACAACTGCGTTGGCGCAGTTGTGCGTCAAAAAGTATAAATATGGGCCTAAGGGCTACATGTATCAAATTTTGGTTTTGCGACTTGCAATTTGCGAGTCACAAAACAGAATGTAGTATAGTGTCAATGACACTAGTAGCGATTCGCAAGGAGGTCGCAAATGCCCACCTCATGATTATTCATGAGGTAAGTTGCAATTTGCGACCCCCTTGGGAATGGCGGCCCTCACAGGGATGGTGGCCTGCTGGAGACAGCAGACCCTCATGTCTGTGACTGCTTTTAAATAAAGCAGTTTTTATACCATTTTGCGATTCGGTAAAAAGTTTGTACATGGGAAAGTGCATTTTGCACGTCTCAAACAGCCTGATTAGCTGTTTGCGATGAGCAAAAGCCTTCGTACATGTGGCCCTAAAAGATTGTCTAATCAAAGTTAGATCCCTCTCTAAACATAAAACCCACATTTGAGATCTACTTGATGATAATTTGTGGTATATCTTGTTTCTAACTGAAACTTGGTTCAATGCTAGTTCTGGTCCCGATATCACCCTGGCCATAGCAGAGGGCTAATCAATTATTCATGTCGATCAATCAGGAGTTTCTGATGGTGGGTATGCCAATATCTACTGCTCATTCTCATGTATCTCTACTAAGCTGAAGCATTTGGGAGCAGTTCTTTTTCCTTAACAATTTCAGAAACATTTCCTTGTCAGTGCCTTGATACCCTCAGGTTTAGTGTGCTCTATAAATAATCAATCAGTCAAGTGCTTTAATTTATAGTCCCCCTAAAGCATCCTCCCATTCTATGAATGTACTTAACAATTCACTCATCTCTTTTTACCTACAATATGCACATTTTGTAGTACTGGGGGTATTAATGTACATACAGATGATCCTAACAATAGGTTAGCAGAGTAGCTCAAGGAATCTATGTCTGAAGGGCGTGGCCAAGAAGGCAACCGGACTGGAGTGCTGAGTGTAAAGCTCCGTGTGAGCCCCACAATTATCCTCATAAATCAGGATTCATCCGTACCCTCCGATCACTCGAGGGGAAGAGTTCAGCCTCCTGAACCCCGGGAGACGCCTCTGCTCCCGGAGAGACACCCGGTGAATGGGAGGCCGCATCGAGTGACTGCACAGCCCGAAGGGGAGCTGCGCCCGCGTGAGGTCCAAAGAAAGGGAGACGGCGCGGCATCTGGGCCAAATACCCATAGCACAAACTAAGAAATCCTGGGGTGGGAACTACTTCACTGTAAAAGCTGCTTGGCTATGGAACTCCCTCCCTCTTCAGCTTCGATATGAGACTTCTGAACTTTTATTTAGGAAGAAATTAAAAACTATTCTCTTTGCTGGCAACTCTCTGTTTTAATTCCTCTGTTTCATTTTTCTCTCGTGATCTTCCATGTACCCCATAGCTGGGAAGCCTTAGGGTAGCTACGCGCTCTACAACTCTTTAAACTAAACTAAACTAAACTGCAGCAGCCATCGGCGGTCCCCCTGATACCAGCGGGCACACCTACCTACCTGCTGCTGTTGCGGGGGTCCAGATGGACGCTGGTGGCCGTGCAGTGTGCAGTGTGGCGTGAACGCACTGCTTGGCCTGATGGTGAAGTGCGGCAGCGCGAGGCCAACGAAAAGTGAGGCGGCGCTGTGTTGGGCACTCTGCGACGGCCGCTGGTGATCCCCCCGGCACTGGGGAATGCGCTGACGCTGTAGCTGCGAGGACCCAGGCGGACATGGGTAGCTGCTTGGTGCAGCAAAGACGCACAGTGAGCCGGGCCTGAAAGTGACCTGTAGCCGCAGCCTGCAACAGCTCAAAGCCACACTGTCAACACACTCAATGCAATTTGATAAGGTATTACAGGACATCTCAGACATGAAGTCCTCCTTGGAAACCCGGATTGATACCATTTCCTCATACTCATACCAGACCCTCATAAACTAGCCAATCGGTCTAGAGACACGGAATACTCCCTCAGTAACGTGGACCCATCGGACCAGGAAATGCAGGAGCGGCTGAAGCGAGTGGAGGATTAGGTGGCCACACTTCAATGCAGGGCAGAGGATGCAGAACAACACTCTTGCAGCAATAATATCCACTCCAGTGCAGAATTATTCCTTAAAAAGCTGGCTTACTGACACAGTTGTGGAGGGCAAGGTCGCCAAATTCTTCTCCATTGAACGGGCGCACCGTGTCCCAGGGCGGCCCCTGCCGCCTGGTGCCCCACCGCGCCTGATTATAACCTGACTGCTTAACTACCGGGGCTAAGACTTGCTCTTGCAGAGGTTTCAGATCAAGAGTCCATGGAAATACGAAGACTGCACGATCACGGCCTACCCAGATTTTACCATGACAGTGCAACACCAAAGAAACTCCTACTCTAAGGTCAAGTCGCGGCTACGTGAAAAAAATTTGAAATATGCACTGCTGTTCCCAGCAAAGCTCCGCATGACAGATGGTGATAAGAAACATATTTTTCACACTCCAGAAGACGTCTGGACGTGGCTCCACGCTAAGAACCTAGAAGAACAACCGGGAGAGACCATGGAGAATATGCTTTGGCTTACGCCTAAAACACGAAAACAAAGAGGAAAACACTCAGGTCAAAGCCAAGTAAGGACCAGATGGAAGCAGCACAAGCGCAATCGGTCAAGGAGGCATCACTTTGCACTGCCAACCCCTGCTCATTGCTACACACCTAGCAGACACTCGATTCTGCTTCGGACACAAGTGGTTCCTCCTCTTCCACTGTACTTTCCCACCTGGGTCCACAGGTCACACTTCGCTCTGCAGATAAATAATAAAGATAACATCCTCTTTGGCAGTACTTGAACAAATACCAGGAAAGTACCTTGTCTGAGGGACCTCACATTGATTTGGAGGTAAGACATTGGGAGCAAAGACTCAGAGGCATGCCATAGCAGAATCCGAGAGGCCCACACTGCACCCACAAGAAACTCTTAATTGGTCATGCCTCCCCCTGTTGAATTTTCACATAAAGACATGATTGGAAGGCTAGTATCTGCTGTGCACTTGTTACTGAGGCCCTCATCATGACATTGGCGGTAAATCCTGATTACCGCCACAGTGACGGCTGCCAACATACCACAGCGGAGGCGAACATCTGTTCGCCAAATTATGACAAACACACACCAATCCAACAGAATACTGCCACATACACAAAACCGCCAGCCCAAAGGTCAGTTCTAAAGTGGCAGTAAGAACACCCATATTCTTACGCCAACAAATCACCACCCACCACATCATGATCCACAAATCATCACGGCGGACATTCAATGGCAGTAAACCAATGGCGGTACACACCGGCGCCCAAAATGGACACTCAAATACTAAACTACACAACATTGGCCAATTCCAAAAACATACACCTGACACTAATACACATACCACACCCACAGCACTATAAAACACACACCCTCATTACCCACAACCCTTTACAAATACAAATTATTGCCACCAAATTGACACCAAGGCCACTGCGGTAACTAGACACACACACCACATACACCCATACATCCCTCACGCACCCCACTTCCCACACCCAACCACAGTATCCAACACCTACACACTTACACACACCACACAAAACCCTTGTCCCCACAAAGGCACCCCCGTTTCGCAGATGAGGAGTTGCGGGTCATGGTGGAGGAAATAGTCAGAGTAGGGCCACAGCTGTGTGGTGCACAGGTGTAGGAAATATCCATTGCCAGGAGGATGGAGCTATGGTGGAGGATCGTGGACAGGGTGAATGCCGCGGGACAGCATCCAAGAACAAGGGATGACATCAGGAAGAGGTGGAATGAGCAACAGGGGAAGGTACGTTCTGTGGCAGCAAGGCACCAGCTTGCCATACAGAGCACTAGCGGTGGACCTCCACCTCCTCCCCCACAGTTCACAGCATGGGAGGACCAAGTCTTGGCAATACTGCATCCTGAAGGACTAACTGGAGTTGCCAGAGGACTGGACACTGGTAAGTCAACATTTACTACTGATCACCACCCACACCTGCATGCCATCTTACCCCCTCACCCTCACTCCCATCACTCCACTCTATCCAACACACTGCACCTACACTTATGACTAACCCCAATGCCAAGCCCTGCATGCTATACCAATGCATAGACAGCCCTCCCAGCCCCGCATGGACACCCATCACAAAAGCATGCACAGCATAGGGGAACTAACAATCTCACAATACTTCACCATACACAAACAAAGGTGGCAGGGCAAAAGCAACGAGAGGGGAAAGCGAGGGATGCACAATATGGCACATATATGAAGCATAATACATCACTTACATCCTACAGAGGTGCCCCAACCAACCTCAGCGAAGAGGAGGTGCCACGAAAAACCAATCCCCCAACAGAAGATGCCCCCAGTGAGGACAGTAACTCTGGACCATCAGAGACCACTGGTCAGTCGGTCACCCCAGCCAATTTCTAGTCAACCCCATCAGAGCCTCCCCCATCAGTATCCAACACCACAGCACCCACCCAGCGTCCCCACACCTCTGTCTCCAGGACAGGTCAATCAGCAGTTTGCCCACCTGTACAGGGACCCCAAGACAATAAAGGACCTGGGCACAGTGGCAGTGGGCACACCATTCAGGGGACACAGGCACAGGGCAACAGGGACACTGGGAAGACTGCTGTGTGCCAGGGGGAGGACAGGCCCAAGGAACCAACTCTCCAGGAGGCACTCACCAAGATCCGGGGGGCCTACCAACAATCCCAGGACACGATGGGCCAGATCCTCACCAACATGCAGGAGAACAAGCAGCTACAGGAGGAACACCATCAGGAGATCAGGGAGGACTATCAGGCTCTCAACACCACATTGATCTCCATAGCAGGGGTGCTGCCAGACATGGCCAACGTCATGAGGGAATCAACAGCACACCAGCGGGCCCCTACCACTAGCCAGTCTATTGATTAGCCCTCCACTACTGCTGCATCTAGTGGGCAGGAAAACCCACCAACAGGACCCACAGGCCACCAGCACCCCTCCCCCTGCAGAAGGTTAACCACCCTGCAAATGTTCACAGTGACCCCAGCAGAAGCCAGAGACACTTGCCAAGACCAAGACCACTGCCAGGAAATGAGACTCTCGTGATTGTCCCCCTTGTGTCCTACCCTGTCACCTTGTCCACTTTGAACTGCCTTTGCTCCCCTTCCTATGGCCCCTTAGACACTGGACCTGTGCTACAAACAGACTGGAACAATACCCTGGACTTTCCTCAACCATCACCTCGTTCCATTGCACTTTTCAGTCAATTATTTGCACTACAATAAACACTCTTGAACACAACTTGAGTGACACTGTTTTATGTGTTGAAAGTGTGCATTTATGTGAACAGTCACATCTAGTGCAAATGATCTGAACACTGTGATAGCATACAAATAATGACCTGTAGCTGTCTGTAGTAAACACATCATGACACTGTTGTCATATCACCAACATCCGTAAAATGATAAGCCATTGGTGACAGTAAGTTGAGATGCAAATTGAATGCCTTCTTGCTACAGCCACACAGGTAGATCAATAGTCAGAGCAATGGTCAGTTCCACTGTCTCATCTGTGTGTCATTGGAAGTATTGACGTATAACTGATGTTCTGTTGTCCACATCCTCTTCCTCTCTTTCCTCACCCTCACCGTCCTCAGGGTCCACTGCTGCCACAGGGTCATCTCCAGTCTCCTTCTCCTGCAGAAAAGGCATATGTCGTCTAAGGGCCGGGTTGTGCAACATGCAGCATGCCACTACTATGTGTCTGACCTTCTCGGGTGAGTAGCACAGGGATCCACCAGTCAAATGCAGGCATCTGAACCTGGCCTTCAGGAGGCTGAAGGACCTTTCGATTATTCTCCTGGTTCGCCCATGTGCATCATTATAACGGTTCTCAGCCCCTGTCCTGGCATTCCACACAGGTGTCAGGAGCCATGCTAGGTGTGGGTAGCCAGAGTCACCTCAAGTATTAAGGAGCAAAAATTTGCCTTACACAGTGCTATGTGGATAACACTTGAAGGCATACACTGACATACAGTGGGTGGGGACTCTGGCTCAGCAATTAGCCACAACCTGTGCCTCTGTAGTTGCGCCATCACATTTGGGATGCTGTAATTCCTCAGAACGAAGGCGTAATGCACCGACCAAGGATACTTGACAGTGATGTGGGAGATATACTGGTCCGCCAGGCACACCATTTCCACATTGAGTGAGTGGAAACTCTTCAGATTCCTGAACACCTGTTCAATCTGCTGGGGGGAACAAACGCTATATGTGTACCGTCAATCACCACAATAATATTAGGTATATGTCCCATTGCATAGAATCCCGCTTTCACAGTGGCCAAATCTTTCACCTGAGAGAAAAGAATGTAGCTGCACATGTAATTCCCCAAGGTAAACAATACCATTGCCAGCACAACTGAGAAGATTCCCTGTGACATTCCTGCTGCCAAGCCCACGGTCGCTTGGAAAGAACCAGTTGCCAGCAAATGAAGCACTGATAGAACCTGCACAAGAGGGGGGATTCCAGTGGGATGATGGATAGCTGATGTCAGATCAGGCTCCAATTGGGCACACAGCTCTGTGATTGTGGCCCTCTCCAGTCTATCGATGAGTATTATGTGCCTGTTCCCCAGTGTAGCCAAGTTCACAACAGGTCTGTACACAGGGTTTTTTTCTCCTCGTCCTATTCACCCACAGTGGTAGGTATCTTAGGGACACAAGAGTGAGTAAGCTGTCACAATTTGAACAAAGGAACCACCACCCTTGTGTGCATACAGCATTAATGTGATGGGACAGTGGGAATGGCAACGTATGTGCAATTTTCAGCAATAACGCAGTTATGGAAGATCTGAATGTAGTCCACCACCATGAAATGGCGACCACCTGTTCTGTATCTAGGGACAGGTGGAAGTGAGGTAATTCCGCTGACGCTGGGTGTCATGGCGGAGGGCAATCTTGCACCTCCATGCAATTCCTCATTGGCTAATATGGGGCTCTACGGAGTACAGTGTCTAATGGGGATCAGGGACGGCGGTGACGGTGTACACCGCCGCAGACGAGACCGCCATTTCCTGTCCATAACCTCACTTGATTCCTGACTGTCCAGAGGACAACACCTACACTGCATGTGCTACTGTGACCTGTGTCTGGAACCTACCACGGCCCGTGTGAATGGGGAAAGGGCCCCTGTCTTCACTTCGATAGAGTTGGAGCACTTTGTGGATGGGGTCCTGCACCATTATGGACAGCTGTATGGGCCTCTAGACCAACAGATGAGTACACCTTGGGCACAATGCATGTGGGAGGGTTGTGTGGAGATGTGTGTGCAGGCATTGTGTCATTTGTGGGGGGGATGTCTGGTGGTAGTGTACATGGTGTGCGCCAGGCGATGTGTGTGCCAATGGATTTGGAAACGGGATTTGTGGGCCATATGTGTGACAGGCTGAATTGCATGTGTAATGCTGTCCTCCTGTCTGTATTACCTCTGCAGGTCAGCGCCCATCAAAAGAAGGGATTGTGGCATGTCATCGCCAAGAACGTGCAGACCCTTGAGGTCTACGGGAGGCGCAGGAAACGATAGGAGGATCTGAGACCCTGGGCACGGAAGACTGCAGAGGCCCAGCTGGGAATGGCCTCCCAACGAGGAAGGGGTGCCTGTCGGAACCTGACACCCCTGATGGCCTGCATACTGGTGGTGGCCTAGCCAGAGCTGGATGGGCGCTTGAGGGCAGCCCACAGCCACAAGAGGGTAAGTACAGTGGGCATTACTACAATAACTGGTAGGTGGCATGGGATCCAGGTGGTGGGTGAGTTAGTGGGTGCCCATTAATGCCAGGACATACATTACCCTTGAGCTGGATCACGCTGCAATGGGTGTATGGCAAATGCAGGTACCCTAGCTTGTTTGCATTCCATGTCAGTCAGGGCTTTGTGGGTCCTAGGACGGGTGCAGTTGGCGGTGTTTGGCCCTCATCTTGCTGTGCCAACTAGCCAATTAAATGCCAGTGCAATGTATAGTGCTCAAGCCTGATCACTGTGTGTGACGGTGCTGTGTATGCCAACTGTGATGTTGGTTCTGTAACTGACCCAGTGCTCCCTTTCTCTCCCTTCCCCCCTTCCCCCCTTCTCCTTCTGTCATCCTGTTCATGTGTGCATTAGCATCATCTGGCGGAGGAGCCCCTCAGTAAGTTGACTGTGCCTGCTCACCCAGGAGGGTGGGCATCTCCTGCACTCCAGGCATCTCATGCCCTGCCCCAGTGAGGCCTGCTGCCCAGAATGAGGAGGCTATTGACCTCCGAAGATCCATCTCTGTAGGGCAGTCAACCATTGTGAATGCCATCCAGGGGCTGGCATCCCAGATGCAGCAATGTAATGCATTTCTGGAGGGCATCCACAGTGGATTGGTGGCCAAACAGAGATTGATTCAGGCTCTGGCCTCCTCTCTGATGGCAGCCATTGTCCCTGTTCCTACTGTTCCCCCCTCCAACTACCACTTCCCAGTCCCAGTCTCCTCAATCCCAACCCATCCCATGCACACATACAGACGAACATGCACAAAAGACATCACACAAGAGTGGCACAGTCAAACACAGGTACCACACTTCAGTCCACAAGCACACACATCCACTGTCTCCCCCTCCTCATCCTGCTCTACCTCCATCACAATCACGTCTACACTCACATGTGCATGCACTGCTTCAACAGCCACCACCTGCATCACCACAACAAGCAGCACACACACCTCACTAGCAGACACCTCCACAACATCCATCCACGCGGCCACTGTGTCCTCGCCCACCCTGTCTGGCCCCCTCCAAAGGACACAAACGCAGGCACTCAGAAACCCAACAGCCATCCACCTCACATCAGCACACTGCCCATGCACCTGCACCCAAGTCCAGAGCAGACGTACTGCTCCAACAACCACTCCCTTAACGTCCAGTCCCATCCCTCCTCCCGCCCCACCGTCCCTAAGAAGCTTTTGCTTGCCCAACTTGATCTCTTCCCTCCCCCTCGCCCCACGTCCTGCCCGTAAGAGCAGGGTCCCAACGACTCAGTCCAGCACCTCAGCCAAATAGTCCACGGGGACAGTAAAGGCACCTCCTAGTCGTGGAGGCAAGACAGTGAAGGATCCCACTCCACTAGCCAGGAAAGGGAAGGATCCCACTCCACCAGCCGGGACAGGGAAAGATCTCACTCCACCAACCAGGAAATGGAAGGATCCCACTCAACCAGCCAGGAAAGGGAAGGATCCCACTTCACCAGCCAGTAAAGGGAAGGACCCCACTCCATTAGCCAGTAAAGGGAAGGAGCCCACCCCACCAGCCAGGAAAGGGAAGGAGTCCACTCCACCAGCCTGGAGGAGTAAGGTTCCCAATCTACCACCAATGACAGCAAAGGTTCCCATTTAACCACAAACATCAGCAAAGGTTCCCACTTAACCACCAATGACAGCAGCAGGTCCCACTCAACCACCAATGACAGAAAAGCTTCTTACTCAACCACCAAAATGACAGCAGCGGGTCCCACTCAACAACCAATGACAGAAGAGGTTCCTACTCAACCACCAATGAAAGGCAAGAAGTCCTCACCTCCAGCTGAGACACAGCAGCCCTCACTTCCAGCAGAGGCTGCCCAGGAGACACCTCCCCCAGCAGAGACAATGCAGCCCTCACGTCCAGCAGAGGGCATGTATGCCACCCTCCAGGGACTGTTGTACTAGGTGCCCCCTCCAGAAGCAGTGGGCAAGTTCCCTACATCAGAGACTGTGATCTTGCACTCCCCAGCATTGGGAAATGGGCATGGAGCCCCCTCTGGAAGCAGTGGGCAAGTTCCACACCTCAGAGACTGTGACCTTGCACTCCCCAACATTGGGAAATGGGCATGGAGCCCACTCCGGAAGCAGTGGGCAAGTTCCCGACTTCAGCTGAGGTGCCCCCCAACCCCCCCCCCTTCCCTCTGTGGTGCCTGTCCACTTCGAGATGTTGCCCTTGCACAGTTTTGTGCCGAGTTAGTCAGGATCAAGTTGGGGCTTGAACTGTGCCCTGTGGCCATGTGGGCCTTATGTACTTTGGACTGGGCAGTGGCCCTTTCTGGACAATTGTTCATGTATCTTTGTTCTAAAATTGGTTCATATGGTGGCTGTTGCCATGCAATTACAATTTCAGTACTGCTAACCTGTAGTCCTTGTATTATTATGCTGTGTGTCCTGTGCCATTGGTTTACATCTGCAGCTGGTTGTGTGTATGGTGTGTGTGTCTAGTGTGTATCGTGTGTGCGTGTGTCACTCTCCTACTCCTCGCTCCCTCCCTTGTGTGCTAGGCAGCTGTACTCACCGTCATCTTCTTCGTCGGCATTGGTGTTGGTGCTCCAGGTGGAGCATGGCGTAGAAGAGCATCCTGAAGACTTGAAGTTACGGCTCCATGGCGGCATTGATCTTCTCTGTGTCTCTGTTGGTGAGTCTTTGGTCTTCTGTGCAGTGTTTCTGCCAGGCTTTTGATGGCGTTGGTACCGCCCCGGAAATTGTGGCGGTTTGCAGTGTCATGATATGGTGGGAGGTACGTTGTCTTCCGCCTGGCTGTTGATGGCTACCGCCGTGGTGCGTGGGTTAATGCCCTGGCGGATGGTGTGATACATTGGCTGTCTATGGGAGTTATCACCACCATGGTCTTAATTTGGGGGTAATTAACGCCAGCCTGTTGGCGGTATTTCTCCCACTTTAACAGTCACTGTCAATGTCATAATGACCACCTTAGTTTGTTAAGGGGTGGCATGAGGTTGTTCCACACTCAGGCCTGGGGAATGGGCATTCTTCACTTTGATTTATTGGTTTGTTTCACACTGTCTGGAGATTCAAATAGTGGCGGCAGGAGTCAGAGGGGAGGATACCGCACGGGGGATCAGTGACCTACTGAATATGGACACATTTACCTGCTACTTATGGCTACTATCTACAATGTGCTTACATGGAATGTTAGGGGCGTAGCTACGCCAACAAGAAGGTATAGGATTTACGCACACCTTAGGCGACGGCATATACATATGGCCTGTCTACAGGAAACTCACCTTACTAAGAATGAACTAGATAAGGTGAGCAGAAGATGGGATGGGCAAATGTATGGCACAGGATATTCTGCTTATGCACAAGGGGTCCTTATCTGGTTTGCCCCTGAGCTCCCTTTTGTGAAGGAAAGGGTTTTGGTTGATGCTGAAGGCCACTTTGCGGTAGTCGAAGGTACCCTACACCGACGCCCATTTTACTTCATATATGTATATGAACCAAAGTGCAAGCTACCTTCCTGGACTCTCCGACACCTTCCACATTCTTAATGCCATAAGCAGCAGGGATATTGGGAGGGGGCTTCATTTGTATACAGGATATGGACTGGGATAGATCATTTCCTCCCCTACTAGGCACAGCGGGCATTCACACCACAAAACATTTTAGGCAGTGGTCCAGGACCATGGACCTCCATGATGTCTGGCGGGTGGGTCCCCCGGAGGAGAGTGAATACTCCTACTATGTACTAGGGCACCAGGTCTACACAAGCTTAGATCACCTTTTTTGTAATTCGGAGTGCTGGCCATTGATATGTACATCTGAATACTTGTGCAGAACTCTTTCGGATCATAACCTGCTCAAGGTCACCTTTCAATGAGGAGGGTCAAGACCAGTTATTCCTTCCTGGTGCCTTCCGCACCAAGGCCTTGTATGATACTGTGTTTCGCACCACAATAGCCGCACAGATAAGGAATGGTTTCTTACCTGTAACTCCAGTTCTCTCGTAGGGGTATTTCCATGATAGACATAAGCACTGAATAGTTCTGCGTGCCTGCGGGGACCCCGGAGCACTGTTCTGTAATGTATTCTTAAGTGTAGATGTTAGCCTTTCTTGAAAAAAGGCCTGTTAAACCACTTAAGAATATCAATGTGCAGCCCAGGTGAAAAGCTTCACAGGCCAAATTGACAGCTGTAGTATAGATACACCTTTAAACACATATTTATTCTAGAAATATAATAAAAAATATATTCTCAAACTTTATATACACCTCCAAATGAGAATAAAACAATGCAGGACAGTGTAGCCCATAGGCTGCCATTATACAGGATGTAAATAGAGCTGTGCCTTTAAGAAAGGAAAGTCTTCCTGTATCCCATCATGCACAGCAAAAGGCAGTTGCCTCAGTTCTTTTTGTAGGCTTGTAACATGACATGAAGAAACATGAACATTCTTTGTAATATCAACATCGTTATCATTATAGCAACATGTTCTATGTCAAGTCCACCAGGGAGGAGGGAGGGTTGCTTATGTCTATCATGGAAATACCCCTACGAGAGAACTGGAGTTACAGGTAAGAAACCATTCCTTCTCTCGTAGGGGATTTCCATGTATAGTCATAAGCACTGAATAGATTAGCAAGCCCATCCCCATAACCGCGGTGGAGTAGACAGAAAAAATACTGAAACCACAAATTATGCAAATAAATTCTTAAGAGAGGCCTGTCCGACCTGCGCATCTGCCCTAGCATCTGAATCAAGGCAGTAATGCTTAGTAAAGGTATGGGCCGATTTTCAAGTGGCATATTTCTGACAAAGGAATATTTCTCTTCCCTCTAGTAGAATGGGCTTTTGGTTTGCCCTCAAGCGATTGATTTGCTAACTGATAACAAAAAACGATACATGAGACAATCCACCTGGATAAGGATTGTTTGGAAGTGGCCAACCCAGTTCTAACCGGGCCATAGTTAATAAACAGTTGCTGTGATTTACGCAAGCATTTTGTCCTGTCCAAGTAAAATTTTAAAACCCTCTTTACGTCGAGAGAATGTAGAGTTCTCTCGGAAGGGGTAGACGGATTTTGGAAGAAAGTTGGTAATTAAATGGTTTGGTTTACATGGAAGTCTGAAACGACTTTAGGTAAAAAATTTGGATGTGTCCTCATAACTACTTTCGAAGAATGAAAAACCGTATAAGGTTCTTGAGCGCAAAGGGCCTGGATCTCACTGACCCTTTGAGCTGATGTGATTGCAACCAAAAAAGCAGTTTTCCACGTAAGATGTTGGAGTGATGCTTTATGTATTGGTTTAAACGGAGGTAGCATCAGACGCGAGAGGACAATATTCAGTTCCCATGGAGGAGATGGTCTTCTTATGGGAGGAAAGACCCTCCAGGAAGTCTTTTATGATTGGAATCCTAAAGAAAGAGGTTAGGAAGGGCTCTTTCTATATGCCGTTAGAGCCGCCAGGTGTACTTTTATTGATGACAATTGCAATCCAGACTTTGCCAAACCTAATAAGTATGGCAGAATAGTCTCCTCTCCACAGGATATTGGGTCAACATTGTTGTCCAAGCACCACACGCAGAACCTTTTCCATTTGCATGCATAAGCTGTTCTTGTGGAGGGGCGCTTTGCTTCCTTCAGAACCTCCATGCAGTCCTGAGGAAGGTTCAGGTGACCATATTGTACTAACTCAGGAGCCATGCTGCCAAATTCAACGATGAGAGGTTGGGATGAGATATCTGGCCTCAGAACTTCGTGAGAAGGTCTGGGCGACAAGGCAGCCTGATGTGTGGTTTGAGTGACCGGTGAAGTAGGTCTGGAAACCACCACTGGCGTGGCCATTCCGGGGCAATGAGAATCATCCTGGAGTGAGCATTGGATAGCTTCAGGAGGACTGCCGGTATCAGGGGAAGCGGTGGAAAGGCGTAAAGAAATGCTCTTGACCAGCTTATCCACAGGGCATTCCCCAGCGTTCCTGGATGGTAGTATCTGGAGGCGAAGTTTTGGCATTTTTTGTTTTCTGGGGTTGCGAATAGGTCTATAGAGGGGGTAACCCACATGGCAAAAATGGAACGGACAACGTCGTCATGCAAAACCCATTCGTGGTTTTTGTCCATTGTGCAGCTAAGGGCATCCGCTTGAACATTCTGTATGCCCGGAAGGTGAGTTGCCACTAGTGAGAGGTTCCTGGCAAGGAGCCAATGCTAGATTGTTTGAGCTTCTGTCGACAGAGTCATGGATCTGGTGCCTCCTTGTTTGTTTAAATAATACATGGTGACCACGTTGTCCATCTGGAGAAGCAGAGTTTTTGTCTTCAGAGATGGGAGGAAGGCTTTGAGCGCCAGATGGACTGCGCGAAGCTCCAACAGGTTGATGTGATACAGTCGCTCTTTCTGTGACCACTTGCCTTGGACTCGAAGGCGATCCATATGCGCTCCCCATCCGAGCAGCGATGCGTCTGTGACAATGGTTTGGGTTGGCGCCTGTTGTTGGAATGGAATCCCCTCCAGAAGATTGTTGGGCGAACACCACCACTTGAGGGATTGTAAGGCGTGGGGAGAAAGAAGGACACTGTTCTCCCAATCGTCCACTAGTTGACCCCATTGATCCTCCAGACATTCCTGTAAGGGTCTCATATGGAGGCGAGCATTGGGAATGAGATTGATGCACAACGCCATCGAGCCCAGGAGAGAGGATATCGCTCTTGCAGTGGTCTGAGGTGTTTTCTGGAGCTGCTGGCACTTTTGGAGGATTGATAATTACCGTTCCTCCGAAGGAAACACCTTTCCTTGTTTGGTATCTATGATGGCACCTAAGTAATGCAGCCTCTGAACAGGCGTTGCTGTGGATTTGGGGAGACTGACTTGAAGGCCCAGGCTCTGGAGGAGCTGATGAGACCAGTTGAAATGCTGTTGAGCCTCTAGATAAGTGGAAGCTATTATGAGCCAATCGTCTAGATAGGGGTAGACGAATATTCGATGTCTCCTCAAATGGGCTGCCACCACCGCCATACATTTGGAAAAAGTTCTCGGTGCTGATTTGAGGCCGAAGGGTAGTACCGTAAATTTGTAATGACTTTTTCCAACGATGAATCTTAGGAACTTTTGATGTTTCTCGATCACCGGAATGTGAAAGTAAGTGTTGCTGAGGTCTATCGCACAGAGCCAGTCGCCCTGAAGAAGTTGAGGGTAAATTTGGTGCAAGGATAGCATCCTGAATTTTTCTCTGCGAATCCACTTGTTGGCTACCCTTAGGTCTAGAATGGGACAAAACTCTTTTTGTCTTTCTTTGGTACCAAAAAAAACCTCGAGTAGATTCCCTTTCCGTGCTGATGGATCGGGACGGGTTCTATTGCTCTCTTTTGTAATAGGATTGCTACTTCTAATTGAAGAGCGTCGAGGTGGTGACTCACTGGTTTGGGTGGAATAGACAGCGGAGGGCTGATGAACCTGAGTGAGTAGCCATTCCGCACAATATTCAACACCCAGGCGTCTGACGTGATGCGTTGCCACTCGTCCAGATGATTTGAGATACTTCCCCCTACCGGAGTGGGTAACGGAGGAGGGGGAAGCGAGGATTCAGGGCTTAGACACTGGTGCCTGACGAGTTGTCTGGGTTTGCGGTGTAGTGCGACCCCTTGCCGACTTTCGTTGTGTGGAGAAGGTTCTTTGATGCTGTTGCTGGGGTCTTGAAGACATCCACTGTGGCGTTTGATATCTGTGCGTAAAGAGCCTTCGTTGGTAGGGATGGAATGTTTTCCGTTGCTCTCTCGGTCTCTCGATGCCCACCGCTTTCAGAGTGTCTAGTTCAGTTTTCATTCTCGACATCTCGTCGTCAGCATGAGAGCCAAACAAAGTGGAGCCTGAGAAGGGCAAATTTTGAATTCTCTGTTGTGCCTCTGGTTTAAGAGACGTCAGGCGTAGCCAAGCGTGTCTTCTTAAGGCCACTCCATGAGCGTAATTATGTGCGGATAGCACCGAAGAGTCGGCAGCAGCGCTTATCACTTGATTGGAGACCATGGCACCTTCACTTACGATCTCCAAAAAATCTTCTCTTTTCTCTTTAGGGAGATGTTCCGCAAACTGCAGCACGCAGTCCCAAAGGGCACGATCATACCTGCCTAACAGCGCAGTAGCGCTGGGTGCTTTCATCGTGATGGCTAAGGTAGAGCATACTTTGTGACCTGCAGCATCAATCTTTCTACTCTCCTTGTCCGGTGGTGAGGAGGAAGATGGAGATGTAGAATGCAACTTTTTTGCAGCCACTATGACCACCAAGTCAGGCACCGGATCCGACCTTAGGAATAGAGAGTCCTGCTCCGGGGGGCGATATTTCTTTATAAGCCTGGAAGGAGCAGTTTTAGCTGTGGGCGGTGTTAAAAATATATCCATTGCCGGTTCAAGAAGCCCTGGGACCAGTGGTAGTAATGGTCTTGAAGATGCCCGCTGGTGTAATGTCTCGAAAATCACAGATTTCGTTGGAGCGGGCACCGCCAGCGGTATGTTTAATTTGGTAGCACCGCACACCAGGACCTCTTGGAAGGTATTCACGTCGTCTATGGGAGAAACTCTCGGAGACGGTGAGTCAAATAGGGTTGGAGAGTAATCCCTTGTGGACGAAGAGAAATGTCTATGGTGGGAACGAGGAGATCTTTGAACTGATTCACGTCGACGATGGTGTTGAGAGGAAGAAGAGCGTCTCGAAGAGTGTCAGGAATATCTTGTGGATTCCGCTGGAGTCACTGGGACGGACTCTGAAGGAGGAGCCTGCGGAGTAGCTGTAGGTGCCAGAGGTGTCTGTGGCAGAGGTGACGGCTGAGGAGACGGCTGAGGTGAAGTCGGTAGAAGAATGAGAGAAGCCGAGGATTCTGAAGTGGTATAAACCCTCCTAGGCCTCTTTGAGTGTCTCCTCGACGTCGACACACTTCTCGACATCGAAGTACGATGACGACAAGTACCTCTCGGCGTTGACTCCTCTCGACGCTGAGATCCTCTTGACGTTGATCTTCCTCGACGCCGATGAGATGACGGTGAGCGTCTTCGACGACGAGTGCTGTCCACCGACGTTGATCGTCCCCATTGTGTCGACGGTGACCTGGACCAAGACCTTCTTGACGGCGAGTGTCTACGCCGTCTCGACGGCGATACGGCTGTCGATGTCGAGCGATGTCTCTTCCTCGACGGTGAGCCGGTCCTCGACGGCAAACATGTTGGTGCCGTTCCCGGTCTCGACGTCGATGCTCTCGACATCGTCGGAGACCTATGGCGTTTGTGAGCAGGTCTGGCAACTGCTCCAGAGGACACAGGGAGAGCCCTGGTAGAAGACTGACCTTCTCCTCGCTCTGTGGCAGATTGCCCTCTTCTTCTCCTGTCCTCTCTTGCCTGAAGCTGAATTTTCTCCCTGTCGCGAAGAGTTCTTCTGGAGAAAGTCAAAAAGTGTAGGCATTCTAAAGACAGCAAAAGTTTAAATTTCTGTCAGAATTTGACAGTAAAGGTTAGCAAATGTTAACTCTAGATGAAAAATGTTGAGTGAAATTGAAAACCAAAGAATTTTGATTGAATTTTCTGTCAAAAAAGCTTTGTAAGGTAGAGCTCAATGCTTCAGGGTCCTGTCAGAAGGAGCCGGAAAAAAGAACTGAGGCAACTGCCTTTTGCTGTGCATGATGGGACTTTCCTTTCTTAAAGGCACAGCTCTATTTACATCCTGTATAATGGCAGCCTATGGGCTACACTGCCCTGCATTGTTTTAGTCTCATTTGGAGGTGTAAATAAAGTTTGAGAATATATTTTTTATTATATTTCTAGAATAAATATGTGTTTGAAGGTGTATCTACACTATAGCTGTCTTTCTTTCCAACCTCAAGAATAAACAATTTGGCCTGTGTAGCTTTTCACCTAGGCTGCGCATTGATATTCTTAAGTGGTTTAACAGGCCTTTTTTCAAGAAAGGCTAACATCTACACTTAAGAATACATTACAGAACAGTGCTCTGGGGTCCCCGCAGGCGCGCGGAACTATTCAGTGCTTATGACTATACATGAAAATCCCCTACGAGAGAACTACTTATTTCACTGAAAGCATGGGAACTGAAACAACTAGAGTAGAATGGGAAACTATGAAGGTTACTATACGAGGATGTATGTATCTCTACCTCGTGGGGGGCGTGCAGCCCACTGGCCTGCAGTGTGCTGGGGCTGGAGACACTTTTAAACGTGACAGAGCGGGAGGCAGTTGCATCACCCCAGGCCAGATCAACATTGGCCCCACTGCATCGCAGATACTGGGAGGAACATCAACATTTGAGTGACCTGGACTATAAAGTCCTGATGGCACGCTGAGGGTGACAAACCTGGTAGGGTGTTGGTGTGGCTGTTGTGGACGGGAGTTCCCAAAACACTGATAGGGGCTGTCCGGGACCAAAATGGGGGATGTTAAAAAAAAACTCAGATAGACATTAATGATGTGTTTACTAAATACTATGTTATATTAATCTCCTGGGGACGCGCCCTTACAGCTCGTAGAGGAATACCTGCTGGATGGGTCACTTCCCACTTTAAATCTCCTACAGCGTCAGGAACTGGAAAAACCCCTTCAATTACAGGAAATTATGACAGCTACCGACAGATAGCATGCTGTAAGATACCGGGCACTGATGGGTTCCCGGTTGAATTTTACATAGTAAATAGTGTCGCCCTTGCCCTGTCCCTTTTATAGGTCCATAGAGAAGCGGATGAGCGCGGCACTCTCCCTGCCTCACTCAGAGAACCCCTAATTATTGTCCTACTAAAACTAGGCAGAGAACCCATGGAGGGAGTTCTTACTTGCCACTATCCATGCTAAATATAGATTATAAAATACTGAGTAAAGTCCTTGCTAATAGGCTACTCCCCCTGCTGAGAACCTTATTTCATTCGGAACAGAATGGCTTCATACTGGGTAGAGCCCCTCATTTCAACATCAGACGTCTGTGCCATATTGTTGATGCCTCAGAAGCGAAACCGGGCATCCCAGTCGCGGTGTCCTTAGATTTTGAAAAGGCATTTGATGCAATTAATAGGATTGGCCAACTACGGGTTCAAGTTTTTGGAATGGACCCCAACTTCCTGCGATAGGTTAAGCTGTTGTACACTACTACAAAAGCTCAGGTCCAGACAGGCCAATGTATATCACGCTCCTTTATAATAGGACGTGGCACTTAGCATGGTTGCTCTTTGTCACCAGTGCTGTTTGTCTTAGCCATGGAGCCTCTCGCTGCCATAATACGCAAGAAGGGACCGGACTACGGAGTCCGGGTGGGAACTGCCTGGCATATCGTCTACTTATATGCTGATGACGTTCATATTTATATGCTGGACCATGCCTCGACTTTAGCAGACTTCTACAATGCACTTGCACAATCTGGCAATGTAACAGGCCTCAAAATTAATTGGGGGCAAGTCCTGCATCTTCCCATTGCGATGGGTCTAGCAAGCCCAGCGCCACTTACTGATGGCTGACCTCCTACCCTGGGCCTGTGACACCTTCTGATATCTAGGGGTGAATGTATATCACACTACCAAGGATCTTTGCGGCCCAGATTCCCCTATGGAGACCTACCAGCCCTAAACAAGCTCCTAGACATATATGACTCAATGCCATGGCGGGATGCTACACTGCCCAATTGGGCGCATTGTATCAGGAGGGTGCCCTGCTCTCTTTTCCCAACATATGTGCTCAATATGATATTGGAGCTGGCCATTTTTTATGCGACACGGCACTCAGGGCAGGAATTGTGAGCATCTGGCCTCAGTGACTGGCGGACCCACCAACACACCTGGGACTCCAATATATACTAACTCATGGTATGGGCCGTAAGACAATTTCAACTTTATACACAGCATTACGCAATGGCAAGAGGGCCCCCCCCCGAAAGCGCTGGGAGGAGTCCCTGTCCATGCAACTCACACCCCAGCTATGGAGCATGGCCCGTGAGCAAGTCCCACAAAACTTCCTTAATGCGCGCCTGAAATACACACAAGTTAATTACGTGCACCAGACTTATATCACCCCCCATCGCCTTAGCAAGAGGTTTCCTGCGACACAACGCAAATGTCCTAGATGTAATTTAAATGGCGTGTCATTCATCCACTTTGTCTGGGAGGTCTCCCACTGCAGCGCGCATGGGGTCAGGTAATGGAACTGATGTCGGATATCATGGAGGTCCAGATCCCCCCCCTACAGTCCGCTGGTTTGCTTACTGGGTATAATGTTGTGCACTAAACACTACCTGAAATGTGCAGCCCTAGAGACTGTATTATACAAATGCCTCATTGTAATGCAGTGGAACGCCCCACAACCCCTGCCAGTAAATAACTGGCTTAGAGCAACTAACAAGTGGGCAGTGGCTGAGTCTGAGGTACGATGCCAAGGACTGCAAGGGACTGCTACTTCCATCACAGCCTGGGTGCGGATACATACTACAAATATCTCAGAAGATAAGATTTGCTGAGTTGGAGCGACACTAACATTGGGTGGTACCACAGGGTGCCCAATTGACATTTGGCATAGATCGGAGCCACTGATAAGGGTGCCAGATGGGTGCCAGATGACGGGTGCTGGTCTACCCTGATAGCCCACACTTACAGGTCACATGGGCCATGCACTTCCCTCCAAACCCCGACAATAATAAGGCACATTCCCCCAGCTGCTTGATCCAGACAGATGTTTGTTTGTTATGCAAAGTTGCAACGTTATTTGATTACATTGTTGTAATTAGATTTCTTTAATTGGCAGATCCTGTGACTATCTTGTTGTGTCGGGACCTTTCTTTCACTAGGCACACCTATCGCCACTTCATAGTCCTTGGACTCATGTTCAGCATCCGTTGCGATACCGGCTGTACTTCATGTCATTTGCAATGTTACGTTGCCTATATACTATGGCCTTCGTATTACTGCTCTGTATATGTATATAAACCAAAATGTCAATAAAGAAATATTTAAAAAAATAAAAAAAGGAATCTATGTCTGACCTTAATCTTATAAAGGTTGTCAAGGATCCTTCTCACATTAAGGGTCATAACCTTGACTAGATTTTTTTCTAGCGACTCTTTGGTTGTGATTGGCCCACCTCTTCAACGCTACTAGACTTCTAGTGCCTTGATTAAGTTACGAAATTTTGCTAGCGGAATCAGAATTTATCATCAACAAAGTTAAGTCTGGATCCCCTCTTAATCCATACCCTTCTCACATATTACCCAAGGCAGCAACTGCAATTAACCTCAAGATTAACACTCTTTTTAATCTTCCTTTGGAACAGGGTGAAGTTGCTTGCTATCTCGAAAGAAGGCACCTGTAGTGACTTTTAAAACAAATAATGCTGTTCCACTCACTCAGAGCAATTACAGACCAACTTCCCTCCTCCCGATTTTAGAGACAATGGTGGAATCCTTGGTAAATTGCCAAATAACCAATCATGTTGAGTGGAATAACAGTCTCCATCCTTCTCTACCTGGTTTTTGTGCAGGGATTAGTACAGAATCCACCCTTTTGGAGGTCACTGAATACATCAGAATGAACCTGCACCTGGGTTGTAAGGCAGTGGTCATTTTACTAGATATTTCCGCTGCATTTGATACAGTATCTCACAAAATCCTCATGAAGAGATTGAAATTGTAGGAATGGGGGAGGACGCAGTGCATTAGAATGGCTCTCTTACTATTTATCTGGAAGACAACAAGCAGTACTATTTTTACCGTTTACATCTCAGTTTAGATCCATAAGTTGTGATGTCAGCTTTGAGCCCTATTCTCTTTAACATCCACTGGCTTAGGTTGCGCAGCTCCAGGGTCTGAACATTGTATCATATGCAGATGATGCACAACTTATGTTGGCATTTCAACAGCTGGACAACTCTGGGGTTAGTGATTTTCAGGGATGCCTTATTGCTGTTGCCTAAGGGATGTTCAACAGCTGTTTACAACCTAACTCTGACAAAACTGAAATGTTAGTACTTGGTAGACCTTCCCCAGTCAATGCCACAAGACAATAGGCTACCAAACTGTGGCAAGCACTGACCCCCTCAACAGTCTCCAGGAATCTTGGGATATTATTGGATACAGCATTATCTTTCAAACTCCAGGTCAATGCTACAGCTGCTACTTGTTTTGGGCTTCTAAAATGACTCAAAAAGTTCTTAAAATATCTCCCTCTGATTACCCGGAAGGGGATTGTACATGCTTCATTGCCGGGAATTGTACATTCTACTGTTTCTCTCATGATCTTTTTAGTTCCACAAGGCTGCTTATGAAGCAGCAGTTGCGCTTTATAACTTTCATTCCAACTATTCAACCAACTCTAAAACAAGATAAACAAACATCCAAAAGTAATGTCCTCTGTATCGTAACGGAGAAGATCCTGCACAGATACATTTGTCATGTCCATCCCAGACCCTGAGTCAACAGGGAGTAGTAAAGTCAAAATCTCTGGAAGTTATCGTCATTTGTGTGTGAGCAAGTGGCCCTCCGGGGACCCACATTCCCTCTGGCTTTGTGGGTGACAAAATAGTTGTTTTTAACTTTTTGAACAGTCTTCTCGTTCTCTAAGCTGAGGAAGGGTTAGTTGCAGCTCTTCTGCATTGTCAGTGGTTGTCGGGGGCTCCAGGTTGTCTCTGGCAGTCTGACATAAGTAACATATGAATCTCTCCTTGCTGGCCTCTAGCTCCTCAGTATCAGGCCTTTAAGACCGGCGGGCCAGACCGACCGTGGTCCATGTGCCCTTCTGTGCCTGCCTCCCCTCCAACAGGATTTTGGTGATTCACTCGGGGTAGCTATATTCAGGAGTTTGCAAGCTGCCTCCAGTTAGGTAATGGATCTAGCTTTACCTTCCCTATGGAAGAGAAGCCTGACAAGGTGGCCCATCTGTACTTGATCTACGCTGATCTCAAAAAGTCTTACTTGATCTACGCTGATGGCAAAAAGTATTTGACGGGTTTAAAAGAGCTGCGCTAAGCCAGAGTGACAAGTCCTGGAGAAGTTGCAGTGTGACACCATTCAAAGAGATCAGGCTCTTCTTGTGGGCTTTGGACATGAGAGATTCTTTGTCCTCAAAAAAATGAACCCGTGTAAGTACATATGGTGGTGAAGCTCTGGCTGGGCGCCTCAAGACTACTCTGAGTCTCATACAGGCAGATATGTGATCAAGTCAGCTGCTTCAGGATGTCCCTAAAAAGGTCCTGGACATATTCAGAGAGGTCTGGGGGCTGAACTTCCAGGAGGATGACAAGTATGCAGACATTGTTCCAGTATGATCTATTCTCTAGGTCCTCACACTTATCTTGGAGTTGCTTGTGATACTGTTCCAACAGGAGAATCCGTAGAAGTTTCTCACAGCTGTCCACCTGTTCATACAAGCCCTTCTCCACCTCCTCCACTCTGGAGCCCAAATCAGAGACATCTCTGCGCTGCTCCTTTAAGTCGCCGCGCAGGTCTGACTTGAGCATGAGGATTTCATCCTTAAGGTCTTAGGAGGGAGCCAAGTCTTAGGTTATATTTGAGCTCGCCAGTTGGGCTTCTCTACCAAATAATCCCCTATGGGGAGTCCGCATGTGTGGAGGAATCCCCCGTCTGTGGAGCCCTGCTGCTGCATCGATTTAATAGAGGTGTCTCCTGTCATGGCCAGACCATATGAAGCTAGCTGTCACCTTTCTTGGTGGTGTTTGTGCTGTGCAAGGCTTGAAGCGCCTTTAGGCATACGAAGAGAGTGCACTGGCCTTTCAAGGGGGGGAGGAGGAGGGAGTCGGCCTGAGGGTCCCTTGCTCTCTCCCCGGTCTTCATCTCAATGTGGATAACGAGGAGCGGCCACAGGGGCACACTCTCGCGCAACAGTCCAGGCTTCGGCTTGGTGCAACCAAAATCTCTTGTGTAACTGAGCGGGCCTGATGTCAGCCAAGGAAGTCCCACATTCAAATCTGTGTAGCCCAGGGCACGGGGGAGGAGTGTAAGGTAAGCCTCTATTTTGGAGTCCTAAGGGCCTTGGGACTACTCCAAGCAGGCTGGTTCACCACAGTCGAACAGGAACCCCCTCTTGCCATGCACACCTCGTGGTGCCTGTTGGTTCATGGTAGACTTACCTGAGAGAACGCCAAGGTGCCTCCCTGGCTCAGGAGAGGCAGGAATGCACTAACAGTGTTGTTAAAACAATTATTTGTAACAAATGGACCTTTTCTAATACTTAAAAAAGTTGGAGAATAAAAATACTCCAAATATGTGAATCTGTGTATTTTTGGCTGCACAACAATGCATAATTGGTCATGCGGTTTTACAGCATACATGTCAAAGGATAACATTTAATTTTCACCACACTTAAAATATATATTTTATTTCTCACTAGAAAACACTACTGCACCAGAGAGTGTTGAAAATGAAGATGACAATGTTGAAAATATTGATGATGAAGGGGTGAGTGAAACATCTGTCGTCGAATATCTCAGTAGCAACTTACAAGCAGAACAATCATCAGTAATGCCACATGAACCTCATGGACATATAAAATCTCCAAGATGTCAAACTACGAAAGATAATTACAAATATTACTTCTTCAACAAGACACATTATGGCGGTCATTCTGACCGCGGCGGTCGCCGCCCGCCAAGCGGTTCCCGCCGAAAGACCGCGGCGGCCATTCCGGCTTTCCCGCTGGGCCGGCGGGCGACCGCCATAAGACCTCCGGCCGGCCCAGCGGGAAAGCACCTTCAACAATGAAGCCGGCGGAGTTGAAGGTGTGCGACGGGTGCAGTGGCACCCGTCGCGATTTTCACTGTCTGCAAAGCAGGCAGTGAAAATCTTTGTGGGCCCCCAGGGGCCCCACGGCACCCGTTCCCGCCATCCTGGTTCTGGCGGTGGACACCGCCAGAAACAGGCTGGCGGGAAGGGGGTCGGAATCCCCATGGCGGTGCTGCAAGCAGCGCCGCCATGGCGGATTCCCTGGGCCAGCGGGAAACCGGCGGGAAACCGCCGGCTCCCCTTTTCTGACCGCGGCTTTACCGCCGCGGTCAGAATCGCCCAGGAAGCACCGCCAGCCTGTTGGCGGTGCTTCCGCCGCCCTCCGCCCTGGCGGTCATGGACCGCCAGGGTCGGAATGACCCCCTATGTGAAGCAGACTGTAGTGAAATCGCAGAGCAATATAAGGCCACGGAGAGCAATGTCTCTTAATTTAGGAGCAGAATTACAATCTCCTCGAACATTTCGAAACATTAAGAAATCTATGCTGCAATTACAAAAGCAACAAAGGCAACTGCCCTCTTCTGGGGCAAAAATTAAGTGCCATTGACAAAATCATAACATGTGGCTTTAAACACATTCCTGAGTCACATGAGACTATGGGGATCATTCCGACCCCGGCGGGCGGCGGGCGCTGCCCGCCGGGCGGAAACCGCCCAAACACCGCCCTGCGGTCAAATGACCGCGGGGAGCATTCCAACTTTCCCGCTGGGCCGGCGGGCGATCTTCAAAAGATCGCCCGCTGGCCCAGCGGGAAAGCCCCAGCAAAGATGAAGCCGGCTCTGAATGGAGCCGGCGGATTTGCTGGGGTGCGATGGGTGCAGTTGCACCCGTCGCGATTTTCAGTGTCTGCCAAGCAGCGCCGCCGTGGAGGATTCCCTGGGGCAGGGGAAAACTGGCGGGAAACCGCCGGTTCCCCTTTTCTGACCGCGGCTTTACCGCCGCGGTCAGAATTGCCCCAGAAGCACCGCCAGCCTGTTGGCGGTGCTTCCTCCGTCCCCGGCCCTGGCGGTCCATGACCGCCAGGGTCGGAATGAGGCCCTATATGTACTTAAACTAGTGCAATAACAGAGGCTATATCCACACTATGTAGAATAATGAATTCTGATAGATGTGATGGCCAATGTCCGCGTATGCAGTAACTAATAGACTGCAAGGATTTGGTAGCTCTGTAGGTCACCTTGCTACCTCTACAAGTCTTATCTCGAAGGTGCCTGCCTTTACAAGTAGAAATCTGACATTTTAGCAGAGATGTTGCTAAAGGCCTAGAAAAATATAGTAATATGCCTAATGAAATAGAAAATACACAATCATGAAGTGCTGAGAGAGGTGTACTAGAAGAAAGTACCCACCCACAGATCCACAGACCGTGCACGCAACCTAGACATCGAACTGACCATGAAACGACAAATCAACACAGTCAACTTCTTCTGCTTCCATACCCTTCAAATGCTGTGCAGGATCTTCAGATGAATACAAGTTAACTCCAGAAATATTGTCACTCAGGCCCTTGTCACCAGCTGCCTCGACTACAGCAACACTCTCTACGTTGGCATCTCCACCCAGCTCCTCAAAAGGCTCCAGTCCATACAGAATGCTGCAGCAAGACTCATCGTGGACCCCCCTCCCCAAATGGACCCACATCACCCGGCTCCTCAGAAACCTCCACTGGCTCCCCATCTAGAAAAGATGCCAATTCAAGATCCTCACGCACCCCTACAAAGCTATGCATGAATCATGGACCGTCCTACATCAATTATCAACTGAACTTCCACCTACCCACAAGACATCTGCACTCCACCTCACTAGCCTGTGCACACACAACCCGCATCCCTTGCACCTGCTGTGGGGGGTCGCTCCTTCTCCTATATCGCCGCCAAGACATTGAACGACCTACCCATCTATCTTCGAACAGCACTCTGCCTGGCAGATTTCAGGAACAAACTCAAAAAGTTGCTCTACGACGGAGAAGTCGCACCCACAGCACCCAGATACCCCTAGGGGTGACAGTGCTGTGCTATACAAATACTGATTGATTGACTGAAATTGAAGATACATCAATCCACAGCAGTTGTTTGGTGCAAGAGCAGTGTACTCTAAAACACAGTTCTAGAAAAAAAAACATACGTACCAATATCTAGTGACAGAGTTATAAGATAGAAGGAAAAAAAAGAGCAAGACACTAAAGTTATAACTGTTGTATTACCTATTTGTTTATACAATTTCAACTGAAAAAACATCTGTGTAGGATTTATTTAATGTAACATTTTTATTTGCAAAATGTTACTTAAAAAAAAGCCATAACTTTGTTCTTCAATGACATGTGAAAAAAATATTAACACATATTGTTTACAATTCAAAATGAAACTTTGTGAAAGGCAAAAATGTCAATAATCAAAACAAAAAAAAACACTTTAAAGGGAGTTGTCCCTTATTTTCGTTCTAAGATTTCCTCCATCAATGGCTCTGCTGGCATATTCTGCACAAGGTGTTAAAGGACAATCAATATTGCACTCCCTAACACTTCTATAAGAAGGCCTCTTTATGTTGCAACAGACCCAGTGGCAAACAAATAGGAATCATGGGTAGTGCCGGGATAATGTGCTACAATGTCAGTTGTTACACACTCACTTATACACACTCCCTGTATATTTAAGGAGTGAACCTTTTCCTATGCTGGTATAAAAATCAGCCCGAGGTGGTGAACCAATTGTAATGGTGTCTAGTAGGTTACCTGGTGAATGAGGAAACACAATGTAATTAGTGATTTTTAGCATCATGGCTTCAAGCTAATTTCTGAAAATCTGACAGTGCACTCTGTGAAACGACTCCTGCCTCAGCCGCAATGGCCTGGTAACTCTCTGAAGCCAAAGATATAAAGAACACAGCACTTGACTATGTGAGGGAATGGTCTGGGCTCTACGTGTGTCTCTTTCTAATAAAGGGTGCATTTCATTTATTAAATCCAAAATAACACTACTAACAAGCCTGTACTTTGTATAAATTTCCTTCTCTGTTTGGTCAAAGAGTGCAACTCTGGCCCTATAGGCCCTTTGTTGCCTGTTCCTTCTCCTCTGTACGGCTGCCAAAATGTGTCTCTGCCTCATCACAGTATTTAGCCCTTCTAAAAGAAATAAAGCATTCTTGATGCCTTTTATAGCTTCCACTTGGTTACCACCTACTCCACTTGGTGGTAAATTGTGTAAAAAGCTAATTTTGCGACTAACATAAATTTTGAATGTTCTGAACATAAAAAAACTGAATTGAAAAATGTATTTTGTTATTATCTACCTGCTATTTGGAAAACATTGACTCCGCAATAATGAATCAGTAGGCATTTTGTTTGCAGCGCTAAAATAAGAAATGCTTATCATTTAATACTTCGAACATACGGAAACGCTTTAGCTGTTCCAAAGCAGTGCTTGGTTAAGATCAGAATATGAAGTAATCTACAATGGAGTGCGTTACCCATACAAGGCGTATATATGCAGTTCGTAAGAAACATAGATAATATGTTTTGGAATGCAGTATGAAAGAAACAGCTTTGCGCAGAAACATTACACAGGGCACAGGCTTACCTTAGATCCATGCTTCACTACAGCAGCTTGAATTTTGCCTGCTTTATAAAATTGAATCTACACAAACAAAATATAAACATCTTTAATTCTCAGGTATTTAGGCAAAAGCAAAATTGGAACTAGGAGAACCAGGAATATTTTTACATTTTTATAATTTAAGCACTGAATAACATGCAATTTAAATCATATCTGAAATCAATTAAGAAAGATTATTCACCTGTAAACGTAATTATGGTTTTTTTAGCAGTGGTATGCTCATTAGATTCGCAGCCCCTAATTAACAATGTACACTTTAAAATGTTTCTTTCTTTCCATTTTTGAAAATTAAAAACCATTATTAAAACGTCTCAACAATATAGGACACAGAGGCAAAAGTGACTTCAATTATACATTTTTTTTGGGGGGGTGGTGGAGGCTACTTTGGCACCAGCCACAGAAGATAGTTTACTTTGTTTCCTTTTTAGGTTTTCATTTTACTTGTGCACAAAGACATTAATGGCTATTGGGTTAGTGTTTTCTCTGAAATTACTGTCTACAAATCCTTTTTTTGGAAATGGATACGAAGAAAGTAATCCATCCACCACCAATCTTTGGTTCCAGTACCTAGGGTAGCTCCTGTCATTAGGAGGACAGAGGTGGGAAACAGGAGTAGGAAATGAGATGAGAAGAACTCCTGAGCCTGGGAGAAGAGAACCTGTGCACCTAAAATGAACGGAGAGACCTGCTGAGCCTGGGAGGAGAAAGTCACCACTAAAATGAGGGACGAAAATACCTATTCGTTCGGGACAGAGGCTACTGAGACCTGTAATGTAGTCTTTGCCAGTGGTACCTTTCAAATTCATGCAGCTTTGCAATCTGGTATTCGTAGTCTTGTGTTTACAAAAGAAACAAGAAAAGCAACATTTCTGGTACCACACTTGTGAGCGAGTACACTTGAAAAGGGAAAAACTGAGCTCTCTGTCAGATCTTCAGCCAGTGGTGGCTTTTGAGCTCACACTGTTTTGCATTCTGGTAGTCAAAGTTCTGTAGTTGGGAAAGAGGGATGTATGTGACTTCCTAGAAAACTATATCATGGAATACTGTTACTGAGAAACCATTTCACCTAAACTGTTGAATGGATTCTCAGAATGAATGGCATTTACTTTTTCGTAGGAACCAATTCATAGAATGTCATTTTGGTCAGAATTAGCATTCTAATCTTATTTTTAAGTGTAAATGCAACGGTTGCAGGTCTTACTTTCAGAAACAGTTTTGTCAGAGATATTTAAGTCAGTGCTTTACTTCAGGGGATATTATTTCATATTTATGTATTTTACATTGTCAAACAATTACTTCAAACGCTTTTATTTCCTTGACCCATCACCACCCATAAACATCATCCATCACTGACCATACATGATCCCTAAACACCATCAATCCCTGGCTCCTGAAGCTCCTCATCACACCTAAACTACAATCATCCCTGAAACATAAATCACTCACCTCCCCCAACTTATTCCTGAACACTAAAACTCCTTTCTATGCTCAAACCCCATCAATCCTGTATTCCTTAAAAGACCTCAGCACATGCACACTCCGCCCATCCCTAAATCCTAAAAAACCCTCACCAGCTATCCAAGACCCATGAGAACTTCTCATCATCCTAAACACTAAAAACTTCTTTCTACATCTAAACTCCACCTATCCCCCAATACTTTTAAAGATTTCACCACCATAAACTCCACCCCATTCTGAACCCTAAAAACGTTTCACTACTCCAGCCGCTACCCATAATTGAACCGTAAAACCCTTGCCAACCTTAACCTCCAAACATCCATATCCCCTATAACCCCTCAACACCCTTACACTTCACCCATCTCTGAAACCTAAAATGACCTCACGCACCTCAACACCACTCATCTCAGAACACTGAAAACCTCTCACCACCCCTACACCCATCTCTGAATCCTAAAAACCCCTTTCTCTGTCCAAACTCCAATTATTATTGATGCCTAAATACCCCTCAGCACCCTAAACATTACCCATCCCTGAAACCAGAAACCACACAGTAGTCCTAAACTCCACCCAAGTCTAATTTAATTTTGGATTTGTCCTTAAAATTATTTTTCCTTCAAAAGGCTTCCTTTAATTTTTTTGGTGTTTTCTTAAAATTGTCTTTCCTTAAAATACGTTTTCAATGATTTGGTTTCCTCCAATGTGGTTTCTCAGTATTTGTTTCACATTAATTGGCACACATCAGGGAAAAAGAACTAAGAGTTTCATAATAGAGGGTGTTGTGGACAAGAGAGCCTAGGTTGGCTAGCCTTGCTGACATCATATATGAAACCACTTGCAATTTCTATCTGATGATGAGACAACCCTCAAATCTCCCTACAAATCAAGGACAGCTTGTTAAATAAAGGACTTGTACAACACAAAATGTATATGAGCCCTAAGGTCACATTAAAACCATAGAATTTGCTTTATGGCAGCAAGGAGCCTGGCCGTGGTCAGATTTACGTAAAATGCATGACGTATTAAAGTAGATTTCATTAGGCAGGTATCCAATGTAGGGATCTAAGAAATTTAGCCTAGCATTGTGCCATACCTAAGAGTATTCTGACATCCTTGTGGCAGTGCAACAAATATTTTATGATTTCTCCTGCATACAGCAATACTGCTATGAACTTTAAATCTTTCATGTATTCTCTATGTAACAAACTGTACATAGTCCACCACCATTTTTCCTCCATTTTGTTATGTGTGATCATTTTTGCTACCCACAAAGATCACTAGCACCGTTTTCCCAGTTTATTCACTGAGAGTGTGTTTTATATTATCCCTGTTAAATATGAATTCATACTTTCTTTATCAGCTGGTTATGTTGTTTTCCTTTATGTATGCGGTTAGTGTTGAGAAATATGGATTATAGTATGTGGTCGACGACCTCACTGTGTACTCAAGATACAAATCTGTATTGCCTCCACTGTATTCGTTTGTAAAACCTTAGCTCAGTCCTGAGTAGCTGTGGCACAGAGCAGGCAGGTGTTATCAAAGGATCAAGTGTGAAGGTTTAAGAAGTACCTAAATAGAAAAATAAGAAGAAAACAAGACACAAGAAAAATCCAACACGAATTCCTAAAAATAGGTAATATTTGTATCTTTAAGTAGACACCTGAATGACAAAATAACCACAGGAGGTTTTCTGAGGTATTAATTTTTAAAGAAACAATAAATCACTGCTTTTCACTCAATTAAAAAAATCTTTATAATCTACAAAGCCCCAAACTGTAAGCCCCAAACTCCAGCCACAATAGAATGACATCAGCTCTTCAGACAGACTTGCCTTCCAGCCAAATGTTGCTGCAAAGTAGGCCAATACAAGACGAACTACTTTCCAATGTCACACACCATTAAAAATAGCTAAGACGTTATCTGCTTTGACAAAATACATGATTTAAATTCAAAATAATTAATGTGCCTATAACCAAAAGACCTGAATCTATGGAAGCTTTTCGTACTAAAACATTGAACAGTCAAAGTGAAAACACTGATCTGAGTATTGTAAATTTGAGTAACTTGAACATGCCGAGGAGAGCTGCATTACAGTATGGAATCAAAGCAATGACAGCATAGTTATCAGATGAAGATTAATAAGATGCAGAGAAAGGAACATGCTTGAAACATTATGGCTGAACCGAGCACTGAGGATGACAACCTCTAATCACTAGAATTTTCTGGACCTCCGCTGTCACTTGCCCAGTTAAGAGGAATGAAATTGACCCCTCACTTCTTTCTTCTAAATTTGCATCTGGTATGTTTCCCTATCAGTGCAGTTTTTAGCTGTAAGTCTGTTTTTAAATTACGTCAATTTGTTTCAATTCCTGCAACTTTCTGGTTGACCCTGTTAACACTATGGCCCTCATTACAACCCTGGCGATCGGTGTTAAAGCGGTAGTAATACCGCCAACAGGCCGGTGGTAAAAAAAATTGAATCACGACCACGGCAGAAACCGCCAACACAGACAGCCACTTTAACACTCCGACCCCCACAGCGGTAGCAACAAACACCGGGGCGGTAACCGCCAACAGCCAGGCGGAAGACAATGGACCACCCACCCCATTACAACCCGCTCATCCGCCAGCTTTTCTGGGGCGGTACCAACGCCATCAAAAGCACGGCAGAAACAGTACACAGAAGGGATACCACTCACCTCTCAACACTCAACGAAGAACCAGGACGCCATGGAGCCCGAGCTGTACGTACTTCTCATGCTGGTGTATCTTCTAATCTACCAGGAGTACGAACGGCGGCAACGACCACAGTGAGTACTGCACCTAGCACATAGGGGAGGGGAGGAGGAAAAGAGAGTGACACACACACACACAACACCCCCATCCCCACCCTCACCCCGAACACCATACACACAAACACAAGCATCAACATTACATTTACACCCCGTAACTCTCTTGAAGCATTGAAGGACAAAAGGAATTGAGTCAAATTCTTGTCATATTAGAAATAGTCAGATATACGTTACAATTTGGAAAACAGTATTTACAAAAATATACAGTATGTACATAAGGCGGTACATTGTCCACTCAAAATGTCCGTGGGCCAAAACTCATAGGCCAAGCCCACACTTGACTCCTGCCTCAATACGGAGAGAACACTGCAGGGACATCAGGGCGAAAACATACAGGCACCTCATGTCGCGCTGCGAGCTGCGGCGCAAGCCAAACAATCGGCTCGGGACGCGGACGCGAGCCACGGCGGCAGGACGTACCGTGCCCGTACAATTTACTATTTTTATCAAGGCCCCAAATTGGGCATGGGGCCGGCGCTGCTAGTTTTTGCCTCCCTCCACTCTCCAATTCCCTCCACTTACCTTCTGCTTCTTTTTTCTTTCTTCTTTTCTGCCTTCCTCGTTTCTTCCTGAATTGATGCCTTTCTTTCATGTCCATGATCCTTTCTCCTCCCCCGCATGCCTTCCTTCTCCCTGCAAGCCTTTGGAACCTTACTTAACATGGTGACTTTTACTATGGATTTCTATGCTATGTTCCCAATCCAATATGGTGTCTTTTACTTCCTGCCGGTCACTTTCTGTTCTTTGGGTATATAAGGTGTGTGATTCCTGTTCTCTTTGCACTCCAACACTTCCTATTGGTGGTGCTCTTCGCTCCTGTTCTTCTGTGTCAGATATGTGATTTCTGAGCCTATTCGAGCTTTTATCTTTGTCATTTTTGTCTTTTGTTCAGATTTACTTTTTACTGTTTGTTTTTGTTCCAGGAGTTCCTGTTCGAGGTTTTTTGCCTTTTTGGGTTTTTTCTCTCGGGGACTCCTTCTGAAGGGCACGGACTGCCTTTGGCGTTCCCTCCGTCAGCAGCACCGTGGCTACCAGAAAAGGTCGCTTCTACTTCGGTCAAGGCCGAACCTATAGGAACCAAGACCTGGCCACATTTCCAGTGGACCACAGACATAGACAACGAGTAGGTCGTGACACCTCAGGGGGACGGGGAAGAGGGGGGCACCTCAGCTGGAAGATGGGACAATGCCACTGCTCCTGGAGGGGGCTCCATGCCCACAGCGATGTCCTGGGGGGTGCAAGGCCACAGTCTCTCAAGTCTTTCAAGTGGGTAGGTTGCCCACTGCTTGGTCCTGGGGAATGCAAAGCCACAGTCTCTCAAGTCCCTCAACTGGGTGGTTTGCCCACTGCTTGGTCCTGGGGAGTGCAAAGCCACAGTCTCTCAAGTGGGTGGTCTGCCCACTGCTTGGTCCTGGGGAGTGCAAAGCCACAGTCTCTCATGTGGGTGGTTTGCCCACTGCTTGGTCCTGAGGAGTGCAAAGCCACAATCTCTCAAGTCTTTCAAGTGGGTGGTTTGCCCACTGCTTGGTCCTGGGGAGTGCAAAGCCGCAGTCTCTCAAGTCCCTCACGTGGGTGGTTTGCCCACTGCTTGGTCCTGGGGAGTGCAATGCCACAGTCTCTCATGTCTTTCAAGTGGGTGGTTTGCCCACTGCTTGGTCCTGGGGAGTGCAAAGCCACAGTCTCTCTAGTGGGCGGTCTGCCCACTGCCTGGTCCTGGGAGTATAAGGCTACAGTCTCTCAAGTGGATGGCTTCTCTACTGGTTCTAGAGGGGGCTTTGTGCCCAGTCTGCTTCATCCTGCCAAAGATAGGGAGAGTGGATGCCTTCTTCCACTGGTTCTGGAGGGGGCTTTGTGCCTAGTCTGCTTCATCCTGCCAAGGAGGGGCTGAGCAGATGCCTTCTTCCAGTGGTTCTGGAGGGGGCTTTGTGCCCAGTGTGCTTCATCCTGCCAAGGATAGGGAGAGTGGATGCATATCTCCACTGGTTCTGGAGGGGGCTTTGTGCCCAGTGTGCTTCATCCTGCCAAGGATCGGGAGAGTAGATGCATATCTCTAATGGTTCTGGAGGGGGCTCTGTGCCCAACACTTGGGGTGTGGCAGTTCACAGTCCCTCACCTGGGTGTCTGAGCCATGAGATTTGCGGTGACGTGGATGTATGATAGTCCATGGAGGCAGGGCTAGAGTCCATCCGGCGGCGGCTCCGGCTGCACAGTGGTGGTAGTGCCGGTGCTGGTGGGGGTGCTGCCAGTGGTGGGGGGAGGCTCCAACCCCTCCCCTGCAGCCTCAGATGGCTGCCCACTGGGGCTGCTGCTGCTGGCAGTGGTGCTACTCTCAGCGGTGCAGGTGGCGGTACTGGCCGCAGTGCAGGTGCCGGTTGTGCCAGTGGTGGGGGGAGGCTCCAGCCATTCTCCTGCATCTGATGGCCGCCCACTGGGGCTGTTGCTGCTGACTGTAGTGGTGCTTGTGGCGGTGCTGGTGGCAGTGCCTGCGGCGGGGCTGCTGGCGGTGATGCCCGCGATGCTGGCGGTTGTGCTGGTAGCCACCAGGACTTCACCTGCAGCCTCAGATGGCTGAAGTGCCTTGACTGGTGTTTTGTGCCCCTTCCTCACCTTGGCAGGTGGTGGTGTGACCTTGGCTCTGGCAGTTAGAATCTTGAAGGTAGCCTTGCTGGGTGGTTGTGGCTCCTTCCCCTTGCTGGATGCTGTCCCCTTCTTCACCTTGCCAGGTGGTGGAATGGTTTTTGCCTTGGCAGGGGTTGGTGGCCCACTGGCTGGGCTGACGGGTGCCCCCTTTGATTCTCTGACAGGTGCAGGAACTACAGCGGACGTGGACTTGGTGGCTGAGGTGCTGGGCTGGGTTTTGGCCATCCTGGCCCAAGGGGAAGGACGGGGGAGTAGGGGTAGGGAAGAGGTCAGTGTTTGTCAGAAAAAGCTTATTTGGACACTGGGGTGGGAAGAGGGAGAAGGTCTGGGAGTGGAGGAAGAGGGAGTGGTTGTAGGAGGTGTCTTGCCCGAACAAGGAGGATTATTGAGCGGACCTTCGGCCCCCTAAAGGCAAGGTTCAGGTGCCTCCATCTGGCAGGTGGCTCCCTGTACTACTCACCCAAGAAGGTGTGCCAGATCATCGTTGCATGTTGCATGTAGCACAACCTTTGCCTTGAGACACCAGGTGCCTTTTCTGCAGGAGGATGAGCCTGGAGATGGTCTTGGGGCAGCGGTGGAGCCTGTGGACAGTGACGAAGAGGAGGCAGAGGAAGAAGATGTGGACGACAGAAGTCATATCATACAGCAGTACTTCCAGTGACACACAGGTAAGACACTGTAACTTCACTTTACATTTCAGTTTTCTGTTGGACATTGTACATGGCAGCCTGTTTCCCTATGTCTATGGCCACTGACTGTACCCTTTGGCATCTCTAATTTCAGATCTCTGTGCCCCACTCTGGCTCCTGCTATGTGTAATGCTGCCCACCAAAGGTCATACCAATGTATAAATAACTTTACATATGACTTGCAATGTTTTCTGAATGTTGTACTAATACATATTTCAATCATTTGACAGACTCCATGTTTGTATTTGTTCCAAGGGTGTTTATTCAAGTGCTCATAAGTAGAGGGGGATGTGCAATGGGCTAGGGTAATGGTTGAGGAATGTCCAGTTAGAGTCCAGTCTCTTGGTATCACAGGTGCATTGTCCAGTGGGGCATAGGAAGGGGAGTAATGACAGTTCAAGGTGGACAGGGTGACAGAGTGGGACAGAAGAGTGACAATCAGAAGAGTCGTATTTCCTGGTGGGGGTCTTGGCAATGTTCTCTGGCTTATGCCTGGATTGCAGGGACTGTTTGTGGGGTGGTTCTCCTTCTGCAGGGGGTGTTGTTCCTGTGGCGGGGCCTCCTGTCCACTAGCGCCGGCAGAGGTGGAGGGCTGTTCTTCGGTGTGGCTAGTGTTAGGGGCCCGTTGTTGTGCCACTGCCTCCCTCATGGTGTTGGCCATGTCAGCCAGCATCCCTGCAATGGTGACCAGGATGGTGTAGATGTGTTTGAGGTCCTCCCTGATCCCCAGGTACTGTCCCTCCTGCAGCCGCTGGGTCTCCTGCAACTTGGCCAGGTATCTGGCCCATAGTCTCCAGGGAATGGTGGTATGCTCCCAGGATGTTGGTGAGTGCCTCCTGGAGAGTGGGTTCCCTGGGCCTGTCCTCCCCTTGACACACAGCAGTCCTCCCAGCTTCCCTGTTGTCCTGTGCCTCTGTCCCCTGAACCCTGTGCCCACTGCCACTGACCCCAGGTCCCTGATCGTCCTGGATTTGTGGTGTTGCCTGGGGTCCCTGTAGTGGTGGACACACTGCTGATTGACGTGTCCTGGGGACAGTGACATGGGCCTGCTGGGTGGGTGCTGTGGTGGTGTTTCCTGAGGGGGAGGCTCTGTGGTCGGTTGGGACTGTGGCAGGGTAACCGACTGTCCAGAGGCCCCTGATGGGCCAGGTTGGTCATCGTGATCCAGACGTGCAGAGCTGCTGTCATCACTGTGGGCCTCTTATGGGGGGGACTGGATGTTGCTGGCAACTCCTCTCCGGTGACATTGAGTACGGGTCCTGTGGGGATGCAAATGTAGTGTTATTGTATCTGCGTGTGCCATCTTGTGCATGAGTGTGTTTCCCTGTATGGTTGTGACTGCCCTGTCAGCTTTGCCTTGTGTGCGTGGTGATTTTGTGGGCTAGGTGATTCTCTCTAAGGGGCATGCTGTGGTGATAGGTGTCCTTGCAGGTCTGTGATGGGGGTCTATGGATTGTTGTGGCATGGAAGGCTTGGTAGGGAGATGGGTGGGTTGTGATAGTGGGGTATGTGGGAGGTGGTGGGGTGATGGGGGTGTGGGTAGGGGTATAGTTTTGTAAGTGTGTATTTTGAGCGCGGCGGTGTGTACCGCCAATGGTTTACCACGGTTGAAAGACCGCCACAGTGATTCGTGGGTCCTGATATTGTGGGCATATTCCTGTTGGCGTAACGGTATAGGTTTTGGTACCGCCAATTTATCACTGACCTTTGGTCTGGCGGACTTGTGTGGGTGTCTGTATAGTGGCAGATTTCTCTGTGGGTCATAATACCCATAGCGGTATACAGCTGCGGTCACGGTATGTTGGTGGCCATCAGTACGGCGGTAGGTGTCATTTACCACTATGGTTGTAATGAGGGCCTATATTTTTTGCTAATCTAAGATAAAGAGTCTACGCAGGATATGGAAATGTGTTGCCCTCAAGAACATATGAGGGAATGTGTCCCTACTGAGATTAGAAAGACAGCAAATAATTCAACAAAGTCCATAATATAAGTTCCAAGACTCAAGACGTCTTCAGACCAGTAAAGTTAGAGACCATGAAGGTTTATTAAATAATTAACATACAGTACATAGGACATAAATAATACTGAAAATGCATGGTAAAGCAATATAAGGAATTTGCATAAGGCTCAATCAAATACAACAAAGAGTCTAACATAAAGTCAAGCCTCAGGGTAAAAATATTCTAAGTCCAAAGTTCAGTTCTGCTCTCAATGAGTCAGGGCAAACCGGACTGGTTCACCTCCAATTTTGGAGATCAGATACAAAAAATATGCAGCAAAAATCATGATGTCATCATAAAATGAACTAAATGTTGCAAGATTTAACCAAACATAACCAGTATTAAATACAGCAGTGCATAGCACAGTTAAGATCATCCACTACATGAATATTATTATAACCGATTTTGACCTATTGTTACCAGATGTGACAGCACAAATCTAGTTACAGACAATGGCAAGCTTAGTAGTGGATGGGCCTACAAAGAGTAGGCAGGAATAACCTTGAAAATGTACATTAAGGGAAACTCCAATCAGAGTTCTTCGAGAACAGCGTGTCAACACTGAGCATTTCAATAGTGCACATTTTGTTATGTGTGATGACAGGAGAAGTCAAAACACACATTAGGGCTGCGATGAAATCCCAGGAGCAGTTAGACTGAATATGGGCCTAATTGTCCATACACAAGAAAATTCAATTTGCAAGGTGCTGCATCTTTTGTTTTATATTCAAAAGGTTCAGTGTTAAGCGCACATTATTAAATAATTAGAAACATGAAAATATCTCTTTCAACCCATATTCCTTAGGCATCACACGTCATCATTCCGCTCTACCTAACAAATGCTAGGCACTCACCTGCCAATTTGATCATGTCTATTGTTTTTAATTTCTGCAGTTTTTGTAAGGTAATTTATCCATCACATAATAAAAACAAAAACAAAAAAAAACCTGACCCAGCACATATCCAAATGACAACTGTAACACAAGCAGTGTTACACACACACATCAAGCTCTAAAATAACCACAACCTACAAAACGACTTCAAAGAATTGAGCATGCAATCAAATTCATTGAAAAACGTCTGAATTATATCAAATTCTAGCATTATAAATGCAAACATGGAAAGCCATTCTCAAACAATATAAACATAAGGCAACATACAGTTGTCTGTCACAGCGTAGGTCCTTATTTCGCAGGATGCTATATAGGGAGTCATTACACCGAGGCCAGTACATTGGGAATGCATTTACATCCCATTTTCTTTTACACAAATAGTGCCTTTACTACCATCACTGAACCATAAACGCCCTTAATCAGCCCTAAACACTACCCATCAATGAACCCTACAACCTCTTTACAGGTGTAGACTGCGCAGCCCCAGGCTCAAGATCCTGCCCTGATGCTGCAAAAGACAATCCTCCATAGGGCTGCAGCCTGATTGGAGAACAGATGCTAAGGTTCAGAGGCTTCAGGTTCCACACTCACTTAGTCCAATTGGGAGCTACCATGATGATTTAGACATGATAATTCCTGATCTTCTTCACAATTTGGGCAGAGAAGGCAGTGACAGGAAGAATACAGGAGTCCCGTGATACACAGCAGATGGACTGCGTCTCAGAGGAAGTAACTTCTTGAAGACTCCAATGTGCAAAAATTATGACACTGTGTGTCCTCGGGGGTGGAGAAGCAATCAAGCTAGAATTCTCTCAATTGCTAGAAGGTGTCTGATGGCATCTCAGGGTGTAACTCCCATCCATAATCTGCTAGGAGTGTCAGTTGAGCTTGTCCAAACTGGCGTTTGAAGATCCAACCAGGTAGTGTGCCACAAGGGAAATGCCTTGAGGCACAGAGTCTTCTGGCACAGGACCCATAATTCCACCCCACCCTTCTTGTTGCAGGGCCATAAGACAGTGGTGTTGTTTGTGAGAACCTGAACTAGCCTGCTATTGATGGTCATAAGAAAGACCTTCAAATCAAGCAAATCACACATAGCTCCAACAGATTTATGTGGAGGTAGGACTCTGCCAGAGACCAAAGTTCTTTGATCCCCATCTTTCTCAGATGGCCTGCTTAACCAAGTAGTAAAGAGAATGTCAGCACATCAAGTCTGTGTAATGTAGGAAGAAGGGTCTGCTGCTGGTCCAACTGTGATCGAGCAGCCACCACTGCAGATCTGTTGCAGTCCCCTTCGATCCTCGGATGGAATCAGACAGGTTCTCCTTGTGCTGGACCTATTAATACTTAAGAATGCAGAGCCATCCTCACTGAGACCCTGGCCAGATGCTGGCTCATAGTCCAAATGTCCTGGACTTGCAGCTCTGAAGAAAAAACAACTAAATGCACCATGTCAAGAGGTTTGCAATCATCTGGAGATGGTCTATGACTGACTGTGGTGAGCCAGCCTTCAACGGCCAGTCATCGAGGTAGGGGACGACTTTTACCAGCAACCTCTGAAGATGGCCAGCGACTACCACCATCACCTTTGTGAACAACCAAGGGGCACTGGTAAGGCCCAAATAGAGCACATCAAACTGAAAATGCTTGTGGCCCACCTTGAACTGCAGGTAGTGCCTGTGGGTCTATGGGGAAAGATGAAGGCCTGATTCACAAAGTTAATCTTACACTTTTGTGTAAGTTTACTACTTTTAGGTATTCACAAACTATGTGTGGAGTGTTAAGACTCCGCACTCTATCTCCTTATGTGTGCAGAGTTCTCCGCCCCAAAAGCAGAGTCTCAAGGTGCACAAAACTCTGCCTGCGTAAATATAAGAAGTGCAGAGTTGTAAAGCTCAGTTTGTAATTTGTGAATACCTAAAAGAAGTAAACTTACCCAAAAGCATAAGTATACCTTTGTGAATCAGGCCACGAGTATAGAGTCAGAGTGCAAACTGGAGGCCTTTCCTCAAGGAGTAGCAAGTAATCATGGCTCAGAAAGACTAAATATTCACAAGAAATCAATGCCAGGGGACACAGGCTTTGTTAGGGTCCATTGTAGACAACTATGTTCCATAAATCTTTCAATTCCCCTGAAGGAATGTTGCCTGTTCCTTTTATGATGTCATTCTTTCACTGTATTCTGTGTTCCACATTTGTGTCCTTTTAATATGTGTTCGGCTTCCAAAAGTTCTGGGGGATCAGTTGCCGCTGGACACCATGCTGGTTGTGGGCTTGTTTCTTTGAATGTACGTTTTCTGAGCAAATTCCAAGGGGTGAAGTTTCTTCCTCTGAGGCCACATTTTGCCGACGAGGATTCTCAAGCCCACTAACTACTCCTCTGAACCCAAGGATGGTACCCTTCAGTGCCAGTCTCAGGAGACTATCATGGTGAGCTTTCAAACTTTCTAAGGGACAGCGCTTATTCAACAATCTGTCTAGGCAGCATATCATTTGAAGTAATGCCCAGGGCCTCTTCTCCTCGGAGTGGCTGTATTTTGAGGATTGGAACCAGGCGTGTTGTGCAGAACTGGGAAACATGCTGCGCTTGGAGATTTGCTACACTATCCGCATTAGTGTTGGTCCTCCCACCAGTACCCGGCTTACAATTACCTTTTTTATGGAACCAACTCACACTGCTGCGCGCACACCTTCTTAGTACCGTGCTCACAACTCACTATGATACAGACTCGACTCGTGCTGCCATGTGCGTTCCTTCTTAATCACCTGAGCACTTCCTGCTCTTGATTATGTCTCAGTTCCCAGCAGGCTATTTCGGCCACTTTGGACTGGGCCAGAATTCACTGTCATAGCTGCAACTAACACAGTTCTCAAGTACTTTGTTTCAATTTAGGGCATCATTCACTTTTGGCATCCAGAATATTTACACTGTGAAATATCTGTACAACCTCATCAATACTCCATTGCTGGTACTATATAGAGCCCCATAACTTCAAATTTTGTTATTTTGGTAACTTTCTCCCTCATGGAAGCATTTCAACATGAACCTCAACCATCACCTTTCCTCCAATTACCTTGTAGACCAAACATGAAATGGAAAACATGGCTATGTATTTTTGAAAAACATTTAGGGGGTCATTCTGACCCCCGCGGGCGGCGGGAGCCGCCCGCCTGGAGGGAGCCGCCATATGGGCGCTCCGCGGTCGAAAGACCGCGGAGGCCATTCTGGCTTTCCCGCTGGGCTGGCGGGCGACCGCCAGAAGGCCGCCCGCCAGCCCAGCGGGAAACCCCTCCCCACGAGGAAGCCGGCTCCGAATGGAGCCGGCGGAGTGGGTAGGTGCGACGGGTGCAGTGGCACCCGTCGCGTATTTCAGTGTCTGCAAAGCAGACACTGAAATACAAAGTGGGGCCCTCTTACGGGGGCCCCTGCAGTGCCCATGCCATTGGCATGGGCACTGCAGGGGCCCCCAGGGGCCCCACGACACCCCTCACCGCCATCCTGTTCCTGGCGGTCGGAGCCGCCAGGAACAGGATGGTGGTGAGGGGGTCGGAATCCCCCATGGCGGCGCAGCAAGCTGCGCCGCCATGGGGGATTCCCAGTGCAGCGGAAAACCGGCGGGAGACCGCCGGTTTTCCTTGTCTGACCGCGGCCAAACCGCCGCGGTCAGAATGCCCTGCGGGGCACCGCCAGCCTGTTGGCGGTGCTCCCGCATCCCCGGCCCCGGCGGTCCTTGACCGTCGGGGTCGGAATTACCCCCTTAGTAGCCATTGACACTGTAAAGTTTGCAGCACCCGGAAGAATACATAATTTTATTTAGTCAACTGGGACCAGCAGGTCAAAGGGTATTTGACAATCTATCACAAGGCCAAGTTCCACAAAGTGAGTCAGGTTACTATGATGTTTATAGGAGGCCAAGGAGAGACTCAGGAAGCATTTTTCATAGGAACCAAGTGATAAGAGCATAGAGGATTATATAGCAGCCTTATGCAATTAGGCCTCTATCTGTGAATTTGTATACTCTGTTGAAATCTACATCAGGGACAAGTTTGTCTTCAATTGCTTCTCTAACAAAAAGTGTAGATCATTTACTTAACTGTAGGAATCCCACTTTGAATGAAACCATTGATGTAGCTATCAATGGTTTCAAGCAAAGCGTTGTCTATAGCAGATGGACACTCACCTCAGATTCAGGGAGTATGGTGTCTACTAGAGACCAGGTTGAATGATCTTGTCCTTACAATTGGCCTTGTTCGATGCAGCCCTATCACGTGCCTATTACAGGAACTCAATGCAAGACCTACCTCTCTGTTCACAGTGACCACAATGTTCAGGCCAAATCTATCACTCTGCCCTAGGGCCAAAGACCAGGAGTAGAATATCAACCACATCCCAGTAGAACTCAGATACCCCACCTTCAAACCAAGCATGTCTATGACTACAACAGCAGGAAGCAGCAGCTTAGTTGTTCACAGAGTTTACCAGTAGTTTCTGAGAAGTCCTTCCAGAAAGGAAGATGCAGCCCTCTCAAGTGTCCACCTGCAACACATTGCTGTAGATAGCATATTAGTCGTCTAGTTCCTGTGAGGCCACTTCATTCACCTCCCTAAAACCAGGCGATCCCCGCTTCAATTTAGCAGACTCATACCATTTCAGGAACTGATTCAGTTGCTTCGGGTCACCAAAGATCACAGCTTTCCCATCCACCATCAACCTCAATCGGGCAGGGGGAGAGCATATTGTACTACAGCTGGAGTTCTTAAAGTTTACATTTAGTAGAGATTAAGTGCTTACGGGCCTCCTTAACCTGTTGTGTAAAGTCTGGGTACAGCCCAGGTCCCTACCCTCACATCGCTGCTCCTCGAGGTCTCCTGGCTTATGAAGCGCGCACCTCGGTCGTTGTAACTGAGCAGCCATGCTATTTTTGGGCACAGACTTGTGCGAGGTACCGGCCTAGTAGCCAGCGAACAATGAGTGCATTCCACTACAAATATATCAGAGAAGATTTCACACCCCAACAAACTGATGAGTAGTGTCTGCACAAATCGTTCCATTTTATCTATATTTGTTAATTCAGCTAGCCTCATTATGTGGAGATTGTTGTGGAATGACCTGGCCTCAAGGTCTTCAGTCTTTGATTGCAGGGCATCTGAACGCTTCTGCACCGCTGTTACGGGGACCTGTTAATCCTACGCCTCTGAGACTCACCGTTTAACCAAATCCAGGTGCTCCATGTGCTTGTAGAGGCATTCTGACATTTGGCCCATATGGAAGGATAGGGCGTCTATCTTGCCATCTATTTTCATCAGGCTGTGTTGCATCACTGTCAGGATTTGGTGCAATTCTCTGTTAGTCTCCGCATCCTCCTGTCTCAGGGCTGCCACATCACCATCTTCCAGAGGTTTGTGCGTCCTATAGGTGTCGAATTGCAGCTTAGATTGAGACTTGTCAGCTTTGCTCCTAGGGGTGGAGGTGTCCCATATGGCCCAGGTTCACTCTCCAGACGTACGATGCAGATGGTGAAGGGTCTACCAGTGTAACAGTTGGGATAGGGCTTCCAAATCCAGCCAATTTGATCTCTCACCACTACCAAGGTAGTCACTTGTTTCTAGTGTGTCTGTGCCCCTGATTCAAGGTCGCCACTTTGCCTGTTCAACCCTCTGTGATGTGAATTGTTGTGGTGACACACGAAGCCCCAGAACCGCAGACACCAGTCACAGTGTCTTATAGTGCATACATTGCCAGAATGTGCTGCTGCTGGGTGCAGGGCATAGACAATACTTTTGGGTCCTTGCAGTCCCCCTTTGGTGCTGCAAAAAGTTATTCAGTGCAATCAACAAGCGGAGCACCAGTGGCATTCATCAGCTGCTCAATGCCACTAAACGCATGGGGGAGTCTTACAGCAACTCATTAGGTCTCAGATGTTGCACTCAGATTGCCAATCTAGTGGTCATGGGTCAAAGCCCGCAGGAAGCAGCCAAACCCACTCCAAATGTGTTTCACCTTGGCTGCTCCGCAGCTCCAAAGTCAAAGAAAGTATGGGAGTGTAACCCCACGAGTGAATCCAATAGGATCCACTCACCAGCACCACCGCAACACCAGCCCTCGGGGGATCTCACTGCAACTGTCCATCCGGGCCCAGGAGAGATCCACTCCATACTGTGGTTTTTATTGGCACGGACTTTGCCCTTCTTCAGTTCCACAGCATCGCGGCCCTCCAGCAATGGTCTGTCGCAGTCACGCAGACCGGCAAGGCAGCAAGGAAGGGGGAGCCGGCTCTAACAGCCCTCCCATGCCCCTGCCACAACACCAAGGGCAAAGCTGCACAGCAAACAGAAGCCTTGACATCTCAAGCAGGAAGGGCAGCCGCAGGCCTCAACCTCCAGCACAGCCGCATCGGAAAAGACCACAAAGGCCTTTGCGGCAGTCAGCACAGTCAGAAGCCTGTCAGAAGACAGCAGGTTCATGGCAGTCCTAGGGCCAATGCTGGGCACTTCGCAGCAGGCCTGGTCGCAGTAGCCTGCAACAGCAGACCATGTCCGTCTGCAGCCACACAGCTGCGTGGCCCTTTGATGGGGTTATGCCTCGGTCTACTCCAGCAGCTGAAAATCTCCTTTCTTCAGCTAAATGGGCACCCAGTGCAGGAGAGTCTACATACAGTTATTAAACATGTGTGGCACCAGGATGATTCAAGATAGTAACATAGCAGGAGGAGCTCACCTATAAGTTGGCCATCTTCAAGCCAGGCAAGCTCCACCCCCCACTTATGCACAGTTAACCAGAACATTTTGGTTGACTATCATCCCTTGCCCCACATTCAGGAAATACTTACCAATGTGGGTACTGTCAAATACTTTTCCATCACTGATCTTCATTCAGCTTACCACCAAATTCCCTGTTTAAGTATTCACAAGATCTCACTACTTTTGTGACACCCTTTGGTGCCCATAAATTCTTGAGGCTACCTTTCGGACTTGCCTCAGCTGCAAGTACATTCCAGATGATGATGGTTCCCTTTTTGGAAGTATACTTAAATGATCAGGCTTTCCAGGATGATATCCTGATTTTTACTGAGCATCCTGAACAACAGTTTACTGTATTGGAAAATGTGCTCAATATTTTTTTTTAAAGTGATGACAGTCAGTCTAGAAAAATGCAAATTATTCACTTCTCAGGTAGAACTCTTAAGACACACCATTTTCTCAGAGGGAATCTGTCTCAAGCTTTGTAATATGGTTGCCATTCAAGAAGCTCCTTCTCCAGGTGACAAAGATGCCCAATGTTCATTCTAAGGCCTATGTTAGTATTATACTCACTTTTTTCCTGATGATCCAATGATTGTTCAATCTTTGCATTATCTACTCAAAAAAGGGTCACAATTGATTGGTCACCTAGAATTCAAAAAGTCTTTGATGAGACCAAGAAACTGGTTATTGCAGCACCCGCATTACAGCCCTTTATTTCAGGAAAAAAATGTATCTAGGTCTTTAAAAGCTGCAGAAGTTAATTACAGTACGACTGAAAGAGAAACATTGGCTTGTGTATATGCTGTTTAAGCTGTATCTTTGGGGGAACCACCTTTGAAAACCCATTGGTTTACTTATTAGATGGTAATGGACATAGGAATGCATCGTCATGTTTAATCAGGCTCTTATCCAAACTACACGAGCATGGCATCAAAGTTGAAGGAGGTATGAACTTTAGGGTGTACTGCCTCTTGAGACTGTCTCTCAAAAATAGGTGTTGGGATGATATGGATGACATGGAGCAGGAATGTGTGGTAGCAATGCTGGATGCTTTGAGTGTCAGAAATGTGACATTTTCAGAATCTGATTGGGCTAGGGCTGCCGACATGGAAGATGTATTCAAACGTGTACTTACACATGTTCGTGAAGGCTGGCCTTGAGATAGATGCCTTACACCTGTTCCTCGTGTATTTGTGCAAGTGGTCCCTGAGATTTGTTGTGAAAATGGCATTTTGTTGAGACACAATTATTTTGCTTTACTGCTTAGTTTGAGAGCTGGTCCCTTGAAAAGTGCTCATAGTGGAAATCTTGGAATTTCTTCCACTTCCAGGGGCATGGATAGTGATATCTACACACTAGTTCATGCCTGCTGTGATTGTCTTGTCTTGAACAAGCACTGGAAATTACAAGAAAGGCCCTTATGTCCTGTACCTTTTCCAGAAAAACCTTGGACAAACGTAGCCCTTCATTTTTCACATCCATTCAACTTACTACCTGCAGGGATGAAATTTCTGCTAGTCATGGTGAACTACTACTCCAAATGGATCCGTTCCTCTTTTGTTGATATTGATTCCACCAGGAATGCTTTGAATTTTCTAGAGTGTATTTTCCATTGAAGGACCACCTAAGTATATCTTCACAGATAATGGTACATACTTTTCTTCTAGGAAGATGTGTGATTTTTTTTGTTCTCAAGGTGATATTAAACACCTGTTTTTAGCATTTTACAGTCCAGCCTCCAATGGTTTGGTTGGGAGGAACAACAACTTATGAAGTTACTAAAGAAGAATCCAAGTTCTCATTCCCTGCAAACACAGGCTGGGTATCTAAGATTTCAGGTCCTTTGAATGGTAAAGGTTGGTGTCATAAAAACGGAGTCTTACCAATGACAGATTCTCAAGCAGAAATATTATAATGCACACTCACAATATTGAAGATTTGGAGGGCCCAGTCACTGATGTCAGTTTGACCAAGTCTTTCACAATTCCCAGTCCAGTGCTAACAGAGATCTAGGCGGCAGTTCTGGTGATACCACTTTGGAGAATGGTTTGAGCCCTGCCTTGCCTTCCTCCACTGGGGCTTCTACTAGTTTGGATAAAGTAAATGTGTCATGTCAAGATACATTGTCTGGGAAACCCTGAATTGGATGCAATCTTAAGGTTTAAAGACTATGATTTGTCTTAAATGAAAGTTTTAATTTTGCTTGATGGTAATTGTAACTTATTTGTTTTAAGGAAGGGGGTGAGGTTGCATGCTCCTTTTATGATGTCATTCTTTCACTGTACTTTGTATTCAACATTTGTGTCTTTTAAATGTGTGTTCTGCTTCAAGTAGGGGTTTCTGTTCTGGGTGATCAGATGCTGCTGTTCTGAACTGCTGAACACTGTACTGGTTGTGGGCTCATTTCTTCAAACAGACTTCTTCTGAGCAAACTTCGAGGGGGGCCGGGTTCTTTCTCTGCTGCCACAGGGAGCCGAAAAACTGAAAATAATACACATTACAGAGTAATGGTTGGCCCAATGAAGGTTCCAATTCTAACCACAAAGAATAAAAAGAAGAAATCTAATGGATTCGGGGAATGGCAGGACTTTAGCACACTTTCTTTTCTATGCATAAGGCCACAAACAGTTGAGAGAGAAAGAGAACATGTCCTACAAGTAATTTCCAATACAAGGAACAACTGCACACATATGCATAGCTCTCAGTATGAGGTTAAAAAGAAAATTATACTTACCGACGTTATTAGTAATATTTGGTTCAACTCTTCTGGCACAGGTGATGTCACAACATCCAGATATCGAAATAACAAGTACCTGTGGAAATAAACTTTACTGTATGAAAAACTATATGAAAACATGTGTCCGGTAGTCTACAGTTCTAAAGAAGTCAAACCAGTATTAGGTGACGAATCTAGGGGCACACTATTAACAGTATAACAAAAGTAACTGTTCAATGTTTTTATTTGGCAAATTATTGATTATGCACGTGCCAATGATGTAACTAAACTATTTTACAGAGATATCTGGAAGCAAAAGTAACTGCCTTTTCTGCATCACATCATTAAATGCAAAAACCCCAGATCATCTCTACTAACGTGGTGGATTGCTCAGCATTTTTACAGAAGAATACTTCTCACCACACACACACACACACACACAATATGTATATATATATATATATATATATATATATAATAAATTAGCTTTCAAAAACAAGGGATAAAGAGACGTTAAACTTCAATCTTATAGTCAGATCGGATAAAAAAAAAAATACAAGGCTGATAAAATCATGGAAATTAGAAAAACAATAAAAGCATCAATGACTTCAAAAACGTGTGAAACGTCTGACTGATTGACATTACAGTTAAGTGTTGAAATGAGATAAGAACTGATGTTTAAAAAATTTAAAACCACTGAAATTCATCTGTTATAGTTTAGTTGAATACCTATAACTTGATCCCCTCTCATGCACTGCGTTTGAAATGTCATCAGTGATGTCGTCAATGATATCATTTAACATGTCATGAGTACTGTAATATGTGGGGTCGTACATAGTGCATGAAGGGGTGCAAGTTATAGTTAGTTCACTAAACTAAACTGGCAAATTTAAGTTGTTTTCAGTTTTCAAAGATTCGTTCTGATCGTATTTGAACTCCTAAATGTGTCCTGTTAATCCTTGTTTTTTTCTGAAGGGGGAGGTGATTTAATGTACAATACCTATAAAGTCACATTAACACTTTGATATTTGTGTGAATTTATATGTTCCTTAAATTGGATACCTCACTGGAGCTTTGCTGGGTACCGATGTACCGGGTGCTGGTACCATGGTTTAGAAGTTGGCTAAAGGGTCTTACTTCCGGCCAGGCCATGTGACCAACTTCCCGCAGGTGCCCGACCTTTGGGAAGATCCTGCACTGAACACCAAGCAAGTGACCACCCCCCAAGCTGCATATGGCTTTTGGCTATGTGCAGTAAGAGGTTAGGGGCAGGGCCTAGCCAGAGGCTCCCCTCCCCCTCATGGGTGCCCAACCACAGCAGATGTCCAGCTGACCAATGTGCACAGCCATTGTAAGTGCAGTGTAGCAGGGTTCAACTCAAATGCGCTCAACGCACCACATACACCAAAACTCACCCTACTGCACTCCAACCTTCAGCCGTGTGCAGCAGTGGGTTGGCTCTATGTTCAACTCACTGCAAGCACCCAGCAGCTACTGCGCAAGCCTGCCTAATAATGGTTGGTCGCAGGGTTTGGTCTACGACCAAACCCTTTTTTACCAAATTTTGTCCGCTACCAGGGTACCAGTTACTGCTATACCTCAGAGAGAGGCAACTTTCTGGCTACTGCTATAAGCGAGACCCGACAAAAAAAAAGAAAAAAAACAGGGGTCCTGCTAGATGAGTCTGGGGTCAGGGTGTCCATTCTGCCCCCTTATGTAGCCTTTCATTTTTTTGTATCAGGACTCAGGGGCTGCTGGTTACTGCTATACCACAGAGAGAGGCAACTTTCTGGCTACCTCTATAAGCGAGACACGTCAAAAACAAAACAAAAAACTGTGGTCCTGCTAGATGAGTCTGGGGTCAGGGTGTCCATTCTGCCCCCTTATGTAGCTTTTCATTTTTTGTATCAGGACTCAGGGGCTGCATATTTTCTTAGGAAAGTTCTATTTTTTAGGCAAATTTGATGCAATTCTACCAAGGGACATTCCCAATCCAGCAGAAATGCTCCTGTCACCAGTCAACTTTGGGTGGGAAGAGGGGCATGCCGCAGTCCAACTGCAGCTGAGCAGCCACTGCTGCAGGTTTTTTTTCAGTCTCCTCAGAAACTTGGATGGAATCTGACAGCTTCTTTTGGTGTTGAGCCCACAAAACCCAGTAGAGCCTGCATGTTCCATCTGGCATAGCCGACAAGCAGGACACAAGAAGCCAAGAAGTCTTAGAGCTACTCTCACTGAGATCCAGGGCAAAGGTTGAAATATTGCAATCAAATCCCAAATGACCTGAACTCGCTTAACCCAGAGGAAAGGCATGAAATTGCACTGACTCCGGAATGGCTCTCCTGAAAGGGAGCCTCTGCATTGCTGGCATATGAGACTATGGCACACTGATGAACAGTCTCAAAGATGTTGAGAGGTTTGCCGTCGTATGGAAGTGGAATATGAACAATTGTGGTAAGATTGCCTTCAACTACCAGTCGTTGAGGTAGGAGAAGACTGGTATATCCAGAAGTGTTGCAACCAGCCCCAACACTTTCGTCAGCACCCAAGTAGCACTGATGAAGCTGAAGGGGAGAATGGAAAACTGAAAATGCTCTTGGCCAACTTTAAGCCCCGGGTAAAGCCTGTGGGACTGCAGGACTGGAATACGAAAATAAGCACCCAGCCTATATAGTGCTACCATCCAGTCTCCTGGATCTAGGACAGATAGAACCTGGGTTGGCGTGAGCATGATGAATTTGTTCCATTTCAGGAAGAAGTTGTGAGGGTGAAGATCTAAAATAGAACAAATGCCTCTGGCCTCCTTTGGCACCAGAAAATAACAAGAAACACATCCAGTTCCTATTTCTGACACCAGAACCCTCTTTGTCGCTCCTTTGTTCAAAAGAGCGTGGACTTCCTGTTACAGAATTGAAAGATTTTCCCCCAAAAGCTGCTTTGATACAGGTGGAAACTGCAGTGGGTTGGACAGGAAGGGCAAGATGTAACCCTGATGTACTCTTTGGAAGATCCATTTTCTAGATGTAATGCACTGCCACCCCGGATGTAATAACTTATCCTGCCTTCTACAGGATGTCCCTGTGCTGCTGAGGGCAAACTAAAGATATTTTTGAAGGTGAAGCAGGAGGGAAACTGGGCACTGTGCTATCCCTGTTGGTCTAGTCATTGATGGCTGGATCAACTGCCCTGGTCTTTAAAAGACTTGGGGGCCTGCTGCTGAGGTCGTGGCCCTTGACATTGTCTGTAAGCTATACCGCTTCAGAAGCCTCATGAGAGGCAGAATTATTGGGGTCACTGCCACAGAGGCGCAGAAAGGCCTAAGGAGCATTCTGTGGCCCTGCTTTCTTTAAAGCATTCCAATGCGGAGTCTGCTTTGTCTCCAAAGAGAAAGGTGTGTCAAACAGCATATCCATTAATGATGCCTGGACATCACCCCAAAAAACAAATCACCCACATGTGGTGTCGAAGCAACACGCTAATACTGAATGCCCTGACTAAACAGTCAGTAGTGCCCAGCTCTCAATGGATGACGTACTTTGCAGCATCTTGGCCATTCCGAATAATTTGTAGTAGGTTGCAGCGAAATTCAGAAACTGCTGGCAAGATCTCGCTAACAATGTCCCACAATGCATGTCCAAAGAGACAGTTAACACTGACTTAGCAAAGAGCAAGTTTGGCTGTGGAAACCTTTTTCCAAAATGCCTTCATACGTTTTGAGTCCCCATCAGGACGAGTCATAGTTGTTTGTGTTCACCTTAATTTGTTGTTGCCTGGACCACTAGGCTCTCAGGCATGGGATACTGAGTTAGGAAGACAGTATCACCTAAGGCAGGCCAGTGGCATCTGGCCACTTGCCTATTTACCAGCAGGCAAGAGCAATGGTTGGCCTATGTGCTTATTAACATATCTGTGAGGTCCTCATCAAAAGGTAAAAGTGGTTCTGCTAAAGCCTGGCTAGGCTGTAGAACTCCTGTCAAGACATTACTTTTAACTTCCGTGGATGGTAGCTGTAAGTCTTCCACTTTTGCCGCATACCTGATCACTACAACAAAGATGTTGATTCTTCTGTCGAACAACTGTGGTGATTGTGGGGAGAGGGGCCCTGGCAGGTTTTACCATACAAGTGTGAAGTACCCCCAGCATTTTTAGACTTTAGAAATAAAGGGAGCCTCTGAGGGGAGGGGGTGGGTCGCATGTGAATCTATGAAAGATACCAATAGTGGAGAACTATAGTTACAGGTAAGTCATTTTCTTCTCCAGTATTGGATCTTTAATAGATTCACATGCTTGAATTAGAGTAGCAAGCAGATATATCATTTATTTTAGCTTTACCATCGATAACGATAGGAATGATGCTACATTCAGACAATATCAGAAAGCAATATACATATGTATTGAAAATTATAAGAACAAAATAAGAATAAATATAATCTAAATAAGTAGTAATAGCAACATTAAGAACAATAACATTAAACAAATATAGACCACGTACCTTTCAAGTGGAAGGTGGGATAACCAGAGGGGTTCACCTTAATGGAATAGATGTCTTAGCACTGCTTGACCAACAGCCGTATCCGTTTTGTTAGTCTCATCTAGGCAGTAGTGCTTTGTAAATGTATGCTGGCTGGACCATGTTGCTGCCCTGCAAATGTGTTGCAGGCGTACTCCCGCAAAGAGCGCCGCTGATGTGGCTACCGCTTTGGTAGAGTGGGCTTTAACCTTACTGTGCATGACAAAGTTGTATAGCTAATCCGATCCACCTGGCAATGGTCTGCTTAGATATCGCAGAGCCCTTTCTTGTATCTCCATATGGTACGAATAGCTGGTCCAATTTCCGAATGCTCTGTGTTCTTTGAAGATAAAAATGTAAACATCTCCTTATATCTAGCGAATGCAGCGCTTTCTCTGCAACCATCTGTGGGTTATGAAAAAATGTTCTTAAGACCACTGGCTCACTGAGATGGAAGGTTGATGGTACTTTTGGTATATACTTAGGATTTCTTCGAAGTATAACACCATTTGCAGTCAACTGAAGAAAAGGTTTTTTGATGGTGAAGGCTTGCATGTCACTCACTCTGTTTGCTGATGTGAGAGCCAGTAAAAGTGATACCTTCAAAAAGATTAATTTTAACTCTGACCTTTAGATTTGGTTCGAAAGGAGGCTTCATGAGTTGTCCCAAAACTATGTTTAGAAACCACAACGGTGGAGGTTTACACACCACTGGAAATACTCTAAAAAGGCAGTTGAGGAATTGATTCACAATCCTGGCAGAATACAGTGAGGGGGTGTGCTGAGAGCAGCGGAATCTAGAAATTGCCGCCACATGTACCCGTATTGAGGAGTAGAAAGCCCAGATTTTTCTAAATGTAACAAATAAGGAACTATTTGTTCCGGGGGGTGACGACATAGGATGGACTCCTTCCGTAGCACACCACAAACAGAAACAGTTCCATTTTAGTTTATATGTCTTATTGCTGGTGTCTGCTCTGGCTTTGGCCAATATTTCTCTACATTCCAATGAAATGTTCAAGGGTGTAGTATTCATGGAATTCAGAAGCCAGGCCGATAAGTGTAGAGATGAAGGATCCGGAATGCCTGACTTGGCCCTGGTGCATGGCCAGTAGGGCTGGTGTCTGTCTGAGTAGAACATGTGGTTGTTCCGAATACAGAAGGAGTTCTGTGAACCAGACCTGCCTGGGCCACCTGGGTGCTACTAGGGGGAGAGGACATCCCTCTTTCATTTTGTTGATTACTCTGGGGATGAGTGAAATCAGGGGAAAAGCACCGGCATAGATTCCTGACCATCTCATCAAAAATGCATTTCCCCACAACCCTTTTTGGGGATGCCAGCTTGCATTATATGGGCATTTCTTGTTCTCGTATGTGGCAAAATGATCCAGATTTGGCTTGCCCCACTTTTGGAAAAGTTAGTTAGGAACCTGTTGGTCGAGTTCCCCTTGTGATACGGGATGAATGTCTTGCTCAAAGCGTCCGCTAGGAGAATGGTTTGCCCTGGCAGGTGTTCTGCTTTCAGAGAAATTTGATTTTCTATGGCCCATTCCCACATGCTCTGAGCTTGATGTGAAAGTCGCAAGGACTTTGTGCCGCCCTGTTTGTTCAGCTAAAACAGACTTGTGGTATTGTCTGTTCTGATGAGAATTTTTGAGTTTCGTATTCTTGGTAAGAAAGCCTTCAGTGCCAGATCTAATGCTTTCAGCTCTAGTTGGTTTATGTGAAGCTGTTTGTCTTTTTGTGTCCAGTTGCCACTTAACCGCAGATCTTAAAGGTGGGCACCCCAGCCTTCGAGCGACGCATCTGTTGGTATTATATATTGCAGCACTTGTTGAAGAAAAGAAAGGGCCTTGGATAAGCTGGTCTGTTTTCCCCACCAAGACATGGCAGTTCTCATTTCTGGTGTGATGAGAATTTGATCGTAAAAGGAACCATTCACTTGGAGCCACTGAGTGTCTTGTTGCTCCTGTAGAGTTTGCATGTGCAGTCTGCATTTTGGGATCAGTGGAATTCATGAAGAAATCATGAATGATTTGTAATTCCGAACTGAAACAAACTTTTTTGTTGATAGCTTCTGAGCCATTTAGGGAATTGTATTGCTGTCTCTCTTGAGATGGGAATGCTTTGCTTTGGATAGTATCCAGTATAATTCCTAGGAAATTTAGCTTCTGTGTGGGATGGAAGTGTGACTTGCAATAATTGATGGTAAGACCTAGAGTTTTGAACCACTAGAGACAAGTGGATGTGTGGTTTACCACCTGAGTTCTTGTGGATTCCTTTATGAGCCAGTCGTCCAGATATGGAAAGACTTGTATGCCCAGCTACTGGGGCTAGCACTTTGGTAAAAATGCTGGGGGGCGATTTTAATTTGAATAGGAGGACACAAAACTGTAGATGCATACCAGCTATCTTGAACTTGAGAAATTTCCGATGGTTTTGATGTATTGTGATATGGAAATACGCATTCCAGAGGTCTAGAGATGTCATGTGATCTCCTGTGTTCAAGAGGCATAGAATGTCCTGAAGCGTTACAATACAAAACATTTGTTTTTTCAGGAACTTGTTTAAGGACCTCAAATCGTGTATGGGACGAAAATCCCCTGAAGGCTTTTTTACTAGAAAAAAGCGGGAATAGAATCCCCGGTTCCTGTGCAGAATTGGAACAACTTCTTTTGCCCCTTTGCGTAACATTGAATATACTGCTTTGAGGAGCTGTTCTAACCGTCGAGGTGGTGGTCCTGATGGAAGGGTATTTGGAGGCTTCTGAATTAATTCCAGCGTACGTCCCCTGAATACTATATCTGGTACCTACTTGTCTGATGTTATCACTGACCACTGAAGGATGTGTTAAGTGATGCAGCCTCCATTCTTTGAAACACAAGTGGGGCTGGTAGCTGGTATGAAGGCATGGTCATTGTTTTCTACCCGTGTCTCTACCACGCGGTTCTTCCCCTCATGGGGTGTCTTTAGGCAGCTGTAGGTGGTAATCGGTATTGCTGCTGGTGTTGTCCAAACTGCTGTCAAAAACCTGTTAGAGCAGTTTGGTATTGTTGTCTATATGTTTGGAAACCACCACAAAAGGAGTAACTTACCCTGCCTCTCGCCCCTCTAAATGGCTGCCTTTTGTACTGCAAGGTACAATCCCTAGGTGGATTTGGCAGTGTCTGTATCCCCCTTTATGGATTGTAACACCTCATCCATATGCATGCTGATGAGGTTTTTCCATCATATGCCATGTCAAGTATCCTACTTTGCACCTCTGGCCTAAAAGAAGTAGATTTAGGCCAGCCCTGTCTGCGCAACACCACTGTCCCCGCCAGTTGTCTAAATTCCGTTAGTGAGATATCAAATGCGCAATCAATCATTTCGGTTGCGATCCACTCTCCCTCCTGCAACACTTTCTTTGCCTCTAGTTTAGCGTCCTCAGGCAAAAGGTCAATGTAAGAGGACATGTCTGCCCACATTTGGCAATCATATCTGCCTAGAATGGCTAACAAGTTGTCAGCTTTGACTGTTATTGCTGCTACTGAATAGAACCTTTTTCCTATGTTGTCCAGGCGGCATACTTCTCTTTCTGGTGGGGATGTTATTTGGGGTTGAGGTGTACTTCGAGTGGTGTTGCGCCGCCTGAGATACCATGGAATCCGGCTTCGGTTGCGCAATTAAACAAGCTGGAGAATCTTCTGTGGCTTTATACTTTTTCTCCAAATGCGGGATTTGGGAAGGTATTGTAGCTGGGTTTTTTATTGCTTTCAATCCTTCCTGCCATACAAAGTCAACTATAGGTATGGCTCTAAGTGACTTTTCTGATGGTTCCTTAAAGTCATACCGGAAACAATCAGTTTCCTGAGAAAGAATGGGCAGCTCAAAACATTTAGCCGCTCTTTCCATTAAATTATGGAATCCCCCTATGTCCTCTGGGGTGAATCCACCGGTCCTGCCAACGGTGGTGATGGTGTAGGAATCAGGTATTCGTCCCACTCACTAGGAGTGGTTTCAGGTATTTCTCCATCTTCTCTTTCTTCATCTGTGGATTGAGGGTCATCCTGAGGCGGCTGTACGAAAGGAATGCTCGTATCCGGTCTGAGTGGTGTCCCTGGATGGCTAGGGAAAGGGGTCCACAGTCCAGCTTGCAGGTCATACTGCTGTGTGGTCAGAGTTGGTGGCACTGAGGGCAGAAATCTTCTGTAGTAGTCCTGCAACATGCCTTGGAGATGTGTCACTAATGACCTTGGCATAGGTTTAGAGGTGTCTGCGTCCCCATATGCGGAATGCGACAGATCGGCATAGGACTTTTGCTGAATAATGCTGTTCTGATACTGATCATCCCCATCGTCATCAGGGTCCTGACATTTGACGTTAAGTTGTACAGACTTTTGGCCACTCCAAACATTCCATCATCTTGAGAGGATCCTTCATCTTCATCTAATAGGTGTTGAGGCCTAACGCCCGCGACAGGAAATGCAACATGGACACATCACATTTTTGACTTGAAAACTGATGTGTTTTTAGGAAAAAAAAACACTTTTTCCTCACATTTCAGTGACAGAAAGTTCTGGAATCTGAGAGCAGCCACAAATTTCCTTCCACCCAGCGTTCCCCCAAGTCTCCGAAAAAAAATGGTACCTCACTTGTGTTGGTAGGCCTAGTGCCCACAACAGGAAAAGCCCCAAAACACAATGTGGACACATCACATTTTCCCAAAGAAAACAGAGCTGTTTGTTTGCAAAGTGGCTAGCTGTGGATTTCAGCCTCTAGCTCAGCAAGCACCTAAGGAAACCTACCAAACCTGTGCATTTTTTAAAACTAGACTCCTAGGGGAATCTAAGATGGGGTGACTTGTGGGGCTCTCACCAGGTTCTGTTACCCAGAATCCTTGGCAAGCCTCAAAATTTGGCCCAAAAAAACCACTTTTTCCTCACATGGCACCTGGGTTTTTGGTCCTGGGCTCGGCGGTCATACAGGGAAACCTACCAAACCCAGACATTTCTGCAAACTAGACACCCGAGGGACTCCAGGGAGGTGTGACTTGTGTGTATCCTCCAGTGTTTTCTTACCCAGAATTCTCAGCAAATCTCAAATTTATCTAAAAAAATCAAATTTTCCCACATTTCTGTGTGGGATCACTGCACCAGGACAAATTTACTAACACCCAACGTTCCCCTCAGTCTCCTGGTAAAATGTATACCTCACTTGTGTAGGTGGGCCAAGTGCCTGTGACAGGGAAGAGCCAAAAACATGTTGAAACTGAGGGGGGAACCAAAGTGGGTCCAAAAGAGGAGTTAGAAAAAAAACATTTTTACGCTGACAAGTGGGGTAGACTTTTTATCGGTATAGATGAGACAATGCTGGGTGAAAAGAATTTTGTGGATTCCTGCAAAATCCGGAAGGTTCCATAAAAAAATGAGGAAAAAATGTGTGATTTCCAGAAAAGTTGGAGGTTTGCAGGGCATTGTGGGTAAGAAAATGGTGCGGGGTGCATGTGAAGCACACCACCCTGGAATCACCCAGATGTTGAGTTTTAGGATGTGTCTAGGTCTCGTGGATTTTTCTACATGACAGCGTCCCAAAGTCCAAAAAGTGCAGCCCTCACCATTCCAAATGGGACAATTTTGAGAGTTAGCCAAGCTCTCATGGCGCAAATGTAAAAGCAAAACCCAAATTAATTAAATGTCCTCTTGCTTGCCATGGGATAAGATGTTTTAGTGTGCAGGGGAGAGCTGAAAGACTGTTACCCCCTTAAGTTGGGGTCAGGGCATAACCAGGCCCATACGCTATGGGAGAGTCTGGGGGGACAGGGGTGATTCCCCTTCCATCCCTGCCCAGGGGAGAGGGGTGCTTGGCCATCAGGGGGAGCGAGGACCCATAGCAGGATGAGCTGGTCTCATCCTCGGCACCGGGTAACCGTGGCCAAGGATGAGACCAGCTCGTCCTGGGCACCCAAGGGGTTAAAGGAAATGCTCCTAAAGATAGAAAAGTCCAGTTCCAAACTCTATTGAAAGAGCTTGTCACATTGCCTGCCATCCATTAACTCATGAGGATATATTGTGCATGTAGAGGATGGAGTACAAGGCCATTTAGCAGTAAGTTGGTTCAACAGGATGTCATCATTGAGCGCCACTCTGTTATTGTGAAGTCTGTACACCCAACTTTGCTCTTTCTCAAGGAGTCTTGATGTGACTTCTGTCTGTTGTGATATTTTCTCAAGCACTGTCCAATACATGTCACTATCACTATGATTTTTTTCAAGGTAGTGAGTGGTGAGTTTAGTGGATGCACTCTTGACCGAATGGTGCTCCTATGTTCCCCTATTCTGACCCTAACCTTTCTCGTGGTCATCCCAATGTAACGCAGTGCGCACGGGAATTTGATCAGATATCCCACATTGTCACTGTCACAACTGGTGTGTGCTCGCTGCTCTCACTGTGTTAATAAATAAGGTCTAGGGTTTTTGAGTGTTTAGTTAAGGAGCACATCGAGCAGTTTCTGCAGGGGTAATGACCAGGTACTGGTGGGAAACACCAAAGAGTGTTGGTCTCTCAGTGTTTTGTTCCCAAGTTGTTATGTGGACTAGCCTATCCCTAATGCTCCTGTTTTTGATGAAGGAGAAGAGGGGTTTGGCGAAGGTCAGTCGGCTAGATGTGAGTATCCTCCAATGCTTATTGATAATCTGCTTCACATCATTTAAGGAGGTGTTGTAAATACTGATGCAAATTAAGGATTCAGCATCCTCTATCCTATTTGTATCCAGCAGGGCCTCTTTTAGGAATATTAGTGCTTGTTTTCTCTGCTTTTGCTATTATCTTGAACGGGTATTGTTTCTCCCTGAGTTTGTTAGTGAGGACCTCTGCTCTCTTTTTAAAATCATCGACTTCTGAGCAGTTTCCACTTATGCATAAAAATTATCCCACCAGGAGATTTTCTCTCAATGCCCAGGGATGAGTGATATTAAAGTAAAGGAGGCTGTTCCAAACTGTGGGTTTTCTGTATTAGGCAGTAGTCAGCTTTGGTTATTGGCCTTCCTGGTGACATCGAGGTACGTTACAGATTCTCTATTTGCGGTCATCGTGTACTTAAGGTAAGGGATTCTGTTGCTGAGTCACTCTAGAAAAAGGACTATGATTCTACCTCCACCACACCACATAACTAAGACATCATCTATGTAATGACGCAGGAGGCGTATCTCCTCAGCAAATAAGTTGTTGATCCATATGTTCTGCTCCTCAAACCAATGCACGTACAAGCATGCTTTGCTTGGGATAAAAGTACTGCCAATCGACGTTCCATGGCATTATAGGTAGATTTTGTCCTCGAAAGTGAAAACATCTTCTGGTAGAGCCAATTTGGCCAACTTCATAACCCAGTGTATTGTGACTACCCAGTCCCAATCTTGGGAGCGTAGGAGGTCTGTGATCACTTGCAGACTTTCCTCTTGAGGAATTCTTGCGTAGATGGTTTCAGCATCAAGACACAGCATCATCTCAGTATTAAGTTCATAGCCAACTTCTTAGAGAATGTTCAGGGGATGTTTAGTGTCCTAAATGTAAGATCTGGTTTGAGTCACCAGAGAAGGAAGGAGCCAGTCCGTGAACTGAGACAAAGGCTCAAGGACAGAGTTGATGCCAGAGACTATGGGCCTACCTGGAGACTGTGCTCTTCCTTTGTGTACTTTTGAGATGGTATAAATCAGAGGCATCTGTGATTCAGTTGTAGTAAGGAAGTTGTATTCTTTCCTGTTAATCTACTCATTTTCCTTCGCCTATTTAAGAAGGGTCTTGATTGTGTCCTGTAATAGTCAGGTGGGGTCCGTTCTAAGGACCCAGTAATTCCTCTCATCACCTAATAGTGTGAGGCATGTTTCTCTGTAATCATCTTTTTGTAGTATCTGTAGTATCATGACAGCACCACCCTCATCAGCAGGTCTTACTACAAGGTGTGCTTTTTTTATTCAAGGAACCCAGAACCTTCCATTCCCCTTTGTTAAATTCTGGTACGTATTTCTTCTGGGGTTCAGCTGTTTGACTTACTTTATAACCGCTTCTTCACAAGCTTAAACTTCTGCACGATTTAAAAAATGAAATAAGTTACTTACCTGTAACTGTAGTTCTCTAGTATTGGACACTTTCATAGATTCACATGCTTGTATCCTTCCCCGTCGTCGAGATGGGAGTCTCCGTTGTAATACAGAAGTTATGCCAAAGTGCATATAAAGATTAAGGGGGTCATTACAACCCTGGCGGACGGTGTTAAAGCGGCGGTAATACCGCAAACAGGCCAGTGAAAAAAAAAAAGGAATTATGACCGTGGCGGAAACCGCCAACATAGACAGCCACTTTAACACTCCGACCACCACGGCGGCACAGACAAGCATCACGGCGGTCACCGCCAACAGACAGGCGGAAGACAAAGTACCACCCACAGTATTACAACAGGCCAATCCGCCACCTTTTCCGGGGCGGATTCACCGTGGATAAAAACACGGCGAAAACAGCCATTTCAATGGGAAAACGCTCACCTAACACACTCCACGAAGAAGGAGGGCACCATGGAGCCGGAACTCCAAATACTCCCTGCAATAGTGTTCCTGCTCCTCTACGAACATCAGCAACGCCGGCGCCGAAGAAAACGGTGAGTACTGCACCTACGACATAGGTGAGGGGGGAGGCAAAAGTCAGGGACACACACACACAACACCCCCACCCCCACCCCAACCCTCACACACTACAACACACACACCAATGCATTTCCAAACATCACAGTAACAACCACCAACCCCCCCGGAAGAATGCAAAGACAAAAGGAAATGAGTACAACCATTGTAATGTATCAAAGTACAGTAAGCTAATATATACAGAAATATATACACATTCCAAAAATATACATCACGGTTAGTAGAGCAGGAATGCACCATTCAATGTCCGTGGACCACTGGGCCCAAAATGCATGGGCGAGGCCCACACACGATACCTGTCCAGAAACTGAGAAAACACTACAGGGGCATCAGATAGAAATACGACAGGCACCTCAGGGGGAGCAGGGGGGCACCTCAGCCGGATGACAGCACCAACCCAGATCCACGAAGGGGCTCCATGCCCATTGATGTATCCTGGGGAGTGCATAGCCACAGTCTCACAAGTCTTTGCAGTGGGTGGTTTGCCCACTGTACCATCCCGGGGAGTGCAAAGCCACAGTCTCACAAGTCTCTACAGTGGGTGGTTTGCCCACTGTACCATCCTGGGAAGTGCAAAGCCACAGTCTCACAAGTCTTTGCAGTGGGTGGTTTGCCCACTGTACCATCCTGGGGAGTGCAAAGCCACAGTCTCACAAGTCTCTACAGTGGGTGGTTTTCCCACTGTACCATCCTGGGGAGTGCAAAGCCACAGTCTCACAAGTCTTTGCAGTGGTGGTTTGCCCACTGTACCATCCTGGGGAGTGCAAAGCCACAGTCTCACAAGTCTCTACAGTGGGTGGTTTGTCCACTGTACCATCCTGGGGAGTGCAAAGCCACAGACTCTCAAGTGGATAACAGTCTCCTCTGGTTCTGGAGGGGGACTGGTGCCCAGTGTGCTTCATCCTGTTAAGGACTCAGGTAGTGGATGCTGTTCTCCACTGGTTCTGGAGGGGGACTGGTGCCCAGAGTGCTTCATCCTGTTAAGGACTCAGGTAGTGGATGCTGTTCTCCACTGGTTCTGGAGGGGGACTGGTGCCCAGAGTGCATCACTCTCCCCGTGACGGTCCCAGTTCCCTCACTGCCCCTGCCGCGCTTGGGCTAGCAATGCTTGAGTTGGCGGTTCTTGCCCTGTTCAGCGGTGCTTGCCATGGCGGTCTTTGCCCTGTTCAGCGGTGCTTGCCCTGTTCAGCGGTGCTTGCCATGGCGGTCTTTGCCCTATTCAGCGGTGCTTGACTTTGCAGTTTCTGACCTGTTCAGCGGTGCTTGCCATGGCGGTCTTTGCCCTGTTCAGCGGTGCTTGACTTTGCAGTTTCTGACCTGTTCAGCGGTGCTTGACTTTGCTGTCTCTGACCTGTTCAGCGGTGCTTGCCATGGCGGTCTTTGCCCTGTTCATCCGTGCTTGACTTTGCAGTTTCTGACCTGTTCAGCGGTGCTTGCCATGGCGGTCTTTGCCCTGTTCAGCGGTGCTTGACTTTACAGTTTCTGACCTGTTCAGCGGTGCTTGCCATGGCGGTCTTTGCCCTGTTCAGTGGTGCTTGACTTTGCTGTCTCTGACCTGTGCAGCGGTGTGTGCCATGGCGGTCCCTCATTGGCCAGCGGGGCTGTGGCTGCCAGGGCCCTCCTGGGCACTGACTCTGGCAGTGGTCTCCTGACCGGTGACGATTGTGCTGCCCTCCTGGGCACTGACTCTGGCGGTGCTCTCCTGACCGGTGACAATTGTGCTGCCCTCCTGGGCACTGACTCTGGCGGTGGTCCCCTGACCGGTGACGATTGTGCTGCCCTCCTGGGCACTGACTCTGGCGGTGCTCTCCTGACCGGTGACGATTGTGCTGCCCTCCTGGGCACTGACTCTGGCGGTGGTCCCCTGACCGGTGACGATTGTGCTGCCCTCCTGGGCACTGACTCTGGCGGTGCTCTCCTGACCAGTGACGATTGTGCTGCCCTCCTGGGCACTGACTCTGGCGGTGCTCTCCTGACCAGTGACGATTGTGCTGCCCTCCTGGGCACTGACTCTGGCGGTGCTCTCCTGACCAGTGACGATTATGCTGCCCTCCTGGGCACTGACTCTGGCAGTGGTCTCCTGACCAGTGACGATGGGGCTGGCGGCGGTGTCCTGGGCAGCGGGGATGATGGCGTCCTTCTCCACCGTGCTGCTCTTCCCAGACTTTGGCAACTTCTTCTGCCCCTTCCCCACCTTGGGAGGAGTCACAGCTGACTCGACACTCCCCCCGGGACCCTTTGTGATTGGCTTTGCCGGCAGGAGTCTTCACCCTCTCCCGTCGGGCACTGTCCAACTTTTGGTGCGTCACAGGGGGGGGGGACAGGCTGTGCTTTGGCTCCGTGTCACACTGGCTGCCCTGGTGCCCGGTGCACTCCACATACCTCTAACAGGCACCACTGGTACCGGACATTTTTTGGCTGAGGTGCTACTACGGGACCTATGAATTGGAAGGAGGGGGGTGGTGGGAAAGAGGTCAACGTTGCTCAGGAAAAGTTTCTCATGAACACCGGGACGGGTAGCTGGAGGGTGTCTGGAAGTGGAGGAAGAGGAGGTGGTTGTAGGAGGTGTAACTTTTGATAATTTGGGTGCAGGTGCATGTTCTGGAGGCTGTTGTGAGGTGGATGGATGTTGGGTGTGTGTGTGCCCGCATTTGTGTACTTTGGGAGGGGGCGTCACAGACACACTGGGAGAGGACACAGGGGACGTGTAAATGGTAGTGGGGGTGGTGAGTGCAGGTGAGCGGGGTGTGGTGCTGGGTGTTCTGGTGCGAGTCCTAGTGGCTGTAGTGGTAGTGCATGCAGGTGAGAGTGTAGACGACACTGGGAGGGAGGAGGGAGACGACGAGGAGGGGGACACAGTGGAGGCAGTGGATGTTGCTGTGTCTGTATGTGGGTGATGCTTGTGTGAGTGCCTGTGGGATGTGTGGTGCCTATGTTTGCCTGAGCTGCCCTTGTGTGGTGAGGTGTGTGCAGGCTGGTCTGATGGTGTGCTTGGGATAGGCTGAGGTACAGGGGATTGGGTCTGGGTGGAGGAAGTTGGAGGGGGGAGGCTAGACACAGGGACAATGGCTGCCATCAGTGCTGAGGCCAGAGATTGCAGGGTTCGATGATGGGCAGCCTGACCGGAAGGAATGCCCTCCGGGAATGCATTAGTGTGTTGCAACTCCCTTTCTACACCCTGGATGGCATTCACAATGGTAGACTGCCCAACAGTGAGTGACCTGAGGAGGTCAATGGCCTCCTCACTGAGGGCAGCAGGGGTGACAGGGGCAGGGGCTGAGGTGCCTGGGGCGAAGGTGATTCCCACCCTCCTGGGTGAGCGGGCACGGGGCGAAGGCTGAGGGGCTGCTGGGAGGGCGGTGCTGGTAGGGGGGGTGGCGGCTGTACCTGTAGAAGTGGGGGACACAGATGGTGCCGCCACCACAAGGGAGCTCCCATCGGAGGACGAGTCCGTGTCGTTGGTTGCTGATCCGGTGACCGCTGTGAAGCTCCCCTCGCCCTCCATCCCACTGGTGTAATCTGAGTCCGTGGTGTGGCCCTCCATGGCCATGTGGGATGCAGCCCCCTCGTGCTCCGGTGCCACTGTACCTCTACCTGATGATGCTGATGCACAAAAGAACAGGGAGAGCACAAAAAGGGGTGGGATAACTGAAGAAAGACAGGTTGAGTGCATGGCTTACCGCTACCGTTGGCGGACAATTCAGACACAGCAGCCCCCTGCACTACGCCGCGCTCTTGGGCTCTACAGATGCAGTTCTTGGGATATGGCCTACATGTCTATGGTGGACATCTGCACACATAGATGACATAGGGGCATGTATACCTGTACTTGGCACTCTACAGAGGTGGGGTGGAGTGGCACATGGCCTGCATTACGGAGGGGCCTAGCCTACGGAACTCGCCCTGGCCTAGGGAAACCCACAGCCCTCCTCCCCCACCCAGACCCCTCCACTGCGCGCAAAGTCAGCAGAATGAGAGTGTACTCACCCCCTTGTGTCTGCTATGATGCCCTCCTGCGCCCATCCAACTCAGGGTAGGCCACCGCCAGGATCCTGAACATCAGGGGGGTCATGGTGCGACGGGCACCCCTCCCACATTGGGAGGCCATCCCCAGCTGAGCCTCCGCTGTCTTCTTGCTCCAGCGGTGAATATCCTCCCATCTTTTACGGCAGTGGGTGCTCCATCTCTGGTGGACCCCCAGGGTCCGGACATCCTTGGCGATGGCACACCAAATATCCTTCTTCTGGTGGGCGCTGACCTACATGACATGTACAGGGGAAGAAGAGAAGTCATTACCAACTGCACCGTCGAAATGAGTGGCCCACATCCCTGCCCTTGCCATGTGGCACATGCATTTACACTCCTTCATGCTCTCAGAACTCTGCCCCTTCCTTCTTACATCCAGCCATCTCCACCCAGGCATAGCCCATACAACTTGCACCCTATGTACCCACCTGTTGGTCTGGAGGACCGTAGAGTAGCGTGTACTGGGGGAGGACCCCGTCCATGAGCTTCTCCAAGTCCTGTGCAGTGAAGGCAAGGGCCCTTTCCCCAGACGCACGTGCCATTGTCTCTTCCAGACCGAGGTCACAGCAGCACTTGCAGTGTAGGTCCTCTCCTGTCGAAGATCAGGTATCGAGTGATTGAACAGATAGAAAATGACGGTCACGTCTGCAGAGGTGACGTCCGCGGCGGAGCGTATCATCACCGTCGGCGCACTTCGTCATTGGCTCCTGGGACCCATAGGGTCCAATGTTAACCAATGCAGCATTGCGCCGCGGTCTACGACCGCCTACCGCGACGGTGTACAACGCCAGCGCAGTTACCTCACATCCCATTGTCCCACTTTACAGGTCAGGCATCTGCCATTTCAGGGGCCCACATGGCTTTATTTTCAACTGCGTCACACATACCTAGGCCTGGACTCAACACACATACAGACAACTTTTGGGATTTTGTTTCGTGTTCTGTGTAGCTGTGAATACATACCTCTGAATTGTTTGACTCTGAGGTCGCTGTTGTCCTTCCTAGGCAACGTCAGCTGGGACATGTGAGGAGATGGCGGAATCCTCTGGTGTACAGACCGCTGGTGGACCTGTTGACAATGGAGGAGCGACATTTAATCATCACCTACAGGTTTGACCGTGCCACAATCCAGGAACTGTGTACCCAGTTGGAGCCAGACCTTATGTCACCAATCCGCCATCCCACAGGAATCCCCCCTCAAGTGCAGGTGCTATCAGTGCTCCATTTCCTAGCAAGTGGGTCATTTCAAACAACAGTGGCCATGGCATCAGGGATGTCCCAGCCTATGTTTTCCAACGTGTTGTCCAGAGTGTTGTCTGCCCTGCTGAAACACATGAGGAGCTACATCGTTTTCCCTCAGGTGGAGGGTTTGGCTACAGTTAAAGGTGACTTCTATGCCCTGGGACATATCCCTAACATCATAGGTGCCATTGATGGGACCCATGTAGCTTTGGTCCCCCCCCACAGGAGTGAACAGGTGTACAGGAACCGGAAGAGTTATCATTCGATGAATGTACAGATGGTATGTTTGGCAGACCAGTACATCTCGCAGGTAAATGCCATGTTCCCTGGCTCAGTGCATGACGCCTACATCCTGCGGAATAGCAGCATCCCTTATGTGATGGGTCAACTCCAGAGGCACCGGGTGTGGCTATTAGGGGACTCTGGTTACCCCAACCTATCATGGCTATTGACCCCAGTGAGGAATCCCAGGACCAGGGCAGAGGAACGCTACAATGAGGCCCATGGGCGGACTAGGAGGGTGAACGAACGCACCTTCGGCCTCCTGAAACCAGGTTCAGGTGCATCCATATGACAGGTGGTTCCCTATTCTACTCACCAAGGAAGGTGTGCCAGATCATCATCGCCTGCTCTATGCTTCACAATCTTGCTTTGCGACGCCAGGTGCCTTTTCTGCAGGAGGATGGTCCAGATGACGGTGTTGTAGCAGCTGTGGAGCCTGTGGACAGTGATAAGGAGGAAGCAGAGGAAGAAGACATTGACAACAGGGACTCAGTCATACAGCAATATTTCCAGTGACACACAGGTGAGAACACTTTCTTTACTAGTACATTTACTTTCACACTTCTATCTCTATCCTGTCTGTCAATTTGAAGCAGTATTTGGTAACTGAGTTGTACATTTCCATTACGGTTTCACAGGTGTGGTTACCAACGTGTGTCATCTGCTTGCATCCTTCATGGACTTGTGATGTGTGACATAGGTATGTTGACATTACATTTTTGAACGGATTTTGTCATTGTCATAGCTAATACACATTTTCAAAATCACAGACTGACTCCAAATTGTTTTGTGGTTCAAGGGTGTTTATTGAAGTGGTAATTATTGGAGGGGGTGGCAAAATGGTGATGGGTGATGGTGGAGGAATGTCCATGGCAGAGTCCAGTCTATTAGTCTCACAGGTGCACTGCCCATATGGACATAGGAAGTGGAGCTGGGGCAGTTCCAGTATGGACAGGGTTACAAAGTGGGACAGTGGGATGACAATCAGGGTGGACTCATTTCTTGGCGGGGGTCTTGCCATCGTGCTCTGTCCTGTTCCTGGATCTCAGGGACCGCTTGCATGGCGGTTCTCCGTCTGCAGGGGGTGGGGTGCTGGTGTGGTGGTCCTGTGGCGGGGCGTCCTGTCACTAGCGCCGGCAGAGGTGGTGGGCAGTTCATCGTCCAGGCTAGTGTCAGGGGCCCCTTGGAGTGCCACGGTGTCCCTCATGGTGTTCTGTATGTCCTTCAGCACCCCTACGATGGTGCCCAGGGCGCAGCTGATGGTTCTGAGTTCCTACCTGAACCCCAAATACTGTTCCTCCTGCAGGCGCTGGGTCTCCTGAAACTTGGACAGGACCGTAGCCATCGTCTCCTGGGAGTGGTGGTATGCTCCCATGATGGAGGAGAGGGCATCGTGGAGAATGGGTTCCCTTGGCCTGTCCGCCCCCTGTCGCACAGCAGCCCTCCCAGTTCCCCTGTGTTCCTGGGCCTCCGTCCCCTGGACCGTGTGCCCACTACCACCGCCCCCAGGTCCCTGTTGTTGTTGGGGTGGTGGGTTATCCTGGGTTCCCTGTAGTGGTGGACGCACAGCTGATTGACGTGTCCTGGGGACGGAGGTATGGGCCCGCTGGGTGGGTGCCGTGCTGGTGTTACCAGAGGGTGGAAGGTCAGTGGTGGGCTGTGCCTTCGCAAGGGTAACTGACTGTCCCGAGGCCCACGATGGTCCGGGCTGGTCATCTGGATCCAATTGGCCAGAGCTGCTGTCATCACTGTGGGCCTCTTCTGTGGGTGGGGTAGAGATGTCCGGACCCTCCTGTCTGGTGACATTAGGTAGTGGTCCTGCAGGGGTATAAAAGCATGATTATTGCATTTGTGTGTGTCATGGTGTGCAATGGGTGGGTGAGCGTGTACCCCAGTGCTAGCATTCCTGTGTGGGGGCTTGTGTGGTGATGGTTAGGGGTTGTTATGGGTATGTGCAGTGGGCATGCTTTAGTGATGGTTGTCCATGCTTTGTTGTGTCATGCAGTGCTTGGTGTTGGGATGGGTGGTTTGTGTTATTGGTACATCAGTGAGGAGTTGGAGTGATAGGGGAGGGGTGAGGGTGGGGGTGTGTGATAGCATGCAGGTAGGGTGGGCGATATGATAGTTAAGATTTGACTTACCAGTGTCCATTCCTCCACCGACTCCTCCGAGGCCCTCAGGATGCATAATGGTCAAGACCTGCTCCTCCCATGTAGTTAGTTATGGGGGAAGAGGTGGGGGTCCGCCACCAGTCCGCTGAACCACGATGTTATGCCTAGAGACCACAGAATGCACCTTCCCCCGTAGGTCGTTCCACCTCTTCCTGATGTCCTCCCGATTTCTTGGGTGCTGTCCCACTGCGTTGACCCTGTCCACGATTCTTCGCCATAGCTCCATCTTCCTAGCTATAGAGGTGTGCTGCACCTGTGATCCAAATAGCTGTGGCTCTACCAGTACGATTTCCTCCACCATGACCCTGAGCTCCTCCTCCGAAAACCTGGGGTGTCTTTGGCGTGCCATGGGGTGGTGTAGGTGATGTTTGGGGTGGTGTATGTGGTGATGAGTGTGGTGATGTGTAGTGGTGTGGGGTGTTTTGTGAGTGGATGTTGTGTGGGTGATGGTGTCGTGTGCCTCTGTGTGGTGGGGTTGTCTATTGCTGTGCTCTCTCTCTCGCCTTCGTCTCGAATTTTTGGTCGTAGGGGTTTGTGGGTGATATGGGTGTGTGTTTTATATTGTGTTGGGTGTGTGGGAGTGGTGTTTGTATGTGTCTCAGGTGTGTGTATTTTTAATTGTCCAATGTGGAGGAGTTTTGGAGATGTGTGTGTATTTTGAGCGCGGCGGTGTGTACCGCCAATGGAATACCGCGGTTGAAAGACTGCCGCGTGGATTCGTGGGTCGTAATAGCGTGGGCATGTTTCTGTTGGCGTGACGGTGGAGGATTTGTTTTCGCCAGTTTATCACTGACCTTTGGTGTGGCGGACTTGTGTGGGTGTCTGAATTTCGGCAGATTCCGAGATGTGGGTAATAATAGCTGTGGCGGATTTCCGCGGCCGCGGCGGTGTATTGGCGGTCTTCTGCACTGCGGTAAGCGGCTTTTACCGCCAATGTTGTAATGACCCCCTAAGTGCATTAGGCCTTAAAATTAGAAACATATCACAGTTGTTTTGTAAACACTAGGACCAAACTCTAATGCCAACCAATCAGCTCACACCACCCTCTAGAACCCTCCTGCGAGGAGCTGACTTCCCTCAGATTTTCCAAGCATTAGTGGTGTAATATAGATACTACTGAGAGAATGAAGGTGAGCTCCCCAGGGAAGGTGGGTAGGTCGCATGGGAATCTATGAAAGTGTCCAATACTGGAGAACTACAATTACAGGTAAGTAAGTTATTTCTTACTCCACTATTGGAACTTTCCTAGATTCACATGCTTGAATCAGAACAGCAAGCAGTGAGTAACACATTTTCTACGTGTTCAATATCAACATAGGATTATATATGTGAAAGAGCGTGAAAAATTCTCAGACTTTTTTGCTTGCGGTCTAGAGTCTGGAAAGCATAAAGTTATTACTTTTTTTGAAAATGTGACATAAGACAAAACAAGCGGATGCAGGGTAGAAAAAATGGCTCACCTTCATTGGAATAGATTTCTAAGGACTGCCTCTCTAACCGCTGAATCTTGAAGCAACTCTGTATCCAGAAAATAGTGTTGTGTGAAAGTATGTGCTGTCTTCCATGTTGCAGCATGACAGATCTCCTGTATTGATACAACTGCGAACAGTGCACAGGATGTGGATGTTGCTCTGGTGGAATGTGCTTGCACACTCATATTTAATGTTCTACCAGCTTTCTGATGGCAGAAAATGATTGTGTTCTGAATCTATCGAGAAATAGTCTCTTTAGTTACAGGGTGTCCTTTTCTAGGGGTACTGAAGGCTATGAAAAGTCCAAATAATATTTGATGCTTCTTTTAAGATAGAGTGAATGCAAGGTTCTCTCCGAAATAATTTGGGGGGTTGGAAAGAATGACTTCAGTACTACTAGCTCATTAATATGAAAATCCAAAGGTACCTTAGGGATGAATTTAGGATTGGTGCGCAGAATAACTCTATCATTTTCTAATTGTAAGAAAGGTTCCTGTATCGTGAAAGCCTGGATTTCACTTACCCATCATGCAGAAATAAGGGTGAGGAGGAGAGCCACCTTCCATGTGAGGTACTTGATGTCCGCCCTATGAATGGGTTCAATGGGCTCTTTCATGAGCTGGCCGAGGACGATGTTAAGTTGCCATGCTGGAGGTGGGGCTTTTACCGGATGAAAGGATCTGAAGAGACCTTTCAAGAATTGCTTTATTAACCTCTGAGATGGCTTGCCTGGTATTCTCCTATATCGAGAAATAGCTGTCAGATGGACTCTGATGGATGCATGGGCAAGCCCTGAGCGTACTAGCTGTAAGAAGTATGGTAAATCTTTTTCTGGGGCGGAAGACAGAGGGTGTATATTCATGGCTTCGCACCACAAACAAAATCGCTTCCACTTTAGGCAGTACGTTTTATTTGTGCTATCTGCCCGTGCTTTAGCAAGTATGTCTTTGCAATAACCTGGTATGTCTAAGCGGCTGTATTCGCTTAATTCAGGAGCCATGCCGATAAGCTCAGAGACTTGGGATTTGGGTGTCTTACTTGTCCCTGGTTTATGGTGAGCAACTCAGGAATTGGTTTCATCCTGATGGGTGGACATGAGAATAGTAGAAGTAACTCTGTGTACCAAGGTTGACATGGCCACTAATTAGAATTATCTGGCAGGGTTCTGACTTTATTTTCCTGATTACCCTTGTGAGGAGATGAATTGGAGGAAAGGCATATGCATAAATCCCTGACCATGCGGTCGAAAATGCATCCCCCCACGATCCTTGTTGGTGACACCAACTTGTGTAATATTGGCTTTTGGCGTTCTGGGTAGTTGCGAAAAGATCCAGATTTGGTTTTCCACACTAGTAGTATATTCCATCCAGTGTCCGCTGGTCTAACTCCTACTCATGAGGAGATATTGTCAACCTGCTCAATGAATCCGCAATGGTATTTTGCAGGCCTGGGACATGCTCCACTGTTATGTGCACTGGGTGTTGAATACACCAACTCCAAATGGTCTGCGCTTCTCGAGACAGTAGGTGGGAACGCATTCCTCCTTGTTTGTTGAGATAGTGCATTTCGGTGGTATTGTCCGTCCTGACAAGCACTGTTGATCCTCGAATTCTTGGGAGGAAGGCTTGCAAAGCATAATACACTGCTCTGAGCTTGAGAAGGTTGATGTGAAATAGAGATAGTGAGAGGGGGCCATTTGCGCTTACTCGAAGGGCCTGTAGGCAGGCACCCCATCCAGTCATTAACGTGTCTGTTGTTATGGTTAATGGAAGAATCTGCGGTAAGAAGTGCAGACCTTGTGAAAAGCTTTTCGTGAACTGTCCACCAATCGAGAGAAGCTATCATGAGTAGAGTGATGCGGAGCATGTCCTCAAAGGATCCTTGCTCTTGTTTCCATTGCCTGTCTCTTTCCGATTGAATCAGACGCATGTGAAGTCGACAGTGGGGAATGAGGTTTATACAAGATGACATCATCCCTAGTAAGGATTTGTACTGTCGAACTGAAACAGACTTTTTTTTTTGATTCCTTGTGCTAGGGAGATTAGCTTGTTTTGCCTGTCCTGTGTTGGGCAGTCCTTGGTTTGTTGCGTGTCCAATATAGCCTTGAGGAATGCTATCCGAGTCGAATGTTGGAGCAGTAATTTATCCTGGTTGAGAACGAGGCCCAAGTCCTCGAAAAGGAGTAGGGTCGCCTTGGCGGACTTGCGTGATGACTGTACGTCAAGAGCTTTCACTAGCCTGTCATCTAGATAAGGAAAAATCTGGCGTCTCTTTCTTCTCAGGTAGGCTGCGACTGGAGGCAAACATTTGGTGAAGATTCACGGTGCCGATCGTAGCCCAAAGGGAAGGACCTTGAATTGAAAGAGTCTGCCGTTCACCACAAATTTTAGGAACTTCCTGTGTACTGGGTGAATGGGAATATGGAAGTACGTGTCTTGAAGGTCCAAGGAAGCCATATAGTGTGCTCTGTTCAGAAGTTGTAGGACGTCTTGTAGTGTGACCTTCCGGAATGTTTGTTTAGCTCTCGCAAGTCTAGGATTGGCCTCCATAAGTAAGATTTTTTCCGAATGAGGAGGAAGCGGGAGTAGAAACTTTTCCCTCTCTGGGAATATGGTAAAACTTCTATTGCTCCTTTGCTCAACATAGTCTCCACTTCTAAGCTGAGCAGACGAAGGTGTCTTTGTCGAACCTGGGGTGGCGGCGTTATTGGGGTTATCTGAATGAACTCTAAAAGGTGCCCAAATTGAATTACATCTAGCACCCATTTGTTTTTGGTTATGTGCCGCCAGCGCTGAATATGTTGTTTTAATATTCCGTGAAAGACTGTAGGGGAAGAGTGGGAGAGAACCGGCTGAAGGTAGTCATTGTCTACGGGCAGTTTCTTTAGGTTGTCTTCCAGGCTTGCCTTTGTGATAGGGTCTGGTGTAAGCTGCTGGGGGCGGTTGTCTCTGCTGATGCTGGGGTCTAGAAGTGTGGAAAGTGGTGTAGTATGATGGAAATCTATAGTGCTGATATCCTCCACGAAATGAAGGCTGCCCTCTGCCCCTGGCTCCACGAAAAGGTACTTTCCTATATTGCAGAGTGCCTAACGATCTGGCTGTCTCAGTGTCTGACTTCATGGCCTGAAGCACGTAATCAACATACTTCTGAAATAGTGCCTCTCTGTCGTAGGGAAGATCTAACATTTTTGGATGAACTTTGGGTCGAAAATGTGTGGCTTTGAGCCACCCCTGACGTATTAAAACAGCTGATCCAGCAAGCAGCCTAAAGCCCATGGTGGCGATGTCAAGTGCGCAGTCGATGATTTCCGCTGAGGAACGTTGTCCCTCCATGAGCACCTTTTTTGCCTCAATCTTGGAACTCTCTGAGAGTTCTTCCAAACAGTGAGACATGTCTGACCAGAATTGTCTGTCGTATCTGCCAAGAAGCGCTAGAGAATTGACAGCCCGTACAACAATGGCAGATATTGAGGAAAAACGCTTTCCAATGTTAACCAGGCATCTTCCCTCTTTTTCTGGCGGTGTGGTTAACGGTGTAGAAGGATTCCTGGAACGCCATTGTGCTGCCTATGAGATGACACAGTCTGGTTTTGGGTGGTCGGTGAGGCAAGCAGGAGCATCATCTGTGGACTTGTATTTTTTGTCTAACTTAGGCAGCACTGCAGGTACAGTTGCATGGTTCTGCATTATCTTCAAGCCCTGGCTCCACACATGGTCAATTATTGGGATAGCCCTAACCGTTTTCCTGCAAGGTTCTTTGAAATCGTACAGGTAACAATCCTGCTGAGTAGCAGGCATCAGTAGATCAAATCGCGTGGCTGCACTTTCTAGCAGGTTGTGAAAGCCACCAATATCCTCCGTCGGAGACTCCACAATAGGTCTCGCAGGACAGGCAGGTGCTGGAATGATATAGTCATCCCATTCATCATTCAGTGTATGGATTTCTCCTCCCTCACCATCTTCATCCGAAGAGGCTTGCCCCAACGCAGGTACAGATTGAGGAGAAGCTTGAAGCCTAGGAGGAGTTATAACCTGAAGTTGTTGAAACTGCTGAGGGGTTGATGGTATAGCGGGAATCGTTGGCTGATGCACCGATGTAGGCATTCGCAGAAAACGCTCCCTATAATCTGCTAACATTGCTTACAAGTCCGACACTAAGCCGGGAGGGAGACCTACCAGCCCCTGTTGTTGCTGTTCGTAATATTGCTGGTCATAGTAAGAGTCATAATCATCATCAGAGTACTCCTGACATTTGATTTGTAATTGAGAGGGACTGCTGGCCACCCCACCCTCCTCTGAGTCGTCTTCTTCCAAAAGGAGCGAAGGTAGTAGACTAGACACCTTACTGGGAGATGTAATTGAGGGGGTCAAGTGATGCATTTTGACCTTTTTTTGACTAACTTGCTCCGACGACGAGAACAGAGCTAAGGTAGATAGTATCTGTCTCTTTGCTGTTATCTTGATCGTCGACGAGAGGTGAGTTGTTGTCGACTGTGGCGGTGTCAACAAAGTGATCGTCGACGGAGGCACTGTTGACGAGAGTGCCATCGACATGAGTACCGTCAACAGTGGGAGCGTCGACAGTTGAAGCGCCGTCGATGAGGCCGTCGTCGTCGGTGGAGGCGCTGACAAATGTTCAGTCGACGGAAGAGTTGACAGGAGGATCATCGACGAGGCGAGCAGCTTCGACAAAGACTGTAGTGACGGTGAGGAAATGGGGGGCGCTGCTGACGAGGATGACCAGACTGTCGACGAGGATTCAGATGTAGCTGCCATCGACATAGACATTGTGACAACAGTAGATGTCGTCGCTGAGGCATGGGCCGTCGACCGAGATACCGCCGATGATGGTCCTGTCGTAGGTGCAGAGGCTGGCTTTTTGAAGGTATGCTTTATTCTGAGAGGCAGAGTTGGGGGCCCAGAGATGGTTTTCTTTCCAGATTTTATGAAATCTGAACCCTTTGATTTCCCCTTTTTTGATGGGATTCATATTTTTTAGGAAAACTTGGTTGACTTCTTTGAAGCTTTTTTAGGTGGTTCGTGAGTTGCTGACATTTCCTCAGCATGTCTCTTCACAGGTGTCTTGACGACAGACACAGCAGAGGAGGCACTGTCCTCATCAGAAACCAGATTGTCTCTGGATTTTAATTTTTGTAGCCAAATGAGAAGACGACCTTCTCTGTCTTTTAGGGTCTTAGTAGAAAATGTCCTACATACCTTGCAGTCTCTGTTTTTATGGTTAGGATAGAGACAGTATATGCAGTCCTTATGCTGGTCATCCACATGCAGCCTCTTCTTCATGCAGGTAGCACAGGCTCACATGGTTGTCTGTTTGAAGCACCCAAATGTAAGAATTTCTGAAGAGAAACGGTAATCCCAGTTCCTCAGAACAGAATATCTGAGAGAAAAACTGAGCAGAGCTCAGAGGAGACTCCTAAGCATGACGTGCAATGGAAAATCTGCGGGAAGTCAGCTCCTCACAGGAGGGTTCTAGAGGGTGGTGTGAGCTGATTGGTTGGCATTAGAGTTTGGTCCTTCTTTTACAAAACAACTGTGATATGGTTCTAATTTTAAGGCCTAATGCACTTAGGGCCTGATTACAACTTTGGAGGAGGTGTTAATCCGTCCCAAAAGTGACGGTAAAGTGACGGATATACCACCAGCCTTATTACGAGTCCATTATATCCTATGGAACTTGTAATACGGCTGGTGGTATATCCGTCACTTTAGGGACGGATTAACACCTCCTCCAAAGTTGTAATCAGGCCCTTAATCTTTACATGCACTTGGGCATAACTTCTGTATTACACCGGGGACTCCCATCTCGACAATGGGGAAGGATTCAAGCATGTGAATCTATGAAAGTTCCAATACTGGAGTAACCCAGTTTACCCCGCCCCCTTGACCGTGGGGGGAGGGGGGGGTTAAAGTGGGATTCTTTTTCATAGTGCAGTATGGCTATCGTTAGTATCTACAATAGGGGTATTCTGAGGTACACTTTTACCCTAATCTTCATAAAAAGTTTCGACAACTCACGTCTCATTTTGAACTTTTCCATAATGAAGCCTAGTCCTTTATTTAATACGGCTATCGCATCTTTTGTGAACACTTCTGCAGTAAGGTTCACTACAACGTTCAAAGGCCCCGCAGGCCCGGATGGGGTTCCCTTGTCCTGCTCCGTGTATGCATCCGTTTCTGTTCTGGGGTCACCCATTGGATCCTTTTGTCTTCTCGTATGCCCTGTCGGACTCTCTGCCCACGTCTTTCTAAAAAAGAACAGTTCAGCTAGAAAAATGACATGTGCAGTGGTGGTGGTTATCTCCTTCATTGTCTGTCTACAATGAATTTAGACTGTGCCCATCTACCCCAATAATAAAGTGAAGAAGACATTTTATTACACTTAGCGTCTCCCATTTACCACACTATATAAAGAGCTCCCTGAAATACGATCAAGTCCATCCTGGCTTTTAGAGGCCAGAATGGACTCGATGATGAAACATACCATACTAGAGTGGGTGAGAGTTATATTTAGAAAAGGAAAATATTTTTTTCTTAGTGTCTGTAGGTGGAAGTTACTAGCAAGGTGCACACTAGTTTGTTTAGGACGGGGGATATCCTAATTTGTTTTTTAGTCACTTTTCAGGAGAACATATCCTTGTTTTTCTTTATGATTAAAAAATGTCTCCCTCCTAATAAGTAGGTCCCCATCTCAGGGCCTCCTGTACTTTTGTTTTGAAGAGTATAAGGCTTGGCTATAGTTGTGGCCGCAGGCTTTGCTGATCTAATGGCAGCAAGGGTGGTCCCAAATCTTTCTAGCCCATTGCTAGGTTCCTTTGTGACTGATACAGTGTCTGCAGATAGAATACTGCTGCTGCAGTGGAGGTGGGCATGGTGGAAGCAGCTGTGGCCAATAAAGACATGCCTTTTGTTAATGTGTCCTTATTTTCATCTGACTCATTTAGGGATGCGCAGTAGTGTGAAAATATATACTTAGGTTAAAAGGGCTGATAATATGTCAGTGTGTAATACTGCAGTCATACACAAGCCGTACTCCTCTGCTGCGCTAAAAATTGTTCCATCTTTTTCAAACTTAACCCTGCTTGGGTATTTTTGTGCCCAGGTGTTTCACTAGCATGTTGTGAATAGAAATATACCCTGGACACATTAATGTTTTCCTAACATATTTTCAATGATATTTACTCATATCTGTCAGTAAACCAACATATGCTACTGACCCAAACATGAGTGCCCTGCACCACCCTTCCTATTTCCAGCTCCAACATTTTGAAGATGCCCACTCCTAGTCGGCTGCATTGTCCTATTACATAATTTACTTCACAAAATGGCATGACCCAAAGATTCCACACTAGACGCAACTGTGCTGTCATATTAATAGAAATGTGCCTTTGTCTTTGTCATTGCTATCATGCACTGATAACATCTTGTAGCACCCTTTTCCAAACCATATGAGTCAATTGGAAGTGTGCTTGTCAAAGGTAATTGCTCTTTTTGTCCCATCTTCTGTCCCCCACAAACAAACCACAGTCTGGCAGCTCACACACAGCACATCATGCAAAAGACTTCATGCAGTTAGCATGCTTTGATTTTTGTACTACTTATGTTCACATTTCTGCTTGCTATAGATCTCCCCCAACCCACACCTCAACTGGTGTCCTCAATCCCCATACAGTGTACAAGATAGTGAGCATCTTCTTTTCCCATTTACTTAGGCAGACTTGGGAAGCAGCCCCAATTCTGTCCCCCGGACTTTTCTGTGACACGCACAACAGCGTCATGATTCCTCCTCTTGACCTCATTATAATTACATTTCTTCTTCTTGACATCCTTAATGTGATTATGTCATGTGGGCACAATGGACAATGTATTCATTTTCATCAGAGATCTGTTGCTAAAGTCAACAGCACGTCTTCGATGCTTTGATGGTATCTTTATCATCAACCAGTTATAGTGGACCAGGACTTCATGTGTTCAAATTTCAAGTCCAGGATCATATGATCTGTATTTTCATGTTCTGCAGGCAGTCATCTCAGTGAATTTGGACAGGGCTGAGAAGAATTCACTGTTTCCTACAATTGGCTTTCCACAAAATGGCCACCTTCTTGCTTGTGGCTGCTGCTTTGGCTGGTAGCCAAGGGCGGGCTGTCCAGTTGTGGCATCCTGCTGGTTTTGGGTTATGCTTATTTTTCCTCCAGTAGTGCTCTTTTCAGCAAAGTCACCATTTTGGTGTCATTTGCACACTTGTGTTAAATAGTGGGCCGTGGAAAATGGCATGGATAAAAATTGAATGCATTAAGTTCGACACGTGATGTTTAGCACATGGGATTTTGAAAACTGCCAAATGCCGACTGTGAGCGATGCAGAAAATTCTCATAGTTGTGAGATTTTATTATGACAGTAAATTTTATTAGCACAGATTCATGTGTTGTGTTCCTTAGTAAATAAAACGGAAATTGCCACCAAACCTTAGCAAATCATTTTCTGAAATTAGACATTTTAGAGATAACTAAAAATTTTCATTTTTGTTGAACAAATAATGTATTTTTTATAATAATAGCATAATGCACCAAGCTGTGAATCTAAAAGAAGAAGATTACATAAGCCAAACCCTAAATAAAAAAAAACTCTTGGCATTGTCTGCTCCACCTGAAAACCAATGCATAGACCAGTATGAAGGCAATAAAGATTACTTAAAGTACAAATTCGTCAAAATGTACACTTTGCATATTTCTTGAGGTGGTAGATTACCAAGGAGGGCTAAAAACCTCAGTTATGCCTCTTGTAGAAAGAGCATAACACAATCTTAGTAAACAGTTAGTCAAAATGGTATAGCTTATGCTTCTGCTGTGTCTGACTAATGAATACAGAAAGGTATCTAATAAGATTAAAAGTACTAGTATTTGAAAGGGTAAAATCTTTTATTCTCACAGTTGAAAAGCGTTTTGGCAAATCTGAGATCTAAGCTATCCTTAAACAACGTTGTCCTCTCTCATGAAGCGGATTCTTCTATATGTAACATTAGTGTAACACATTGTGCGAAACTAAGTAATTGGAAAGCCTCCAACACATATTTGCTTGATGTTATACTGTTTAATTTATAGAGGAAATCACTAGGAGCCCCTTCTAAAATTAAGAAAAGAGGAGGGATTCCATTGGTTTATTTTGAACAGCTGTCCCGTGATGTGTAACAAATATATATATTAATTGAAAACATGAAAATTTAAACCTGCATTCTGGGACACAAAACATATACAGATATTCAAAATTTTTGACTGTCAAAGAGAATCTCATGAACATAAAGTATTTTATTCCCCAAAAATAAAAAGAAATTAGTGACTTACTTGTAACCCAGTTATCCACAGTTGGAATCTTTCAAATGTTCATATGCTTGAATCATTCCCTGTCATCAAGCTGGGAATCCCCAGTAATTTTAAATGGCACTAAACAGTGTTAAAATTGCCACAGGCTAAAAATCAGAGTTTGGTTACTAGCACATGTACCTTATTTGAAATAATCTGTACTTTTGCCAATGAAGTGGAAGTGCTAAACTTACCTATTCCACGTAAAGGCCACAACTGTTTGGATTTCTTAGTAGAAAGTGTGAGTAGGGTAGATAATAAATGAGTTTCGAACCAGTGAGGATGGAGGATTTCATTTGAATATACGGAAGAAACCAACACTACTGGAATTACACATAACAATTTTTTGGTCCAGTGTTGGATTTTTCACATAATAACTTGCTTCAATCAGAATAGTAAGCAATGCATATCACTTATAACAAAGTGGGAAGCAGGCTCACCTTTGCGTAAACAGTTTGTGGAGGGCTGCTTGTTCTACTGCTGAGTCAGCTGCTACATTTATGTTTTGGCAGTAGTGCTTCATGAACTGGTACCTGCTCCTTTAGGTATCCGCACAGCAGATTTCTTGCACAGGCACACCAGTGCAGAGTACTGCGGTTGTGCCACGCTCCCGGTGGGATGTACCATCATTATTCCTTAACTTTTCCTTGAACTGGACTCTACACCTTGATGTAAAAGGTGATGCAGGATGACAGCTAACATGCTATTCCCGGTTTGGACAGGATTCAGTCTATCACTGGATAGCCAAAAGACACAAGTAGTTGGTGAGAATTAGCTAGTTCTTGATCCTGAGGAGGAACATCACGGAGCTGTATGCGCACTGCTAGTGCAACTGCTTCCCCTTTGAGATTACTTAATATGACTGAAGATACTGTGGCAAAATTGCCCATTAGTTGCAACCCCAAATCCAGGGCCAGGGCAGCCCCGTATTAATCTTGAATTTGTTTTAAACCTCCAGAAGATTGGCAAGTGCTCGTGTACCGTGTGCAGTAGTATAGAGCGTTGCTAATACTGTGCCCCATGTATTGCAGTTATCAACTGTGGGAACCAACCCTGAACGGCTACCACATAGTGAGAATGCTATGTTTATCCTGAGGTCCTGTATGTGGAAAAACTGCTTCCAGTGCATTTATTTTTTGAGCTAACCAAATCGGAATTCCCTCCCGCTTGGTGGGTACTTTACCCATGATCGAATGTATAGTCGCAGGGTTAATGCCTGGCGTGACTGCATGTTGTTGCACTGAGACAGCATGTGCTGGATTAGTATTTAATGTTTGCATGACAAACTGTACTAATAATCTGTATATTGTCGTGAGCTCTATATAAAGGTGGCGAACCCCAGCTACCGCTAAGGTTGTTGCATCAGGGTGTGGTGTATATGTGGCCAATAAAGGCCAGGTTGGGCCATCATTGCTCAGAGGACCTAACCTAACATGTAATATTGTATGTGGTAGGGCACCATCAAGCCAGTTGTTATGGTCTTGATAAGATAAAGGTATTTTTAAATATGCATAAGCTCTGTATTGTGCAGGTATGTTTGCAGGTGTATACTGGTGAAATGTATTTGTGTTCCCATCTACTGCTGGAAAGGTGACCCAAGAATAAAAGATTTCTGTTCTATAGGCTGTATGAGCCTCAACAACAAATGTAACTGGACCCCCCTGTGCTATTATGCCATTTGTCAATAAATGTGCAGTAAGGGGTGGTCGCATATTTACTGAAATTGCTACCGGTTGTGGGTTCGCCATTTTAAGGGTAGATGTATGTTCAGAGATAAGGACACCTAGTGGAAATTGATCCTTTTAATGTTCAAGCTTGAACAGCCTACAGCTCAATAAAGGTACTACCTATGTAGCTGAGGAGGAAATACTCAATACCACAGACGTCTCTGTATATAGTATCGAGGTGTCTTTTAGCCTGAAATGAGACAGAGATACTTAGGAGGATCCGAATATTAGTGCCTGACCAAACCTTGGTGGCACCATGTTGCGTAGGTTCTCATTATGCTAATGAGGCTACTGGATTTGGGAGACGGGATCACATGGATTATGGCTACTAAGTAGAATGTCACACCACATGACACCTGTCGGCCTAATCCAGGTTTTCCGGCTAACTAGCAGCGCTTCATCTCTGGCCGAAATGATTGTGGCAACAGGGTGCCTGACAAGAAGACTCCTCAGGGGAATCGTGGTCCCTCAGATCCCATCCCTTTCTGCCAGTTATCAAAAAGTCTCATACAGGCAAAGACAACTGAGGCAGAATATAGTTCAATAAGGATTTATTGAAATAACTGCATCTTTGATAAAAAAGGCATGTTTTGCAATAACTAGGATGATAAAACAAAATAAAAGCAAGCAGGTGACTAACAGAGTAAAACAGAAGAATAGTCCTACCATACTGTCACTAAGAATGATATAGATATATATTTCTCCTACCTCCACTATGTCTGAGCACAGCGTAATAAGCCTAATTTGCACTTTGGGTTTTCCCCTTGGGGATACACCATCCCTCATACCTGGAGAAATAAGCCTGTAGTCTAGAGAGACACCATCCCCATGTGGATCAGGGGTCCGGCCGTCTAAGCAAGTAGCTGCAGCGAAGCAATCAGCATACAGTTGAGGTCATATGGCTGGAATCTCACTCTACTGTGCCTGGGACAAAATGGTGTTTTTATAATAAAACAGCAAAAATTCTAAGCAATAGTCCCCATGTATGAGTGTGTGTTTTCTGTGAATGTTGGAGACACAGCATACCACATTTGTCGGCCACCCTATCTGACTCTAAACTTGGAGAAAGCAGAGTGAAAAAAATGTCCTACTAAGAACGGAATGCTTTCCTAGGTGAAAGTACAATGGGATAAGGAAAATAAAACAGCACCGCAAATGTTGCTAATGCTAGAAAAATAAAGCAGTGCTCAACAAAATGTAACACGGTTAAAGTGCACAGCGGCAGGCCTAGTTAGCTTAAAACAACGTGTCTAAAACATGACTAAAATAGCTATACAACAGAAGCACTGGGGATCAAACTTCAATCTCCAGCAAAGAATATAAGTTCATCTCCCAGAGCTACAGAAATTAAATGAATGCAAACTCAACTGGTAACTCATAGTAGAACCTGCATTCTATACAAAAAAGCTTTGTCCAGCATCAGATTCAGGTCGTAACTGTAGAACACCAAATAATGTTGTGAACTTGTCGCCCAATAGATGAGGGAATAGTCATACACCTTTTGCTTGAAGGAGCACTGTGGTATCTCTCGCTCTCTCTCTCTTGTACTGTTCTCTACTCTGCATCTCAAGACCGAATGTGGAGAAGTCGGTGGAATCTAGTTATTTAACTGTGTTAGTTTCCCGTGGGTGTTTACAGATGACGCGTTCCCAGTAACAGTTCTACCTGCCTTTGAAAATCAGTAGCTATTTCTGTTTTGTGCCACCTTGTTACACCCTTTTCTATTAAAAAGGTTAGACTGACACTAAAACCTATATTTTTAACCCAAAGTAGTCTCAGAATTCCACCATTCGCTTCCGTCATTCTGTCCTAACTCTTCATGATTAATAAAATCTGCACTGACTAGACCCTTGAGTTCAACTATTGTAACCTTAGATCGGTTGTTTTTAGAAGAGATGACAATCTTTTTTGTATCTTCCAAAGCATCTTTGTGGAATAAATCTGCAATGTTTCTTATGAGGGTGCGTTGTGTTTTCACAACAGAATACAGTGCCACTTGGCACCTGTGACATGCTGTTGCAGGAATAATTTATGGATCAAGACTGGTGCCTGGGAAGAAGGTTCATGTACAGAAATAGCAGAAAAAATACAGAAAAAACAAGTAACCAATTTTGGCAAATAAATAAACTTATCTAAAAAGTATGTCATTTGCGGGGTTAATTTTTTGTCTCAAAATACTAACTTTTCATTTTAGTAAATAAAAGGAAATTTACCTCAAACCTCAACTTGTTATTTTCGGAAAATACACAAATATTACCTACAAGACAAGCTCTCCACACCGGATCTTTAATATATTTACATGCTTGAATCATTACACGTTGTCAGGCTAAGAATCCCCTGTAACTATAAATAGCAGTAAACAGTGTTAGAATGGCCAAAGGCCTCCACAACAGTGTCTGTATAGTAGTACATCTGCTTTATTTGAAACAGCCTGAACTTAGCCAATGAGGTGGAAGTGCTAAGCTCTCTTACTTCCTCTGGAGGCCACCATAATTCATATATCTTCTGCACGCTGTGTGTGAGGGAGTCATAGAAAAGAGCTCTGCTCTGACCCTTCATTGACCTTCCCTTAATACTTTTCTGGTGTGCCACAGAGCTTATCAACCCTGCCTCCAGCTTTCAGTATACTGTAAGTTGTGATTTTCTGGGGATTCTTAATTTTTCTTGACCACGCCGACGTTTTCTCTGTCACAAACTGTCATCATGACTGAACAGAGAGAGAAAAAATCTCTTTTCAAATCCTGCTCCACCTGTTATCAGTTAAAGATCTACACTGATGACCCACATGAGTAGTCCATTTATTGACTTTACACAGTGTACAAGGCTTCACTTTCTTTCAAAGGCCCTAAAGGATAGGGTGAGGACGTTGGCTCTCTATGTTCTAGAAAGGAAGAAATATTTTCCTTCTAAGGGAGATTACTCCTCATCTGTGGATGATTTTGTGCAAAGTGCTCTACCAAGCACTCTATAAAGGTGGCGCAAAAGCAAAAATGTGGAATTTTCACAGCTCAGCATATATTCTAAAGTGCCTGCAGCCACCTTTTCACAGAAAAAGACTGGAGCATCATGAGAAAGTCTCCAGGCAGGCAAAAATCTGCCTTTGCATCAATCCAGCTCACTAGATGTGCTGTTTCAAATTCAGACCCTGGAGGTGACTTCAATGTTATCATCGTCTACGACTATTATAAAGAAACAGCCATTGATGATGTTGTCAACAACACACCAATGGTCCCCTGTGGAACAGGTATTGTGTCTATGAAGAGACCATCATCAACAATAACCCACCCCATTAACAAATAGACCCTCATTGATGATCCCTTCGACAACAAGACATTCATCAACGATGACAAAAAGGTTGTCTCTGCTACCACTGTCAACTACAACTCAGTTGTTGGGAATCTTTTATACACCAGTCACCTTTCCATCCATAAAGATGACAGCAAGGTTCCCCAACCAAATTCTGTATTCTGAGATAGAAGAGGATTTCAATTACAAGGATGCCTCTGAAACTGCCTACACGATTCAGCTGCTTATGCATTACACCCCGGGGTTTGAGGGAGATGCCTTGAATGAAGAGGATTTTTACCAGGAGTAAGACTATCAGCCACAGACATTCATAACTGATATCCCACCTGTTGAACTTTTTTCCTTACGCAGGGTCATCCCCAGTCTTTTTGCCTCCTTCCTCCTATTTTTTCTGACCTCTCGCTGTTGGCTCTAGGACTCTGAGCACTTTATCACTGCTGACCAGTGCTAAAGTTCGGGTGCTCTCCCATCTCAAATTGGTATAATTGGCTTATACCTAATTGGCATATTTAATTTACCTATAAGTCCCTTGTACAGTGGTATGTCTATATCCAGGGCCTGTAAACTAAATACTACTAGTGGGCCTGCAGCACTGCTTGCGCCACCCACTGAAGTAGACTTTCAACGCAGGGCCTGTGTGTGCAGTTTTCTGCCACAGGGACCTGGCATCTAAATTTACTTGCCATCCCAGAACTCCCCTTTTACTACATGTAAGTCACCCCTAAGGTACGCCCTAGCTAGCCATACGGGCAGGGTGCCATGTAAGTAGAAGGAAGGACATGTGCCAGGTTGCGAGGTAGTGACAAACAGCCTAACATGGTGTCTCACTGCTGTGAGTGCTGCCTTCTCATTGGATTGCATTAGAAATGCCCTGCCTTATGTGTGAGGCGTATTGTCTGATTTATGAGTGGTAACGTGGGCATGTTTGGTATGGTTGTGATGATGATAATAAATGCTGCTTACTGGTGTGGGTGTTATTTTTATAAATATTACAGAAATGCCACTTCTAGAAAGTGTGCATTTATCTGTGCTTATGACTCTGGTGTTTTGCAGCTTGACTCCAGTCCACATCTGGGTAGAGTGACAGTTGGGGCTTTGTGCATACTTTTCAGACAGCTTGTACACAGGGAGGGTGGAGGTGTCACAGAGGCGCATCTGCATACTGAATAGTCTTCCTGGTTTGAGAGAAGGGAGAGGCGGGGCACAGCCACATTTGTAAAGGCTGTGCCCTGGCCTCACACAATAGGGTTGTTTACCCCCCACTGATGTTTGGAGCCTGTGCTGAAGGAGAGAGGGGGCGCTCCCAGAACCAGTTGTATCTGGCTGGAACTGCCTCTACCTGCCATTGCAAACATTGTAAGGACTGAGTATAATTCCTGGGGAATTTTCCCCACAATTTGAACATTCCTGTGATGTGAAACTGGACACCGGACGCTGCTGAATGAACTCACCAGGAAACCACCTTGGACTGTTGCTGCTGTGCTGACCTGTGACCTGCCTGGTCACTAGGAGGAACTGCCACCATCTGCAAACCCTTATGCTGGCCTGTAGCTGGGTCCACCAGCCCTGTGCTGCTTCTTGCTCTCACTGTTCCCAGGGGCAGGTTGCCGTGGCTCGTGACCCCTGTAATTACCTAAGAGTACGAGGCGTGTTCCAACTTCATTAAATGTTAAGGGCAGCACTTTGGAAAGTGCTCTGCCCGACCACTGGCCCACCTGTGCCTTTTGAAGCGCTTTTCTTCCAGGATGAAATCACCGCCGCAGTCGGGCCGAAGTAAAGAGCTTGAGCACTTTTTAAAGCACACCTCGTGTTGCCCAGAAACCTCACCGCCGGGCCTTTAAATCACTCAAGCGCATCGGAGCACACTGTGTTTTAGCCCCAGGGCACTCCAGGAGAAAGAGAGGAGCTGGTGCACTCCTCTCAGTGCCCCCGGGGACCCAACGACTCGAGTAGTGCCCCCAGGGTCCAAGACGGCTCTTCTGTTGCCAAGGGGATCACCGCCGAGACCCGGGAAGGCATAGGATCGGCTCTGGAGAGGAGCCCAGCACGTGGGGGAGAGGAGCGGCCTCTCCCTGCTCTTCACAGGCAGTCGCGCCGGGGACGAGGGCGGCTGCCTCTAACCTCGCAGGACTCGGGGAAGGTGTGGGGAGCGCCCCCTTCCCCGGTCTCTGCAGTAGGAGCAGGACGCTCCGTTTTTTTTCTTAAATTAAAAGCAGGCAATTGTGGAACCGAGAAGGGAGACCTCAACGGAGGCCCTCTTCTCCTCGCCGCTGATTATTGTTGGGCCTCGCCTGACCCCCACCCTGAGGACAGGGTGTGAGGACGCCGAGGCAGGTCCCCATCCAAATCGTGGGCCCCCGGAGGGGCCCGTTTTCCACAAAGAGAGGGTGACAACTGCCCCTCTCCCCCAGGAGCTCTGTGTGGCCCCTGTGGTGTGCGCGGGAGTGCCAGGGGCCGCCTCATGCTCTCCTAGGTACTACAGGTGCCTTCATCATCAAAACCAGGTATTTCCTAGGGAAATAAGATATGTTCTAAGTTCTTTCTACAGACTGGAGTACATATATTGCCTACCTGCTTGATGATGTTTATATATGTATGTAAATGTTCCTATTATGGGCATAACTTGCTAATATGTTTTTCTAAATTGCCATATGTTTTCTAATGATCCTACTCTGGTTGTTTATGATATTCTTATGACAAGTGCTTTGGTGTAATAACATGTTTCCTGACTACTGCTTATGTTGCAGAATACTGAGTAACCTGTGTTTTAAATGTGACTACTGCTAGTTTGCAGAGTAACTAATGTGTAACGTTCTGACAACTGCTAAGGTGGCAGGATAGTACTGATATGTGATGTTTGGTCTAATAATTGTGTTGTGTACAATACAGTATATTTTCATATAATCTGGTGTTGTGTTTCCTTTGTGGTGGGGATAGTGCGTCACGTGTGTTGTGTAAACACTTTACACATAGCCTCTGGGATAAGCCTGACTGCTCGTGCCAAGCTACCAAGGGGGTGAGGAGGGGTTAAACTTCGACGTGCAACTCCCTTGCCCTGACTAGAGTGGGTGGGTTCTGCCTGGCTGAGGTTCATACCCTATCCAACCAGAAATCCCATTTCTAACACCTCCTCATTCCTATAAACGTCATTGTTGCTTTTGAAAACCCTGAGGTCATGCAGGTGCATTTTGTCAACATTAAAACCGGTGATGGACACCTTTCAGATATTGTTCCCACAGAAGCCTGTCAGATAACCGATGCCCGCCCCTTCTGTGCCTCCACCTTCACCACCACCTCCACTACTACCTCTGCTACCAATGTATTTTGCTACCTCCAATTTTTTTTAGCCCCAAAGGACCAGCCTCCAAGGGACGTCATTTTACTACTGGTCCAGCCTACTCCCAAGGATATGGGAGACAAGGGCTTACCAGATTCAGTGTATTCTCATTTGAAGCAAGGGGCAAACTACCAGACAATGAAGGTAATGAGGAGTGGGATCGTTATACTAAAGGAAGGTGAAAATTGCCATCCAACCAGACTCATCTCCATTCACTGATGGAAAGAGTGGCTAAAGAAAGTATACAAATGACCTCAATGGAGTAGTAGTGCTTCCTGTATGAATTCAAGGAGCAAACACACACAGCTACTAGGTCCATACCTAAATGTGTTGAAAAAGCCAGTCCCAGTTTCAGTGGTGGTGGCCCGTTTATTGGCCATCCCAAACTGTGGCAAACGTTATCATGTCTGTGGCCCAGCGTAGCAAAAAACAAATCACATAGCCGCTGTACCACTAACAGGGATGGGAGGTGCATAGATAATTTGGCCCATAGAGTTTGTTCCATGAAGGCAACATCAATCGTGGCCGCAAAAGCATTGGCAATTTCTGTTTTTTGTTCCCATATGGGAGACCGATGGATGTATCACATGTTGGAGTTTCAACAGAAACCATCTGTCTGCCCACTGAGGAAGGAATATAATTTTCATTTGAGGGAGCTGAAAGAGGAAATTCTCCTTCTCAAACGATCTATAGTGACAGTCTCATATTCCCACAGAAATCAGGGTTTGTATTTAAGATGTGTTTCTGATACAGAAGAAGACAGGACAGTGAAGACCTATTGTGGACTTCAGGGAACTAAATACTCTCCTAAAGTAAATATTTTGTATGCTAACACTTCAAGAAGTCCTTCTGATGCCCCAGAGAAACAATCATCTGATGTTGTTGGATTTTCAGGATGCATATTTCCAAATCCCAATACACAAAAAGCACAGGAATTACCTCTGCTTTTCAGTCTCGGGCCGCACTACCAATTCAAGCACTTTCATTCAACCTCAAATCAGTGCAACAAATAGTTACCAAATGACTAGTGCCATTGATGCCTACCTTAGACAGCACAGTCTTCAAGTGTTGTCATATTTGAATGAATGGCTTCTCAAGGGGCCATCAAGGGACGAGGCAAAGAATCCTACAGTCACCTGTATCTCTTTGTTTGACAGACTAGGGCTGACACTGAATGTCAACATGTTCCCTGTAGAACCAAAGATAAAGCTTCAGTTCTTGGGAGCAATACTGGACACATGGTTGGAAAAGGCTTTTCCTTTGATGGATAGCCTGATGAAGCTTCCATCCATGGCAAAGACCTTCACTGTCAAGCAGTCGGTAACGATCAGGCAGTATAAATCTCTGCTATGCCTGATGTTACTCTTCATAGGTCTTGTATACTTTTCCACTCTCCGGGTGAGAGCCATCCAGCAAAAATTGGACAGCCAATGGAGGCAAGTTCACTACACTTGGTGCAAGCTCAGTTGCAAACAACAAGAAAGACGTATAACATCAAATGGAAGCATTTCTCTATCTGGTTCAAAGTCCAAGAATTCAATCCAGTGACTATAGTACCCCATCAAATACATCCATATTTGCTGAGGCTAGGCAAGAGAGGTCGGAAATACTCAGCAGTACAAGTCTATCTGGCAGCAAAATCACGTTTTTGGAGAATGTAAGAGAATTAGACTACTCTTTCCTCCCAGAGATTTGTAAAGCAATTTATGAAGGCACTTTCCAGAGCATTTTCTGCTGTATGACTCCCACCAGTAAACTGGGAGGTTAATACTGTTGTCCTCAGCCAGCCTATGCTGCTACTACACTTCTCTTGACACTTACATCGGCATGCAGAGTGGGAGAGATGCAAGTATTTACACTGAAAGAGCCTATTGAAAAAATCATGGATGTGGAACTTCAGTTTGTTTAGTTGACGAATACAGTAGTTTTGTCCGTACGAAGGATATAGAGATCGGTGGAAGGAAGGATTTGCCCTCAGTTTTATCAAGTTGATGTGACACCTGCATTCTCAAGAGCTCAGTGTCCAGGTATGAAGGAATTAACACAGAAAACTATATAATCAAAAATAAGTATATGGATGTTTGAAACCCAGTGTTGGTTAACCCTTCTTTCAAGCTTTAGCACTGTTGGTCATTGGGACCACCATTCTGGAGCATGCCCCTCAAGAGAAGGAGAAGAACTCATGGAAGTGTTTATCTTAAATCAAGTCAATATTAAGGTTTGTGCCCATGTGAGGGATCTTCACCCTGTGTTCAATACTATCTAGTGTTTCTGTCACCACGTGAAATAAAAACAAAAGATCTGACCTTTGTGCAGAAAATGTAGCCTGCTTTCTAGTTCTCAGCCACTAGAGCATTAATTTCACATCAAACCAAAACACAAAACAATCATAAACACAACTGTTTTGTCATGGGATGCCTTTTTCTAGCGCACCTCAACTTGTGACCAACAACCCTCCTCCCTCCAAAAAGAAAACCTTTGAACTGCACAAATTGTTTGTTTACTATCTCCCAACCAGTTATTTTCCCAACCTCCCCCTTCTACCCAGGGAACCAATTGCATACATGAGTGAGCCAAGTCACCAGTCACGTGGCAGGTTGACTTGTATCAACGGAGGCCTCCTGGTGTCTTGGTCTTGTTATCCTCTGCTTGTTCTTCGTTCCCTCTTCTTGGACCGCGTCCTGCTTGTCTGGCTTCTTCTGCATCTCGATAGACGTCCTGTGCACCTTCCAAACTCTTCGGCTCTTTAAAGGGCTCGCTTTCTTTTTTCTCCTCCCCAATGATCCAATCCTGTGAGTCCTTGTCTGTCCTCCACTCCCAGAACTAGAAGGAAGGGGGTGGGTCTCCTGATGTCACGCCTGGCCCCGCCTGACCTTCGGGAAATGGCTGCAAACAGAGAACATCACTTCCAGCAGCAGGCCCCGGGAGGTCCCGTACATGCCAAGGGTAATCGTCCACTTCATCCTTAGGGGTAAGTCTGTATTCACCCTCCTCGTGGCACTCAGCTTCAAATGAGCCAAGAGGTCCCTCATTTATTTGGGCTTCCTGGCCTTCCATTAACTTACTGGTCATGTTGACTTGTGTGGCAGGTGAAAAGGATATCGATCCAGCATGGCCTACATGCACCAACATGCAAGGAAATGAAGGAAGGTGTCATTCAATTGCATTCTTTACTTCCTATTGCATGCTGTAAGCATAACTATGAAAAAGCAAAATACTTTCCAACCATGGAGAGAAGGCATGATTGAATGTTGAAAAGTGACCTGCCTTCAAGAATTGACATTTGTCCTGGATAGGAGACAATTTGTCTTCATGCCGGAAACACTTTTACAATGTGTGCATCCAGTGTTGGCTCTGACTATTGGTGACCTGAACAGGTTTAAGAATCTACTTGATCATGTTGATTTAAATACCAACATTTTGTAGTTATGGTACTGCTTTGTGTTGAGCTGTCCCTAATCAATCATTTGCACCAGTAATGGTAAGTGAAACAGCTAGTACCACCAGTATGCACTCAGACAATGCCTGGGAAGAAGACATCACGGAAATGGAGAACTTTGTAATGCTAAAGAAACTTTCCTATTTCGATTTTTCTAAGGTTTTCTTATAAAGGTAACTCAATAGGTACCATGCAGATCAAGAGCCAGTGTATTGTGGGAAAATGTGAATAAGGGCAACAATCCTGAATTTCTCTTTTGACTCCTTTGTTTCTTACATTTAGATGTAATATAATATTCAAGACTTGGTATAATCTTTATTTACCAAACGTAGCAGAGGTAGATTACCTCGTTCCTTTGATATTTTGGAACACACTACATTACATTCTTTTGCAACAGAGGCCAAACGTCCTCCACCAGCTGGACAGGGTGAATCAGTCTTGGGACCTGTAGTAGAATTTAGGTTAAAAGGGGTGAACCCAAACTTTGCAATAAATCTACAAATTATCACCCTCCTAGTCATCTCATGTTATCCTCTGATATGAGAAGAAATGGATGGAATATTTCTCTCTACAGGGTGTGCTGGAGGGAAATGGCATAGGCAGGAGTTTGTTGTTTTGGAGGGGATGTGTTTCCTGTGCTGTGGCCAGGAAAGACTGCTGGAATCCATAAACTCTGGGAGTATCTGCGCTTTTGAAAAAGGGCCTTTGTTCCGGCTGTTGCTTCTGGGTATACTGCAGCTGTGCTTTTCTTTTCCAGTAATAAACTTTGAAGGGGCTGAGTGTTCCTATAGCCTTTAAAGGGTTTTGGCATCTCTGTGTTCCTAAAGATCCACAAACATAAATGTGTGAACATTATTTTCCCCACGTCTATTAGTCTGAATCTGGACACCTGGACCTGCCTTCATACAGCTGATCTTTGTCTATGTTGAGCAAAGGACTTTCAGACTGTAGCAGCTGTTGTGATATCTAGGGGACAACGTTTCTAGGATTATGATGGTGATTTTGAAGGAGGCAATGTTCCCTTCTAGCCTCACTTGAGATGTAGTCAAAGCAACTGCCACAATCATTGCGTTAATGTAAAGCAGGGGAGTCCCAGCATCTACTTCCACAAATACAAAGCAACAGTACTGACAATGCCATAGAACCACTTATGAGGGTGGTGTGGCAGTGGGGTAGGAGAGGGTGTCTATCTCTTTTTAGTCACATCTAGGTGGGCATCTTGATGAACACCTGGCTTCTGGAGTTATCAAGACAAGGTTACTCCTTTGAAGTCTACTTGATCCAGACAGATTCCAATGCAGTTCCCATTCCAACACCAGAGACCTTTAAAGGCAGCAAGGCCTCTACCAGTGTACTGCAGAGTTGGACAGAAGAATGTGGTTGTACCTGTTCCACTAAAAGAGGTATGTGATGGTTGCCTGCATACTGACATGCCATTAGCAGTTATGAGAGATATCCTTTGGTTTCAAGAACTCCCTGAGGGTCCTCACCAAGGTGCTGGGTCTCTTAGTGGTATTTCTGCATTAAAGGCTAATCCAGTCCCCATCACCTTCCACAACTGGGACAGACATTAACTTGGGCTGCCAGTTCCTTGCTCACCATGGGTTCTTCATTAGTCACAAAAAGTTACACTGGACTATTTACCAGGATCTGAAGTTTACTGGAAACTAATTCTACTCTTTATTGACGTTTGTCTTTCTTCTCACCCACTGAGTACACAGATTGCTACATTGCTTATTTGTCATGATAGCACAGAAACTCTTTCTAGGCTCGGACTGGTGCAGGGAAACATGGTGAGTCCTGGCTCTGAGGTCTCTGGAAACAGCACTTTGTGGATGTTTATATAATCATTTGTGAGTGTTGTGTTTCCAATGCTCTTGCACGTCTCATCATTTGCTCAGTTTTCTAAAGAATTTGAGCGCCTAGTGCATGTGGCTGACAGATTTTAGGACACTATGTAGTGGTGGCCTACACCGGGAAAATCTCAAGAGAGTTGTTTCTCTCTCAGTCCCAGTTCATGTGGTGATAACTATGGACTCTAATGTCCCTCTCTGTACAGGAATGGTGACTTCCTTCAGAAGAATCAACCGGTCCTACTGGGAGAAGCTGATGTCCTTGCTCTAGCCTCTTTGTTGATCTGCCTCTTTCCTGAAGGGCCAGGTGTTCCTTTTCATGCATGGTCCTATGGGACTAGTTGGCACAAAATTGGAGTTGTGGAGTTATGGTTTGGGTGTTGAGTGAACAACTTCACTACATTTTAACAGTTTCTCACAGCCAAGGTGCAGAAGATCATCTCTGCTGGGTGCTCCTTCTCTTGCATAACTTTCTGCTGTCGCTAAATACTTTTGCATGCTTGTGGTAGGTCCAGGTCTCCAGAAATGGACCTTTGTGAGCGCCACCTGTGCTTTTCTAATCTGTTTCCTTTACGGGTGTGGTGTTGTAAAGTATTTCTGCAACACACAAACTGTAATCAAGTGAAAAACACAACACAAGAAAAATCACAAACCAATACAGAAGAATACAGCATTTTTATATAAATAAAATGATACCAGAACGCCAAAAATCCAATCCGTGAAACCGGAGATGTTCAATTTTAAAGATTTAAGTAAAAATGCCACCAAGAATCAGAAAGTGCCAACAGTAGGTATCTGGTTGTGCTGGACTGGGACAAAGTCATAAGTTTAAGCTGACGGCAATGGAGCACAGACAGAGCACAGAACCAAGCTATGGCCCGCTGAGAGCTGTACCATATGTCCTTGGTACTAGGTCTGTGCAGCGCTGATTTACGAGGCTTAACATCACTGCGTTTTGTTGGAAATGGCCCTTTCTGCAGGTTTTTCCAAGTCTTTTTCTTTTTGACCGCCTGTCTTTTGATCCTGTGCTGAATTTAATTTTTGCTGGCTTTAGGACTCTGGGCATGGACCAGTGCAAAAGTGCAAGTGCTCCCTGTGTAAATTGTATTAGTGGCTGGTTTGTCCATGATTCGCATATTTGATTTACTAGTAAGTCCCTAGCATAGTGCCTCATGTGTGCCCATAGCCTGTAAATCAAATGCTAGGATAAGCCTGCAGCTCTGATAGAGCCACCCACATGAGTAGCCCTATAAACATGTCTCAGACCTGCCACTGCAATGTCTGGAGTTTTAACTGCCAGTCCGACCTGGCAAGTGCACCCAATTGCCAGGCCCAAACCTTCCCTTTTACCACATGTAAGTCAACCCTAAGTAAGGTCCTAGGCAGCTCCATGGGCAAGGTGCAGTGTGTTTGAAAGGTAGGACATGTACTGGAGTGGTTGACATGTCCGATAGTGAAATACTGCTAAATTTGTTTTTCACCATTGCAAGGACTATCTCTCCCATAGGGTAACATGTGGATTGCCTTGAAATATCTTTCAAGTGTAATTTCCCCTTGGGAGCAGATAAGAGATATGGAGTTTGGGGTCTCTGGACTCACACTTTAAAAATGAATCTTTTGGCAAAGTTGGTTTTTAAATTGCAAATTCGAAAATGTCACTTTTAGAAAGTGGACACATTATTGCTTAACCATTCTGAGCCTCTGCCTGGCTGTGGAATATATGTCTGGGTTAGGATGACCATTGGGCTGTTTGTGAATTCACTCTAGACAGTTACACAAAGGGCGCTGAGGTGTGCCCTGCATATCCTGATGGGTCTTCCTGGGGGGCTAGAGTGGTGGGAGGAGCTGATACTTGAACCTGAATAGGGCTGTGCCTGTCCTTACACAAAGAAGTCTCCAACCCCCTGGAGTGTGTATTGGGCCAGGGCAGGAAAGGCAGGGTCTGCACTACACTGACTTTCGTTTGAAGTTTGCCTACTTCAAGGGCAGAAATGAGGATAAGTATTGGACCTCTGAGACCACAACTTTAGAATCCTTCTGGACTGAGGACATTCTGACAGGAAGAAAAGCTAGATGCTGTAGCTGGCACTCTATCCACTGCTTTGTTGTGCTGGCCTGTTGCTTCGGTCCTGGAGTGAAAGGACTGGACTGTGCTTTCTACATCCTGTTTCCAAAGGTTCTCCAATGGCTGGGACTAAGCTTGTCTCCTGTTAGAATCTCAGGGACATCAAAGACTCATCTACCAGCACCTGGACTCTCTTGCTGAGAGTCCTGACTTTCCAAGTGGTGCCAAATCCAGTCCCAGGGCCCCTGGGAGTGAGTTCTGGTGTAACCAAGAAGAAACCAAGTACATCGATTCCAGAGCAACTTTGGAACCAGCACCACTGTCTGACTCTGCACCAAGCCTGCACTAGAGCTGTGGTCCCCGCTGAGTGCAACGACCGTGACCAACACCGCAGGCTTGAAGCTGCTGCAGCACCTCCAAAGTCCAGCCAAAGTTGTGGTCCCATGGGGTGGTTGCAACATCGCAAAGTCAACACCTTGTGTCTTGATCTCCTAGATTCATTGACCCCCATTGGTTCGTAAGGAGCCGACGCCTCACCACCAACGCCGCCTCACCTCTCTTGCAACTGTACAACCAACGCCTCACCTCCCCTGCCTAGCAGTAAGTAGCCGACCTTTCACCTCCCTGGTAGCATGGAGGAACAAATGCTGCACCGGCTCCAGTGACGCCTCACCTCCCCAACTCTGTGCATGTCTTATTTCCTCACTTTCCAAAGGTACTTTACGTGGGGCCCATGAAACTCCATGACAGGCCCACACTCAGTCGCGAGTGGCGTCGAACTGTTGGGAGCGACTCCGTCAAGTTGTCGTGAGAGCCTTATTTGGAGCTATTATGTTTCTAAGCGCTTTACAGAGATTTAGGGCCACAAGTACTAATATTTGGAATTTCGATTTCCTAATAGCAAATCCAAATGTATGAAACTCCATTGAGTTTCTTTTGCGATTCCCGGTGGGCCGCAAATAGACCTGCCTCATTAATATTAATGAGGTAAGTTGCAATTTGCGACCCATTGGGAATCGCAAAAATCACAGGGATGTTTGCCTGCTGGTATCAGCAGACCACCATGTCTGTGATTGCTTTTAAATAAAGCAATCTTTTTTTTTTTAAACACAGCCTGCTTTCCTTAAAGGAAAACAGGCTGCATTTAAAAGGAAAAAAATAAATGTTTCAGTTTCATTTTTGAAGAGTAGGCAGTGGTCCATGGAACCCCTGCCTGCTCTTAAAAACTGTTTTTGCATGCAGGGACCCATTCCTCTTTGCGAATGGGTTAACACCAATTTGAAATTGGTGCTAACTGCAATTGTTTTGCGACCGCCTTCACGGTCACAAAACAATCACATACCATTTAGATTCAGTACTAGGAAGGGACTCCCTGAATACGCCCCTCCCTAATACCGAATCGCAAAACCCAAATTGCAATTAGGTAACAAGTTACTAAATCACGGTTTCGGCTTTGTACATCCCAAAAGGCATTTTTCTAGTCGCAAACGGTCCGATTCTGTGAATCGGCCTGTTTGCGACTAGAAAAATGCTTTGTACATGTGCCCCTTAATCTTTAAAAATCCCTATCTTTGCTTGTGTGTGTGTGTAGAATTTTTCTCAATCTGGTCTTGTTTTACTCAGAAAAATATTGGCTAATGTTCTAAACTGGTGTGGAGTACTTTTGTAGTGTTTTCACTGTGTTACTCTGTGTGTGTGTGTGTGTGTGTGTGTGTGTGTGTGTGTGTACAAATACTTTACACATTGCCTCTGAGATAAGCCTGACTGCTCATGCCAAGCTACTAAGAGGGTGAGGGGGGGTTATCTTAGCTGTGTGGTTCCCTTACCCTGACTAGAGCAAGGGTCCCTACTTAGGGTGCAAACCACTGCCAACTAGAGACCCAATTTCTAACAGGCATCAATTCATATGAGGTTTTCAGCTGTGCAGTGAAGTTTTGCAGGCCTTTGTGCTGCTAGCCATTGGGTCCCATGAACCTCTCAGCTGTGCTGTGATTCTTTGTGGGGCTTTGTGCTGCTTTTGTTGACAGTTCCGATAACATTTTCAGCTGTACAGAGGCTTTGTTTTGCTCAGCACTGGTTCCAATGAAGCTCTCAACTGTGCAGCAAGGGTTTGTGCCACTCGTCATCAGCTTCGATGAAGCTATCAGCTGAATGGCACAGCTTTGCAGGACTTCATGTTGCAAGGAAAGGCACCTCTGGGAGATCAGGACTCACTTCAGCATAGTCCAGCAGCACGCTCAGGCAGGTCCAGTTGCACCATGTCAGCTGGGCAGTTGCAGGAAGGCCTACTGAAGCTTGCTGTGTCCCAGTAGCTCACACAGAAAGTCATCTAACTGACCCTTAGAGTCACTATGGGTAGCCTGGATTGAAGACAAGCAGGTCCAATCTTCCTTCTCAGAGAGCAATGCAGTCCTTCTAGCAGCATGGCAAGGCAGTCCTTCTATACCTTCCACAGGTCTAGGAGAGTTCTAATGAGTGTCTCTGATGAGCCAATATTAACACCTGGTGCCAGCCTATGTGAGAAGAGATTCTGTGTCCTACCCCACATTTGAAATGTTTTTCCCTTCACCTGTCGAGGCTCCAAATAGTCTGGTGTGACAAAAGACAGGACTGGCCTGGTGTCAGATTCCTATATGCATGCAGGATGGCAAAGCCCTTCGAAATATGTGGGCCTGGGTAAAGCCCCTCCCAGTCATCCTGCCAGGATGGCCCATCCTATCCACACCTAAGCCCCTTTTGTGTTACTGTCTGGAAGGAATACACAGACCCCAACAGCAGAACATTTTTCAGTCACCTGACCCAGAACACCATCAAAAGGCAAAAATAAAAGGAACAAGAGAATGGCTATTTTTTAAAAGTAGCATTTTCGGAACTGCGACTTAAAATCTGACTTTACTACTAGACAGAAGTTGAAACTACAATTGAGTATAAACAGCACTTCTCTATCTGCTCCTAATCCAAAGTGGTCACTTATGTACTCTAATAAAGTAACCCAGTGTTGGTCAATGAGAGAGATAGGCCTTACAGCAGTGCTAAATGACTTTAGAACTTTTCCACTGCCAGGACAAGTAAACCTTAAGGTGTAGGCCTAGCAAAATGTCTATTTTGACAGGTCTAAACAGCAGTTTAAAACTGCACCACAGGCTACAGACCGGATACATGATGTAAAAGGCTACTTTAGTGTGAGGCACAATGAGTGCTGCAGGCCCACTAGTAGCATTTACTTTACATGCCTTGGGTGCCTATAGTACCATTTACTAGGGGCCTACAAGTAAAGTGAATGTGTCAATTAGGTGCAGTCCAAAATTACCAGATCTGAAGGAGACAGCACAAGCACTTCAGCACTGGAAACTAGGGGAAAAGTGCACAGACACCAACAAAAACGGGTTCAACAACAGTAGGCAAAACAATCTGGAATTTAACCTGTAAAAAAAAGCCAGGTCCAACAACCACCCTTTTCAGTGATAATTACCTCCTTCCTCAGTAATTATTGTTACATTCCATGTTACAAGTGAATATAAAAGAAAAGCATTCCTATCACATGGAAGTCTAAAGAGATTGAATTTTACTGCTTAAGGCTATAACAGGTGTCTCCCACCGGCCGATCGAGGGCTACCAGTAGCTCCATGACACATTCAGAGTAGGTTGCAGCCTTGAGTTAATTTTTAAATGAGCACAGAGTCACATTCTTCTTCTAAACTTAAGGGAAGGCTGTGTTTATATTATTACCGGGCTGCAGATAGCAGGGCCTGAAATTGAGCAGTGCTCAGTCAGAAGTATGGGCCAGGCTGGGGCACATAGGTGAAGAACTGAAGCAATGAAGTATTTATCTCTTAAATACAAGTCCTTGTGACTCAATATTGGAGTGTGAGCTCAAAAGGAGTATTCTGAATGCTTTTAAATGGACGAAAATTAAAAAGTTACCTTACTGATTAACTCTTCATTTTAATTTTCTCCAAGTTCAAAGTGTTGTATTTACAAGCAGCAGGCCTTTCCTCCCAGTGGCCAGTAGACACTGTGGCACATTTATCACTGAAAAATAGTCATTTTGTTAAAGGGGAGAAATTTAAATTGAAGAAAACCTTTTCAATGAAATATTAAGAGCCTGATTTAGTACTTGGCGGAAAGGGTTTCTCCGTCACAAACATGATGGATATCCTGTCTGCCATATTACAATTCTAATATAGCCCATGAAACTTGTAATACAGCGGACAGGATATCCGGCTCTTAGTCTTAGCATCTTCCTCCATTATCAATTAGCCCAATTATGCCCCAATGTTTTTTGAAGCATGTTTCTTCACTTCAAATTACCCCCATTCAAACAAATATATAATTCTTTCATAAATATGGCACCATGTCTACAGGCCTGGTGTTTATACATGTGACACTTAGAAATAGGAGAAAATGTAAATGATGGCATTTATGGAAACTGTTTGAAAATGGTCTTCTCTGAAGGTTCACCCTATTAGAAATGGGGTCTCTAGTTGGCAGTGGTTAGCACCCTGTCCAAGTAGGGACCCTCACTCTAGTAAGGGTAATGAAGCCATACAGCTAAGATAATCCCTGCTCGTTCCGTAGGTCACTTGCCACGAGGAGTCAGGCCTATCTCAGAGGCAATGTGTAAAGTATTTGTGCACGCACACAGTAACACAGTGAAAATAACACAAACGTACTCCACACCAGTTAAGAAAAATAGCCAATATTTATCTGAGTAAAACAAGACCACAACAACAACATTCCAACATACATGAGTAAAGGGATAACTTTTTTAAAGTTTCAAAGAGTCAATCCATAGGAATCAATTGTATCTTTTTAGCACAAAGTACCTGGGATGCGTCAAAAACAAAGACGATACGGGCTGCAGGGGAGGTGAGGCGTCGAAAAGCAAAGCAATGCATCAGATCCTTACTGTGCAGGGAAGTTGACTGGTTGATTCTTTCCTTGCAAGACAGACGATTCGTCAGTTCCTTACTGACATGGAAGATGATGCGTCAGTTCTTTCCTCACAATAAAGGTGATGCGTTGATATTTGGACATGCAGCCTCGGTTCCTTACTGCTGTGCGGGGTCGATGAGAAATTGACACCCCGGGGATGATGCGTGGAAAATCCAGACGCACTATGTTGATGGAGTCATAGTGAAACAGGCGCTGCATCGATTTTACTGCTGCGGCGCGTGGATTTTCTCCTCCCTATCACCAGTTTACACTTCCTAGGGCACAGGGATTGGAGTTGGCACCACTTGGCAAGTCAGGACTCTCACCAGAAGAGCCAGGGCACTGACAGATGAAGTTGTTGATGTCCCTGAGACTTCTTAACAGGAGGCAACCTCAGTTCAAGAAAGCAGGATGTAGAAAGCAAAGTCCAGTTCTTTCACTCCCAGGACAGAAATAGCAAGCAGCAAACCAGGACAACAAAGAAACAGCCAGAGTGGCAGTCCCTACTACAGCATCTAGCTCTTCCTCCTGGCAGAATCTCCTCAGTCCAGAAGTGTTCTAACTATGTGGCGTCAGAGGTCCAGTACTTGTACCCAATTCTGTTTCTGAAGTAAGCAAATTTCAAAGAGAAGTCTTTGTAGTGCACAAGACCCTGCCTTTCTTGCCCTGACCCCAGACACACTGGACAGAGTGGGGGGGTTGAGTGAGCACAGGCACAACCCTATTCAGGTGCAGGTGTCAGGTCCTCCCACCACTCTAGCTCAGGAAGACCCATCAGCTTGATGACAGGCCACCAGGATATGCAGGGTACACCTCAGCTCCCTTTCTGTGACTGTCTAGAGTAAATTCACAAAAAAGCGGCACTTTCAAATTACAATTAAAAAAACAATTTCACCAAAAGATGCATTTTTAAATTGTGACTTCAGAGACCCCCAAATCCACATTTCTACATTTCTATCTGCTCCCAATGGGAAATTGCACTTAAAAGATATTTCAAGACAATCCTCCTGTTACCCTACGGGAGATATGGGCCTTACAATAGTGAAAACCAAGCTTAGCAGTATTTCACTATCAGGACATGTAAAACACATCATAACATGTCCTACCTTTTAAATACCATGTACCCTGCCCATGGGGCTATCTTGGTTCTACTGTAGAGGTAACTTACAGGTAATAAAAGGAAGGTTTGGGCCTGGCAAGTGGGTGTACTTGCCAGATCAAAATGGCAGTTTAAAACTGCCCACACAGACACTGCAATGGCATGTCTGAGTCACGTTTACAGGGCTTCTCATATGGGTGGCACCATCAGAGCTTCAGGCCCACTAGTAGCATTTGGTTTGCAAGCATTGGCACCCATGGTGCACTAAGCTACGGACTTGCTCATAAATCAGATATGCCAATCATGGATAAACCAATCACCAATACAGGTCTGACAGACAGCACTTGCACTTTAGCACTTGTCAGCAGTGGTAAAGAGCCTAGAGTCCTAAAGCCAGTAAAAACAAAATTCAGCACAGGATCAAGAAAAGCCACACCTCAAACATTTTGCCTTCCTACTCTTCTGACCTAGTTTTTGTTGGTTTTAGGACTCTGAAAACTTTACCACTGCTAATAAGTGCTAAAGTGCACGTACCTCCCTAAACATGGTAACACTGGCTCATACCCAATTGGCATATATAATTTACTTATAAGTCCTTAGTAAATTGCCCTACATGTGGCAGGGCCTGTAAACTAAATGCTACTAGTGGGTCTGCAGCACGGATGGAGCCCCTTAACCACAATGCAGGTCTGTCATTGCAGAGCCTGTGTGTGAAATTTTAAACTGTCATGGCAACCTGGCAAGTTAAACCTCCTGCCAGGACTAAACCTTCCTGTGTTATAAAATAACCTGGTGAAGAATATGTCAGCCCTTCATTACATGCCAATAAAAAAAGTTTGCTTCTAACCTATGGATTGTAAGCTAAAGACTGAGCTTAAGGGTACAAACGTCTTTCCAAAGTCTGTGGAGGGGATGTGGCTTGTGTAGTTGCCTTCGTAATAGCTGTGTTTTCAACTGTCGTCTGAACTGTAAATGCTCCTGGAATTGCTACGAGGAAGCAAATTTACAAGAGAGATGTTGGGAAGAGGCTTTATGAATAGGTTCAAAAGGGGCCGACATGTGTCTGGAAAGGACTATATTTAGCTCCCAGAGAGGAGATGGATGCCTTATGAAGGACAAACCTTTTTCAAAAACCTCCAAATAAACCTTGATAACATGAATTTTGAAAACAGAGGTTTGTGAAGGACATTTTATATAGGTAGTAACTGCCACCAAATTCACTTTTATGGAAGATAACTGTAAGCCTAACTTGGCCAGGTATAATAAATATGGAAGAATTGTGAGAAAGTAGCCTCTTTCTAGCATGGTTACCCCCACTATTGGCCTGTTTGTGAGTGTGTGTCAGTGTGCTTTTCCTGTCTCACTGGGATCCTGCTAGCCAGGACCCCAGTGCTCATAGTGAAAACCCTATTTGTCAGTGTGTTTTGCCTGTCTCACTAGGATCCTGCGAGCCAGGACCCCAGTGCTCATAGTTTGAGGCCTATTGTGTGTGTTGTCAGTAGAGCTTAACTGTGTCACTGAAGTTCTACTAACCAAAACTTCAGTGCTTATGCTCTCTCTGCTTCCAAATTAGTCACTATAGTTTAGTGACTTCATTTACCAATTCCAATTAGCACACTGGGCCCCCCCTTATAAGTCCCAAGTATACAGTACCTAAGTACTCAGGGCATTTGGGTGCCAGGAGATCCATATGGGCTGCAGCATTTCTTTTGCCACCCTTAAGGAGCTCAGACAAACCCTTTCACAGGACTGCCACTCCAGCCTACGTGAAATAGTGCACACACTATTTCACAACCATTTTCACTGCACTTAAGTAACTTATAAGTCACCTATAGGCCTAACCTTCATTTACTGAAGGCTAGGTGCAAAGTTACTAAGTGTGAGGGCACTGTTGCACTATGAAAGGTGCCCCCACGCTATACAGGGCCAATTCCCCGGACTTCGTGAGTGCGGGTATACCATTACACGTGTGCACTACATTTAGGTCAATACCTATATGTAGCTTTACAATGGTAACTCCGAATATGGCAATGTAAGGTGTCTAAGATAATGGAATTGTCCCCCAGTTCCAAATCTGGTATTGGGGGCCAAATCCCATGCATCCTGGTGGCTACAACATGGACCCCCAGTACTGCCAAACCAGCTCTCTGATGCTTGCACAGCAGCTACAGCTTCTGCCATCTCACAGACAGGGCTCTGCCCTCCTGGGATCTGAGCAGCTCTGTCCCAGGAAGGCAGAACAAAGCATTTCCTTTGGGAGGAGAGTGTTACACCCTCTCCCTTTGGATATAGGTGTTACAGGCTTGGGAGGGTTAGCCTCCCAGAGCCTCTGAAAATGCTTTGAAGGGCACAGATGGTGCCCTCCTTACATAAGCCAGTCTACACCAGTTCAGGGTCCTCCAGTCCCTGCTCTGGTGCAAAACTGGACAAAGGAAAGGAGAGTGACCACTCCCCTGTCCATCACCACACCAGGGCTGCTGCCCAGAGCTCATCCAGTGTGCCCCTGGCGTTAGCCATCTTGTTTTCCAACGTGTGGTGACACTCTGTAGATCTCTGAGTGCCCAGTGCCAGCAGGTGACGTCAGAGACCCCTCCTTATAGGTGCATACCTGGTTAGGTAGCCAATCCCCTGCTCAGGGCTATTTAGGGTCTCTCCTGTGGGTTCCTCTTCAGATTCAGCTTGCAAGTTTCCACCAGGAATCCTCTAAAACTCCTGCTTCATCCTCTGACCTCAGATCAACCACGGACTCCTCCAGGAACCGCTGTAACTGCAACCAAGTATCTAGAAGGGCTACTTCGACTCTGCAACTTCAGGTCCAGCCAGCAACTGCAACAGTTTCCACGGTGTGCACGCTCTGGGGACTCCCTGTCTTCACCCTGCACCAGAAGGACAAAAGAAATCTCCCATGGAGTGATGGAGTCACTTCCCTGCTCCAGCAAGCACCTTCTAAGATGACGACCGGTTCTCTTGGACTCCTCTCCTGGCGACGAGTGTGCTCCTTGGAACACAGGTGGTGGACCCCTCCGACACAGACTGTCTTAAGGTCCAGCTCTCCAAATGTGGAGGAGGTAAGAGATTGCCTTCCCCGTTTGTGACAGTACCCCTGTGCACCGCTTCATCTTCACCTCCTGAGGCCTCTGTGCACTATTTCCAAGAATCTTTCGTGCACAGCCTGGTCCAGGGCCCCAGCACTCTATCCTGTGACGTTCAACTTGCTGAGGTGTTCTCCGGTGGCGTGGGACCTTCTTTTGTAGTGCTGCAGCAACCGCATTTTGCAACTTCTTTATCCCTGTGTCCTGGGATCACCCTGGGTGCTGCCTGGTCATCTGTGGGTTCCCTTCAGTGTTGGGAGCCCCCTGTGCCTCCTCAGTCCGAGTTGAGGTCCCCAGGTCCCTCCTCAGTCCAGGCAGTGCCATTTTGACACAATCCACGACATTGCTTGAACTAAGTCTTGTTGGATGAATCCAGAACTGCAACTCGCCTGCATTCAACATATCCATGTGGTACTTCCTTTGCATCACGCAGTGTAGGAGGATGGCCTGGCTTATAGTGGGTACCTAATGGTACGTACACCTTGTGCCAGGTCCAGTTATCCCTTATTAGTAGATTAGTAGTGTTCTAGCAGCTTAGGCTGATAGAGGTAGCCATAGCAGAGCAGCTTAGGCTGAACTAGGAGACATGCAAAGCTCCTACTATACCACTTATATCATATAGGTACTATATCATAAGAAAGACATTACTCACAGTTACTAAAAATAAAGCTACTTTATTTTAGTGACAATGTGCCAAAAATATCTCAGAGGATATACTCCCTTAGGAGGTAAGTAAAATACACAAAATATACGCACAAACCAAAATCAAGTAAGTAAAACAGTCAGAAAGTAGTGCAAACACTGTAGAATACAATAGGATGCAATAGGCCTGGGGCAAAACAAACCATATACTAAGAAAGTGGAAAGCGAACTACGAATGGACCCCTAGGCTAGTGTAGTGTGTTGCTGTGAGTGTAAGAAAACACTAAGGGTGTCTCAGATACCCCACCCCAAGTCCCTGGAAAGTAGGAGTAAAGTACTACTATTTCCCCAGAAACACAAGAATGTCATGATAGAGGATTTTGCAAAGACCACAACAGACTGCAAAGCACTGAAGAAGGATTCCTGTACCTGAGGACCTGCAAAGGAAGGGGACCAAGTCCAAGAGTCGTGAAAGTGTCCGGGGGGGCAGGAACCCACTGAACCCCAGATGAAGGTGCAAAATGGCTGCCACCGGATGGAAGAAGCTGAAGATTCTGCAACAACGAAAGATGCTAGGAACTTCTCCTTTGTGCAGAAGATGTCCCACAGAGTGCTGGAGGATGCAGAGTTGTTCCTTGGCGAAATATCGCAAACAAGCCTTGCTAGCTGCAAGAGTCATGGTTGAAGAAAAAGGGTGCTGCCCGGGCCCAGGAAGGACCAGGATGTCGCCACTTGGGAGAGGAGACAGAGGGGGCCCTTAGCAGCGTAGAGAGCCAACGCACAAGAAGGTAGCTCCCACAGAAGCACTTGAACACGGGTTCAAGAAGTCTGAACACAGTGGTCATCTCAACACTGCAAAAGAGGGTCCCACGAAACCGGAGATCAACTCAGGGAGCTAAGCATTGCAGGTCAGAGTGCTGGGGACCTGGGCTTGGCTGTGCATGAAGGATTTCGTGGAAATGTGCACAGAAGCCCTAGTAGCTGCAGTTCACGCAGTGCACAGGATTATTGTCTGGATAGGGGAGGCAAGGACTTACCTCCTCCAAATTTGCACAGTTGGACCACTGGACAGTCTGGGTCACTTGGGTCCACCACTTGTGTTCCAGGGGCCACGGTCGTCAGGATGAGAGGGGTCCCAGAGTACCGGTGACGCTGAAGTTTGGTGCCTGCTGGAGCGGGGGAAGATTCCATCAACCCACAGGAGATTTCTTTGTGGCTTCCAGTGCAGGATGAAGGTAGGCAGCCCCCAAAGCATGCACCACCAGGAAACATTCGAGAAAGCCAGGAGGTTTGGGCGCTACAATGTTGCTGGTAGTCTTCTTGCTACTTCTTTGCAGTTTTAGTGGCGTCCTTGAGCAGTTAGCGGTCGATCCTTGGCAGAAGTCGAAGAGAGAGGTGCAGAGGAACCCTGGTGAATTCTTGCAAGTCGTTATCTGAGGAAAAGCCCACCAGAGAGACCCTAATTATCCCTTAGAGGAGGATTGGCCACCTAGTCAGGTAAGCACTTATCAGGAGGGGTCTCTGACTTCACCTGCTGGCACTGGCCACTCAGAGGCCTCCAGAGTGCCCTCACACCTCTGGATCCAAGATGGCAGAGGTCTGGGACACACTGGAGGAGCTCTGGGCACCACCCCTGGGGTGGTGATGGACAGGGGAGTGGTCACTCCCCTTTCCTTTGTCCAGTTTCGTGCCAGAGCAGGGACTGGGGGTTCCCTAAACCAGAGTAGACTGGCTTATGCAAGGAGGGCACCATCTGTGCCTTTCAAAGCATTTCCAGAGGTTGGGAGAGGCTACCCCTCCCCAGCCTTTAACACCTGTTTCCAAAGGGAGAGGGTGTAACACCCTCTCTCAGAGGAAATTATTTGTTCTGCCTTCCTGGGACTGGGCTGCCCAGACCCCAGGAGGGCAGAACCCTGTCTGTGGGGTGGCAGCAGCGGTAGCTGCAGAGAAAACCCCAAAGAGCTGGTTTGGCAGTACCCGGGCTCCATAGTGGAGCCCAGGGGATGCATGGAATTGGCACCCCAATACCAGATTTGGCATGGAGGGACAATTCCAAGATCTTAGACATGTTACATGGCCATATTCGGAGTTACCATTGTGAAGCTACATATAGGTATTGACCTATATGTAGTGAACGCGTGTAATGGTGTCCCCCACACTCACAAAGTCTGGGAAATGGCTTTGAACTATGTGGGGGCACCTTTGATAGTGCAAGGATTCCCTCACACTTAGTAACTTTGCACCTAACCTTCAGCAAGTGAAGGTTAGACATATAGGTGACTTATAAGTTACTTAAGTGCAGTGAAAATGGCTGTGAAATAACATGTGCGTTACTTCACTCAGGCTGCAGTGGCAGTCCTGTGTAACATTTGTCTGAGCTCCCTATGGGTGGCAAAAGAAATGTTGCAGCCCATAGGGATCTCCTGGTACCCCAATAACCTGGGTACCTAGGTACCATATACTAGGGAATTATAAGGGTGTTCCAGTGTGCCAATTAGAATTGGTAAAAATGGTCACTAGCCTATAGTGATAATTTTTAAAGGCAGAGAGAGCATAAGCATTGAGGTTCCAATTAGCAGAGTTTCAGTGACACAGTTAGTCACTACACAGGTATACACATTCAGGCCACAAACTATGAGCACTGGGGTCCTGGCTAGCAGGATCCCAGTGAGACAGGCAAAAACAAATTTACATATGTGTAAAAATGGGGTAACATGCCAGGCAAGATGGTACTTTCCTACACTCAGGAACCCGCAATCATCTTCTTTGGTGCTCTTCTGCAGAGTTCTTCCAACCGGAGAATCCTCTTTTGCACCATCTTTTAGGTTGGCAGGGGCTCCTGTCCTCCCTGGAATCTTCTGCGACTTATGGACTTGGTCTCTTCTCTTTACAGGTCTTAAGCTCCAGGAATCCACCATTTGTTGTTTGCAGTCTTGCTTGGTTCTTGCAATAACTCTAATGACGACTTGTATTGTGTCCTGAGGAAACTTACAGTACTTTACTCCTACTTTTCGGGGCTCTGGGGTGGGGTATTTTACTCACCTTTGTGGTTTTCTTACACTCCCAGCGACCCTCTACACACTACACTTGCCTAGGGGGGAATTTGTGATTCGCATTCCACTTTCTTAGTATATGGTTTGTGTTGCCCCTAGTCCTATTTCTTCCTATTGCATTCTATGGTATTATCTATTGTTTGCACTATCCTGACTATTTACTTACCTGATTTTGGTGTCTAGTGTATATATTGTGTATAATACTTACCTCCAGAAGGAGTATTGCCTCTAAGATATTTTTGGCCTTGTGTCACTAAAATAAGGAACCTTTATTTTTGATAACACTGACTATTGTCTTTTATTGTGTATAAGTACTGTGTAACTATAGTGGTATTGCAAGAGCTTTGCATGTCTCCTAGTTTAGCCGAAGCTGCTTTGCTACAGCTACCTCTAACAGCCTAAGCTCCTTTAACACTACTACATTTCACAAATAAGGGATAACTGGACCTGGTATAAGGTGTAAATACCCAAGGTACCCACTACAAGCCAGGCCATCCTCCTACAAGAATCACTTCTTGGCACTTGGTAATATCAAAGTTCCTCTGAGAACACCTGATGCAGAATCTCCTCCTTTTCAGTGAATAAGCCGACCGCATGGATCAACGTTTGGCTTCCTTCAGAATGTCCATACATTCTTGTGGCAGATCCAACTGCCCATATTGTTCCAGCTCAGGTGCCATGCTGCAAAACTCAAAGAGGAAAGCCTGGGATAGAGCATCTGGCCTCTGAACTTTGTGAGTAGGTCCGGTTTGCACAGCAGCCTCATGTGTGGACGCTCCAACATCTGGAGCTATCAAGGTCATCTTGGGCCTCAAGTAATACAGCTTGATTAGGTCTGATGGCATAGGGGTATCAGAGGAAATGCATAGAGAAATTTGCCTGACCAGTCAATTCACAGGGCATTGTCCTGTGTCCCTTGTTGGAAGGACCTTGAGGTAAAGCCTGGGCATTTTTTGTTTGCTATGGTGGAGAATAAGTTGGTGTGCGGAGGGCCCCATTCTGGAAATGGTTTGCACAATGTCATCGTGAAGAACCTATTTGTCGTTTTCTTGGAGGACTCTGCTTAGGGAGTCTGCTTGCACATTTTGCACACCTGAGAGATGAGTCACAGTGATCCACAGGTCTCTGGATATCAGCCAATTCCAAATAGTCGGGGCCTAGCAAGACTAAGGTCTGGACCGTATTCCCCCCGCTTGTTGAGGTAGTACGTAACTGTTGTGTTGACCATTTAAACAAGCAGGAAGATTGAGTCTTGACAGACGGAAGAAAAGCCTTCAACATTAGGCGAACTGCTTGCAGCTAGAGATTGATGTGATAGGTCACCTCTCTCGGAGACCATGTTCCCTGGATTTGGAGGTGATCCATGTGCATGCCCCATCCTAACAGCAAAGCATCTCTGTTACTATGGTCTGGGAGGGGACATCCTGATGAAATGGCATTCCTTGAAGCATATTTGTCAGAGACTACAACATTTCAAAGACTGCTTTGCATTGGAGTGTGGTCTTGTTCTCCCAGTTGCCCGTAAGCTGGTCCACTGAGCCTCCCGACGTTCCTGGAGAGGTCGTATGTGGAGACGGGTGTTTGGAGTTAGAAAGATACAATAAGTCATCGGGCCAAAAAGCAATGACACTGTTCTCAATGTGGACTGAGAGACTTTCATGAGCGAGTGACACTTCCGGCAGATTGATAATAGTCTCTCCTCCGAAAGACACTCTTGCTTGAATGGTGTTGTTAAGGCCTCCAAGTAATGCAGCCTTTGGACTGGAGTAGAGTTTGACTTGGTGTGACTGTGATTATTATGCAGACCTAATCATTGGATGAGACTGCTGGTCAACTGGTAATGCAGTTTGGCCTCTTGAGGTGTTGACGCCTTGATGAGCCGGTCGTCCAGATATTTTCTGAGATGTCTAGCGACCAGCGCCATACACTTTGAGAGTATGGGGGGGCCAAACGGAAGCACATTATATTGGTAATGAGCTTGGCCCAGACTCGGAGGTAGGGACGCCGCACTGCCAAGGTACGTTGGGTGGGCACCGCACAGGAGGTCGGGACCACTGCAGGCATATACATGTCACAGTAATTTTTTTAAATCACTCTAATACGCATATGTTGGGGGGACAATTGTGTCACACATGGCTGGGGACACACTGGCACAACAAAAATATTGCACACATACACAACTGTAGTTGTGGTGTCATAGTTCATTTCAAGTTTAATGCTGGCACCACAATGATGGTAGACTCACACTGGACAACAGTGTCCATGTGTGTGCATTGCAATGGGACCTTTATGGGTATGTCTGTGCTATCCGTTGTGTAAGTGAGTCAATATGTGTGTGTGTATGTGTGTGTGGGGATTGGCTGGTTCAGGTGAAGGGAGCTGGAGTGTGATGTGGTTGTGTCTGTATGGTGTTACTTGCATGTGAGATGTTGTGTATGTTGTGTTATCATGTGACACATTCAGGTGAGTGTTGTTGTGTGGTCAACATTTTTGTGATGTGAGTAATTATGCTTTTGTGTGAGTCTGTTTGTGTAGCTGAATGTGCCGCTGTGTTGGTTGTTGTGGGTGTGTTGTGTGTGGGTGTAGTGTCAATGCTGTGTGAATGTGGTGTCATGGATGTATGTCAATGTGTGTTTTCAGCCTGTACGGGTTGTGATATGTTGGAATTGTAATGGATGATGGTGTGTATGTGATGTGTTCTGTAGAGTGTAGTCCAGGGGGACACCTATGGCTTAGGCTGAGTGTGTATTTGTCACTTACTTCTATTCCATAGCCCCTGCCATTGTACTAAGTCATTGAGTCCCACCGCCATCTCCCTCCGTCACCAGTCCGTTACCAGTCCTCCTCTTGCAGACCTGTAACATCTAAATAAGGTGGGCGGAACATTGATTTAACGGTCTTCTTGGGTCTGCTGCTGATACGTCTTGGCGGTAACACCGTCAAGATCTAAATCAGGCCCCAAGTAATGAACCACTGTTTCATGAGTCTTTTCTGGGATCAGGTGAAACGTATTCCTAAAAGATCAACGTTGGCAACACAAGTAGATGACACCTGCTTGATTTGTGTGGAGAAAGTAAGACTCGAGTCAAACATGACTTCTAAATTTCTCACATGGTCTGCAAAGAGCTATAGGCTGGGGGAAGGGGAACATGGACCAAAGAAAAGAACTAGGGTTTTATCTGAGTTTACCTTTAGATAGTTATCGTTCATCCAGCCAAAGACCACGCTTGTGGTCTACATCGCCAAAGACCACACTCTCACTGACACACATGGCAGCCCTATCATAGTGCCCGTAGTCAAAGTATTTTGCTCAAACCAAGGTTTCTGACTCACAAGTTGGGTGCGGGGTAACAATGCACAAATTGCTTAGCCTTCAGTAGGTCACAATGATTTTCACGGAGCAGAAGTAGTTCTCGCTACAAAAAAGGTTGGAGATCCCTGGGCTATCTCCAATCTTCTATCCCTAGTTTATTTGTCCTGATGAAGCCTATAAAGTAGATTAAGGCCGAAACATTTCAACACAAATAGAAGGAACATTTGTTGAAAAATACTGAATAATATATTTAATTGAAGGAGTTAAACTGAAACTAGATATGTTTTCATTAAGTAATATTCTTGATGCTGGAATGATCCTCCCACTACAAATGACACTGATACGTAAACAAATGTGTTTTCTATAAATAAAACCGAGGTATTCAAACGTGTAAAGCCAGTTAGTGTAAACAAGCACTGGCATTGCCAAAAGGTCTTGCTACTATAGGAGTACTTACAAAAATATTTTGGTAAAAGACTAAAATATAAAAACGATTGCTTTCTGTGGACAATTCAGTAGCTCGGGATACAAAGAATCTAATGTATGATTACCCGGAGTACTTTTTGGATGTAAATAATCCCCAATGATTGACATTTAACGACTTAGGAGGAGGTGCATTGAAACGTAAGTCAGTGAAAAACATGAGGAAATCTACTCAATTGAAGAGCCAAATACGTTTTTTAATTTTAAACAACTGAACACAGCATGCTTAGTCAACCAAAATCTAAAAACAAACCGTTGTCTGAAAAGCTCCAGCCAGGCGGAAATGTTATCTTTTTGGTTTGAAAAAACTAAGCCGGAGTTTAGTTTTCGCCACCAGATGGCCTCATGTCCCTATAAATCAATTTTGAGAGCATATCTGATATGAATGTGTAACAAAGTTTGTTACCTGCAAAGCTTTATCTGAGCGTCTCTTAATCTCGAATTTTCGATTTCTGGATTCAGGAAGATCTTGACCGCGCACAACTTTCGTAGATCCGGCAAAGTTGTGAAAAACAAGGATTCGCATCGAGACTCATTCATTATGTTTTACGCTTAATTACAATTATACACTACGGAATAAAAAAGGTGCGGTTAAAAATAAACCAAAACTACTGCCGCTATCAAACAAAGTTCTTTTAAAACTCGATATTCTGAAGTTCTAAAGTGCATTGCGAACAATGTTTGGAAAAGCACAAACAAGAACAAATGATATATAAGCAATAAATTACAAGAAAATAATCGGTGACAAAATGCCTTGTACAATGTATAAGCGTACTCACTGCAGGAGAGAGGCCATATATATGAATATGTTCTGACAGAGCAACACGTGTACAGACATACATACACACAAGGACGAACAGTCAGCCAACCATGCACAAAGGAACGTATAAACAGGTACCCAATGGCACATGCATGTACGCATACGCGCACACACAAACAACACGCAGGTATGCAACCATATACATAGCCAACAAATACAAGTACCCATGCATACACGTTACGAAGTCTTGCTATGGGGCCTGGGCAATCAGTGGTTCCTTGACAGCATACATGGTGGACAGTGTCGTTACTGCTGCCCCTCAATTATTAATATAAACAAATTGAATAACCAGTGAGTGACGCCTACATTCCTGACACCCAGGTCGAGCAGTTACAGCTTCTCTAAAAGGTGGTAGTAAGAATGCACGGTGATACTACTGAATGCCTTCAAGGTCGTATTGCAAGTGGTGTCACATGGACTTGGGGTAGTGCTACTTTGCTCAACTTGAGTATTAGCTCGCTATGGAGTAGTGTGACCCGAGAGTCAAGGTATGCTTTATGATAGTGATCTCAAATTGTTTATGCTGAGTCATATCTCAAATAAACAAGTATTTGCAATGCAATAGATAGCGCGCATACTTGAGTTAGAGCTATTGGCGTTGTAAATTCATAACTGGATTTTTCTTGCCACATAAATTGGTCAACCCTGCTTCATAATTTGGTATTTTCCTGCCACATAATTACGGTGGCCCTGCATATAACTAAAGCACTTCTATTTACCTTCTTCCTCTATCTGCAGCCATCAATGAAAATGTTGCCATTTAGCATCCTAATTTAAATCTGCCATGCTAATTCCAACAGAATACCACTTTCACCACCCCACCATCAGTGTTGCTGGCTGGCTAACATAATTCCCAAAAAAAGACGCAAGACAGCCATGTAGGAGTAACAAGAGAAATAAATTAGAAGGGTCATCCAAACATATCAAGAGTGTTCAAACAGTCATGGTGTAATAAGGATGTTAAATTGGCCTGAATCATGGTCATAATTGCAAAAAGGAAAGATTAATAAAACATACACAATTATCATGTAAACCCAATAAAAACCTTTACCAGAAATAAACTTTTGACATTAGACTGCAATGCTCAGAACAGACCCTAGAGGACACCACAGTGAAAATAGCATTTGTAAGAAACATGGTCCTGCATCCGTATGGTTAGCCCATAGAGGGCACAATCACATGAAAAGAAAATGTCAGAAAGTAATGCAGGGTAACCGTATATTTAGACCCTAGGGGGCATAGTGCATTACACATTTTTAGGGCTAGCAGGCCTTCAACAATTTAAACTATTACCAGCTTAAAACAAAAGTTACAACCATGAGAGCTCCTAAAAAGACAATGAATGGTGGAAAGGATTATAATTTTGGGGTCCCCACTAACCTAGTGTGGGGACCCAGAGATGGTGCAGACATGGTGGTCCCACTGTCCTAGGACCACCACAGGCTGAGTTATGCGCAAAAATGGTTTGTAAAAGTACTGCCCTGCAAAGCATTATAGGGCAATATTCGGTGCTGCAAATATTTTACTATGTTTATATGTTGACTATAATGCTTAGAATAGACCCTAGAAGATACCTCAATGAAAAAAACATTTCTAAGAAACATGGTCATTTAACCATATAGTTAGCCTATAGAGGGCAAAACCACATGAAAAGAAAATAGCAGAAAGTAATGCACTGTAACCATATATTTAGCCCCTAAAGGGTGTAGTGCCTTGCACATTTTCTGAGCTAACATACCTACTGTAATGATATAACAAACAAGGCCCTTAAAACGCAAACTACTCTCAGCTGTAAAATAAAAGTTACACCCATGAGAGAGCTTAAAAAAAAACACAATGGTGGGTGGGGTTATTATTATGGGCGTCCCCACTGACCTAGTGTCAGGACCCAGAGATGATGTAGACAGAAACAGCATACTGCAGTGAACGTTTTGGTGGTGGTCCCATTGTCCTAGGACCACCACAGGCTGAGTATGAGCTAAAATGTTCTCTAAAAGTGATGGCCTGCAAAGCATTATGTGGCAAGTTTCCCAAGTGCAGTGAATATTGTAGTATCAGCTCTCCCGCTGTGTCGAGAGAGCCTCTTTGAGGATTTCTGTGTTTTTTCCATAAAACATTTATCAATTACAAGTGTGTCTGTGAAAGCTATGGAGCGCAGGGAAGAGCCAAAAGAAATTACTCTGATTAGGTAACAGTGTGAACAATGTGACCAGCGCTTCAATACCGCCAATGGAGTTCGGGCTGTTCCCCGCTGTGAGCGCCATGCCTGCCATGGAGCATGATGGGGAGAGACAAAAGAAAAAAATAGTTTGTTCACATTGAAGTATATTGGCAATCGTGGAATAATCCATCTGAAATGGTCAGTCTGCAAGGTGGTAACAAACCCTCCCCAAGGCGGGACAAACGTAAAGCATTTACCGATTACATCAAGGGATTTTTTAAAGTCAAGCCCACGTACGAGTGAAAGTAATGGGCATGATTAAAGGCCCACAGAATACTTACAACAGGTCGAAAAGTGCTTGTGTGCTCAACCTAAAAAGAGGTTGGCCAACCAGTCCAGCTCAAGTAACTTAACCTGCTAAATGTAACTGTTGGATAGCCAGCATATCACATGAGAACATGTCAACAGTTGTTTGTTTGAGGCTGACTACTAAGACATTGGAGCAAACAATAAATCCAGTGGTGCACTCAATACCATGCCTCTAGGCATATAAAGTAAGAGTATTCAACAGCAGATACAGTAGGGGAAGGGTCACTGGAAACATCGCTCAAACACAGGGAAAAGACATCACATTAGGAGCAGTGCAAGCATCCCTACATCACAACGAACAGGTGCAGCACGGAAACCGCAGTACAAGGAGAGAATTAGAATCAATTGTGCAGCAGGTGAAATGGCACAAGGCTTACATGTATGTATTCTTACTTCTCAAGAAATGGTTACAAAGGCAATTTTCTGACTTTCATTAAGGCTAACCCAACTGTATGCTGGCAAGTAAGGGTAGGTGGGTGCCAGTTACTGGTCTCTTATGCCCATAATACTGTGTGACAGAAATACGTAGGACTTAAGGGTCTATTTCAGGGTCTTCCTCACCTCACTAGTTTAAGGGGTGAGAGTGAAAGTGGGGACTGGAGCCCATTATTAATGGGAAACAGCCTTTTCTTAAAAGTGGGCCCTACAGAAGGCTTCCTACACAAATAACATTAATGCAAGAAGGGTTGCCTACCTCTGCTACTAGGTCTTGCTTTCTCTTTGATGTGTTAACATGTGCAAACCCAGTAATGCTCAAAGGATCCTAGCATGAAGAAGCACATTAAGGCCAAACGTACTGGCTGTGTGACCTACTGGCTTTGTGAAGGTTTACTGGACTTTGACTCCTAGAAGGTAGCAAATTTACATAATAAACAGCTTTAATATCCAGTCACTGCCATTTTCTTTTTTTTAAGGAACAAGCCTTCTACTTACGTAAGGATTCAACAATTTAGTAAAACATTTCTCAAATTATAAATTGCCACCAGTTAAGAAATCTCTTTCTTTATTCCTGATGACTGAGCACTTTCTCACTTTCTACAGCAATTGGGACAGAGTGTATTTACTGTTCTATTGTAGCTACTTACCAAGTGTCCGGTTTGGATATATACAGGTTCAGATCAATTGTTGCTTGTCTTTTAGTGGGTGTGAGTGCACCACGGCACCAGGAGGAGGAAGACATGACCCATATGGTCCTTCAAATGGAGGAGCAAGGTCACAAAATCGGAGCAGAAGATGAGGAGGTCAATGCGCCTAGGACTGTCAAGTCTGTAAGTGGCATGTGTGCCAGTGTTTTGCTTTACTTTTGACCGAACCAAAATATACACACTGAGAGGAGTCAAAAAGATTCTCTGGAATACACTTCTTAATCAGAAGAAGACATTTATTATAGCTTTTTGCAAGGTTCGTGAAGGAAGGCTTGAATAGTAAAAAGTGTACTTTCAAAATGTGCAACAATGAAGTAAGACCATGTATAAAGAATCTTCAATCTACAAACAGCAAATATATACATGCAAAGATACAAACACTTATATTGATATATATTCATACACAATGCAAAGCAAATAATTAATAAAAATGCATCACTGTAGGGCCTGTCAGGTGCTTCATCTTTCTCATGCCAGCAAGACAATGCCCCTGTTCGACTGGGAGTAAGAGATCGCCACCCCCACAGGAAATATATCAGGCATTTGACGTCTAAAACCCTGACTGAGGTCTTGGAATCTACGACTGCGATCAGGGTCATCCTTTATACCTTAAAGAACCGGAGAAGGAGCTTTCTGGAAAAAACCCTCCCATCAAGAAGAAATATTCAAAAATACTGGCTAGTTTAGGTAAGCTTTGAAAGAAACACGTTGGGAATTGGCCAAAATTCCAAGGCGTCCCTACCAAAGTCAAACCATTCCCTGCTGTACCATAAACATCAGACTATTACATTCTTATGCTGACTGACTAACTCCTCCATATTATGTACTTGCTCTTCGGTGATAATATGTCCTAGCTCTTTGGTGAGAAAGAGAACACGCAGAAATAGAAAACACGTTGCATAACATGTTTGTACAGAAAACTATCCACACCTCTAACGTGGCAGTGAGGCTAAGCTGAACCCAAAATGGAGACTAAGGTGAATACAAAATGGAGCCTATAACTAGTGACCATTAAAGTGACAGTGGGAAGCTAAGCCAAGTGCAAAGTGATGTGACATGAAGTCAGTGGTCAACACACAAATATCACTACACCCAGAAAGAAGTGCAGTTCTCACAGACATTCAGATAAGTTGGCACATGCTCACCATGCCACTGGAACCAAGCTCCACCGACTCACGAGCCCCAAGCAGGGCAAAACCAGTCACAGGTTACTTGTGTTCCAGTTCGGGAAGTGCCTGGCCTGCCAGTTTGGACTGGAAGTGGTCTGGAACTGGATTACAGCAACGCTCTCTACGCAGGAACCACGGCCAAACTCCAGAAAAGGCTGAAACGCATTCAGAACATCTCCACATGCCTCATCCTGGACATCCCCGCCACTGCCATATCACAGGTCACCTGGGAGACCTGCATTGGCTCCCCATCAACAAGAGAATCACCTTCAAACTCCTCACCCACGCTCACAAGGCACGGCACAACACCGGACCAAAATACCTCAACATATGGCTCTCCTTCTACACCCCGACCCAACAGCTCTGCTCTGCCGACCTCGCCCTCGCCACTGTCCCACGCATCCGGAGAAGGACTACCGGCCGAAGACCATTCTTGCACCTCGTCGCCAAGACGTGTAACACTCTTCCCACCCACCTGCATCAGACCAAAGACCTCCTTACCTTCAGGAGACTTCTCAAGACTTGACTGTTCGAGCAGTAGCAGCCCCCCCCCCCCTTCAGCGCCTTGAGACACTTGCGGGTGAGTAGTGCGCTTTACAAATTTCCTGACTGATTGATTGATTGATTGATTGGAAGTTGGAGTAGGGTCAAAACTGATTTGAGTAGGGCTAGGTCCAAACAGAGTTGGGATGATGTGAAAAATAAAAGAGGGCCCAGCTGTGACCCCCCAAGTAATTACCATAATTACAGGTGGCTGAAATAATTGCAAGTATTCAATCTATCACTTTTGTGTATACTTCAGGAATATTCAGAAAAGCAATTAAGAGAAGCAAAGCCAGGCCTGCAAAGTTGGAACTGGTATCAACCTCCAGCACTGGTGTGGGTGATGTGACATTCATTGTCAGTTGGCTCTGTTGCTTCTTAAAACCAAGAGAGTCCAAAGGGATCAGTACAGCTACAGGGACAGAGTAAAGGCAGAGAGCAAGGAGCAAGGAAATGTTCCTCTGACAATGGGCAGAAAAGCATAAGCTGACCCAGAAGGTATTTGCGCTCTTTGCTCACTGGCTGCAGCCTTGGCACAAACAGGGCAGACACTCTCTTATAAAAGAGATCATGAAAAATAAGCAACGTCTGATGTGTTGCAGAAGGAATGTGCAGTAGGGCTTCGATCTTGGCACAGACTTCTCTCATGTGCGGCAGGTTGTCATACCAAGGTTCAAAGCAGCTGCAGCCCATCTGTACAGATGGAGGCCCCCTCCAACTTTTTCCAGACAAAAATAGTGCCTGCAAAGGTCAGCCTGACAGACCTCTTCTTTTCAGGTAAGACGCCCAGGAGTTAAACATTTCCTAAATGCTCAAACATCTGACGACGTGAGTTGAACTTTGCCAGGCTTAGGATTTGGATTTCACAGCCCTGTGGGTGTGACCTACTCAGCCTGGCAAAAGTGCCTCAAGGCCCATCCCTTGTGGCAAGGGGAAGCATCACTAATTGCCTCAGACCTGTGCGCTTCAGTTTTAAGCTCTGAAGTGCCCAGGAGCAAGTGGCAATCAGTAACATCTCATCACTAAGTGGGATGAGGTCTGTCTCACTGACCCCATCTCACTCTGTGATGAGTGACGGAGTGCTGCCTCTTTTCATTGACTGACCTAAGGTCAGATGTAGCAGTCCCAACACTCCTAGGGCCTCTGAGGCTTCCCTTTCCATTAGCTGCAGAGCAGGTAAACTTTTTGAAAGTCTGCTGCATGTGCGTATGTATGAATTTGTTGTGAGTATTGTAAATGGGTGCGTGTGCGTTTGTGAATGCATGGGTAAATGAGTGAATGAGTGTATATGTGTGCGTGTCTGGCCCACTCACTCCTTCCCTGCTAAAACTGATGGCCACCACTGGCTCAAAATATCTGAGCTACCCTGTTCAGTCAGGTTTCTCTGCACTTGAGACAATACACCTCTTTATCCTGATGTTTCAGCAAAAGTGAGCTCCTCCTTGAGAGCAAAGCCTTTTAAAGAAAGGCAACAGATAGATGAGGCACAGCATCCCTCTAAATCCATTCCCTTAAAAACCACGGCAGTGTGGAACACTCAATAATACTAGTAGGAGAATGCAAGCAGAGACTAAACAGGCCTTTTCCAATCACAGGCTGTTGCTAGGGTAGTATCTCATGTTCCTCAGCTAAAGTCTACTTAAAGGAACAATCACTGGCAAAGCCAATAGGTTTCACCTACGCAAGAGCTTTTGGCTTTGCCAATGTCTTTTAATCATGTTGCACAGCAGCGCAGAGTAGAGTGACTTGGAGTGGGGTAGAGTGCAGTGGCATAAGGTACAGTGGTGTGGCACTGAGTAGAAGCTAGAGGGTGGGAAGGAAAAGAAGTAACATGGAAGGAAGACAGGTGGAAGGGGATAGATCCCACATGCATGGGAGACCAACTGAAAACACAAGCATTAATATGGAGTGCTTGAACACAAAGAAAAAAACAGCTCCAAAAACGAGAGAAGTGGATGGACACAAGTACTTGGTCCATGCTCCAGGGCAGTGCCAAACACAAGAAGAGGAATGAGAGTGACCTGAAGCTCAGAAATTGTAAGCTACTGGCAGGCTGTAAACCAACTGTATGTAAGCAACTTGTTTTGCAGAGACAGTGCATACACTGTCTAAGCGAAACTTAAAAAGTTGCTAGACTACGCCTCATATTAAGGATAATCTGACTACATCTCTGCTTGTATGAAAGAAATCCATCAACACACAGTGGAGGAGAAAAAGTAATCAAATATTGAATTCTGCATAATATATAGACATAAGGAGATAACACATAGGGTCGCTCTCAGGGAACAACCTTACAAGAAGCACAGAGGCAGCACTGATCTCTGGCTCCTCAACACTGGAACATCCTCACACACACCAGAAGATGACTGGTTTAAGGAAGAGTTGTCCCTACACCAATAAATCTCAGAATGCCTTCAAAGTGATAGGAAAAGAATGTATTAAAAATAAGTTAATTAAAACAAGAAAATGTCCACGCTCTCCAACAACAACTACAGGATCCTAACCACGCAGCCGACAGGCCAGAACTCCCAGTCCTCCACTAGAGGTGCATGAGCCACTGAAAGCTTGAGCTAGATGCCTGGTTCTGGCTCAGAATGAAGTTGTCTCAGACTGTGACACCCACAACAAGCAGAGATTCAGTATGGCTTCTGCCTGCAGCCACATACTAACCTCATGCATTAAGAACTAAAGACAAAGCATTAACCATTGATTTAAAATGGAAGAAACCCCAGGTAGTGGCTGAACTGCACAATAGGAAACAAAAAAACTTGTGATTAATTGTGCCTGCACTGCTCACAAATTGTGTAATCCTCGGCAAACATTTAATTTTGCCAAGCCTCTTTTTCCATCACCATCATATGTGAGAGCACCTTCAAATATATGCGTTCAAGTTGTGCAATGTACAAAAAAACTCAGGTTTGAATTAATATGCTATATTATTGCTCAGTCTATAAGAATTTTGGCAACATTTGCAGTATACATGACAACTGACACCGCTAATGGCACTGTTGTCAGGGTGGGGTGCTGGAATTTTTGAAAATTCATGTTTAAAAATTAACACTTTTAGTAAATACCCCTCAATGTGGGGATGTAATCTGATGTACTAACTGTAAGCACTTCAGTTATGTTAAACAAGCACACCTGTCTTAATTGTGAAGGTACATGATGTTTATTGTACAGTTAACATGCCAAATATGGTCTAGGCTTAGTTTGTGTAGGGGTTTCTAGAGCCATGCCAGACCCTTTGTTCAGCTCTCACTTTCTAGGCCCGCACGCCTCTTTCCTATTACAGTATTTCCTTCTGATGTGATTGAGTCAACAGAACAGATCCCACTCCCATTGGCTTTGAAGCACTATAAAGTGGCTGCAAGACAACAAGATTGGCCTTAGCAAGTGAAAATCTATAATGACAACCACAACTGAATCCAACACAAATTATCGAAAGAAGGCCCATGAATACTCATTTTCAAAACACTGGCTGCCAAGGAATACTATTTTAAGGGTGTGGTGGCAAGCCGCACAAAATACATTTGATGTGTACAGGTCATACACTACACAGAAGTCTTCTGTCCTCCTCCTAATCCAACAAATCAATAACTAGAACCACACTTCTGCCACCATCTGCCTCCAATGTCCAGAGGCACCTGGCCTGGCATGGAGGCTAGCACTGCACACTCTGCTCCATTGCTGTGCATCCCAGTGCACAAGACAATGCTCCTGTCCAAGAGAAGGAAAGACACCAAGTGGCTTTAGGCTAGTTACTAGGTCACGAAGTCCGATACAGGATAAAACAGGTTTTTTTCAGGGGCAGAGTATGTGGCACATATTTAATAAGTTTAGACATTCTTAAACTAAATTGTCCAGGAGACAAGGCCCAGAGTCACTGCCTCACCTTGTGGAGGTAGCGTCCTGGCTTTAACAATCAGGTGTTTTCTGTCTCCTGGGTGAAGCGGGGTTTTCATTCACATTTCTTGACATTTTACACACAATAATCCGCTTCCCTTCCCTTCCCTTGGACCCCCATCCTTAAGGGTTGCAGCAGAGGCATTCCTCTTTACACAGGCACTGTCAAAAAAAGGGCTATAATATGGTCAGAGTTGACCACGTCATAGCACTTTTTGTGCTCAGTCATGCTACACAGCAGCTAGTGCTGCTGTGAAACATGGAAAAATAAAGAGCACATTGGTATTTGGGGGAGGTCAACATGCTGGAGAGCAGGAGAAGGGTGGGGAGGGCTTTAAAAAACAATGGAAGGCAGGTGTGGTGGGGAAAACAAGGGCAGGATGGAGAGTTACTTTTGAACATGCACTAAATAAGAGTGTATGTCCAAAAGTAAGAAAAGAGTACCTGCAGGAGACTGCGGCCAGTGGAAGCACACTGGCCACAGGAAGCTGTATTTGGTCCATGCTCCACGGCTCTGACAAAGAATGATGCAGGAATAAAAACAACTGACTGCACTAAGCAGCATTCTAGCTTCTGTGGTCCAACACAGATGTATAACTTGAACCACATTGGTTTTAGGAAGGGAAGAAAAGGCAGCAACAGGAAGATACCGGGGAATAAAGTGTAAAAGGTGCCATTTATACCCCCAGCTACTTTCAGTGGCAACCCACCGTCTTGAGGATATGCACCCATATTAAAATATAAGAACTTTCACACTGAGATGCCCGATCAACTTGTGTTTTCACAGTCAGCCTGATCACATCCAACTCATAATTGGGGGACAGGGCTGAATCTCAATTACAACAGACTTTGTAAGGGAGCCACATTATTAAGCCTCTACATCCACCAGGTGCACAGAAAGAAAGACTGTACTGGTAGTGGACCAACAAATCATTGGTTTCAGATTTGTTAATTAATTCAATGAAAGTAACACACAATTAAAACACCTAGAATGCATTAGGACAGTGGTCCCCAATCTTTTGACTTCTGTGGATCCCCACTTCATCATTACTGGATCCCGGGGACCCCCACTGAATCATATTTGGAATCCGGGGACCCCCCACTGAGTCATTACTGAAAATTGGGGACCTAATCTGTTAATAGTATTTAATTTTCGAAGTAGTCACGGACCCCATGAGTAGGCTTCACGGACCCGAAGGGTCCCTGGACCACAGATTGGGAACCACTGCATTAGGATACAACACAAAAGTCCAGAACTGTAAATAGTATTCATAATGACCTGGTGGGAGAAAGTAACCTCAATACAAAACCAAAAGGAAGTTTGTCCTGGGGAAAATCATGACACAGCTCCCTAGCAGGAAAGCAAAGGGTTGGTCAGAAAAAGAGAGATTAAGCAGCAAGTCAGCCAAGGAGTGCTATGCCAGGGACGCCAAACTCTAAAACTGGTCAAGGCAATAGGGTAGCTCCAGTCTCGTAGAGCAAGTCCCAGCTTTGGGAGATAAACTGCAAACGATATCGCTTTCGTGCAGATGACGACTTACTGACTTTGAGAACTTCAAAAGGTCGTCCTCTGCACTCAAAAGGAAAAAGTTTCACCAGAAACCTTTTCTTTTCAAGGATCAGTCAGGGTGCACATCAAGTGCCATGGTTCAGCACAGCCGTAGTTCTCTATTATAATAAAAAAGAAAACAAAAGAGTTTGCATTTGGAATTATGTGACATGCAAAGGGGGAAAAGCAGATGGCTCTAAGGAGTCATGAGGATCATTTTCTCAAGCTGAAAAAGTTAAATCTCAATCGAGACCATCTATAACGGATGGTGATGATGGCAGCTCAATGGAAGCAAATCATGAAGTGGGTACACAAAATTGTAGTATATGACTTTGGTGTCTGCATATGAATGAGAACTTGTTTGGTCAGAGAAGCTTGAATATAAAAACTGTTTAGGTAGGGGAATGTACACTTTATGATGAACACCTTCAGAGAGACTCAATTTCTGGTGAGATCTGCGGGGTCCATAGATGATCATATGCGATGGAAGTGTCATAATAAAAGTATAAACTAAATCCTTTGGATATGAGGTATCTGTAGGCTACTTAACTTTTACCCCCGAGATATTCCGCCAAATTCAATAATAGAGGAAGGGGTTTTCAACTGTGGCAAAACAACTGTGCTCAAATATCTGGCAGAAGAAGTGGTTAAAGCCTCAGAGGACAACACAAGAATGATGTTGTCTATTTTCATTCCCCTTAGATCTGTTCAGTTTTGTTTGTTACTTTCTCTCTAGAAGTGTGGTGCAGTTCCTCAGCCAAACTCTATACTGAACAAAGGATCTGATGCTTATTTTGGGGCAGAGGAACATGAATGTTTTCTTATGTAGTACATTTTGACAAGAAGGCCTAGATGAGGACAGGGGCTTAGTGCACTTCTAAGGCATCTTACTGAAGTCTCTGCCACTTCAAAGGCACTGCAGACTCCATTGCCCTGATTGGAAGGGATGAATTTCCATTGATGCATCGCCGCTGCTGCGAGACTTGAGGACACTGCACCACCGTCAGAAGTGATGCATCGCCACGCTGCGAGGATCAAGAACACTGCACCGCTGACCGTCCGACGCAACAACTCCAAATGTAAGCAATGTGTCGAGTCAGAGTCAATGCATTGCTGACATTTGCGGCATTGACACGAAGGCATCGACTCCTTTACTCCTTGCATCTTGTTCGCGACTCAGCTCCGAACCAAGGTACTGTTTTCAGTGGGCAAGACTGGTCCCTGTATCTCAACCGTGCTCTATTGCGGTCGGCCTTACCTTTCACATTTGACCCAGCCTAGCATGGCCTAGCATGGCCCGATAGCCCGGGTTGGCCCTTTTTTTACTTGTAACCACTACAAATAAGTTTATTCTTGAAAACTTTATATCTCTACTTCTACTTATTGTATTATTGCTGTTTTCATCTTGTTTTGTCCATTCAATTAAGTTCTAATGTTCTATCCAGGTGTGGTATCTTCATGTGTACTGTTCCCGCTGTTTTACTGTCTGGAGTGTTGCACAAATACTTTACACATTGCCTCTTAAGTTAAGCCAGACTGTTTTGTGCCAAGCTACCAGAGGGTGTGCACAAGTTAATTTATAGTGTGTTTCTGAATTACCCAGACTAAGCTTGTGGTTCCTGCTTGGACAGGGTGCATACCTCTGCCAACCATAAACCCAATTTCCAAAATCTAGGAAATAGCTACGTTTTCAACTGTTTCTGGAAGTGTATATGTACCTGAATGCTGGCAGTGAGTTCTACGTTGTGGCAGCTTGTACTGAGAAAGTAGTGCATTCTTCCAATTTTTTATGGTAAGGTGGTATGACTATAAGTAGTGCAAGCCTAGAGGGCAGTGTTCTTTTTGGTTTGTGTTGGTTGAATGTACTTTGAATGTACAGTGGTCCTTTTCCTTGCGGGGTGGGGTTCTGTGGACAGTGCAGAGTGCTCTTCTAACTACAGGTTTCGCATGGAGAGACTGCAGGACTAGAGTGATGCATTCTCTTGGGTTGGATGAAGGCGGAGAAGAAGCCTTTCGTCAGCATTTTGGTTGAGTTGTATGTTGTGTATAATAAGTGTGGGTATGCCACTTTGTAGGTTGTTGGTATACAAGCTTGGAGATTATGAGGGTGAGGATGGCTTGCAGTTTATGCTGGTATGCAAGATATGGAAAGATCCAACATGGTGTTTTGATTGTATATAAGACAATCTTTGTGATGTTTTGAGCATGATATAACAAGGATAAGTCTGAATCCATGGTTACCCGTAGGTTTATAACTTCTGTTGATGTTAACGCAGGGGCTTCAAGTTATTTAGGCCACATGGTGTAGGATGGTAGCTCTGCAATTGCCCGCATGTCATAATCTCTGTCATTGTGGTATTGAGCTTTAGATGGTTATTCATCATCCATGTTTTATGGCAAAAAGGCAGTTATTGTGTTTTGTATAGATCTCTGGGGCTATCCATTTTTAAAATAATTTGGAAGTCATCTGCATAGTTAAGACAGTGAGGTTGTATGAATTAATCAGATTTGGTAAGGGGTTTAGGAGCCCTGAGGAACACCACAGTGTTGTGTATTGTGAGTGAGGAGGTGATGTGAAATGTGGGAGGTAGACTACACTTTGTCTATCTGTGAGATAAGGAGCAATCCATTATAAAGCATTTTTCACAGATTTGAAAATTGTGAAGTCTTTGCAGTCATGTGTGGTGGTGGTGGACAGTGTCAATTGCAGCTGATAAATCCAGAATAAGGGAGTGACTCTGTTTTGGTCCACTGTGAGTTTTAGATCATTCCAGATAGATATGATGGCTGACTCTATGCCTCTTCCTGGTCTGAAAACGGACTGTTGGTCTGACAGTAAATCATTTTGTTCAGTAAAGTTAAAGAGTTGAGTGAACACTGCTTTCTCAAAGTTATTTCCTAAGAATGGTGCATTTTAAAATGGGCCTGTTTGCTGGATCAGACATGTCGAAGTTTTTCTTTCAAGGAGAGGACTGATATAGGGGTTTTTGAGCTCAGGTGGGAATGAACCTAATTCCAGGGACTTAACTAGGCACCTGGCTACCTTTCCTGCACAAGCTGAGCGAAGGATACCATTAAAGATTCTTGGCGGTGCCGTCTCTGATGATGATCCTGATGGTCTGATTGGAATGATAATATTGAGGAAATATTTTTCTGACAGGGTATTGAAGGTTTGCATTTATGGATGGTTATTGGTGTCTCTTTCTGTGGTGGCTATGCAATGCATTGTTGTGGTGTTCTCTGCATTCTCTGTCAGGTAATTTTTAATCCTTATCATTTTTTAGATCAATTCATTGACATTTTCTCAAATAACTCTTGTGATCGTGGTGTTTCCATGTTAAGGTACACTGGAAGGCCAAATTCTATGAGAATTTTATGAAGTTCTTTGAAAGGGCAGTCTACATCGGTTATGCGAGTGTAGTGATGTCTTTTTGTGGATATGAAGGGTCTTTTGTGTTACGGTAGAATAAACTATTAAGAAAGAGGAAAGTGATACTACACATGGTCTTGAACTGAGCTGTGTTCAGGCCAGATCTTATTTATGCTTTGCTTCTCAGGTACACCTAAGGCTAACTAGTAGCTAACACTTCCCCTCTAAAAATCAAACTCCAAGTAATCCCACATCGAGACAGTTTTGGATCAAAAACTGGAATTTAATGCTCAGTAGAAACTTTAGTATAATACTAGAGATAACATTGTTAGACAACCTTTTTGTTTTGTAAATTATGTTTGTTGAATGCTGCACAGCACTAGCAAAAAGAAACAAGCACTGGCAAGGTCAACAGATCTGTGTTTAAGGTGGCAACATGCACAATACCCACCTTGAAGCCTGATACAGAAATGAAATGAAGGGAGTCTACATGGAACTTTTCCTTTTCTTTTATACAGTTCTGTATAACTCGAGAATATGGGCACCCAGAGACTGGGTGTAGGCCTAGAGAGCAGCCCAGCCCGGCAGGAAAAATTTTAAAAATGTGTTGTATATACACAGCTCTGTTATGACCTACAATGAGCCAAGAAAGGTCTGGGGGCATTCTTCAGGGCCTAGGATCCCTTAAAGTCATGCAGTGAAGAGAGAAACATCCAACACTCATTCAAAGTAATTCCTTGTTAACGCAAGGTGTGCTAGATCTAATACGAATTCTGGGGGTGTCCATGAATCACTCCTGTTTGCTTCCAGGAGATCATATATGACCCCCAGGGTTGCTTCCTGGGGGATGTTGGTGTAAAGTGATTCAACGTCCAATGTGATCAGGAGTTCCGTGTTTTTATCAAAGGGCATTGAATCTAGGAGAACCAAGACATCAGTCGTGTCTTTCAGTTAGGTGGGGATTTGCTTCACTAGTGGTTGAAGGAAGAAGTTCATTGTAGATACATGTTACACTCTTATACATTGCATGACTTTGGATTGCTGTGTCACCCCTGTGTGTGTTTTGCTGTGCTGTGCTGTGCTGTGTGTCACAAACGTTAACTTTGTTTCTGTTCCCTCAGGCCTACGCTAGTTAGTTCCTAACTTCAGGTGGGCTGTATTAATTTCTCATTATATTTCACCCACTCTCTTACTGAGTGTTGGATGTTTCTCTCTGCAATGCATGACTTTAAGGGATCCTAGGCCCTGAAGAATGCCCCCAGACCTTCCTTGCCTCATTGTAGAGGGCAGAAACATGTTGGCCATTTATTTTTAGATAGGTGACCCAGTGAGTCCTAGTTCTCACAGAGGTGTCCCATCCTTGTTTTTAACACACCAGCAGACACCATTATTAAAAGTGTACATTTCACACTGGTAACTGGCTAGGTGTTTTTATATTTTCCTTAGTTCAGCTGAATCCCACAATTTCCAGAAACTAGAAAATGTAGTCCGCCCAGGTGGCACTGTCCTACCTGGGTGGGGCTAGGTGGTCAAATGATGAAGCATGACACTATATAGTGTGTGAGACCACCTAGTCCGTAAAGGAAATACCCCCCCATCATCACTCCAAGACCCTTCACAGCACCCATTCACTGCTTACTTACCTAGTGAGGTTAAGGAGCTCCAGGAAATATTTCCCCCCGGGTATAGCTCCTCATTACAGGCGAACCCCATACTTTTTTGTGTTTTTGGCTTTACTTGTAGGGAGATAGTATGGGTCGATTCCTTTAAATTTTGATTTGTTTAACTTCAGTCTCCCTGACTCTCTATATGTGTTTTGACATTCTGAAAAATAACAGTGTTTCCTTTTTGCTGCATTTACTCTGAATCTGCTGATTGTAGAATTGTTGTAGCACTAAGGAGTCTGGGGGGAATGTTTTTATCGTCGACTGTTTTGAAAAACTACAGTGTATAATTTTTGTTGCAATGATTTAGAATTTGCCAATTTTGGGCCAATAGCGGCCAATTAGGGCCATTGTCTTGCAGCCTTAGCCACCTCATGCTCTAGTTGCTGCGCATGGGCAGAGAATTTCTGGCACCACCTCGTCATTCCTGCAGTTTCCATTTAAACAGGAGTGTGGACACACCATCGTTAGTAAGATTACCCTTTTTTATTTAAATAAATTTTGTCTATTTTACTTTGATTCCTGAGTTGATATTGCAATACGGCAACTGGGGAAAAATTTTCACTGTTTCAATTGTGGCACGTAACCTATTAAAAAATGACTGTCTTTTTTGCTGAATTTATTCTGCATCTGTCCATTCTAGAATTGTTGTTGCACTAAGAGGCCTAGTAAGGAATGCTTTAACACTTTTAATTGTGGGCAGTTTGAATATGCCGATTTCGAGCTAATGGCAGCTAATTGTTGCCATTCTCCTTCAAACTTAGCCATCTCTCTCTCTGCGTGGGCTGGGCATTATTGGTGCCGCCTTGTCATTCCTGCAGTTTCCATTGAAGCAGGATGCAAGTGCAGATATGCGCTGGAGCACCAAAGGCATGCCCCTCAGCGCCCCCTCCATGTCCGGACCCATGGTCCTCCTGTGCTTTCTAGAGCCACTTGCTCTGCATCTCACATGCTGCTCCTTCGACCGCCAGTCAGTGACACATATGCACACTCCCTAATCTTTGGGGAGACGGAATGGGGTGAGATTTGCTGCAATCACTGAGGCTACTCCCCAACACCGGGAGGTAATCCCTTCAAAAAGCCCTTAAACACCAACACTGTGCCAGTCTCATTGAAATTATATATAATTAACTGCAGCTCACTAGCAGACCACTGCACCGACATCTACGATCTAATTCCAGAGCAACTGCCTGATGGTATCTTTCTAACGGAGACATGGCTCACTCAGTCCCTAAAGGCAGAAACTGTCCTGGTTCTTGCTATAGGGTATAGCATCAAAAAGTGCAAAAGACCTGGTAGGGGAGGCGGTATTGCAATTATTCACAGCAATAGTATGGACTACAGTATGTCCCCTTACTCCATCCAGGACTGCAAAAGTGTGCTATTTAAACTGCATAGTAATGACAACTTAACCTTAGCCGTTTTTTTGATGTATAGACAATCTGGCCTAGTAAAAAAGTTCATGCAATTTTTATTAAAGCATACAACTTTGCTTGTACTTAAACTGTCTAATTTTAACATCATCAGTGATCTTAACCTACACTTTCACCTTCTAAATGACAAAGGAATTCAGGTTTTTATTGCTGACGTAGCTAACATGAAACCAATCCATCACGTAGAACATTACAGTCACGAAACTGGACACTTGCTTGACCCAGTGTTCTCCAACCTTACCAATCTTTAAATCTCTATCCCTATCTCAGTGACCTGGTCTGACCACTATCTGCTTTCAATAACCATGGCCACCCCCAGAGTTGACAAGACCATTGATGTTATCCCTGCTATGAAAAGACAGTGGTATAAATGGAACCCCTTGACTTTTTCTAGTTATATCAAGGAGTTCCCCAATTAGTCTCTAATATTGATCTTGCTGAGTCTATCAATACAACCTGGCGTAACTCAGCTTGGGATCACTTTCTCCTAATCAGGCCATGCAGAGCTAGGAAACAGCCCGCAGATGCCTGAGTCAATGAACCTCTAAACACAGAAAAAAAGCGCTGTAAAAAACCTGTGCGCACCTGGAGGAAAATCTACAATGCTACAGCAAAAAAATTATACCAGAACACAATCAAAAGCTATAACAAAATGGTTAAAAAGACATGTGGCAACTTCTTTGCTGACAAAATGTGAACAGTTATAATCCCTCTAAGGAAATTTTTGCTATTCTTAACAAATGTACCAAGCCAGTGGCTACGTGTGGGCTAGTGGATGCTTCCAACAACCTCTGCAATAAACTGGCAGATCACTCTGTGACTGAGGGGAATGGCATCTACTCCTTTTTCAAAATGAAGGATGCTACAGATCTGACTCCTCATCAGAACTACTGACTTGGCACAAGGGGCAACCCTAACTCAACTGGCGCTTCTGGAGACAGACAATTTCGCCATAATGCACCAGGTTAAATAAGGATCCCCTGAATGATCTGCTTAAGCCAGAATACATCTTAGAATGCCAGGAAAGTCTCACACAATTTTTTTCTGGAACTAGCCAATCTTTCTCTAAGCACTGCAGTGGTTCCAACATTATGGAAACGTGCAAAAGTCATTCCTCTCTTAAAAAAGCCCCTGGTAGATGCTGCCCTGCCAGAAATCTACTGCATCATCTCCCTATTACCTCTCCTATCAAAGGTTGTGGAGAAACACTTGAACAATCGCATGACCAGCTTTTTAAAACAAAATCAAATATTTGATCACCCACAAAATGGGTTTTGGTCCGCACATAGCACAGAAGCGGCTCTTCTGTCATTAAGAGACCTTGCGCAGCACTGCAGGCATGGGTAAATTCCAGGCATTAATCTTCCTAGACCTACTGCTGCCTTTGATACTATCTCCCATGCAGTCCTTCTAAGTCGCCTCAGTGATATGGGGGTACGAGGCAAGGCCTTGATCTGGTTTACCTCCTTTTGTAAATGATCAGTCCTTCCAAGTAATCTCTCCACCTTTCACTTCCTCTCATACAGGGCTAGCACATGCCCCCCTTTCCTCCCAGGGCTCAGCGCTCCGCCCCACACTTTTTAATATTAATGTAAGACCTTTGGCTGATGTAGTAAAATCCTTTAGAATTTCACTGGTGTCTAAATCTGATGATACTCATTTATTCATTTCCTTCTCCTCAGAGTCGGCCGATGACAGCAACAAATTAAAAGATTGTCTTACAGATGTTACAAGCTGGATGCATTAAAATCGCCTAAAACTTAATGCTTGTAAGACTGAGATTCTCCTGCTAGGCAGCCACAAGCACCGATGGGGAGACCATTGGTGGCCAGAAGTGTTAGAACCTCCTCCCAAACCTAAGTCTACGGTTAAAAATCTTAGTGTATGGATCCATTATTCTCTATCCTTTGAAACCCAGGTTAAAACCCTAGCAAGCCTCTGCTTTAGCATCCCGAGAAGCCTTAAATCCATAATAGGATTCTTCTCCTTTTAAGATGATTGTTCAATCCCCTGTCATTTCATTCCTTGACTATTGTACCAGTTTCTACCTGTGTGCCAAAATATCCATCTTCAACCGACCACTCGTCGTCCAAAACAACGCTGCCCGGCTTCTTTTCTTTCTCCCCAAACTCTATTCGGCCTCTCAGCTCTTAATCAAGCTTTACTAGTGTAAGAGCATAGATTTTATGTTTTATTTTTCACATGTGTAACAATACTCATATTTCAATATATTAATCATTGTGTATTACTTTTTATGGACAATCGAGATTTGTGATCAACTTGATGGCCGCCATCATATGCAAGGCCTACTTTTTGTTTTCCATGTTAACTTAAGCTAATGAAATTATTCTGTCTTTTCAAAAGAGTGTGTTTCTTTGCTAAAACAAATGTCAGAATTAAACGTGTATTTAGTGGCCCCTGCTGGACTGAAGCAGAAGCAGATGCAAGGTCACTTTAAAATGTTATCTGTATAAAATGTTTCTGGTGTGTGCTGTTTCCAAGCTGCATTTCTGTGGCCTAACAGACTTCATTCATTGTATTTGTATATTTTGCTTGCAGTTATGTTTCTAACCTGTGTTCTTTTCCTCGAGGAGAGAATGGTGCGATGAGAAATGTTTCCATAAACAAAGAGTCTACGATGCAACAGAAGAACAGAGGAAGAAATAGCAAATGTATTAGTTTGAGTTTAGTCAATGGAATAACAGCAAATAGAAAGGCTTAGAGCTAACATTTTATATAATTTTGATATTTGTTAATGTTCTGATTGGACATAGTTTTCTCACCATATTTCTCTGAACCAATTAGTGAGTTTAGTAAGTTTAATTTAATGTTCAGTCACCATTAGTTGGGATTAGTTCAGTCTGTCTAGTTTGTGTATCCTGAGTTGCAGAGATCTTATTCTTATGATCTGTCAATTTGACATTTCGTACTTTAGTAATCTTAAAGTCCAAATTCTGAACCATACCCCTCATTTTGTTCCTGTTCCGATCCTGATGTCTGATATTGCTGTACCCTTAATCAAGTAGACGTTGTTGCTGAATACCTTAGGGAGTGGGTAATTGTATGAAATGTATAGTGTTATTTGTCTTTTGTTTTTCAGGTGCCAACTGCTGATAATATAATACTGCTGCTATTTTTTATAGTTCCTTAGCTATTTTCTAAATTTATGTTAGTACATTCTTTTTACATGAACTCCAACATGTTAATGCTAATTAGTGGTTTGTGAGGGGTCATTTTCATATTTATGGATGGTTACTGATTTCCTTTCTTTATTAAATAGAATGTATTCAGTCGCTCTTGCTCAAATTCTATTGCTATGGTTTTGTGTAATAACCTTTGAGATATTGTGTTTGTTTGCATTGATTAAGCTTAGATTAATGCGCTGACTAAATCAGCCATTGTTGTTTCTGTATATGTATAATTTGAGTTTGAGAATGATTTTCATGACTTTAGCATTGTTAATATAGAGAAATAAACCTTTAACTTTTAATAAATTTGTATGGTTATTGAATTACTAATTGATTATTACATGTTTTATATATATTGTCTGTGGTGTTTTTATTATGACCTTATCTTTAAAGCAGACTGGGTTTGGATCATTGGCCGAAGGGATGAATTCCGCTATCTGGTCTGTTGTGACTAAATAGTTAGAATTTAAAGATAATGTTTGAAAAAGAGTTGGCGTACTCTAAAGTGTGAGAGTAGGGAAATCGACGAACTTCACATGTGGGTGGCGCTTGGTGCTCGGAAAATTGGCCATGTGGTTGTTAAGACGGACCACACAGGGTAGGTCTAAGAATCCGGAGTATATTAAAAGTGTAAGGAGACACTTGATTTTTGTTGGAATTTGTCTATTTAGTAGATCGGCATGGTTGGTAAGTCAAGTTTGCAAGTTAATTTGAACGTTTGGAATTTTCTACTGAGATCTGGTTAGTTCTCTGTGCACCAGAACAGTATCCATTGATCAAGTCTAGAAAAAGTGGTGCTTGGTGCTAAAACATTCGCACATCTGAACACAAACGAATAAATGTCACAATAGTCCATCCAATGAGTCCGTGAATGGGTGCTAAGCCTGGTAAGAATACCCAACCACCAACGGTATTAAACTGCACTAGATCAGAGAAAGGAGCTTCCTTTGAGCCGTGCTGGAAAGTGAATTTCAAAACAAAGATACCAGGGCACTCCTGAAAGTAGTCCGAAGAGAATCAAATTCAAAATAAATGAGAGTCCAAAGTTCCAGAAGATCGTTGTCATATAGTGATGAACTTTAATTCCTTATGTACAACATATTAAATATTAATCCAGAATACAGCCAACACGTGTTTCGTCAAATGGGACTTTTTCAAGGCTGAAAAAATAGAAAACAAATTTCTTGTATGATAATGCAATGAAGAGAAACAGAAAGTTACAAGGAAGAAATACAAAGAGAACCAGAAAAGTTACGAGATACCCTCATACACTATGGGAAAGACAGGTTATTCTTAAAGATGGTGCCAGCGAACGGTGCAAGAATGGAGTCAAAGCGGTGAGAATTGTGTGTCGAGAGGCTAACCAAATCTGAAAGTGTTCTAGATAGAATTACTATTATTTAAACAAAAAACTCAGAGTGATCCTCAGAAGATGAAGCTGCTAGTGATAGCAGGTAGCTCGGTGTTATGTGAAAAAGACATGTGAAAACCAATGACGCGGTTACAAGGAGAAACCATACCCAAAAATGTGAACAAATCAAACGAGTGTATATGGCCGTAAATGCCCATAGGAGTGATGGTGAACTACATTTATAGTTGAAATTATTTCTAATTTTGTAGTAAAATTTGTTAACCCTTAAGAAGGGGGGGGGGTAAATTGAGAATGTACCAGGACTGTAAAAAAAGGGAAGTATCCGTGTGAAGCCACTAGATGAGCGTGTATTCCTGTGTCAGCTAGTAATGTTTCATAGTAAAGCGGTTCCTGAAAATGATGAACATTGAAGCCTCGGAGACAGCAGTCGTTGAAATTGAGTCAGTCTGTACGGTGGAGGTCCCTGATAAGCCCCTCGAACTATAAAACAAAGTTGGAAATATAAAGTGAGGTAAGCTCATCAAAAAAATAAAAAACATAATGAGAAAGTGAACATTTAATACCCTGAGGGGTGTAAACAGAGATTATATACTCTAATGGAACAGGGATAGGTGGTAGTTCAAATGTTAAGTAGAAACCAGCTGAATGACCAAAGAATAAACAATAAGAAAAAAAAAAAAGACTATGTATGGTAGTAAAAACGAGAGGGAGCCGGCTGCCAAAAAACTGTCAAAGTGAGTTATGGACAACAATACGGCAAGGGCCACTATATATGCAAAAAAAAAAAGAAAAAAAGTTTTCTGTAGATTAAAGTGAAGATGAGAATATATCCGCATGGGAGTAACAGAAACAAGTTGTGCTAAGGAGAATCACAACAGGGAAGCGTGGACCGGCCAGAACTGGCAGTGGAACACGTCCTAAAAACCAGTGCATAATAACAGCCAGAATGTCAGGGGGTATTGTGGTAAGAGGTCGTCAGCAGTAAAGAAGACGAAAGAAACGGGATCTTAACAGAGTCCCGAACAGCTTACCCGTACTCTCATGGGCACTGAGAGTTAAAATCTGATGTCGGCATGTATGCGTTGTAACCGCAAAGAAACAGCGCCCCACCATTTTTAAAGGTGTGCATATAATAATAAGCATTGAAGAAGGACACGTGCGCAGAAAAAGAATAGCCTAGTGCCCGAAGCACCTGGGGATAATGGGGGCCATCTTGGAAAGGTAAAAAACGTGCTAAATGCAGGTTGAACTAGCAAAGTGTAGGGAAATAGATACCAACAATAGATCATAATCAGAACTAAAAAATGTAATTAGAGAATGCTTTTACTGGTATACGTATCGCACTGTATATATATGTAAAAAATCCCCCCTAGGTAAAGAGGCGTCATGGTGAGTATTATGAAAATACTTAAACAGAACACTGAGAAGAAGTAAAAGTGAAAAGGGTATGGTGAGTACGTGATCAGGGGTGAAAAAGAAATTGAGTGTGGACCAAAGAAAAGGAGAAAGGATAAGCACATAAGCAAAATTTATGACTAGAGGTAAACTATCTACAAAATATAACAGTACTTAAAACAGTACATGGAACTGGGGTCAGGAGAAGCTAACCCCATAGTTAACTCGCTACTACAAAGATATACATGAAAAAACTCAGGAGACATGATCAAACATACATTAAATATATACACTGGTGTGTACAGTCATATGTACATATGCATTTTCAAGTAAACATCATATGGGTCTATTCCAGCTAGAACAAAATCATACATAACGAGGCAGAATGTGGAATCATAAGAACGTGTGTAGGTCCTTATGAATGTTCAGGCCCTTTTCCACGGCCCTCAGTTTCATAATCCACCTACTCTCAAGGTGTCTGAGGGACAGAGTCCTGTTCCCCCTCTTGGTTGTTTGCTTACTGAGTCGATCCCATGTATTGCGATGCCCAGAATTTCTCTTTGTCCATGTGTCTCATTATAGTGTACAGCAAAAGGATAATTTGTGTTGAAAGAGCGGATGGCTCTGAGATGTTCCTGTACTCTTTCTTTCAGGGGCCTGATGCATGATTTTGAAAATCTGAGTGCTTAATGCACTATGTGTTGTGATGAGAGAGTTTTTTTTGTGAGACTTTTTTCGGACCGATCCTGTTACTAGCCTCTTGCAGGGTGTTAGGATGATATTCCCTCTGTGTGAATCGTAGATTCATGTTATGTAATTCTCTAAAAAAAAAAGGTCTTCACTGCAGTTCTGACGAATCCTTGTGCTTTCCCCGAAGGGGATTGCTTTTATCTGTGATTTAGGATGTGAGCTTGTAGCATGTAGAATGGCATTACATGCTGAGGGTTTTCTGAACAGTTTGGTGCATATTTTATTGTGTTCAATATAGAGTGTAAGGTCAAGGAAGTTTATAGAGGACAGGCTGGATTCATGAGTGAACTTGATGTTAAAAGTATTCACATTGAGATGTTGAGTAAAAAGCATCAAAGAGTGTGAGTCACCAGAACAAAACAAAAGGATATCATCAATGCATCTTCCCCAATACAAGATGTGTTGCGTTAGTATGGGTAGACAAAATTGCCAAAGATGTGTTTTTTCCAGGTATCCCATGTATAAATTGGCAAAAGATGGAGAAAACCTAGCCCCCATGGCCACTCCTTGTATTTGACGATACCAACAACCATTGTGGATGAAAATGTTATTGTCTAAAACCGTACAGATAAGATCCATCAACATGTTGGAGTGTTCGAGTTATGTGGCATCCCTGGTGTCAAGGTAGTTTTGGATGGCTATCAAGCCCTCTGTTCTGGGGATGCTGGTATACAGTGAGGTAACATCCAGGGTTACTAGGAAGTGTCCCTCTGTCCATTCAAAGTCGGTGATCTTACATAGAAGATCTTTGGTGTCCCTAATGTATGAGGGTAGATTGTGCACAAAGGGCTGAAGAAATATGTCAATATATTCAGATAATTTCTCCGTAGGGGAACCTATGCCATTAATAATAGGTCTACCCGATAGCTGCAAGAGCGGAAGCTGCCAGTGAAATATGTAAGGTTCCTGAAGTGGTTGAATTACCCTATCTGTAGTAAACAGACAAATGTGTTTTATTATTGGTTTTGAAGAAGTGCTTGCAATTAATTTGCATTAGTTTTGAGTGTTTTTGAGTTTAGGAGGACAAGCCACAAGACCTTGGTAGCCGCTTTGTGTAGGTGTGACATCATTTTTGTGCTACCCTGGGATAGGTTGGTTAGTGAGAAGGGTCGCGCATGGATTGGTGGACATCCATGTTGCACAATTGGGCGAGAAGGGAGACAAAGAGGATTGTGGGATTGTAGTCAATTCCTAAATAGTGATTCTTTTGAAATAAACTTGTGAAAATAAAAAATTTCAAAGTTTTAAAAAGTGCTCTTAGAAGAGATGAGCGTATTCCAGCTAGGCAAGGAGGAATTTGTCTGCCAGAAGCTACTCCAGCATATATCATAATTGAAGAGAAGGGTACCGGAGCATATCTTTCGTTAAAACATTGGGTTAAGATCACAAAGAAGGAAGGTTGTTTAGCGTTTCCTGAAAATGGTACATTTGATAATTTTGGAGAATTTAATACAGGTGATGTATGGTCTAAGACGTTAACCAAGACCAGCTCAGTGTGAAGCTTTAGCGATTTGGGAGCTAGTAGCTAGACAGCAACAATCACTGAAATTTGAGAAGAGCAGAGAAATCACTAGCGGAAGCTAGATGGGTCAGTGAACAGAGACAGTGGAGACTCGACACCTTACAAGGTTTTAGATTGTTTCCTGCAATGACTGAAGACACTGAGAAGGTTTCAAAGAAATCTAAAAAGAGTTCTTCTTCAGCAGTCCAAGAGCAGAAATCAAAAGAGCCTAAAAGGTTTCTGATTAATGATGATGAATCGTAGGAGGATGAGTTTATTACACAGGTTGTGAGAAATCGTCCAGCTTATGTGTTTCAAGAAGGATTAAGTATTGCATCCTACTGCACCCATACCAGTTATAGTGACCTAGAATCTAGTACAGAGTAACCAGAACACAACTGGGAGTTCCATACAAGTTAATCCGTACGTCAATCAGAGCTCAGTTCAGACTAGTCCTTTAGTGCAAATACTGATGCAGAGCAGTCTTAATGAGTCAACTGGCTATAGACAGCTGCCTAAGACAATAATTCCTGAGATTTATCCAAACTTTCCAATTGTGAGCACTACTGCTAAGCTAGTAGGATCTTCAGGTCAGAATTTACAGGAGCTGAGATCGAATCAAACAGATCCTCCTCCAGTATTAATGCCTCGAATGGAGAATACAGGAGTAGAGAATTCTCAGAATGTCGAAACTATGAGCCCAGATGCAATATCAGTACCAAATACATTTGGTTCATGTGTGCATTTATATGCTCAGAGTAAAAAGAGCACAAACAATCAAAGAGTTCAAAATCAGAAAGAAGACATAAGGTTAATGTCACATATATGACAGACTCTAAATAGATCAGGGTTATTTTTGGATTTAACTCCTATTAGAAATTCCGACATGAATGGATTAGGAAACGGTTCTGCGTTTAAAATGTTAACGCCTCAACATGTGAGCTCAATGCAACAGCAGTTACCGAGTGTACAACCTGGTAATATTTAATTACAAAATATGACTGCACAGCAATTAACAAATAGGTTAGAAGACTTGAGTGCTTCAAACAATCCAGATAGTCAGTCTAAAGGTGTTCTTTAGAGCCAGTTCAAGGAAAATGAGTAGATAAATAAAACAAGATTATCAATGGAAGCAGGTGAGCTTCTGGAAGGAACAATAGGAATAAATAAATAGACTTGATTCCTATACTGAAACCCACTTGAGATATTTGTGTCCATTAAGCACAGAGGGAGCAACAGAAGTACATCAGCAATTACAAGAACTAGCAGACAAATATGAGATAGATCTTATGAAAACAAAATGCCTGAAGATAAGTTATAGATTACATTTTGAAGTTGAAGATTTTAAACTCATGAGGTCTACAAGGATGAAAACATGTCTAAGAAAATTACTTGAGAGAGTGCCAATTTGGAGAGCCTTAGATAAATGGGAAGGCAGATTGGTCAAGAAAAGAGAACGACTGAGGAAAGGTTCAGATACTCCTCTTGTAGATATATCATTCATTAAAGAGCCAGTAAAGGTTTTACCCATGAGAGAGGTTCCAGGAGGGAATTCTGTTCAGGTTCCTTGGAGCAGGAATGATATCTTATCATTTACAAATGATTACCCCAGGTTGGGGAAGAAGCCAGTGGAATGGTACCAGCAGACAGATAGGTTTGTGAAACTTGCGAAATGTTTGTGGGAGGATTTAAACACTCTTTTGGAGATTGTGGTTCAAGCAGATTTGTGGGTAGAATGTAAGAGGAGTGTAGATTGGCCAAAAAGTGAACTGAAAATGATCCGACAACAGGTGCGCCATCTTCTGAAGTGATGAAGTATTACTATAAGGTAATTGAGTTCCTGAAAATTAGAATTTAGTCGAGAAATATTGATTGGCAGTGAATAAATAAAACAGCTCAAGAGATGAAAGAATCAATTCATGCATATTATGAGAGGTTGTTAAAAGCATTAAAACATTACAGTTGTACAGAAACAATTGAGCCGAAAGACATGATTCATTTTGCGTTCAGGCTTGTTGAAGGATTGAGACCAGAAAGAATCATATGATTTGCTGGCAAGCAAAGCCGATTGATGAGGTGTTACAGTATGCAAATTACTGTAGTGATGACACTGAATTGAAACAGAAAAAGTTGAAAGAGAAAGTGATGGTGATGCAGATTAAAGCTGCACGGACAGGGATTCAGGAGAGTTTTCAGCCACAACAGCAACAGGGAAATGGTATGTTCCAGAATCAAGGTATGTTTCAGAATGGAGGCAGAGGTAGAGGTTGTGGTGTAATAACACTTCCGAATGTTAATCAAGGTGTAGATTTGAATTCTGTGATGATGCAAGGAGAGCTGCAGGGAAAAAGAATGTTACCTTGTCATGTTTGCGTAGGAATCGGACATTGGAGGGGACAGTGTCCAATGGTGAATCAAGGAAATGTTGTTCATCAAATGAATGGTGTCAATGCTTTCCAGAATATGAGAGGACCAAAAATGAGAGGTCAAATTCAAATTTCCTGAACAGTGTAAATGTGATGCAGGGTTTTCAACCTTTACAGCCCCTTGCAGCATGTACAAAGTGTACAGCCACAAGTACAACAAGTACAAATACCTCAGTTACAGCAGATGCAGCCACAAGTGCAGATGGTGCCTGCACAACAAATTCAAATACCTAGGCAATTACAGATACCAAAGAGTTCTATGGATCAGCAGCAAATGATGCTTTCTCAAGTTGGCACAGGTCAGAAAATAAATCAGAATAACAGTACTAGTGTAGTTCAACAGTTTCACTTACATAGTGAGAATGGAATAAACGATGTATGGCTGTCCGAGAGTTCAGATGAGTAGGAGTGTGTGAGGGATGCTTCATCAGAAGTGGATCAGAAATGTACTCATGTTAAGGGAAAAGTGCATGCTCACAAAGTTTATTTTCTGGTTGATACAGGAGCTACACGCTCAACAGTGAGATCTGCAGAGGTTTCAGGTTTGCCCTTATCAGGAAAGACAGTTCAGATTGTGGGTGTTGCAAATAAACATTTGCTGAACCCCATTACAGAGCCAGTTTTGGTTAAAATTGGTCATTTTAAAGGGTTACACAAGTTTGTGGTTTACGATTCAAGTCCAGTGTCATTACTAGGGAGTGACTTATTGTGCAAACCAATATGTTCAATTACCTGTTCAGATGAGGGAATTGAAATCCAGACAAACAGTGATGATGAAAAAGACCCAACACTTACTGTCAGAAATGAGTCAGTGTCTGATGAATTTCCTTTGATTAGTTTTGAAGAGCCAGAAACTGAAGAAGCTCCTTTGATTATTTTCTAGCAAGTTTTTGAAGAAAAAGATCTTCCTGTTGATCTGCAAAAGAATGTTAGGTCTAAAGTTTGGGATCTTTCAGGAAAAGACACTGGGTAATTCAAATTAAACGAGTAGAACCAGTCAGGGTAGCAGTGAAGCCAAATGTAGTTTTCCCTCATACTTCATAGTATCCAATGACGATTGAGGCAATTGAAGGTGTAAAACCTTTGATAGAACAGTTTGTGGAAAAAAGGAATTCTGAAAGAAGTGCTGAGTAGCCCATGCAATTCACCAATAATGAGTTTACAAAACCCATGTGGGAAAATTTGGCTTGTACAGGATGTAAGAAAAAAATGATATTGTGATTAAATGTTGTCCAGTGGTGCCAAATCCATCTGTGATTATGTTTCAGATCCCATGCAATGCTGAAAGGACTGTGTTAGACCTATGTCAAGCATTCTTTTACGTGCCTCTTCATGAGGACAGCAGATATCTATTTTGTTTTACATTTTTGGACAAAGTCTACTGTTGGAGTAGAATTCTATAAGGGTTTTCACAGTCACCATCCATATTCAACCAGATCTTGAAAAATAATTTGGAGTCGCTGGTAATGCCATATCAATTAACATTAGTGCAGTACATTGATGATTTATTGGTCTCATCAAAGACAAAGGAAGGCTGTAAATATTATACGATTGCTTTGTTGAATTTCCTGGGAGACAATGGACATAAGGTGTCCCCTACTAAATTGCAGTATTGTCAAAAAGAGGTGAGATATTTGGGTCATCTGATTGAGAAAGGAACTAGGAGAATTTCGAGAGAGAGAGTTGCTACAAATTTGCAGATGAAAGTACCAAGTACATAGGAAATTGTGAGGATGTTCCTAGGAATGGTTGGTTACTGACATCAGTGGATTTCAAATTTTTCAGTTCTTTCAAAGCCATTACTGAAGCTGACTCATAAAGATGTTTCCAATCCTATAATATTGGATGAAGATTGTATGAAAGCATTTTCTGAGCTGAAAGAGAGTTTGTGTAAAGCTCCAGCTTTCGGTATGCCCGACTACACTAAGAGTTTTCAGTTGTTGTGTCATGAATGTGATGCATGTTCCTTGTCTGTTTTGACTCAGACACATGGTGGTGTCAATCACCCAGTAGCATATTTTTCAGCTACTTTGGATCTGGTGGCAGCACCTTTACCTGGTTGTTTGCGGTCCGTGTAGCAGTTGAGCAGAGTATCACTCAGAGTGAAGGTATGGTAATGGGATATCCCCTTACTATAATGATCCCGCACTTGAAAGAAATTTTGCTTACACGTTCCAAAACATAGTACCTTACCAGTTCACGATTGACTAGATATGAGACATCAATTTTGGGGTCTCCAAATATTTCCATTAAGAAATGTACAGTGCTTAACCCAACAACTCCTGATTGAAAACATTGGTTCAAACAAATTGGATGATACAGAACATGATTGTTTGGAAGTTACAGAGTTATGTACAAAACCTAGAGCAGACGTTAGAGATACCCATCTGGAAGAAAATTATAAAATTATTTTTGTTGATCGTTCCTGTCTGAGAGATAATGTAGGTACACTGAGGGCAGGATATGCAGTATGTACTATCACTGGCATACTGGAAGCATCATGGCTTCGAGGAGTGTTTTCTGCACAAGTAGCAGAGCTGGTAGCTCTTACCAGAGCTTGCCATATTTCGAATCAGATGAAAGTGACAATTTACACAGATAATCAATATGGATTCGGAATTGTGCATGACTTTGGTCAAATTTGGTCACAGAGGGATTTCCTAACTTCTTCTGGTTCACTAATAAGAAATGGTGAAAGAATTCATGAGCTGTTACAAGCTATACAAATCCCTGAGAAAGTTACTGTGGTGAAATGCACTGCACATCCGAGGTCGCACGATTACGTGCCATTGGAAAATGAAAATGCAGATCAAGTCACAAGGTTTTGAGCCTTGAATGGCATATCCTTCCAAGAAAATTGGGAGTTGGTACCTGAAAATGATGAAGTCTATGCAAAATTTACTATGCAAATTGTTGATACCTTGAAAGAGCTAAAAGCTATTCAAGACAATGGGCCTGATTACAACTTTGGAGGAGGGTGTTAATCCGTCCCAAATGTGATGGATATACCACCTGCCGTATTACGAGTCCATTATATCCTATGGAACCCGTAATATGGTGGGCAGGATATCCGTCACATTTGGGACGGATTAACACCCTCCTCCAAAGTTATAATCAGGCCAATGTCCCTAAAGAGGAACGCAAAGAATGGCTGAAGTTAAAATGTGTCCAGAGGGATGTTGACATCTGGGTGACAGGGAAAGGGAAAGTAGTTCTGCCAAACAGTCTACTGATACAAATGGCTAGATACTACCACGGACAAGTTTACATAGGGAGAAATGCGATGGTCTGTACTTTCAAACAGTATTGGTTCAATCCAAAATTTAGACAGGTTGCCGAAGCAATTTGCCATTGGTGCACTATTTGTCAGCAAATGAAAGTTGGCAAAGGGACGGTAGTCAATATTGGACACACTGGCATGGCAGGAGGACTATTTAGCAGAATGCAAATGGATTTTATTGAGATGCCTGCGTGTGCTGCTTTGAAGAGAGGTAATACCACGTTTCAGTTTCCCGGTCTCTATGGAATCAGATAGGGGAAGCCACTTCAGCAATGAAGTGATTAAATTGCTATGTTCAGCTTTAAACATTGAGCAGGAACTCCACTGTAGTTATCACCCAGAAGCTTCAGGACTTGTAGAACAGATGAAAGGCACTCTAAAATCGAGATTGGCAAAAATATGTGCATCAACTAATTTGAAATGGCCAGATGCATTCCTGATCCTGATGTCAATGAGAAGTATTCCTGACAAGAAAACAGGACTTTCGCCCCATAAAATCCTCATGGGTAGAGCTATGAGATTACCAGCAGTTCCTACAAATGCACTTGTCAACATTACAGATGATATGGTGTTGGACTACTGCAAGGGTTTTGCTGATGTGGTACAATCTTTTTCTCATCAGGTGGAAGCTACTACACTACAATCATCTCAAGGACACAACTTGAACGCTGGTGATTGGGTCGTTATGCGTAAGCACGTGAGGAAGTTGTGGTCGGAGCCAAGGTGGAAAGGACTCTACCAGGTGATAGTAATAAAGACTACATATGTGTGTGCAGGACTTGTGAACTGGATACATGCAAGCCACACTCTGAAAGTGAATAATCCAACAGATCAAGAAGAACTGTTGAGATTACCTGCACCTAAGTGTATTGTAGGTCAAGAAAACGAAAGAGAAGACCTGTAGGCTACAGACGATCTATCCACTACTGTATCAGACAAGGTGGAGGGTATCCTGGAAGATGAGGGTGAACAATCCTCGACTGAAAGAATAAAAGAACAGGTCCAAGGAGAACAAGAGAGAGTACCAGTCGAGAGAAGACATGCTCAGAGGAGGGTGTCCTCAGAAGCAGATGGTCTGATAAACACAATTGAACAAGTGACTACCCCCAGTGGAGAAGGACTGAGAAAGATCTAACAAAAAAGGGTTTGACTCCTACTGAACCAGTTGCGGAAACATCAAAGGAGAAGAGTTTGATTTTGAAAAGATTTCTGACAAAAAAGACATTAAAAAGAAATAAATGGCCAGAGAAAGGTGCAGAAGCAGGGAAGATTAACGTAGTACCACCAATTCAGGTAGAAAACGAATTGAATGGAGAAGAAGATATGAGTGAAGGAGAGGTTTGTGGTGGTCGAAGATTGAAAAGAAAAAGAGTTGCTAATAAGAGATATTCTTGTCCTTGACTTTGTTGAAAATACCTGGGAGAGATTTTGATAACCTAACTTGACGAGCTGCTAAACTGAATTTGACAAATGTTTTACCGAAATTTGACACAAGGTCCTGAAAGTGTGAATGAAGTTTTGAAAAAAAAAAAAAGAATAGGAGGGACTGAATTTGAAGATTGAAGATTGCAAGTTGAAGATTTTTGAAATTTTGGTCTTTTTTTTTTTTTCTTTTCATTTTTCCTGCATAGCCATAATTGTTATTTGTTTTTACTTTTTGGTGCTTTACAGACCATGGCAAACTTTAGTAATCAACTTCCTAAGAATAGTCGCTGTAAATGTATAGGTATCGGTTTGGCAATTGTTTGTGCAATAGTATTGATTGTGAGTGTGATTATTTTTTAACCAAATGGAGCCAACCATACCATAGTTACTGTCAACATCAGGACAGTGCGCGCTCTACGGGCGACGTAATGCGATAAACGGATTCTTGTGAAATGTAATAATTCATGCATTATGTATTAATGCAGTATGTTAACCTTTTGCATTGCAGAGATTCATGTTGAAACGTCATTAATGCTGTTTATTATGTATTGCTCATTTTCAGGGCTTTGCTACAGTATTACAAGGTGTGGTTAGGGTGTGATCCCTATTCTAAGCCTTTCTGGAATCCCTTCCTGTAGTCTGGCTGGGTGTGGCATGTGGGTGGGGCCTGGGTCTATTTAAGGGACCCAGCCCAGCTCCATGTGCACACTATTCAGAGGTCCTGATGCAGAGAAGCAGCATTTTTCTGGAGCTCATGTTCCGAAGGCCTACCTAAGATTTCCAGGTCCTGTCTTAATTTCCTTGGTGATCTTCAAGCAGGGCGGTAAGGCGGAGGTCGGGTTAGGCCCCCGACTGCGTTTTCAGAAATACTTGAGTTTTGGGCCTTTTGGTTACATCGCGTGTGCAATTGTTTACTTGGCATTTAACTCCTGCAGTTCGGATCGGCAGTGTGCGCAATCGTATTTTGGCATTTAACTCTTGATGGCTGAATCGGCAACAGAGTGCTCGATTCATTCTTGGCACTTAACTCCTGCAGTTTGGATCGGCAGTGTGCACAATCGTATTTTGGCATTTAACTCTTGATGGTTGAATCGACAACAGAGTGCTCGATTCATTCTTGGCATTTAACTCCTGCAGTTCGGATTGGCAGTGTGCACGATCATATTTTAGCATTTAAACCTTGATGGTTGAATCAGCAGTAGTGTGCGTGATTCATTGTTGGCCTTTAACTTTCACATTTCGGATCGGCAGAGTGCGCAATCGTATCCTGGCATTTAAACCTTGATGGTTGAATCGACAGCAGTGTGCGCGATTCATTCTTGGCCTTTAACTTTCACAGTTCAGATCGGCAGAGTGTGCGATCGTATCCTGCCATTTAAATCTTGATGGTTGAATCAGCAGCAGTGTGCGCAATTTATTCTTGGCATTTAACTTTCATAGTTCGGATCAGCAGAGTGCGCAATCGTATCCTGGCATTTAAACCTTGATGGCTGAATCAGCAGCAGTGTGCGCGATTCATTCTTGACATTTAACTTTCATAGTTCAGATCGGCAGAGTGCGCAATCGTATCCTGGCATTTAAACCTTGGTGGTTGAATCGGCAGCAGTGTGCGTGATTCATTCTTGACATTTAACTTCCACTGTTCGGATCAGTAGAGTGTGCGATCGTATTTTGACCTTTGGATTCTGATGTTTGAATCAATGACAGAGTGTGAAAGTCATTCTTGGCATTTAACCCTTGTGTTTCAGATCAGAAGAAAGCGCAATCATTTCTAGACATTGAAATCTTGATGCACATTTTTTATATTTACAGTGTATAATAATTCTTAAGTAATTGCATCTTGAAGATCTAGACAAAGTAAGTCCTTACAGTATCATTCATGAGCTTATCACAGGTTATTCCTAAAAAACAATGTGTTGATTGATTACTGTTATAGTGTGCCTTTGCAAATATCATTCATGAGCCTAACACAGTTTATTCCTGAAAACTAAGGTGTTTATTGATCACTGTTATTAAGCAGTTCCTATTCAAAGAAATAATTTGATTCTGTTCAAGGTTCAGAACATCAGATTGTACTCTAAAGAAACTCTCATGTGAAAGCTGGCATAATCCTTATTTATTTTCCAGATACTCAGAGCTAATAAGGTTATGACATAGGAAGGCTCTTGATCATTCGTGTTATCAGTGCATAGCTATTATGAACAAAGCTTATGAAAGTCAATGTGCATATTCTGATTATTGTGTTCTTAACTTTTACTTCCACAGGTCTCCTTCCACGCTGTTTCCAACCTAAAACCCATTTCTCCACTTGGCCATTCTTTGACTCTGTGCTATAATAGCTATCGGAGTTTGGAGCTGCCGAGAGGTGGACATATTGACAACAGGCGCAAGCCCCGAGGATCCGGTCTCCCTGACAGAATAGTGAGCCCACAAATTTGTAATCCTCCTGGTTTGCGCTAGGTTGTCAATATGGCCACATTGGATGAGTTAGTCAAAGTAATTACGCAGCTCCAATCGGATGTAGTAGCATCTAAAGATATAGCAACTAGCCTAGCTGAGAGAGTGAGTCAGTTGCAAGACAGAGTAGAAAAGAAGGAGCAAGGTCCTCTGGGTGCGGGTTAGTTCGGTCCTCCTACTCAAGGTTCAGGAGGAAGTCCTCCAACTAACATTTCCTTCACAGTTCCCTCATCCATCCCTTTGGCTCCTCCAGAAAGATTTTCAGGTGATCCTCAGAAAGCGCAATCCTTTTTGACTCAAGTAGAATTGCATTTCACTGTCGACCAAATACCTTCCCTGATGCCCAATCCCAGGTGGCCTTCCTGCTATCCTATTTGACTGGAGACGCAGCCACTTGGGCAATTCCTCTGGTGCGAAAAGACAGTCCACTGCTTTATAACTGGAGAAACTTTGTCCGTTAATTTGAAAGAGTGTTTGATCGAAGAACTATCAATTTATCCGCAGACAGGGAACTGCTAGAATTGCGACAAGGCAATAAAGATTTGGTTTCATATTTGGCTAGCTTTAATAGTTTAATAGCAGAAACATCCTGGCCTGAAGAAAAACAAGCAGCCCTGTTTTATCAAGGACTCAAAGATAAGTTAAAAGACATTCTTGCTCAGATCGAGCCTCAACCCACAGATTGTCAAGACTTGATAAATCTTGTTTTAAGACTAGACCATCGGCTTTCCGAACAACAAGGAACACGCAAAACGACTGAGAAACATTCCTGGCGTGTTCACGAACGCAGAGAATCACAAATTCAAAAAGAGCGTAGTCATAAACCAATGGAAATTGGAACCATTAGGCGACCTTTGACGAAAGATTAAAAAGATTTACGTAGAAAGAACCAAAAGGCAAACAAATCTTCACCAAGAAAGTGGCAGTTAACTTACAAATGGAGCCGGAAAACTAGGACAACAAAGGTGTAAAGAAGAGTTGCTCTTGGGTGTAACTATGGACCCTTCACAGTCAAAACATCTCAAACTAGACTTAGAAGTTCTAGTAAAAAAGAAAAGTTATCTAAAGAAAGCCTTAGTCGACTCAGGGGCTACCGGCAACTTTATCGATGCACAATTGGTTCAAACATGGGGGATCCCATGTAAGAAAAAGAAAACACCAGTAATAGTACAAGCCGTAGAAGGAAAGCTACTAGATGGAGGTCCAGTGACTTTACAGACCCTCGCTTTATCTGTGATCTGCAAGGGGGGAATCAAGATATCAAACACATAGAAAAACAAACCTTTGATGTCATCCATGCTCCTCAGAATGGAATAATCCTTGGCATGCCATGGTTAAGTCACCATAACCCTGTGATAGACTGGCAAGAGAGAAAAATCATGTTTTCTTCACTCATGTGTAAAGAAAAGTGTCTACAGACAGCGAGAGCCACAGTTCATCACACAACTCACATAGCCACAGCTGCTGAAAAAAATGTAATGTTACCCAGGCAGTATTCATCTTTTTTAGATGTCTTTGATGAAAAAGAAGCAGAAACCTTGCCACCTCATAGATCCTATGACTGTCAAATTGATCTGACTCCTGGTGCTATACTCCCTAGTTGTCGTGTGTACGCCTTGTCAGAACATGAAAACCAACACCTGAAAAAATACTTAGACCAATTTCTGGCTAATGGATTCATTCGTACTTCTAAGTCTCCTGCAGCATCTCCTCTTTTTTTTGTCCCAAAGGCTAATGGCGATCTTTGAACCTGTATAGACTACAGAGGATTGAATAAATTCACAGTAAAAAATAAATACCCATTACCTTTGATTCCTGTCTTGTTGGGTCAAGTTAAAAAGGCCAAAATCTACACCAAGTTGGACTTAAGAGGTGCTTACCACTTAGTCAGAATGAGAGAAGGCGACGAATGGAAGACTGCTTTTAAAACTCAATATGGTCTATTTGAATACACAGTCATGCCCTTTGGACTTTGTAATGCACCAGCAGCGTTCCATTTTTTTTTTTTAATGATGTCCTCTGTGAATTTCTAGATTTATTTGCAATAGTCTATATCGATAATATTCTAATCTATTCAGATAATTAAGTCGAGCATTTACAACATGTCAAGAAGATTCTCCCTGTTCTTCGAAAACGTCATCTATATTGCAAATTAACTAAATGCAAATTTCATGTTACCACGGCTGATATTTAGGGGTCATTCTTACCCCTAAAGGCATGGTCATGGCAGAAAGAAAAGTACAAGCAGTATCTGATTGGCCAATACCAAAGACTGTTTGAGATGTTCAATGTTTCCTAGGCTTTGCGAACTTCTATCGCAGGTTCATAGATCATTTCTCACAGACAGTGGCACCAATCACCAAGCTATTACGAAAGAAAGAACCATTTGTATGGTCCCCAGAAGCTGACAAAGCTTTTTCCACTTTAAAGGAAGCTTTCTCTTCTGCCCCAGTTTTGACTCACCCAGACACTGATCGTCCGTTCATAGTGGAAGCAGATGCTTCAGATGTGGCAATTGGCACAGTACTATCACAACGCAGTAAAGATACTGGTCAGCTACAACCTATTGCCTACATGTCTCGAAAACTAAGTGAAGCTGAACTAAACTATGTCATCGCTGAGAAAGAGCTTTTAGCAATCCGTGATGCCTTCAAAGAGTGGAGACACTATTTGCTAGGTGCCAAATACACTATCACAGTATACACAGATCATCGCAATCTTCAGTTCACAAGTTCAACTAGAGTTTTGACTCTTCGACAATTGCGTTGGATGTTGTTTTTTGCTGAGTTTGATTTTGTGGTAATGTTCCATCCTGGTAAAGACAATCGTAAAGCGGATGCCTTGTCCAGACAAGATTCCACCATATTACCTGCAATCCAGTCTCCACGAGCTATCATTGCCCCAGACAAAATCCTCTGTATCATCAAAACTGAAGACTTTTTTGAAGAGACTCGTAATTCTTTCACCATTGAGAAATGGCAAAACTGGGCTAAAGCAGATCCCAAAAGATCAATCAAACAAGGCCTACCTTTTCATGGTACATGTTTATTTGTTCCAACTACCAAGTTACGCAAACTAGTGTTTCACTGGTTACATGTTATACCTACGGCAGGTCATCCAGGTATTCCCAAGACTCTTGAACTGATACAACAATACTTTTGGTGGTCTACTTTGTCAAAAGACGTCAAGCGAATGGTAGATAATGTAAAGTTTGTGCTCCTATCAAGATAAGTCACTCAAAACCAAAAGGGTTGTTACATCCTCTCCCAACTCCACTCCAACCTTGGGAACACATATCCTTAGACTTTATTACAGGACTGCCAGTTGTTCAATCTCAGTCAGTAATCCTGGTGGTAGTAGATAGTCTCACTAAGTATGCACGTTTCATTGCTTGCAGGAAATTTCCTACCTCCAGTGAATTGGCAACAATACTTTTGAATCAAGTGGTCCGTTATCATGGATAACCAAAAGTGATTGCCTCCAATCGAGGATCACAATTTGCCTCTAACGTCTGGAAGACATGGTGCAAAACACTGCAAGTTACATCTACACTATCTACTAGTCATCATCCTCAAACAGATGGCCAAACTGAGAGACTCAATCAGACATTGAAACAATACCTACGTGCTTATGCTGAAAAAACACTTAATTCCTGGAAATCAATGCTTTGGCTAGCCAAACTAACCTACAATAACTCGTATCATACTTCCACTGGTGCAACGCCTTTTTTTGGCCTATTTGACTATCATCCTGCTACTTTGCCAATCACAATTCCCCAAGAAAGCTCACTTACACCAGCGGTGTCTGAAACAATACGACAACTCCATCAAACTCAAAAAGAAATCCATCAACACCTTGAGAAAGCAAAACAAACGTATAAAAAATATTATGACAAAAAACATTGTAAAGGACCACAATATAAGCCAGGAGACAGAGTGTGGCTTTCCACACGCCATATTGATTTCAAGAAAAAACATATGTTTAATCCCAAATATATAAGTCCTTACACAGTCATTCAGCAGATCAATCCAGTAACATATAAGCTGCAGTTACCAAAATCACTACATATTCATCCAGTATTTCATACTTCTCTCCTGAAAAGAGCAATCCAAAAAACTTGCTCACAACCTGCTCCAGTTCTAGTACAGGGAGAATTGGAATACGAAGTAAAACAGGTTCTGGATTCAAAATTTAGAGGTCGTAATCTCTGGTATTTAATCTCTTGGAAAGGTTACAGTCCCGAAGACAATTCATGGGGCAATGCATCTGATGTTCATGCTCCACAACTAGTGCGACGTTTTCATCGCTGAAACCCAGACAAACCAGGCCCTAGAGTGCGCTCGGGAGGGGGGAGTACTGTCAACATCAGGACAGTGCGCGCTCTACGGGTGACGTAATGCAATAAACTGATTCTTGTGAAATGTAATAATTCATGCATTATGTATTAATGCAGTATGTTAAACTTTTGCATTGCAGAGATTCATGTTGAAACATCATTAATGCTGTTTACTAAGTATTGCTCATTTTCAAGGCTTTGCTGCAGTATTACAAGGTGTGGTCCCTATTGTAAGCCTTTCTGGAATCCCTTCCTGCAGCCTGGCTGGGTGTGGCACGTGGGTGGGGCCTAGGTCTATTTAAGGGACCTAGCCCAGCTCCACGTGCTCACTATTCAGAGGTCCCGGTGTAGAGCAGCAGCATTTTACTGAACTCCTGTTCCGAAGGCCTACGTAAGATTTCCAGGCCCTGTCTTCATTTCCTTGGTGATCTTCAAGCAGGGCGGTAAGGCGGAGGTCGGGTTAGGCCCCCGACTCCATTTTCAGAAATACTCGAATTTTGGGCCTTTTGGTTACATCGCGTGTGCGATGGTTTTCTTGGCATTTAACTCCTGCATTTCGGATCAGCAGTGTGCGCGATCATATTTCGGCATTTAACTCTTGATGGTTGAATCGGCAACAGAGTGCTCGATTCATGCTTGGCATTTAACACCTGCAGTTCAGATCGGCAGTGTGTGCGATTGTATTTTGGCATTTAACTCTTGATGGTTGAATCGACAACAGAGTGCTCGATTCATTCTTGGCATTTAACTCTTGCAGTTCGGATTGGCAGTGTGCGCGATCATATTTTGGCATTTAAACCTTGATGGTTGAATCGGCAGCAGTGTGCGCGATTCATTCTTGGCTTTTAACTTTCACAGTTCAGATCGGCATAGTGCACAATCGTATCCTGGCATTTAAATCTTGATAGTTGAATCAGCAGCAGTGTGCGCAACTTATTCTTGGCCTTTAACTTTCACAGTTCGGATCAGAAGAGTGCGCAATCGTATCCTGGCCTTTAAACCTTGATGGTTGAATCAGCAGCAGTGTGCGCGATTCATTCTTGACATTTACCTTTCATAGTTCAGATTGGCAGAGTGCGCATTCGTATCCTGGCATTGGTTGAATCGGCAGCAGTGTGCCTGATTCATTCTTGACATTTAACTTCCACTGTTCGGATTGGGAGAGTGTGCGATCGTATTTTGACCTTTGGATTCTGATGGTTGAATCAATGACAGAGTGTGAAAGTCATTCTTGGCATTTAACCCTTGTGTTTCAGATCGTCGAAAAGCGAGATCATTTCTAGACATTGAAATCTTGATGCACATTTTTGATATTTACAGTGTATAATAATTCTTAAGCAATTGCATCTTGAAGATCTAGACAAAGTGAGTCCTTACAGTATCATTCATGAGCTTACCACAGTTTATTCATAAAAAAACAATGTGTTCATTGATTACTGTTATAGTGTGCCTTTGCAAATATCATTCATGAGCCTAACACAGTTTATACCTGAAAACTAAGGTGTTTTTTGATCACTGTTATTAAGCAGTTCCTATTCAAAGAAATCATTTGAATCTGTTCAAGGTTCAGAACATCAGATTGTACTCTAAAGAAACTCTCATGTGAAAGCTGGCGTAATCCTTATTTATTTTCCAGGTACTCAGAGCTAATAAGGTTATGATATAGGAAGGCTCTTGATCATGCGTGTTGTCAGTGAATAGCTATTATGAACAAAGCTTATGAAAGTCAATGTGCATAATCTGATTATTGTGTTCCACAGGTCTCCTTCCCCGCTGTTCCCAACCTAAAACCCATTCCTCCACTTGGCCATTCTTTACCTCTGTGCTATAATAGCTATTGGAGTTTGGAGCTGCCAAGAGGTGGACATATTGACAACAGGCACAAGCCACGAGGATCCGCTCTCCCTGACAGTTACACCTACTACTGTTACTCTTTCAAAATCAACTACTGATCTTTCAGAGATGGATAGGTTTGAAATAGATGAGAAATACTGACACGAAGAGAAATAACTTTCTTCTAATGTGTTCTATTGCTTATTGCGTGAGTATGTTAAGTTAATGTATGCGAAAGACTGTTATGTCTGTACACAGATTACAGCCTCTGTTGAGGAAGGAATTTGCTTATCACAGTTTACCGCTTACTTATGCTATGAGTTGAAGTCTTTTACTAACACGAACTATCACTAAGAATATATTAAATATTTTTACTCAAACACAGATGTTGTGTTTTCTTTTGTGCCTATTAAAGATCTTAGTAAGATAGCTAGGGATCACAACATAGAGATAGTAAAGGGTTTCTTTGAACCTTCATTAATGTTTGGGACTGCCTTTGTGCATTGCAACAATTTAATCTGTTTACTTACACCTGTAGAGAAGAAATTTCTTGATAACACAGAGGATAGGAGAAGAACAATTAAAGCAAAAATAAATATGGGATTAGTTTTGCGAAGTCCTGGAACTGCTCATGCCTATACTGACATTACTAAACAAGGGAAGCTGAACTTAGATGCATTGCATGTAGGTAAACTTTGTATATACAGGCCACAGTCTTATTTAGATAGAGTATATGTGGGAACGAGTGAATGTAGGCGTGTTTTGGTTTGGGAGTAAATGGAGTTTTATGTTGGTCAGGATCTACCAGTGCCTGGTGTGTACTATATTTGTGGGGAAAATTATTATTACTGTCCGCCTAGAGGATGGTATGGCACATCATTTGGGAATAGTCTTTCTGAAAATGTACCAACTGGAAGACTTAAGTAAGTTTCCTAAATTTTCTGAAATACAAACAAGACACAAGCGAGAATCAACTTCTAGCATCATGGGAGACATATTTGGATCAATAATTTCTTCAGTGGGAGTTGTTCTGAATTCAATAAAGATACAGAAGTTGTCTACAGTTGTAGATAGCATGTTAACAGATCACTCAGGAGCTACTTTACTCCTGGATACTGAATTGGCTGCAACAAGTGCTATGTCTCTTTAGTACTGCCTTGCGTTAGATGTTCTCATAGCAAAAGAGGGCAGAGTTTGTAAATTTCTTGGTCGCGTCACTGTTGTTCATACATAACAGACAATACTAAGTTAGTTAGGGGTTGAATTAATAATTTAACAAAAGAAAAAACAGAATTAAAAGAATTAACTGAAACTACTATTTGGGGAAAAAGCTGGCAAAGGAATTGGTTCGGTGGGAAATTGGATTGCCAACCAAGGTGAAGGTATTATATTAAAATTAGTGAAATGGATTTCAATTTCTGTGTTTTGTCTAATTGGAATTTGGGGAATATATAAATTGTTTCAAAATATTAAAACAAGAAGATTTGAAAAGAATCAGAGGAGGGTAAATGTTCAGACTGAAATATTTTATGGGGAAAATTTGAGAACAAAGAAATTTTATAAAAATGTGAAGGGGTTTTTTGTGTGATGACATATACAGTATAGACATCAGAGGAAGGATAGTGAGAGCGTAGATTTTATGTTTTATTTTTCAGATATGTAACAATGCTCATATTTCCATATATTAATCATTGTGTATTATTTTTTATGGAAAATCAAGATTTGTGACCGACTTGATTGCCACTATCATTTGCAAGGCCTACTTTTTGTTTTCCATGCTAACTTAAGCTAAGGAAATTATTCTGTCATTTCAAAAGAGTGTGTTTCTTTGCTAAAACAAATGTCAAAATTAAACGTGTATTTAGTGGTGCCTGCTGGACTAAATCAGAAGCAGATGCAAGGTCAGTGTAAAATGTTATCCGTATAAATGTTTCTAGTGTTTTCTGTTTCCTAGCTGCATTTCTGTGGCCTAACAGATGTCAATCATTGTATTTGTATATTTTGCTTGTAGTTATGTCTCTATCCTATGTTCTTTTCCTCGAGGAGAGAATGGCGTGATGAGAAATGCTTCCATATTTTGTAATCATTATCCAGTGTCGACGTAATTCGAGTTTTAAATAAAGAGTCTAAAGATGCAACAGAAGAACGGAAGAAGAAATAAAAATGTAATAGTTTGAGTTTTGTCAATGGAATAACAGCAATAGAGAGGCTTAGAGCTAACATTTTATATGATTTTGATATATGTTAGTGTTCTGATTGGACAGAGGTTTCTCAACATATTTCTCTAAACCAATCAGTGAGTTTAGTACGTTTAATTTAATGTTCAGTCACCATTAGTTGGGGTTAGTTCAGTCTGTCTAGTTCGTGTATCCTGAGTTCTAGGGATCTTATTATTATGATCTGTCATTTTGAAATTTCGTACTTTGCCAGTTAGTCTACTGACAATGCTGGTGTTTATTATTTTCTGAGTTTACTTTATCTGTTCAATACTGAACAAAGGCTTTGATCGTTTAGTAATCTTAAAGTCCAAATTCTAAACCATACCCCTCATTTTGTTCCTGTTATGATCCTGATATCTGATGTTGCTGTCCCTTTGATTAAGTAAACATTGTTGCTGAATACTTAAATGACTGGGTAATTGTATGAAATGTATATTATTATTTGTCTTTCATTTTTCAAGTATCAACTACTGATAATATAATACTGCTGCTATTTTTGATAGTTCCTTAGCTAGATTTTTTTTAAACGTATGTTACTAAATTCTTTTTTACATGAACTCCAACATGTTAATGCTAATTAGTGGTTAGTAAGGTGTTATTCTCATATTTCTGGATGGGTATTGATTTCATTTCTTTATTAAATCAAATGTATTCAGTCTCTCTTGCTCAAATTCTATTGATATGGTTTTGTGTAATAACCATTGAGATATTGTGTGTGTTTGCATTGATTAAACTTAGATTCATGCGCCGACTAGATCTGCCATTGTTGTTTCTGTATGTGTATCATTTGAGTTTGAGAATGATTTTCGTGACTTTAGCAATGTTAATATAGGGAAATAATTCTTTAACTTTTAATAAATGGTGTTGTTATTGAAGTACTAATTGATTATTATGGCCCTCATTATGACATTGGTGGTAAATCCCACTTGCAGCCATGCTGACTGCCGCCAACTTACAGCCGCCGCCGCGGATATCAATCCAACATATTATGACACACACACTCTAATCCTTCACTATTCAGCCATAGACACAATCCCGCCAGTCCAAAGGTCAGTGATAACGTAATGGTATCAAAACCCACACCGTCACGCCAACAGAACAACGCCCATCACTTTATGACCCACAAATCACCACAGCGGTAAACCATTGGGGGGACATACCGCTGCACTCAAAATACACACACTCAAACAAAACAACATCACATTGGATAATTCCACAACACACACCTGACACCCATACACACACCACACCCACACCACTATAAAACACACACCCACATTACCCACAACCCTTTACGAATAAAAACCATTGGCAAGAGACAGAGGCACCGGTGACGGAGGGAGCTGCATCCCACAGGACCCAGGAGGCAGAGTCCACCGACGGTGAGGGCACCATTGGGACGGAGGGCGAGGGGAGCACCATGGCAGAGACTGGAGGGGGCAGTTCGGACACAGATACCTCCTCCGATGGAAGCTCCCTGATGGTGGCGGACACCTCTGTGCCCAACCCAGCTACAGGTACAGCCGCCACCCCCGTACCACAGCTGCCACCCCCTGTACCAGCACCGCCCTCTCAGCAGCCCCTCAGCGAGGGCCCGTGCACGCTCACCCAGGAGGGTGGGCATCTCCTTCACCCCAGGCACCTCAGGCCCTGCCCCAGTTACCTCTGCTGCCCTGAGTGAGGAGGCTACTGACCTCCTGAAATCCATCTCTGTTGGGCAGTCAACCATTGTAAATGCCATCCAGGGGCGGGCAGCCCAAATGCAACAAACCAATGCATTTCTGTAAGGCTTTGGCCTCCTCTCTGATGGCAGCTATTGTCCCTGTTTCCACCCTCCCCCCTCCAACTTCCTCTACCCAATTCAATTCCCCTCAACCCCAACCTATCCCATGCACACAGGCAGACCAGCATGCACACAAGACAACACACAAGAGTGGTTCAGGCAAACACAAGTACCACACTTCTTTCCACAGGCACTCACACAAACACCATCCAGATGCATACATACCAACATCCATTGCCTCCACTGTGTCCCCCTCCACCTCCCTGCCAGTTGCATCTACACTCACACCTGCATGCACCACCTCCTCATCCACTACCGCCATCACCAGCACACCTACCAGAACATACACCTCACTGGCAGACACCATCCCAACAGCCATGCACACGTCCCCTGTGTCCTCTCCCACTGTGTCGGTGCTCCCCTTCACAAGGTAAACAAACCCAAGCACTCAGACACCCAACAGCCATCCATGTCACTACAGCATCCAGCCCATGCACCTGCACCCAAACACAGCAAACACCTCCTACAACCACTTTCTCTTCCTCCACTCCCAAACCTTCTCCCTCTTCCCGCCCCAATGTCCCTAAGAAGCTTTTCCTCTTCACCATGACCTCTTCCCTACCCTTCCCCCCGTCCTTCACATCTGGCCAGGGTGGGTAAAACCCAGGCAAGCACCTCGGCCACCCAGTCCATGGACCCAGTAGTGTCCACAGCAACTCGTGGTGGTAAAGGATCCAGGGCACCAGGCAGCCTCACGGAAAGGGTGCCTGCCCCAAATGCTGCCTGGAAGGGCAAGGATCCATCCCCAGCTGCTGCCAGGAAGGGCAAGGAGCCATCCCCAGCTGCTGCCAGGAAGAGCAAGGGGCCTGCACCAGCTGCTGCCCTGAAGAGCAAGGAGCCATCCCCAGCTTCAGCCAGGAAGGGCAAGGGGCCTGCACCAGCAGGCAGGAAGGACAAGGGGCCTGGTGCAGGTACTCATTCGGAACCCCCACCACCAACCATGGTTGTGCAGCGATCCGAGGCTGCAGGGGATGGGCTGTAGCTGCCCCCCACAACCACCACCAGCAGTAGCAGCACTGCCACCAGCAGAGGGCAGCCGTCCAAGGCTGCAGGGGATGGGCTGCAGCTTCCCTCCACCCCCAGCACCAGCAGCAGCACCAATGGGCCGCCGTCCAAAGCTGCTGGGGATGGGCAGGAGCTTCTCCCCACAACCACCACCAGCAGCAGCACCGCCACCAGAAGTGGGCAGCTGTCCGAGGCTGAGTGGATGGGCTGGAGCTCCCCCCCCCCACCAGCAGCAGCACCAGTGGGCAGCTGTCCGAGGCTGCCGGGGATGGGCAGAAGCTTCCCCCCCACAACCACCACCAGCGCCAGCAGCAGCACCACTGGGCAGCCGTCCAAAACTGCCGGAGATGTGCAGGAGCTTCTCCCCACAACCACCACCAGCAGCAGCACCGCCACCAGAAGTGGGCAGCTGTCCGAGGCTGAAGGGATGGGCTGGAGCTCCCCCCCACCAGCAGCAGCACCAATGGGCAGCCGTCAGAGGCTGATGGGGATGGCCAGGAGCTTCCCCCCACAACCACCACCAGCTCCAGCAGCAGCACCACTGCCACCACTGAGCAGCCGTCACCCTCGGCGGACATTCTGTAGACCTGCCTCCATGGGCTGTTGTGCTGCCTGCCCCCTGCAAATCCTGTGGGTATGACACCCAGCTGAGAGACTGTGACCTTACACTCCCCAGGATCCGAAGCACAGGGCACGTTGCCTCCTCCAGAACCAGAGAGGAAACAGCCCACTCACCCCATCCTCCCCAGGATGAGGATCACAGGGCACAATACCCCCTCCAGAACTAGTGGGGAAGCCACCCACTTGAGAGACTGTGGCCTTGCACTCCCCTGAACCAAGCACAGGGCATGTTGCCCCCTCCAGAGCATGTGGGGAAGTCACCCACTTGAGAGACTGTGGCCTTGCACTCCCCAGGACCAAGCACAGGGCATGTTGCCCCCTCCAGGACCAGTGGTGTTGTTCCATCTGCTGGCTGAGGTGCCCCCCGTTCCCCGTCCCCCTGAGGTGCCTGCCTATTTTGAAACTGATACCCCTGCAGTGTTCTCTCTGTGTTGTTGCAGGAGACAAGTGGGGCCTTGGACTTTGTCATGTGGTCCTGTGGCCCACGCACATTGAGGACTGGGCAGTGTACCTTGATGTGTACATATGTATATGATTTTAGATTGGATGTACGTATTTTTGATGTATTTATATTATTACACTCACTTTCATCTATTTGCGTTGTCCTTGCATTATTCCTGAGGGGTACGGGGTATATATGTTTTCTTACTGCATCTGATTGTGTGTATGGTGCTGGGGGTAGGAGGGGTTTCGTGCATGTGTGTGTGTCACTCTAATTTTCCTCCCCCCTCCCCTGTGTGTTACGCGGCGGTACTCACTATGGTCATCTTCGCTGTTGTTGGTGTTCGTGGTGGAGCAGTACGTAGAAGATCATTATAAAGATCTGCAGCATGGCGGCATGGTTGTTCCCTGTGTCTCCAAAGGTGAATCGTTTCCCTTTTGTGCAGTGTTTCCGCCAGGCTTTTGATGTCTTTGGAACCGCCCCAGAAAAGATGATGGATTGGATTGTCATTGTACGGTGTGCAGAACACTGTCTTCTGTCTGGCTGTAGGCGGCTACTGCTGTGGAGGCTGTTGTTTCCGCCCTGCGGTCGGTGCGGTGAAGTGGCTGTCTATCCGAGCTCTTTACGCCATGGTCATAATTTGGCGGTATTTACTGCAAGCCTGTTGGCAGTATTACCGCCACTTTACCACCAACTGCCAGGGTTGTAATAAGGGCCAAAGTGTGTAAAGCATTCAAATATCACAAAACAGTAAATCCATAAAATACAGGAAACAGTTTAAAAATCCAAAACCAATTTATAAATGAAATATTTTTTCTTTAACTTGACAACAAAACAAATAAAATAGGATAAGGGGAACCAGAGATATGAATTTTTAAATAGTTAGGCCCTCATTATAAGATTGGCGGCAAATGCTGCCTACCGCCACGGCAACGGCCACCGACATACCGTCTCCGTGGCTACCGACTGTCCACCGAATTATGACCGTAGCCGGAATTCCACCAGAAGGCTGTCGGAATTCGGTCTACAGTCATGGCGCAGACAGTGGTAGGGTGGCGCTGCTGCCAGCAGCAGCGGCACGCCAGCCAAATGCCGCCTGATAGTACCTACCGCCATGGTTTTCGTGGCAGTACAGAAGCCACGGAAACCATGGCAGTGGGTGGGGTCAAAATGCCATGAGTGGCCTAGTGACAGCCGCCGGGCTGGAGACTGTAGTCTCCAGCCCGGCAGTCATTACCACCATGGGAGTCAGTGTGTTAACTTGGCGTTTTGGCTTTGTCCAAACCGCCAATGTCATAATAGTGGCGGTATGTACCCCCAGCCGGTTGGCGGCACTACTGCCACTATTACACCAATCACCAGGGAGTCCTTTCTTGAACCCGCTGAAGCCAGGCAAAGTCCTTTTTGTGGTGAAGTCCAAGTGTGTAGCTGGTGCAGTCCTTCAGAGTGCAGCATCCCGGTGCAGGTCAGGGGTCCAGCTGGGCAGTACTTCTTCTTCTGTTGTTACTTGTAGGGATCCGAGTTGTGGGTGTAGCTCTGCCAATTTTATCCTTGCTCCTGGGGTTGAAAGTAAGGGGAAGCAATTGTCCAATCACAGACAGGCCACCACCCTATTGGATGACCACTTCCTGGGGAGTGTGCCAAAAATCAATACTAGGGCGCCACATTCTTTAAAAATTCAAAATGGTGGAAACTAAATTTTGGAGGTTAGGTCTGGCAGCGTCCACACACTGGTCAAAAAGGAGGACTTTCCTACACTTAGTTAAAAATGAGGTGCAACGCAGTCCATTGACCTTGGAAAGATGTTTTATTTAATCTACCATTAAGTGTGGATGTGTGGTTTAGACCTTCTGTTAGGAATTGGGTTTCTAGTTCGCAGAAGTATGCACCCTGTCCAAGTAGGGACCACAATTCTAGTAAGTTTAAGTAACAACACAATCCAAATTATCTTGTGCTCCCCCTCTGGTAGCTTGGCACAGAGCAGGCAGGCTTAACTTAGAAGGCAATGTGCAAAGTATTTGTGCAATAACTCATACAGCAATACAGTGAAAACACAAAAAGTACTCCACATCAGGTTAGGAAAATAAATAATATTTATCTGAATAACATAAGACCAAAATGACAAAAATCCAACATGCAAACCCCAATTTATCACTTTTGAAAGGTTCGAAGGTGTCTCAATCCTTAAAAATCAGTGGTTTTATCCTAACACACAGTACCTGGGATGTGTCAAAAATAACAACACTTGGGGGCCACCGAGGTGGAGATGCGTTGAAAAATAAGGAGCTGGGGAGCGAAGATGGCTGCGCCTTGAATGAGCTCCAGCGCTGCTGGGGTATATAACCCCCAAAATCTGACATTATCCTGCTAATGGCGAAACCCAGGCAAGCCTGGAGCCCCTTGACCCTGGAGGCACCGGCCCAGCCAATAACGAGGCTGGCTGAGGGCTGCGGGCGGTGAAGCAGTTCCGACCGCCATCATACAAAATGGGTGATGGAGCGAAGCGGCCCTGAAATGTTGTGAAAGAGGGACATCAGCCCTGACTACAGCAAGGCACCCAAAGCGAGAGGGCCCTCGCTGCTGCTACCTGCTTCACCATTCACCCTTGTGGGGCAGTTGGACCACCCCTGAGCTTGCCGGCATTGAAAAGACAGCCAGGGTCGGAGGCCTGGATACCCACAGACAACAGCGTGACCCACGTTGTGACACCCCCGCGACCTGAACTCTGTGGCCCCCAGAGAGTGAGGGGGTGGCAACCAGATGAAAGCAGGGACCAGCAGAACAGCGAGGTGGGCCACTGGGAACCCCCCCCCCCGAGACAATGGAGGCGACACGGGGGTGCCCTGCATGAAGAAGCGCAGGCGAAGAATCAGCGGGAGATCCAGGTGCCCAGGCATCAGAGAGAAGGGCATTAATAAAAGTGAGCATGAGCTTGATTAGGCCGGGCAGAGGTGCAGGGAGTGACACCCCCCGATCTGAACCCTGGGCCCCCCCAGCGAGTGAGAGGGAGGGACCAACCAGAAGGCAGTTGGTACCAGCAGAACAGAGAGGCGGGCCACCGGGAGCCCCCCCCCCCAAGACAACGGAGGTGACACAGAGAATGCCCCGGGGACCCGCATGAAGAAGCCCAGGCAACAGAGAGAAGGGCACAAATAAAGGAGAGTGCGAGCCGGTGAAGGCCAGGTGGTGGTGTGGGGAGTGACACCCCCCTTGTGACCTCAATACTGTGGACACTCTCTGATAGCGAGAGGCGCTGGTTGGATTACCGCTGGAACGTCCAGAGGGGGGGCAAGATACCGGGAGCCACTGGTCAAAGGCAGTTGCACAGTAAGACCCTGGGGACACAAATGATGACATTAACTCAGCCGGAAGAGGGAATCAAACAGTGGAAGTGAGAGCTGGTGTAGGCCAGATGGCGGTGTGGTGAGAGATGCTTCTCACAGCCTGAATCCTGCAGATACCGCCAGAGAATTAGAAGGTGGGAGATCCACCAGACTGCAGTAGGGTTAAATGGCGTGGGGACAGAACGCTGGGAGCCACTGGGCAAACGAAGCACACTAGTGAAGGCCCCAGGGGCACGAACGAAGATGCACAGGTGGTGAGCCTGAGAGAGGCCCTGGCACATACATAGCTGAGAGTGAGGGAACACCTACTGGAAAGTGTAAGCTGGCAGAAGCTGCACTGTGAGTGCCTGATCAGCAAGGCATTTCAAAGGGGACAGCAGAGAGGTGCGCAACCTTGGCGTGTGCCCACAAAAGTGAAATACAGAAGACAGATCATGGTCAAAGGCTGCACTCTCAAGCGGCTACAAACAGCCTGGATAGGTAAGCAGTATGAATGGAGGCAGTGGGGTTCCTCCCAAGGGGGATTGGTGGAACCGCCAGAGAAGACCTGAGTCCTGAGACAGAGCACTCGTTGAGAACAATCATGGAAGCCATACAGGACCTCTGGGGCTCCATCGCCCCCCCGGAACCAAAACTAACCACAGTCAAGATAGGAGAGCACGAGCTGGTGAAGGCCAGGCGGCGGTGTGGGGAGTGACACCCCCCCTTGCGGCCTCAATACTGTGGACACCCTCTGATAGCGAGAGGCGCTGGTTGGATTACCGCTAGACCATATGATGGGGGAATTGGCAATACCGGATATTCAGAAATACTATTAGGCCTCGCACCTTCTGGTGGTCAATGAATGGATGTTTGGGGACCAACAGGACCCGGCATACAGGTTATAAAGACATCTTATGGGGCGTGGGCTCCCGAGGCCCTGCTACATGACACTTGACAGGAGCGGGCTCTGCCCCTTCACACGAGGGCAGTGACCCAGGTCTGGAAAGAGGCAGCTAAACACCTGGGGTGGTTGGGGAAGCTCACTGACCTTACCCTGCTGTGGCACAGTGACGAGTTATCAGACGTGCAAGACTTATCAGGATTCCAGAGATGGGAGATGATTGGCAAAGAACGCCTGGGTGACGTGTGGAGGGGACAGGCATTCGTTAGTTTCGAGACACATAGAGGAACACGCACTGGCACCCAGAGAACACTTTTGGTACATGCAGCTTGGACACAAGTTGAGGAGACACATTAGGGATGGGGATAGCCTGTCAGACACCTCCCTGCTGAAGATGAAGTCATACGGGAGCCAATTCATAGGCGGGGTACTTCTGTAATTTATGGAAAACTAATTAACAACTCCCCTGACCTGTTGCGCAACGTGAAGGAGAAATGGGAGACTGACTTGGGACCATTAGAGGGGGAAGAGTGGGGGGAGGCCAATGGCAGCGCCAAGGACATAGCCATCACGGCTAGATTCAGACTGGTACAATTAAAAATCCTCCAGAGAGTATACTGCCCGCCTACTCTGCTATTTAAGATTGGCAGGGCGGAGAATCCGCGCTGTCTGAGGCACGGTGGAGAAGATAGCACATTCATGCATATGTTATGGGAATGTCCCCACATAAAGGAATATTGGGCAGGAGTGGTCGAAGAGATGTCACGCATCACTGCACTGGAAATTCTGTTAGATCCTAAATGCTTACTCCTACGAATATCAGGGGAATACACCTGGCCCATATATACGGAAATATGGCTGAGACTGGTAGCCGAAGTGGCGAAACGTAACAATGAAAGGGCCTGGGGGAGCACGGTTGCCCCACAAATATCAGATTGGCAACGTGATCTAGACTGGTGCGGCGGATTGAGAAGGCCATATATGAGGGTACAGGCTGCCCCAAGAAATGGGAAATAGTATGGGGGGCATGGGAAACTGTTCGGGGCTCAGGCAGAGACCACAGCATGTGGGAGGGTAGGGAGGGTGGGCAATGAGGTGGGGAATCATTCCTTTGTCTAGATAGCAAGAGGTCTAGTGAAGGGCCATGAAAGACTGGATGATATGTTCTTTAATAATGAGGCATGATGCAAAGCAACCCATGTATGTACCCTCTATGCATTGCTTAACGTGACAATGTGAACCTTGTTTATGGTTTGAAAAAACAATAAAAAGAATTGTTACAAAATAAATAAATAAATAAATAAGGAGCTGCATTGGATTTTCCGGCACAGACGATGCGTCGTCTCTTTCCACGCTGCAACGGGATGAGTTGATTTATCGCAGCCTTGGTTCCTCACTGCAATGCAGGCATATTTTGATGCCCAGAGGCGATGTGATGAAAATCCTTGATGCACTGGTAAGGAGCAGGTGCTGCGTCGATCCAGTAGGCGACAATGTGATTTTTCAGTTGTGAGGCAGGCGTTGCATCGATTTCTGCAAGTGTTACACCCATTTTCCGACACATGGGGATTTTCTTCTTTTTGGTGAAGTCTTTGTGGCCCTGAGACTTCAGACCAGGAGGCAAGTTCAATCCAAGCCCTTGGACAGCATAGTTCCCCTTTCTGCCAGGATCCCTGAGGGGGTTATCAGTCCTTCGTGTGTGGTCAGGCAACTGGCCTTTGAACTGTAAGTGAGAACCCCTCCACCCTTCTTGCCCAGGGAGACCCGTTCAGTATGCAGATGAATGCAGGTGTGACTGAGTGTCCTGTGTTTATGGCTGTCTGGGTGGAATGCACAAGGGGAGCTGTCAACCAGCACAGACCAGACATGGATTGGAGACAGGCTGTAAGGCACAGAAGGCAGTAAGTACAGAGAAATGCCTACTTTCTAAAATAGTAATATTAAATCCCACTTCACCAGTAAGCAGGATTTTCTATTACCATCCTGGCCATACTAAACATGACAGGGCTACTTCTTTCGGGTTGGAATCTAATACTTAAAAGTATATAAGGGCACTTATAATGCTGGCCAATGAGAGAAGCAAGCCTAACAGTAGTGAGAAAATAATTTGTGAGTTTTTCAATACCAGGACATGTAAAACACAAAAGTACATGCCCTGCTTTTTGCTTACATAGCACCCTTCCCTATGAGTTACCTAGGTCCTACCTTATGGGTAACATATCTAGAAAAAGGGGAAATTAAGATTTGGCAATTAGTTTTAAATGCCAAGTCAAAGTGGTTGTGAAACTGCACACACAGGCCTAGCAATGGCAGACCTGAGACATGGTTAAGGGGCTATATATGTGGGTGGCACAATCAGTGCACCTCTAGTGCATTTTACTAGGAACTTATAGGTTAATGAAATATGCCAACAGGGTATGAGACAATGTTAGCATGTTTAGGGGCGAGAGCACAAGCACCGGTCAGCAGAGTCCTACAACCAGCAAAAACAGGATCAGAAAAATGGAGGGAGCAGGCAAAAAGTTGGGGAATGACCACAGTAAGGATGTCGGCTCTAAAATCTTCTATCTCAGTGTTCTCAGCAAACTGTAGAATTTCTGTGTTTCAGACTGCATACATTCCAACATTTTAGAGGAGAAAAGTGGGAGATTTTAAAAAACATAAATCGGGAGAATGTATTTCTCCCATTGACTTCTATTGAGATCTGAATCAGGTCTGTTGGCATCTATGAGACTGATAAGTGTGGTGCTACAGGATCGGATATCAGAAATGCAAACATACTTTTCTGTCTTGTCTGTCAAGAGCACGGAGAAAGAGCTACAGGGGGTAGAAAGAGTGTGCCAAAAATGTTGTGAACTGCCCTGTATGCCCCTGCCAGTACACACTCCGAGTCACACAGGAGACGTCCCTGTCAGCAGAAGCCCACCAAGGAATCGGGAGGCAGCAAACTAGCCTTTTAATAAGTAGTCTCCCCGCCTAATCAGGAGGGTTGACATGTATGGGACTGGTACCAACTTTTTGTCATACTGCCAAGCTTATGGCCTGTCCCACTTTTTGGTTCTGAAGTTATTATCACCCTAATTGGGAAACACTGTCAAATATAGCAGTTGCTCGGATATATTTAGAAATAAATAAGGTATTTTTTTTAACTTGCATTGAAGTATATTTTATATGTATGGTGAAGCTAAAATAACACCATGTGAAACATACAAATTCGTATAGCATCGACAAAAAATGAGGGTTGACATTAACTAGCAGACACACCGTTTTAGATTGAAAAGAAGCGTAGTTATAAACTATTGAGATGGATAGTATGGACAGGATAAAAGGGCTTTAAAAAAAAAAAACGGAAAATGCAACTCCAACTTTTTAAAACATGATATTTACGTAAAATCCTCCTTTCATAACTCCAAAAATAAATCACAAAACGCGCGGGCGTTTATATTTTAGACATCACGTTTCAACTGAACCATATTTGTCATGCTGTGGTGAAATACACGCGAATGCATAAGGACATATCATCTAAAACACAAATGATACTTTGGCTTCGTGAGGTGCCCTCCCTAACGTAGCTTAGGAAAACATACTGTCGCCACTTAGTCTGAGGTGGCTCGTTCCTCCCGGCAGACCGCCATTATCAAGTCAGGTAAAACAACAAAAAAAAAAAACAACATCAAAAACAGGTGCAACACTGACCGAGCAGACGGAGGAGGTAGAGAGCGCGTGTAGAGTCACGGAGACAAGACCATAATTACTTGCGCATGCGCCGAAAATTTCTGGACTTGTTCCATGCGTTCCAAGATGCGCAGTAAGGGTTGAAACCCATTCATGGCATGTGACACGTGTCACGCTCGAAGATGCGTGGTCAAGTAAAATCTCAGCGGGAAGTGAGTGGAGCGTCGGAATTCTGTTGATTGCTTTCGTAGGTTAACGTTGGGTGTTGGCTGGCAAAGCTAGGGGTTGAAAGTATTTCAAGGTTCATTTAAGTTTTTACCTCGTTGTTTTCACACTGTTTTTAATTTTAACTGGCTTTGGCGTTTTAAATTTAGCTTGGAACTACTCGCTATTTACGATGTGCTCTTTGTGATTACTAATTTTCTTTCTGAAAACTGATGTCGCACATATTATTTCTGAGTTAGTAGAGACGAGATTCATTTCTACTTTCCGCAGGGCTTATTTTGCAGTTCGTCGGTGTTATCAGTCTGTCTTTTTTTAAATAGAATTCTTGTTTGAGGAGGCACTCCACTTCCTGAACTCTGACCAAATAATAATAACAAGCATTTGGAATGCAATGAGTCTCGCATTTGCTCGAATTAGAGATATTCGCGTTGTAAACTCCTAACCGGACTTTTCTTGCCACATAAACTGATAATGAAAATTAAAACAGTTTCACATATGTGAGGCGACAGTCGCCATAAGCGTGAATATTTGTAAAAGTGCAATTATCCATGTAACTGGCAAAAGTAAAATTATCCATGTAACCAGCAAAAAAGTAGAATTATCCATGAAACAGGGTTGATGTCATGCAAAGTGCTGGACTACTGTCGAGCAAGATTGCTCTTCGTAGTTAATAAAAAGAAATAGTGCAGAAGCCATTCGGAAAACACAGAGCCTTGTATGTTTTCAGTAGTTTACCGGTGCTGTAGAGGAGGGCTAAACACAGGAAAAGGCATGACGTATGTATGCCTTTCCCCAGGGCCGGCTTTAGGGCGGTGCGAGCGGTGCTGACCTAGATTAGGGGGTGCTGACCTCAGGGGGGCGCTGTGTTTAGCAATATGTTAGAAACTTGCAATTTAAAAGCATCTGTTGAAAAGTTCCTTGTATGTCCAGCCTTCAGGAATCAATTAAAATGTCAAGATAACTCTTGTGATTAATGTCCCTGCTAGAGACAGAGATTGGAGTTTTGACCAGTGGCAGCTTTAACTTGCCATAAAGTAGCGTAGAGGGTTAAAATGCCTCAGCAAATAACAGAATTATATTTGATGTGAATAACTGAGTGGATTAGTAAGGCCAGCCTTTGCAAGCACTTTAAAACAAATCAATGTTTTTGAACGGGCGGCTATGAAGAGATGAGGGACACATTTTCCTGGTGGTATTTAGGAAATTCGGGGCAGGTGGTCATGGGCAGGGGTGTGCAATAAAGACTGTTGCACATGGTGCCACCAGCGCTGAAGCAGGTCCTGCCTTTAACTAATGAAATCAAGTTAATTTTAAATGGCAAGCCCACAAACCAACCAAAGCTCACGGAGAGATTGCAACAGGGGTCAGAGCTCTTGCACACGCTCGACCCTAAATGTGGAAATTATAAGGGGTTACTATTGTGCCCTATAAAAAACAATGGATGATTTAAAAAAAAAATTGAAAAACGTTTAGGTAATTTGCTTCAGCAATTTAGTGCCTGTGAATATTTAGCATGTTTATTTAGGCCCTCATGAACTTGGCGGCAAACACCGCTGACGGCCATGCTGACAGCCAAAAAAAGACCGCCAGTGGTGGTGGATTGCACACTGCCGTATAACGATGCCAAAAAGACATGCCGCCCAAAAATTGACGACTTTCACCCCCGCCAGGGCCAACGACGGCAGAAATGCAGCACACATCACCAAGCCGCCGCCACGCATACAACCCCCCACCCACCAAATAATGATGCACAAATCAGCGCAGCGGTCAGTGAATGTCAAACGACCATTGGTGGTACCGACTGCCGCGGTCAGCAATGGGAACTGCCAACAACAAATGTACACATTGGCAAATTTTAAATGCTCAAAGCTGACACACATCCACACCACTATAAAACACACACATAAACACCCAACAATCTTTTGCAACACCAATAGCATGTCAAATATTGACACCTCAACATGTTTACACAGAAGTAACCATCATACAAGTCACACACACAAAACCACCACCAAAACTCAAATACAGCACAACCACCATCACAAACAACATACCCACAGACACAACAGCACCGTCACCAACTTACCTACAACACACCACCCACAACACACACCATGGCACCCCCGCTTCACCAACAGGGAGCTAAGGACCATGGTGTACGAAATACTCAGGGTCGAACTGTAGGAAAATATAATCTTCCTTGGCATGTTACCCCTATTTTTACCTGCATGTCAGTATGTTTTTGCCTGTCTCACTGGGATCCTGCTGGTCAGGACCCCAGTGCTCATAGTTTATGGCGTAATGTGTGTATCTGTATAGTGATTGACTGTGTTACTGAGGCTCTGCTAACCAGAACCTCAGCACCTATGCTCTCTCAGCTTTTAAATTTGTCACTGTAGGCTAGTGACTTCATTTACCAATTTCAATTGGCACACTGGACCACGCCTTATAAGTCCCTAGTATATGGTACCTAGGGACCCAGGGCATTGGAGATCCATATGGGCTGCAGCATTTCTTTTGCCACCCATAGGGAGCTCAGACAAACCCTTGCACAGGCCTGCCATTGCAACATGTGTGAAATAACGCACACATTATTTCACAGCCATTTTCACTGGACTTAAGTAAGTCACCTATATCTCTAACCTTCATTTGCTGAAGGTTAGGTGCAAAGTTACTAAGTGTGAGGGTGCCCTTGCACTAGCAAAGGTTCCCCCACATAGTTCAGGGCCATTTCCAGTGACTTTTTGAGTGCGGGACACCATTATACGCGTGCACTACATATAGGCCAATACTTATATGTAGCTACACAATGGTAACTCCAAATATGGCCATGTAAATGTCTAAGATCATGGAATTGGCCCCCCATTCCAAATCTGGTATTGGGAAGCCAATTCCATGCATCCTGGGGGCTCCACCATGGACACCCGGGACTGCCAAACCAGCTCTCTGAGTCTTGCACTGTAGCTACAGCTGCTGCCACCTCACAGACAGGTTTCTGCCCTCCTGGGGTCTGAGCAGCCCAGTCCCAGGAAGGCAAAACAAAGCATTTCCTCTGAGAGCAGGGTGTTACACCCTCTCCCTTTTGAAATAGGTGTTACAGCCTGGGTAGGGGTAGCCTCCCCCAGCCTCTGGAAATGCTTTGAAGGGCACAGATGGTGCCCTCCTTGCATAAGCCAGTCTACACCGGTTCAGGGACCTCTTGTCCCCTGCTCTGATGCAAAACTGGAAAAAGGAAAGGGGAGTGGCCACTCCCCTGTCCATCATCACCCTAGGGGTGGTGCCCAGAGCTCCTCCAGTGTGTCCCAGACTTCAGCCATCTTGCTTTGCAAGGTGTGGGGGCATTCTGGAGGGATCTGAGTGGCCAGTGCCAGCAGGTGAGGTCAGAGTCCCCTCCTGATAGGTCCTTACCTGATAAGGTAGCCAATCCCCCTCTCAGGGCTATTTAGGGTCTCTTCTGTGGGTTCTCTTCAGATTCTGCATGCAAGTTTCCTTCAGGTGTAAACTCCCTGACCGGGTTCTGGCCAGGAGTTTCACTTGGCTCCACCAGCCTGCCCCCGTGCCCCTGTGACTGTCGGCTGCTGCCTGGACAGCAGTTCGAGGTCCTCCTCCACCCGCAGGCACCCGCCTGCCCCTCATCCCTGGTGCCTAGTGGTAGGCTTTCCCTGCTTTCATTGCACGAGTAATCCTTTACGTGTTTGCGATATTCTGTTTAAGTAATTTGTATTGCCGTGTACTGTTGCTGTGTTACTAGAATCTGTTTAAGTAATTTGTATTGCTGTGTATTGTTGCTGTGTTACTAGTATCTGTTTAAGTAATTTGTATTGATGTGTATTCTTGCTGTGTTGCTAGAATGTGTTAGCTATTTGTACTGCTTGTCGCATTTTTTTTGCGCGTCTCTGACCCTTTGCTCCCCCCTGTTTAGCTGTCGTTTCTGCCGGCTCTCGACGCCTGTTTTTTGCTACCGGCTCTGGCCGGTCTCTGCTCCCCCGGCCGCTGCCTCCCCTGCGGCCTGCCCCCCCTCGCACACCCATTGGCCCTCCCTCCCACCTCCCAGCTGCTCCACCCCACCCTCTTAATGGGGGCCGCAGCGCGGCCGAGCGCATCGGGCGTGCCAAAGGCAAGCCTGCCTGCACCCGTCCGCGCCTGGACAGCGCCCAGCGCCAGTCCCCTTGGTCCCCCTGACCCAGACCCCCCCAGACACACTATTCTACTACCACACTTCACTCCCTCAACCCAGGACTACTCCCCGCCAGAACCCAAGCCAACCTCAAACACACGCAGGGACCTTTCAACTGCTATGCCTGACGGTTCTCCTGCCCCCCCACAAACACCAGATACACTCACACGCCCCACCCCAACCCCAACGCTCCCCACAACAAACACCAGAACTCCGACGCAGAAGACTCTCACACAGCCCCCACCCACCCCAACAGACCCTACCCCTACACCAACAAGCCCCACAACCCGAACTCACTCCACGGCAACACCACCACAAACCACAACAACACCAACCCCCCCACATCAACACCATCGCACACCACAACAATAACAGCCCCCACAACCATCTCAACTGCATACTCCTAAACACCTGCTCCTTATAGAAGCATGCCATTGAACTCTGGGACCTTATCACATCACACTCACCAGACATTGTCTTCCTCACGGAAACCTGAATGAACCACTCATCTGAGCCAGACATAGCCACAGCCACCCCAGATGGATACAAACTCCATCGCCGAGACCGTTTAAACAAACCAGGAGGCGGCGTTGCCATTATACACAAAACACCATTAAGGTCACCACCAACACACACAACACCCTAGACAGCGCAGCACACATGCATTTCCTAATTCACATAAACAACAACACCACCCTCAGAGAAACCCTTGTCTACAGACCACCAGGGCCTCGCCCCCCTTCTGTGATGCCATCGCTGACACCATCAGTCCTCACGCCCTCACCTCACCAGACTACATCCTCCTCGGTGACTTTAACTTTCACCTAGAAACCCCCCACAACCACAACTCCTCATCCCTTCTAGATAACCTCACGAACCTCGGACTCAAACAACTGGTCACAGCACCCACCCACTCAGCAGGACACACACTAGACACAATCTTCACCTCAAGCAACCACATAACCTACACTCACACCACCGAACTCCACTGGACTGACCATCACTGCGTCCACTTCTCCTTCTCCAAACCCCTCACACACCACCACCAACACACCACACCCTACCGCATGTGGGATAAGGTCCCCACAGAGCACCTGAACTCCCAACTCGCACAGAACCCCCCCCACACCAACGACCCCAACAGTGCTGCCCATAACCTCACACAATGGATCACAACCTGCGCAGACTCACTCGCCCCCCTCAGAAGAAACCTCACCTCTCGCAACATCAAGATACCCCCCTGGTTCACCACTGAACTCCAAGCCTCCAAACGTGAATGCTGCAAAACGGAGAAAGCTTGGCGACAGGAACCCTCAATCACCAACTACTCCACCCTCAAAACCACCATTCGCAAACACCACCAACTCATATGCACCACCAAAAGAGCATACTACAAAGAACGCATAGACAGTAACTCTCACAACAGCAAGGAACTCTTCACCATCATCAAAGGGCTCTCCAAACCCAAATCCAGCAACATCGACCCCACGCACACACAACTCCTCTGCGACTCCCTCCCATACCATTTCCACCTCAAAATCTTAGACATACAAAACAGTTTCACACCTCACACTCCCGCCACACATACCACCGACCCGATCAGCAAAGACCCACCTCCCCCCAAGTTACTACTCACCTGGGCCCTTACTAATGACGAAGAAACTGAAAACGATGAATTCCATCCACTCAGGCTCCCCCTCAGACCCCTGCCCCCACCGCATCTCCAACAAAGCCAGCCCAACCATCGCTCCCAAGCTTCGCGAGATAATCAACAGCTCCTCTGCCACCTTCCCAGACCCCTGGAAGCACGCAGAAATCACTGCCCTCCTGAAAAAGCCCAAAGCAGACCCCGATGACCTCACCAACTACTGCCCAATCTCACTCCTCCCCTTCCCCGCCAAGGTCGCTGAGAAACTAGTGAACACCTGCCTGTCCCACTTCCTAGAGGAAAGCAACACACTCAACGCCTCCCAGTCTGGGTTCCGCAAGAACCGCAGCACGGAAACTGCCCTCATCGCATGCACTGACGACATCAGAACCAGAGTCGACAAAGGCGAAACCGTCGCACTCATCCTCCTGGACCTCTCCGCTGCCTTCAACACTGTCTGCCATCAAACACTCCGCACACTCCTCCACAACGCATGTATTCGACACAAGGCCCTAGACTGGCTGACCTCCTTCCTCACCGATAGAACCCAGACAGTCCGCCTCCCTCCCTTCCACTCCACAGCCACCAAAATCATCTGCGGAGTCCCCCAAGGGTCCTCCCTCAGACCCACCCTTTTCAACATCTACATGACCCCGCTCGCCAACATCCTCCGGCCACACAGAATCACCATCATATCCTACATAGACGATACCCAGCTCATCATCTCCCTCACCCGAAACCCTACCACCGCCAAAACCAACCTCCACACTGGACTCCTTGACACCGCAACATGGATGACAGCTAACCACCTCAGGCTCCACTCCAACAAAACCAAAGTCATCATTTTCGGCCTCAACAAAACCATATGGGATGACTCCTGGTGGCCCACCTCCCTAGGCCCCCCTCCAGCACCCTCAAACCACGCACGTAGCCTTGGCATCATCCTGGACCCCTCCCTCTCCATGACCCAGCAAATCAACGCCATCACCTCCTCCTGCTTCAACAGACTCCGCATACTGCGAAAAATCTTCAAATGGATACAAATAGAGACCAGAAAGACCTTCACCCAAGCACTTATCAGCAGCAGGCTAGACTACGGTAATGCCCTCTACGCCGGCACAACACTCAAACTTCAAACTCCAAAGAATCCAGAACGCAGCCGCCCACCTCATCCTGGACCTCCCATGGCATGAACACATCTCTCCACACCTCAGGTCCCTTCACTGGCTTCCGATCGACAAGAGGATCACCTTCAAAATCCTCATCCACGCACACAAATCCCTCCACAATGCAGGACCAACCTACCTCAACGAAAGAGTGAACTTCCACACTCCCACTCGCTACCTCTGCTCTGCCGACCTCGCTCTCGCCACAGTCCCCTGCATACAACTCGCCACCACCGGAGACAGAGCCTTCTCCTACCTCGCGCCAAAGCCTGAAACTCCCTCCCCACCAACTTCCACAAGACTCAGAACCTCCTGCTCTTCAGAAAGAACCTCAAGACGTGGCTGTTCGAACAGTAAACCACCTTGCAAGCCCCCCTCCAGCGTCTTGAGACCCTCACGGGTGAGTAGTGAGTAGTGATTGATTGAGGAATCCTCTGCAACTACTACTTCATCCTCTGACCTCGGATCATCCGCAGCCAGCTCCAGGACCTGCTGTAACAGCAACAAAGTATCCACAAAGGATACTTTTCTTCTGCAACTTCAGCTCCAGCCAGCAACTGCAACAGTTTCCACGGTGTGCACGCTCTGGGGACTCCCTGTCTTCATCCTGCACCGGAAGGACCGAAGACAGCTCCTGTGGGATGACAGAGTCACTCCCCAGCTCCCGCAGGCACCTTCCAAGACAACAACCGGTACCCTTGGACTCCTCTCACAGCAGCGTGCGTGCTCCTAAGGATACAGAGGGTGGACCCCCATCGACATAGACTGTCCTGAGGTCCTGCTGATGCAATTTGGAGGAGGTAAGACCTTGCCTTCCCTGAGAGCGACGGTACCCCTGTGTACTGCGTCTTTTTCACCTCCTGAGACCTCTGTGCAATATTTGTAAAATTCCTTCATGCACAGCCTGCCAAGGTACCCAGCACACCATCCTCCTACGCTCAACTCGCTGAGTTGTTCTCCGGCGGTGTGGGACTTTCCTTTGTTGTGCTGCACCAACCGCGTTTTGCACGTCCTTTGTCCTGGGACTCCTGTGGGTGCTGGCTGGCATCCTGAGCGCTCTCTAAAGTGCTGAGAGCCCCCGCTTTCTCCTCACACAGAGTTGAGGCCCCCAGGTCTCTCCTGGGCCCAGCTAGCGGCATTTTGACACAAAACGCATATTTGTCTTAACCCATGCTTGTTGGCAACTTCCAACATGAAATCACATCTGCATCCATCTTCACGTCGTGGGACATCTTCTGCATCACACAGGAACCCACTGGCATCTTCCTAGGGTGCATTCCTACAGTATTCGTCCAACGGGGGACTCTTCTTTTGCACCTTCTTCTGGGTTGGCCGGGGCTCCTGCCCTTTCTGGATCTTCTTTCGACTTCTGGACTTGGTCCCCTTCTTTTGCAGGTCTTCAGGTCTAGGAATCCAGCAGTTGTTGTTTGCAGATTTGGTTGGTTACTGCAAAATCCCAATTACGAGGTGTAGTGTGTTCTAAGGAAACTTGTAGTACTTTACTCCTGCTTTTCTGGGCTCTGGGGTGGGGTAATTTACCTACCTGTACTGTATTCATACTGTCCCAGCGATTCTGCACACACTGCACTTGTCTGGGGGGAATTTGTGATTCACATTCCACTTTCTTTGTATATGGTTTGTGTTGCCCCTAGACCTATTTTCTCCCATTGCATTCTATAGCATTTCCTATTGTTGGCACTGTGTTATGACTACTTACTTGTCTAATTTTGGTGTCTAGTGTATATATTGCGTATAATACTTACCTCCAGAAGGAGAATTGTCTCTAAGATATTTTTGGGACTGTGTCACCCAAATAAATACCTTTATTTTTGGTAACACTGAGTATTGTCTTTACTTGTGCAATAGTACTGTGTACCTATAAGTGGTATTGCATGAGCTTTGCATGTCTCCTAGTTCAGCCTAGGCTGCTCTGCTATAGCTATCTCTATCAGCATAATCTGCTAGAACACTACTACTTCACTAATAAGGGATAACTGGACCTGGTATAAGGTGTAAGTACCCAAGGTACCCACTACAAACCAGGCCAGCCTCCTACATTGGTGGTGCAGCGGTGGGATAGGTACTTGCAATTGCTTTACCACGTTGTTACCTGTGCTTTTCAGAAGAAAAGCTTGCTCCAATACTTAGAACATATATAATATATGCGTAGAAGTAATTTTCTAACTTTCTAAAAGTTCTGTTAAACTTTGCAAACGTTTTTTACAAAGTTCTGAAAAGATTTCTTCTTTTCTCTAAAAAGTTAGCTCTTTCAATATGTCTTCTGTAGAAGCTACCCCTAGAGTTGTAAAAACAACATATGAAAGTCTTAACTTTAAAAGTTTGAGGGGTCTCTGTATTGAAAGAAGTTTGGGGATTGGGAAGAACCCCAATAAGGAGTTCCTCTTAAATCATCTCCAAGATGACCAGGGACTCAGCACTGGTCCAGATCAAACGGGGGAAAAGGTAGAGGATGACTCCAACCAGGAAGGCTCAGAGGAGCAAACTGACAATCCTGAGGAGGGTCCTTCCACAGATCTATCTGTCAATAAGCCCCTTAGTATAGTAGGAAGGGTTCACACACAAGTAGGGCTCCCTTCACCCCTTGAGGCCAGGTCACTAGAGTGGCTCCTGTTAGAGAAAGATCTGCTCTGCACACTCTCATGTTACCTCTGTTTCAGAGGCATCCCAAAATTCTAACCCTGTAGACCAGTCCCTAGATAGGGAACTCAGAAAACTGAGGTTAGAGGAGGCCAGACTGAGGGTAATGCAGCAACAGTTGGCCTTAGACAGGGAATCCCTGGCTGTTGAGAAAGAGAGGCAGGGTTTGGGGTTAGTTCCCCAGGGTGGCAGCAGCAGTTTTAGAAATTCAAATGTTAGGGAACCTACATTTGATTCTAGAAATCTGCACAAAGTTGTCCCTCCTTACAGGGATGGTGATGACATCTACAAGTGGTTTGCTGCACCTGAGAGGGCCTGTAAAGTTTAGAGGGTCCCTCATGTACAGTGGCTGGTATCCTTTGGTTACCCTTCTCTGGCAAGGGGAGAGACAGACTTCTTATTGTCAAAGAGGATGATTCAGATAACTATCAAATTCTTAAACATGCACTCTTGGATGGTCTGGTCTTAACCACTGAACAATACGGACTTAAGTTCAAATAGACCAGAAAGGAGTCATCACAGGACTGGACAGACTTTGTAGACTGTTCTGTGAAGGCCCTAGAAGGTTTGATAAATGGCAGTTAGGTGAATGACTATGAAAGCCTGTATAACTTGATTCTGAGAGAGCATATCTTAAATAACTGTTTGTCTGACTTTTTACATCAGTATCTCGTGGACTCAGATCTGACCTCTCCCCAAGAATTGGGAAAGAAGGCAGACACATGGGTCAGAACAAGGGTGAGCAGAAAAATTAATACAGGGGGTGACAAGGATGGCCAGAATAAGGATGGTAAGTCACATGACAAGGGTGGGGACAAACATAAAAAATCATCAGTCTTCATCAGGCCCACAAAAATCCTCTGGGGGTGGTGGATCCAAATCCTCTTCTCACAAATATGAGAAACCTTGGTGTTATATGTGTAAAGCCAAAGGCCATTGGGCAACTGATAGTTATTGTCCAAAGAAAAACACCAAACCTCCAACCACCAAAACCCCAACTGCAACCACTAGTGCCCCTAGTAATTGCAGTGGTGGTGGGAAAAGCACTACTAATAGCCAATCAACGGGTGTAGCTGGGCTCACCATTGGTAATGTAGTTGGGGTTGGTCTGGTTAGGGAGATCACTGAGGCTGTTTTAGTCTCTGATGGTGGCATTGACTAGCCACTTTAGTTGCTTGGTGTTCAGGTTGAGGCCTACAGGGACACAGGTGCCATTGTCACCATGGTGATGGAAAAACTGGTTGCCCCTGAGCAGCACCTACTTGGTCACCAGTGCCAAGTGACAGAAGCCCATAGCAACACTGTAAACCATCCCATGGCTGTTGTGAATCTCAACTGGGGGGGTTACTTGTCCAAAGAAAGTTGTGGTAGCCACTGATTTACCTATAGAATGTCTGCTAGGCAATGATTTGGAGACTTCAGCTTGGGCTGAAGTTTAGTTGGAGGCCCATGCAGCAATGCTGGGTATTCCTGGGCATATCTTTGCTCTTACCAGGGCTCAGGCTAAGAAGCAAAGAGGACAGGGAAACTTGGATCCTGGAATAATAGACCAAGTGCTCCCAAAAACTAGGGGTAAAAAGGGCAAACCCTTGTCCACTATCCCTCCCTCCACAGATGATCCCCCTTTTGAGGAAGAGGAATTCTCTCCCTGTGCAGAACGTACACCAGAGGAGCTGGAAGCTGATAAAGCTGAGCTTTTGGGTCCAGGGGGGGCTGGTAGGGAAGAGCTAAGTGTTGCACAGCAAACCTGTCCCACATTGGAGGGCCTCAGACATCAAGCTGTCAAGCAACAAAATGGTGTTGTCACTGACACACACATAGTTCATTGGGAGAATAATCTCCTTTATACTGAAGCAAGGGACCCTAAACCTGGTGCTACCAGAAGACTGGTCATCCCCCTTCAGTACAGGGAATTCCTCCTAACTCTGGCTCATGACATCCCTTTAGCTGGGCATTTAGGCCAGAGTAAAACATGGGACAGACTTGTTCCACATTTTCACTGGGCCCATATGTCAGAAGACACAAAGGGGTTTTGTCGCTCCTGTGTCACCTGCCAAGCCAGTTGCAAGACTGGTGGCATCCTAAAGGCCCCCTTTATCCCACTGCCAGTGGTTGGGGTGTCCTTTGAAAGGGTAGGGGTTGATATTGTTGGTCCCCTTGGCCCTCCAACAGCTTCTGGCAATAGATGTATCCTTGTGGTGGTGGACTATGCCACATGGTACCCAGAAGCTATCCCCTTAAGGACCACTACAGCTCCTGCAGTGGCAAAGGCCCTCCTGGGAATCATTTCCAGGGTGGGCTACCCTAAGGAAGTGGTGTCAGACAGAGGTAGTAAATTCATGTCATCATACCTGAAAGCAATGTGGAAGGAGTGTGGTGTTACCTACAAGTTTACCACCCCTTATCATCCACAAACTAATGGACTGGTTGAGAGGTTTAATAAAACTCTCAAAGGTATGATTATGGGACTCTCTGAAAAACTCAGAAGGAGATGGGATGTCCTATTACTATGCCTCCTTTTCGTCTGCAGGGAGGTACCCCAAAAAGGAGTGGGCTACAGCCCTTTGAACTCCTATTTGATCACTCTGTTAGGGGTCCCCCTGCTCTTGTTAAGGAAGGTTGGGAACAACCTTTAAAAGCTTCAAAACAAGACATTGTGGACTATGTACTTCACCTGAGAAGTAGAATGGCTGAGTACATGAAAAAGGCAAGCAAAAACCTTCAGGCCAGCCAAGAGCTCCTAAAGCAATGGTCTGACCAGAAGGCTGTCCTGACAGAGTACCACCCAGGACAGAAGGTGTGGGTATTGGAGCCTGTGGCCCCAAGAAAACTCCAGGACAAATGGAGTGGACCTCATCTAATTGTAGAAAGGAAAGGTGAGGTCACTTACTTGGTGTACCTGGGCACTGCCAGAAACCCCCTTGGGGTGTTTCAAGTCAATCGCCTAAAGCATTACTATGACAGGGCTGACTTAACCCTGCTCATGGCTACAGATGAGGGACAGGAAGAAGAGAGTGACCCTCTCCCTGATCTCTTCTCCAACACTGAAGCTGATTGCTTAGTGAAAGGAGTGGTTCTGGCAGACTGCCTTACTGCTGAGCAGAAGGAAAACTGCAAAAATCTCCTTGATCAGTTTTCTGAACTCTTCTCACTCACACCTGGTACAACTACTTGGTGTGAACACACAATTGACACTGGAGACAGTTTACCTGTCAAAAGTAAAATTAACAGGCAACCTGACCATTTCAGAGATTGCATAAAAGCTGAAGTTCAGAAAATGTTAGACCTTGGAGTTATTGAGCCTTCTGATAGCGCCTGGGCCAGCCCAGTGGTGCTTGTCCCCAAACCGCATAGCAAAGAAGGAAAGAGAGAAATGCGGTTTTGTGTGGACTATAAGGGTCTCAATACTGTAACCAAAACAGATGCTCACCCTATACCCAGGGCAGATGAGCTAATAGACACACTGGCATCTGCCAAGTATCTAAGCACTTTTGACTAGACTGCAGTGTATTGGCAGATTAATATGTCAGAATATGCTTAAGCAAAAACTGAATTTTCTACCATAGGAGGGCATTATCACTTCACAGTGATGCCCTTTGGTTTGAAAAATGCACCTGCCCCTTTTCAGAACCTGGTGAATGCAGTCCTCCAAGGTTTGGAAGCTTTTAGTGTAGCATATTCGGACAATATTGCTGTTGTTAGCTCCACCTGGGATGATCACCTGGGCCACCTCTGGAAAGTTTTGGAGGCCCTGCAAAAGACAGGCCTAACTATCAAGGCTTCAAAGTGCCAGGTAGGGCAGGGGAAAGTAGTTTATCTGGGCTATCTGGTAGGTGGAGAACAGATTGCACCACTGCAGGGGAAGATTCAGACCATTATGGAATGGGCTCCCCCTACTACTCAGACACAGGTCAGAACTTTCTTAGGTCTCACTGGGTCCTACAGGAGGTTCATTAAGAACTATGGCTACCATTGCAGCCCCTCTTAATGACCTCACCAGTAAGAAAATCCCTAAAAAGGTATTGGGGACAGCTAGCTGTCAAAAAGCTTTTGAGGAGCTTAAGCAGGCAGTGTGCTCTGCACCTGTCTTAAAGAACCCAAACTACTCCAAAAAATTCATTGTTCAAACAGATGCTTCTGAATTAGGGGTAGGGGCTGTACTATCACAACTGAACTCAGAGTGCCAGGATCAACCTGTTGCTTTCATTAGCAGGAGGTTGACCCCTAGATAAAAGTGTTGGTCTGCCATAGAGTGGGAGGCCTTTGCTGTGGTCTGGGCAATGAAGAAGTTGAGACCCTACTTGTTTGGGACTCACTTCATGGTTCAGACAGACCACAAACCTCTATTATGGCTTAAACAAATGAAAGGTGAAAACCCTAAATTGTTGAGGTGGTCCATTTCCCTACAGGGGATGGACTATACAGTGGAACATAGACCTGGGAGTACCCACTCCAATGCAGATGGACCCTCCAGATATTTCCACTTAGACAATAAAGACTCATCTGGGCAATATTAGCCTTATTGTCCCTCGTTTGGGGGGGTGTAAGAAAGTATCATTTTCCTTGGCATGTTACCCCCATTTGTACCTGTATGTCAGTATGTTTTTGCCTGTCTCAATGGGATCCTGCTGGTCAGGGCCCCAGTGTTAATGGTTTATGACCTAATGTGTGTATCTGTATAGTGCTTGACTGTGTCACTGAGGCTCTGCTAACCAGAACCTCAGTGCTTATGCTCTCTCTGCTTTTATATTTGTCACTGTAGGCTAGTGACTTCATTTACCAATTTCAGTTGGCACACTGGACCCCCCCTTATAAGTCTCTAGTATATGGTACCTAGGTACCCAGGGCATTGGGGTTCCAGGAGATCCATATGTACTGCAGCATTTCTTTTGCCATCCCTAGGGAGCTCTAACAAACCCTTGCACAGGCCTGCCATTGCAGCCTGCGTGAAATAGCGCACATGTTATTTCACAGCTATTTTCACTGCACTTAAGTAACTTATAAGTCACCTATATGTCTAACCTTCACTTGCTGAAGGTTAGGTGCAAAGTTACTAAGTGTGAGGGTACCCTTGCAGTAGCAAAGGTGCCCCACATAGTTTAGGGCAATTGTCCAGGACTTTGTGAGTGCGGGGACGCCATTACACGTGTGCACTACATATAGGCCAATACCTATATGTAGCTTCACAATGGTAACTCCGAATATGGCCATGTAACATGTCTAAGATCATGGAATTGTCCCCCTATTCCAAATCTGGTATTGGGGAGCCATTTCCATGCATCCTGGGTGCTCCACTATGGACCCCCGGTACTGCCAAACCAGCTCTCTGGGACTTGCACTGCAGCTACAGCTGCTGCCACCTCACAGACATGGTTCTGCCCTCCTGGGGTCTGAGCTGCTTAGTCCCAGGAAGGCAGAACAAAGCATTTCCTCTGAGAGCTAGGGTGTTACACCCTCTCCCTTTGGAAACAGGTGTTACATGCTGGGGATGTATAGCCTCCCCCAGCCTATGGAAATGCTTTGAAAGGCACAGATGGTGCCCTCCTTGCATAAGCCAGTCTACACCGGTTCAGGGACCCCCTGTCCCCTGCTCTGGCGAGAAACTGGAAAAAGGAAAGGGGAGTGACCACTCCTCTGTCCATCACCACCCTAGGGGTGGTGCCCAGAGCTCATCCACTGTGTCCCAGACTTCAGCCATCTTGCTTTGCAAGGTGTGGGGGCACTGTGGAGGGCTCTGATTGGCCAGTGCCAGCAGGTGAGGTCAGAGACCCCTCCTGATAGGTCCTTACCTGATAAAGTAGCCAATCCCCCTCTCAGGGCTATTTGGGGTCTTTCCTGTGGGTTCTCTTCAGATTCTGCTTGCAAGTTTCCTTTAGGAATCCTCTGCAACTACTACTTCATCCTCTGACCTCGGATCAACTGCAGCCTGCTCCAGGAACCGCTGTAACAGCAATAAAGTATCTTCCTAAGGTGCATTCCTGCAGTTTTCGTCCAACCGGGGACTCTTCTTTTGCACCCTCTTCTGGGTTTACAGGGGCTCCTGCCCTTCCTGGAACTTTGTTCGACTTCTGGACTTGGTCCCCTTCTTTTGCAGGTCTTCAGGTCCAGGAATCCAGCAGTTGTTGTTTGCAGATTTGGTTGGTTACTGCAAAATCCCAATTACGAGGTGTTCTGTGCCCTAAGGAAATTTGCAGTACTTTATTCCTGTTTTTCTGGGCTCCGGGATTAGGTAATTTACTTACCTTTACTGTATGCTTACTCTCCCAGCATTTCTGCATACTCTACACTTGTCTAGGGGGAATTCGTGATTTGCATTCCACTTTCTTAGTATATGCTTTGTGTTGCCCCAGACCTATTTTCTCCCATTGCATTCTATAGCATTTCCTATTGTTTGCACTGTTCTATGACTACTTACTTGTCTAATTTTGGTGCCTAGTGTATATATTGTGTATAATACTTACATTCAGAAGGAGTGATGTCTCTAAGATATTTTTGGTACTGTGTCACCCAAATAAATACCTTTATTTTTGGTAACACTGAGTATTGTCTTTACTTGTGTATAAGTACTGTGTAACTATAAGTGGTATTGCATGAGCTTTGCATGTCTCCTAGTTCAGCCTAAGCTGCTCTGCTATACCTACCTCTATCAGCCTAAACTGCTAGAACACTACTACTTCACTTATAAGGGAAATCTGGACCTGGTATAAGGTGTAAGTACCCAAGGTACCCACTACAAACCAGGCCTTCCTCCGACACGAGCCACAGCAATTCAGGACACAGGTGCAGCAGACACCCTTGGCTATCCTGCTGCAAGGGTCTTGGCTATCCTGCAGCCAGAGGGCCTCACTGGACTCCCTGGAGGACTGGACTCGTCACCACACCAGTAATGCATGTATCACCCCATCCCTCTCACTACCACCATGCCTCCATCCCCTTCCCAGCCCACAACACCCAGATACTCCTATCCATGTTACCTGCATGCCCACAACCCCCATACAAATCACTATCCAGCCCCCTGTACAAGGTCACCAACACATGCATGTAATGTCAGGAGCACTACAACACCCAGAATGCACTACCACCCCCTCACTAAATGCATCAAAAAGAACATGAAGGGACCCAGCATTGTACTACATGGAAATGTAACCATCAATTACTGGTGAGCAGTGCTGCAAGGGACAAGAAAGTGCAGGACACCCACATCTCTATTCTCTCACACACAGGCACCACCACCCATGACACCCGGACGGAGACGTCAAGGAGTGCCAGTCATCCACCTGAAGACGAAGGCCCCACTCAGGAGAGTGCAGAGGGATGTCTGGACACAGAGGAAATACCTGGGACATCCCACAGTCCTGGACAGTCACCCTCCAGAAGTCCCACCCAGGATACCACCGACACCCCTACCATTCAGCCACCACCATCAGCTTTAGCCCAACGGCCTCGCACCAGTGTCTCCAGGCCACGGACGGGCTGCCCACATGTACAGAGGCCCGAGTCTCCACCCACCACCAGACAGGATGATGAAGGGCCCAGTGCAAATGGGGCTGCCAGACCTGTGCAGGGGACAAGCCCAGGGGGCTGGGCCAGTGGGAGGGTATCAATGGCCCAGAGGGGTGGCCCAAGGAGGGATGCTGCTGCCCAGGAGGTCATTGCTGAGGTGCTGGGAGCATACCACCATTCCCAGGACAGGATAGGCCAGATCCTGGCCACATTGGAGGAGAATCAGAGGCTGCAGCTAGCACACCACTAGGAGGCCATGGAGCAATGGAAACAGCTCAATGCTACCACGGCCTCCATTGCAGGGGTGCTACAGTGCCAGACCAACATCAAGCCTGAGTCCTCCACACACCTGCAGGCCCCTTCCACTAGCCAGGACACTGCCCTGCCATCTACATCTGCAGCCGCTAGTGGTCTGGTGGTACTGCAAGAGGACTCACAGGACACCAGCACCCCTTCCCCTGCTACCAACAGCTGTGGAAATGTACCTGAGTATATTGTTCACCATGTGCCCACTCCTTTCCACTGTCCCAGAAGTGGGATAGTTTTCCTCACAGCCAAGTTGTGCAGCATGCAAAAAGCCACCACTATCTGACACACATTGTCTGGGACATAGCACAGGGATCCTCCAGAGAGATGCAGGCAACAAAATCTTGCCTTCCGGAGTCCTGTGGTTCGCTCAATCACCCTCCTAGTGCAACCATGTGCCTCATTATAATGGATTTCTTGCATCTGTCCTAGGATTTCTCACAGGTGTCAGGAGCCATTGCATGTTTGGTTAGCCAGAATCCTCTGGAAAAGTGTGTGAAAGAGGGTTAAAACACACACTTTCTACTTGCATACAGTCTGCCTGTCAGGTATATATCTATTACAGTGTCATAAACACTCACCTATGAGCCAAGCTGTGCCCCCTGTAGTTGTCCCATCATGTGTGGCACCCTGCTGGTTCTCAGGACAAAGGAATCATAGCCTGATCCTGGGAAGCTTGCACTGACATGATAAATCAATCAATCACTGCGCGCTACATACCCGCGAGGGTCTCAAGGCGCTGGGGAAGGGGGGGTGCTACTGGTCGAAGAGCCAGCTCTTGAGGAGTCTTCTGAAGGCCAGCAGGTCCTGGGTCTGTCGTAGGATGGTGGGGGAGAGTGTTCCAGGTCTTGGCGGCGAGGTAGGAGAAGGATCTGCCGCCGGCGGTGGTTTTTCAGATGCGGGGGACTGTGGCGAGGGTGAGGTTGGCTGAGCGGAGGCTTCGGGTGGGGGTGTGGAAGCTGAGTCGGTTGTTGAGGTAGGTGGGTCCGGTGTTGTGCAGTGCTTTGTGTGCGTGGATCAGGAGCTTGAAGGTGATCCTTTTGTTGACGGGGAGCCAGTGCAGGCCTCTCAGGTGGAGTGTGATGTTGCTGCGGTGGGGGACATCGAGGATGAGTCGAGCCGAGGCGTTCTGGATGCGTTCGAGTCGTCTCAGGAGCTTGTTTTTAGTTCCTGAGTAGAGGGCGTTCCCGTAGTCGAGTCTGTTGGTGATGAGGTCCTGGATAACGTTTTTTCTCGTGTCGAGGGGGATCCATTTGAAGATCCTGCGGAGCATACGGAGGGTGTTGAAGCAGGACGCGGAGACGGCGTTGACTTGCCTGGTCATGGAGAGAGTGGAGTCGAGGATGACCCCCAGGTTGCGTGCGTGGTCCGTGGGTTCCGGGGCTGTGCCTAGTGACGTGGGCCACCAAGAGTCGTCCCAGGCTGATGGGGTGGGTCTGAGAATGAGGACCTCCGTCTTGTCTGAGTTCAGCTTCAGTCTGCTGTCCTTCATCCAGTCGGCTACGGCCTTCATTCCTCGGTGGAGGTTAGCTTTGGCGGTGTGGGGATCTTCGGTGAGGGATATGATCAGCTGGGTGTCGTCGGCGTAGGAGATGATGTTGAGGTTGTGTTGTCGTGCGACGTGGGCGAGGGTGGCCATGTAGCTATTGAACAGTGTCGGGCTGAGGGAGGATCCCTGTGGGACGGCGCAGATGATCTTGGTCGTTTTGGAGCGGAAGGGTGGGAGGCGGACGCTCTGGGTTCTGCCGGAGAGGAAGGATGTGGTCCAGGCCAGGGCCTTCTCTTCGATACCGGCGTCATGGAGGCGTGCTGATAGGGTGCGGTGGCAGACCGTGTCAAAGGCTGCTGATAGGTCCAGGAGGATGAGGGCGGCTGTTTCTCCTTTGCCCATCAGGGTCCAGATGTCGTCAGTGGCGGCGATGAGGGCGGTCTCGGTGCTGTGGTTACTGCGAAAACCGGATTGGGAAGGGTCCAGGATGTTGTTGACTTCGAGGTAGCGGGTCAGCTGTTTGTTGACAATCTTCTCGGTCACTTTTGCCGGGAAAAGGAGCAGGGAGATGGGCCGGAAGTTCTTGAGGTCCTTGGGGTCCGCCTTGGCCTTCTTCAGAAGGGTGTTGATCTCGGCGTGCTTCCAGCTTTCTGGGAAGGTTGCTGTCTCGAAGGAACAGTTGATTGTTTTCCGGAGGTGGGGTGCAATGGCTGCGCTGGCTTTGTTGAAGACGTGGTGAGGGCAGGAGTCCGATGGGGATCCGGAGTGGATGGAGTTCATGGTTTTGATGGTGTCTTCGTCGCTGACGCTGGACCAGACGGTCAGGCGACTGGTGCGAGTGGTAGTCACAGGGGTGGTGGACTCGGTGGTGGGTGAGGGGGGTCGGGGTTGAAGCTGTCGTGGATGTTGGTGATGTTGCAGTGGAAGAAGGTGGCCAGGGAGTCGCGCAGTCCTTGAGATGGTGGGATGTCGTTGGTGATGGAGCTGGGGTTGGAGAGTTCTTTCAAGATGCTGAAGAGCTCTTTGGTGTTGTGTGCGTTGTTGTCTAGGCGGTCCTTGAAGGCGGTCCTTGAAGGCGGTCTTCTTGGCGGTCCTGATGAGTTGGTGATGTCTGCGGGTGGCGCTCTTGAGGGCTGTGTGGTTGTCTGGTGTTCGGTCGTGGAGCCATTTCTTCTCCAGCTTCTGACAGGTGTGCTTGGAGATCCGGAGGTCCTCGGTGAACCAGGCGGCTTTCTTGTTGGTGTGGTTGGTTGTAGAGGTCTTGAGAGGGGCAAGGTTGTTGGCGCAGTCGTTGATCCACTGTGTGAGGTTGGTCGCGGCGGTGTCTGGGTCGGTGGGGTCGGTGGGTGGTCTCAGGGCGAGGGCAGTAGTCAGTTGGTCCTCGGTGACCTTGCCCCAGCAGCGGCGTGGTAGCTGTTGGGTGCGGTGGGTTTTCTGAAGGTGAAGTGGACGCATCTGTGGTCGGTCCAGTGTGGTTCGGTGGTGTGGTTGAAGGAGACGTGGGGGCTTGCGGAGAAGATGGGGTCGAGCGTGTGTCCAGCGGCGTGAGTGGGTGTCGTTACGAGCTGTTTGAGTCCGAGGTTGGCGAGGTTGTCGATCAGGGCGGTGGAGTTGGCATCGTTGTTGTTCTCGAGGTGGAAGTTCAGGTCCCCGAGGAGGATGTAGTCCGTGGAAGCGAGGGCGTGGGTGCTGATGAGGTCGGCGATGGCGTCACTGAACTGTGGGCGGGGTCCGGGAGGTCTGTAGATGAGAGTTCCTCTGAGGCTGGTGTTGGGGTCGGTGTGGATCTGGAAGTGCATGTGCTCGGCGGTGGTGAGGGTGTCATTGGTGTTCGTTGAGATTTTGATGGAGTCTTTGTGGATGATGGCGATGGCGATTCCTCCTCCCACTCTGTTGGTGCGGTCTCTGCGGGAGATCTTGTTGCCCTGTGGGATGGCTATGGCGATGTCTGGTGCTGAGGTGGCGTTCAGCCAGGTCTCCGTCAGGAAGGCGACGTCGGGGCGGTGGAGTCTAGGAGGTCCCAAAGTTCGATGGGGTGCTTGCGAGCGGAGCGGGTGTTGAGGAGGATGATCAGCAGAACACACCAATTGGATATTCATGGAGTGAAAGTTTTTATGATTTCTGAACACCTGTTCATTTACTCTTGGGGGTATGAGGGCTATGTGGGTACCATCAATGGCACCTATCACATGGGGGATATTTACAAAAGCATAGAATTCTGATTTAAATGGGGTGAGATCAGCCCTTTGGGGAAACTGGACATAACTTTGCAGGTGTCACACAAATGAATTAAAAAAATTAGATAGGATGTGGCTGAACATTGGCTGAGATACACCGGCTGCCGTGCCCACTATCACTTGGAATGAGGCTGTGGCAAAAAACTGTAGCACAGAAAGTACCTGCACAGTTGTAGGTATGGCATGGGGATTCCTATTAGCTGGCATCAGAACAGGCTCCATTTGTGCACAGATTTCCAGTATTGTGGCTCGATTCAGGCAGTAATTGATAATGATGTGACGTTCCTCCATGGTGGCCAGGACTACCAGAGGTCTGTAAACAGATGGGGCCCTCCTTCACCACATGGGTCTGTACCTATGGGGGAGGAAGAGAGACACACTGAGTTAGGACATACACGTCCATAACAAGGTTCCACTATTCATGTTGTACATGCAACACAATTGTACCCCACACAGACACAAGAACGTGGTAATCCTGTCAGGGTAATGTGTGGTGAGGTGTGTATGTTTTATTGCATCACAGTGTAGGCACACTTCCCACCATGATTTTATGCGGAGGACCAGTAATCATAACAATACTCAACAAAAGTGAGAGGGAATGGAGCAATGAACTAGGACCCCGGCCAGACTATGAAGGCGTGGTGGATGCAAAATGGCAGCTCCCTGCCCTACAGGTAGTGTGGTGTAGGAAGTGACCACATTCCGCTCGTGTTAGTTGTCATGGCAGTAGGCGTTGTTCACCGCCGTGCACCTGATCATTGGATAACATTATTGGCAATGGCAAAGCAGGGCCAATCATGATCACCGCCAGCGGTGACGGTGCACACCGCCGCGGCTTATACCGCCATTTTGCCATGCCCTTGTCACTTGACTCCTGCACCTCGAGTAGGGAAGAACTCCACTGCGTGTGCAGCTATGTCCTGACTCTGGTCCTTAAGATGGCATGTGCTACAGGGGAACGGGCCCCGGCCTTCATCACGGAGGAGCTGGAGAAGCTGGTGGACAGGGTCCTACCCCTGTACGCATAGCTGAATGGGCGACCAGAGGCCCAGGTAAGTTGCTATTTGCCTTCCTTGAATGTGTATAAATGTGGCGGATGCTTGTAGGTGTTTTTGTTGGCTGCATGAATGCTTACCCATAGTGTGTGTGGCAGTTTTTGGCTTGGCTATTGTCCATATGTATGGCTCCATGGGCTATGCCAGGTTGAAATGGCTTGGCAGTTGTGTATGGGGCACCCACACTGACATCTGTTTCCTTACTCTGTGTGTCCCATGCAGGTCAGCGCCCATCAGAAGAAAGGATTGTGGCAAGCCATCGCCAAGGAAGTACGGACCCTGGGGGTCTACACCTGGCAGAGCACCCACTGCAGGAAGCGGTGGGAGGACCTGAGGCGCTGGGCCTGGAAGACCGGAGAGGGCCAGCTGGGGATGGCCACCTAACAAGACCCCCCCCCCACCAAAGGCCCACATTCTGGCAGTGGCCTATCTGGATTAGGATCGGCGCTTGTTGGCAGCACAACAGCCACAATGGGGTGAGTACCAACACTGTTGTGATGCTACTATGATGAGTGTAGTTAGGTGCTATGGGTTGCATGCAATGTGGTGCCAGGCTCACAGACAGGTGTGTCCCTGCAGTCTGCTCCACGTCCATAGGATAGTGTCCTTAGGTAGATATGGCTGGGAATGTAGGCCTGTGAGGGGTCCCCTGTTTGGGCTATTGGTTTTAATGTAGCCTGATGGATTTGCAGATTTGTTGTCTTGGCATTGTCTCTCATTGTTTCCCATTGCAGAGCGTAGCAGAGTAGAGGGCCACGATGGTAATGTAGTGTACTGTGGGATCATGCCCACCAGTCAGGGGCATATTCATATCATATCTTGTGTCTGCCGAGGGATAGTGCCTGAAATGGGTGGGAGTGTATGTGTCCCAACATGTATATTTTTCTTTGAATTGACATACTTCTTTCTTCTTTTGTCCCCCGTGCTCTTGTGTCCTTGTATACTTTAGCATCATCTGGCGAGGGAGCTGAGGCAGTAGCCAGTGGGGATGCTGCAGCCCATGGGACCCAGGAGGCAGAGTCCACCGACACCAAGAGGACCAGTGGGTTGGAGGGTGAGGGGAGTACCATGGGGGAGGCAACTACCACTGGAGGTAGTGACTTCGACACCTCCTTCGATTGCAGCTCCCTGGTGGTGGTGGACCCTACTGGGCTTACCCATTCTTTGCCATCTTCTACCACCCCATATCATCACCACCCTCCCAGTAGCTCCCCACCAAGTTGCCCATGCCTGCTCACCCAGGGGGATGGGCGTCTCCTTTGCCCCAGGCATCTCTTCTCCTACCCCAGTCAGCCCTGCTGCCCTCACTGAGGAGGCTATTGAGCTCCTGAGAAACATCTCTGTAGGTCAGACAACAATTGTGAATACCATCCAGGGGCTGGCATCTGAGAGGCAGCAATGAAATGCGTTCCTTGAAGGCATTCACAGTGCCATTGCTGGCCTACAGAGATCTTTTCAGGCTCTGGCCTCCTCTTTGACCGCAGCAAGTGTCACTGGCCTTTCCGTCCCCCCTCCCACCACCTCTACCTCTTCCAGCACTCCACTCCCTTCACCCATCCCAAGCACACATACAGACAGCCATGCACCCCAATCAAAATACAAAAAGCACACAGAGATACACAAGCACCACACGTCCCACCACATGCAGACACACCAACATCAACCTCATCCACTGTGTCCACCCACCCTCCCAAAACACAGAAACGCTCACACTCATCCACTCCGCACACATCCACCAAACATGTGCATACTAAACAGGCACCTGCATCCAGGTCCAGCACACTTACACCTCGTACCACCACTCACTCAACCTCTACTCCCAAACCTGTCTCCAAAACCCCTCCAGCTGCACCAAGAAAGCTTTTCCTCTCCCGTGTTGACCTGTTTGAACCCACTGGTCTAACCTGTCTTATCCCTAAATGTTCCCTTGACCTTCACAAGCCCACTCCTCCATCTTCAAAGTCCTCCCTAGTCCACCCTACCCATTCCCGTGCCCCTTCCCCAGGGAGGAAGAAGGCCTGTGTTGCCCAGGGTACCCCTGCCACCCCCTGGTCCCGACCCACTCCTCCTCCTTCCAAGGGCAAGCCCAAACCCTCTCCACCTCTAGAACCTACGCCCAGACCCCCCCCTTCAAAATCTGTGTTGCCACCCCCCTCCCCCTGATCTCTGAGGTGCCTGGCTGCCCCGTTGATGCCCCTTCTCAGTGGAGGATTTGTTTCATTGTGGGCTATAATTGCCCTTCTGGGACTTGAATATGGGCTGGCCTATGGCCTTGTTTGGAACTTTATTATTATTTCTTAAAAATAAATTGTAGTGCCCAGCAGACCTGTTGGTGCTATATTGACCCATTGTGCAGCGTTTCACTGTGGGGGTGTAGTGTGCAGAGGTGTTTGCATTGGTGCAGGTATTTCTGGGCTTGTGTCTGGTAAGTACATTTTGTTAGGGTATGTATGGCTTGGGGTGGTGGGTGGAGTTAGGCGTGCGTTGCGGTGTGGGTGGGGTGGAAGGGTGTGTAATTGTGCCCTTTCTGTCTGTACTTACCGTCGTCGTCTTCGTCAGCGGTCATGGTCCTGGAGTAATATGGCAAGGAGAAGCACTGGCATTATTTCCAACTCTCGCTCCATGTCGGTGTTGGCGTGTTCTGTGTGCTTCCGGTGAGTGTTTCCATTTATATGGGGCATTTCTGTCAAGCTTTGGGTGGCTGTGGTTCCCGCCCCGGAACTGATGGCGGTGTGGTGTTTCTTTATAAGGTGGGCGTGTATGGCCCTTCCGCCGGGCTGAAGATGGCCTCTACCGTCAGCGGCGGCGCTACCAAGATGGCGGGAGAGGATGGGCCGCTGGCTGTTTCTCATGTGCTTCAATATATGGCGGTCTGGACCACTAGCATGTTGGCGGTAGTTACCGCGACCGCCGGTGGGGCGGTCTTTCCCGCCAGGTTTATAATGACCACCTTAGTATTTTGTTTCCTAAGAGTGTGCCATTTCCAGAATGTTGTGTTTCTGTATGTTTTTTTTTTGTGTAGCATTTTATTCTTGTAAAGTGAATACTCATGTCTTTAAAACGGGCCACGATTTACACCTCGGGATTGAGGTTGAAGGCAGTGTGAGTTTCTTGTGGTGCCTATCAGTGGGTCAGAAAGATTTTCAGAATACAGTCCTCTTATCCTTGGCCTCTGCAGAGCGCAGTTTGCAGCGGTCACGTATTCCAGTTGCAATTGTGCAGAAGTCTGAGCATAAAGGATGTACACAGTTGGCAAATTATTGAAATGGCAAAAGTGAAAGAAAGTGCAATGCACAGGTGAATTGGTTGTGTGGTGTTTAGGGGTGGTGAAATGAAGAGGATCGAGTAAGTGGATTAAGGTGAAAGTGAGAAAAGAGTGCTGAAGAGGAAAGAGCAAGAAATGCAGATGGAGGTGAAGAAAAAAAGGTGTCCATGTCATTCATGAAGTGAACATAAATTGAATGACTGAGACACTCTGAGGACCACTACCTTTTTCACAGTGGCGTTCAATACCCAGTCTCGATTTCAGAATGAAAACATTTTCAGTATTATTTGCAACAAAATTGTTGTTAGGCATTTATCTTAAACAGCTAACAGATTTAATAAGAGAAAGCTCAGCGAGGCACCAACATATTGGTCAGGGGGCAAACAATGGAAATCACAGAAATGTAGTTTACTTGTGTAAGCCACACTCTTAATTAGGCAGTGCACCTTTTAGAGACCCACCCTCTCCATGTTTCATCCCACTTAAAACCCTGCCTACTTTGTTCTGAGAAGTGCCAATACTCTTCATTTAAAAGTATTACACCTCTGCTGAGAAAGGCAGGTACTGTTTTGCTCTCAAAATAAAGAAGTGCAGCTAGTCAGTACCTGACAATACAGGCCCATTTTAAGCACTGGTTCTCCTTTGCCCTTTCAGTAGTGAAATTGTTTTTTTTTCTGTGTGCATACTCTTACTCTTCATCACTCATTCACCCACATGCTTTCTAATGTATGCACTCCCCATCAAGTGTAACACTCCCACATCACAATTAGCTATATTCTGATCACTGCTACCTCTGCATTCTGACTATCACTTAACATCTGTCACTATGCTATCTCAGGGCAGCCGGATGGCTTCATGGCACAAAGAGACAAACAGCCTTATTTAAGGGTTGGTGAACAGAATACTCCATCACAAACGTGGCAGACATAGCATATGACATGTTCTATGGTGGACGGGAGATCCATCACATTTATTCTGTATGCCAAATTCTAAATGAGGTCTAGAGTATAACATCCAAGACCTTTAAAATGCCAGTGCCCTATATGAGAATACTCCACCTTTTGACTTGAGAGTGTCACCCCTTTATTTGGGGCAAAATGGCTTTATTTTAACTTTCTCTCATTAAAAGAAAATCTTCTACTTCAGTGCAAGGTAATCACAAAAAGACTTCCTCTGTTGTGCTTTATCTGCTTTCTAACTCTCCCTCTTATCTGTTTCCAAATGTAGGATGATGCTGAAGTTAGCTTCTTATTCGCAGGCTGAAGTTAGCATCTTATTGGTCCAACATATTATTTGCTAGCAATACGTTCCATTTACTGAACCCTAAATAATTTAGCCAACTCCATTTTATCAGACATTGCATTGTCATACTATGAGTATGTTGTTTTTTGTATCGCAACACATACAGCTATTAAGTCTTTTAGGATTTATCCTGACTTAACTAGCTTTTCGACCAAAATGTGGGACAACTCTGCCACCATTAAAATGTGTATTGATTTTAATAAATGGAGCTTCCAACAAGGTTCCTGAGGATTAATACTGCATAAAGCAAACATTTCCACAAAAAACATGGGCCCACAGCGCTCTCCACCAGCCAATGCATTTTTATGAAGCTATAATGAATAAGTAACCATCAATTTTCACATGATGAATATATTGGCTTTTAAATATTTATATTGATCCTAGTAAAGGTAGCTGCACCGTCTACACAACCGGTATGTAAATCATCTCAGCTGAGCAAAATTTGTCGCAGTAGGTAGCACCAAACAGGTTGCTCTCACCTCAGTCTATTCCTATGCAGTTCTGTCCGAATAAGTAATCATACCTGTCCTATAAAAAAATGCTTATGTTGTATTTCTTACACACCACATACCCCTATGTTGTCCATGAGGAGTTAGCTTGAGACAAGCAATGTTTCCACTGGAGCCCTCTGTGCCTCCTCAAGCCAATGGAGTTGTAGTTGAATAAGTAATGATCGTTTCTCATGTTGTCTCCTGACAAAGGGACCATCCCTCTACACTACTTGTATGCAAAGCATGTAAAACATCGAACCAAGCCAAATTTGTCCGAATAGGTGGCACCAAATGGCTTGTCCTCACCTCAATTAATTCCTACGAAGTTACATCAGAATAAGCATACTCCTCTAATAAGAACATCTCCTTGGCTCATCAACATTTGTTGTTTTTCATACATACCACATCCCCTTATGAGGTGCAGAAGGATTTAACCTGAGCCAAGCACAATATTTCCAACTGGGCCACCTTTGCCACCGTCAAGCCAATCCATTCCTAAAGAGTTATAGTTGAGTAAGAACTGTTGTTTCTCTTATGAAGATGAATGGTGCTCACCAATAGTTTTATTGGTCCTGATAAAGGGAGCATCCCTTTACACTCCTTGTATGTAAATCATCTGATCCAAACAAAATGTGGCACAACAGATGCCACCTAACCTCAAGCATTCCAATGCAGTTATATCAGAATCAGTAATTATAGTTCTCTGGTGGGAAAATAACTTTGGCTCATAAATATTTGTTGTTTTTGAAAGTCACAATACCCCCAATAAGGTCTATGAGGATTTAACCTATGCCAAGCAACAGTTCAACCAGGACCTATTGTGCCACTCTAACTCCACAGAGTTGTAGATGCATACATAACCATCCTTTCATGAGAATTGACTTAAGTCACCAATATTTAATCTGATCCTAATAAATTGAGTATCCCCCTACACTACCTGTATTCTATTACAGTCTATGCATATTTATATAGCGTGTGGCTACCCATATGCATCCCAGCCCTGGCAACACAACACAGAGTCTGCCATAGTGCTCATGGGCTACTATTTGTGGAACAGCCAGGTTTTAAGTAGTAGTTTAAGTAGTTCCCATAACCTAGTTCATTGTCTGTGAGCCTCAATGTAAGGTGAAGGGTGTTCCAAAGTTTGGCCACCTTGTAGCTAAAGTTCTGTCCTCTGTCACTCACCCTTCTAATCAAAGAAACCGTGGACTGGTGGGCATAGATGTATCAGAGGACTCTGTTGGGTTTGTAGGGGGAGATCAGCGGACTAAGGATTAATGGGCCTTTAGTACTAAGTGCCATATGAGCAATGCATAAGGCTTAACTTTGACTCTGCTCAACAGGCAGCCAGAGAAGGGTGGCTAGGGCATGTAAAGCGTCTTCGCTGAGCAACATTTGTCACAATAGGGGGCATCAAACAGGCCACCCTTACCTCAGTGTAGGTATCAACCAGGCCACCCTTAACTCACTGTATTTGAACGCAATTAAGTATGAATAAATATACTTGTTCTATAGAAAATCACACTGATCCTCAAATATTTATGTTCCTTTTCAAACACAGCAGAATCCCTCTACAGGGTACATGAGGACTTAGCCTGATCCATGCAACGTGTCCACCAAAACATGGGCCCGCTGTGTCACGACTCACGTGCTGCTTGCGCCTGGAATTTGCAGATCTGGTGGCGTGAATCTTCAATGTTCGGCTTTGGCCCAAAAAGGGGCGACTCTTTCTGGTAGCCACGGTGCTGTAGGCAATGGAGACACCAAGAACAGACCGTGCCCTTCAGAAAATAGCGCCAGAGGGAAAAAAACCCTTAAAAAGGGGAAAAAACCTCCAAACAGGAAGACTCCTGGAGAAAAGCAAGAACAAACAAACAGGAATCCAAAAGGAGCAAAAATCAGAAAACACAGAATGCTGAATCCAAAACCAAAAGGCAAGGAAATCAGGAGCGAAGACACTAACTGAGCAGAAAGTGTTGCAGCGCAAAGAAAGAGGAAAAACACAGCCCTTATATACCAAAAAACAGGAAGTGACCCACAGGAAGTAAAAGGACACCATCTTAGATAGGGAAACAATACATAGAACAGAATAGTAGAGGAACCATAGAGAATAGGGAACAAGGAATGCTGGGAAAGCACAGGAATCTGGGAAGGAGGAAAAAACATAAAGAAAGGCACACAACAGACTGCAAAAAGAAGAAAGGACAAAGAAACGAAGAAAAACAGGTAAGAGGGTTCAGAGACCCCTGGGACAGTGAAAGGCAGAAGGAAGAACGAGGCCCCAAGCAAATCTGGGGCCTCGAAACGCGCAGGAGAGGCTGGGGGCGCGCCGCGTCTTAATAACGCGGTGCGCGGCCCGAGCCGAACGCCCGGCAGAAGTCGAGCTCTCGGCTCGCGCCGCGCGGTGCGGCGCGACAGTAGGTCCCCCTCCCGAAGGCCCAGGTTTAAGAGGGAATAAACAGTGAAAGCGTTGAATCAGGAGAGGAGCGTGAACGGAAGAGGCATCTTCCCATGAACATTCACTGAGAGGATAACCCTTCCAATGAATCAGATACTGAAGTCGTTTATGAAAAAGACGAGAGTCACAAATTTCCTGCACTTCATATTCAGGAACATCATCCACAAGGACAGGAGGTGGACAAGGAAACTGACGTGAGTAAGGATCAGGCACATAAGGTTTAAGCTGAGAAACATGAAAAACCGGATGGATCTTCCATGTATGGGGTAAGTGAAGACGGACAGTGACAGGATTGACCAACTGGAGAATACGGAAAGGCCCATAGTAACGAGGTGTGAACTTGTTTTGAGAGAGACGTGAGGGCAAGAATTTGGAGGAGAGCCAGACTTTATCTTGCAGATGATAATTTGGATTGGTTGTACGTCTCTTGTCTGCAGCCTTCTTCATATACCTCTTGGTATGTAACAAATTAGATCGAATTAGTTTATGGAGTTGGAGAAGGCGTTTGGAGAAATAGGTAATAGCAGGTAGAGGAGAGTTGGATTGTGGAGAAGTAGGGAAAGAGGTAGGATGAAAACCATAGGAACAGAAAAAGGGAGTGACCTTGGAGGCACTATGGACTGAGTTATTGTAGGAAAATTCAGCTAAAGAGAGGTAAGTGCTCCAGTTACTTTGGGTAGAATTGCAAAAGCATCGAAGATATTGCTCTAGTCCTTGGTTCAGACGCTCAGTCTGTCCGTTGGTCTGAGGATGGAACCCTGAAGACAGGGCTCTATTTATATTCAGTGTTTTACAAAAATGCTTCCAAAATCGGGAGATGTACTGAGGTCCTCTATCGGATATTATGGTATGTGGAAGTCCATGGAGACGGAAGACATGATCTATGAATATTTGACTTAGTTCTTGAGAAGTAGGCAGCTTTTTTAGGCCAGTGAAATGAGCCATCTTTGTGAAAGAATCCACTGTGACCATGATAACCCGGTTTCCTGCTGATGGTGGGAGTGAACACATAAAATCAGTAGAGATAGTATGCCATGGGGCCGATGGAACAGGCAAAGGCTGTAGTAATCCTGCCGGTCTGGTGTGAGGTATTTTGACTTGGGCACATATGGGACAGGCCTGAACGTATTTTTCCACATCCATTTTCCAGGTAGGCCACCAGAAAAATCGTGAAAGTAGTTCTTGTGTGGCTTTGATGCCTCTATGACCAGCTACAGGGGAATCATGGCACATTTGTAATGCTTTCTTTTGCACCTTGTTTGTAGGGAGGAATATCAGGTCTTGGTAATAAAAATATCCTTGTTTCTTGTACAATAATGGTCTTAGTTCTTCTATGTCATGGTCCGATAGGTTGGCGTATTCTTGTTGTACTTCTTCCAGGAAAGACTGAGCCACTCCAATGATCTTACTGGGTTCTAGAAGATACTGGGATGAGGAAGGAGAACACTCTGGATATCGGCGAGACAGAGCATCAGCCAGAATGTTTTGAGATCCTGGAATATATGTAATATAAAAATCGTACTGACTGAAGAAAAAGGCCCAGCGGGCCTGACGACTATTCTGGCATACAAAATTTCTTAAACATTGTAAATTACGGTGGTCTGTCCTCACCTCAAATGGTTCCTTGGAACCCATCAGAAACTGTCTCCACTCAAGGCAGGCTGTTTTCAGAGCCAATAATTCCCTTTCAAGTACGGAATAATGTTGTTCAGCTGTGGAAAGGATATGAGACAAATAGAAAACAGGATGTTCAAGGCCATCATCCTCTTGTCGTTGGAGTAAGACAGCTCCGATGGCTCTCTCAGAAGCATCAGTTACTACTATAAATTGTTTGGTGGTATCTGGATGTCTTAAGATGGGGGCTTGGGTGAAGGCTCTCTTTAAGCTTTGAAAGGCTGCTTCAGCAGCCTCAGTCCAGACAAACCCCTTCTTTAAATTGTCCTTCTTTAAGGTGTGAGTTATGTGGCTAGTCTGACTGGCAAAGTCTAGAATGAATTGTCGATAGAAGTTTGCTAACCCTAGGAAACATTGTGTTTCTTTTATGGTAGAAGGAGAAGGCCACTCTAGGATAGCTTGTACCTTTTCTTGATCCATAGCTATGCCGGTGGGACTTAAATGATAGCCCAGATATTTGACTTCCGTCATGTCGAACTCACATTTCTCTGGTTTGCAAAATAGTTGATGATCACGAAGTCTTTGAAGAACTTGTTTCACATGGGAAGTATGGAGTTCAGGATTTCTAGAATAAATAAGAATATCATCTAGGTAGATCACGACTGTCTGATTCAGTAGGTCTGAAAACACTGAGTCCATAAATCTCTGGAAGATTGCGGGGGCGTTAGTAAGACCAAACGGCATAACCCTATATTCAAAATGGCCAAATGGGGTCCTGAATGCTGTCTTCCATTCGTCGCCTTCTCTTATGCGTAAAAGGTGGTAGGCTCCTCGTAAATCCAATTTAGTAAAACGTTGGGCCCCTCTGATTGCTTCCAGTATGTCCCTGATGAGAGGCAAAGGATAACGATCTTTAATGGTAATTTTATTCAGACCTCGAAAATCCAGGCACGGACGAAGATCCTTAGTCTTCTTGGGCACAAAAAAGAGAGGGGCCCCAGCCGGAGACGACGATGGAACAATAAGACCACTCTGTATATTTTCGTCCAGATACTCCTTTAGAACTTCCTTTTCGGGTTCCGTGAGGGAGTACATCCTCCCAAAAGGAACAATTGTGCCGGGTTCCAATGGAATTGCACAATCATATTCTCGATGTGGAGGTAGCACAGGTTTTGACGGTTTTTGGAAAACATCCTGAAACTCCAAATAGTGGTCTGGGATCCCTTGGACCGTATTAATGGACATACCAGTGGCACCTTCAGTAGCTAAGGATCTTTTCGGAGACCAATACTTGTCGGAAGTAAAACAGTTCTCATGACAAAATTGCGAAGACAAAGAGACTGTCCGGGTAACCCAATTTATATATGGGTTATGTCTGATGAACCACGGAATTCCAAGAATGATGGTATGGTTAGGGGACGTAATAAGATCGAAGGAGATGTGTTCTTGATGGTTTCCCACCTGTAGACTCAACATCAGGGTAGTGGTGTCTACAGGACCAGAGGATATCAAAGATCCATCCACAGTGTGTACCTGTTCGGGTACTTCTTTTGCTTGAGTAGGAACTAGGTTAGCAGCAGCCCACGTCTTGTCCATGTATATACCACTAGCACCACAATCTAGTAATGCCATAGTCTTTTCTTGACGACCGTCAGGAAGTTGTAACAGGACAGGAAAGATGAACAAGGCAGTTGTATTGTCATTAAAGGAGCTGATGGAAGGTATAGCTGTAGATCCCGTCCCCTCCCTTCTTACAGAGGACGGGAGGTGGCGTTTCCCGAAGGCCTGGACGGACGTACTGGACAGGTACGGAGCATGTGACCAGCAGAACCAGAATACAGGCACAACCCTCTCTTGCGTCTGTCTTCTCGTTCACTAGCAGAGAGCGGACCTCGGGTAGTATCCACCTGCATGGGTTCCCCTTCGATGTCTCTAGCAGGAGTGCGAGGTTCCTCGGAACGCTGCAGGTATGCACGTGAGCTACCTGGCTGGGCAAACCCTCTACTCCTTTTCTTTTCTGATCTCCGTTCCTGAAGACGATATTCGATGGACAGTGCTTGATCCATCAGGCCACGAAGATCTTCCGCTCTGGTAGAATGCACTAGTTCATCCTTTATTTCTTCTTTGAGTCCTCTACGAAATAATGTTACCAGAGTATGTTCCACCCAAGTGGTCTCTGCCGCCAGCTGACGAAAACGGGTTATATATTGCAGGAGGTCTTGGGAGCCTTGTTGGATGTCGCACAAGGCTTCTTCAGCGGAGGCTTCCAATCCAGGACGGCTAAACATCTGTTTGAAGCGACTCGCAAAGGCGGAATAGTCTGACAATACAGGGTCGTTGGAGGACACCATTGGGGTTGCCCAGGCCAAGGCTGGACCGGATAAGGCACTGATAAGATAACCCACCTTGGTCCTGTCGTGGGAGAATTGAGTAGGTCGGAAGGCGAAATACACCGTTAAAGCATCCAAGAACTTGCGAAGCTTGGTTGGTTCACCATAGAAACGAGGGGTAGAAGCGGAGATTGTCGGAACATCACTGGTGCGGAGGGCCAAAGCCTGTCGTAACGCAGCATTTTCATTACGTAGTTGTTGCAATTCCTGGGCTTGTTGCTGAATCGTGGTCAACAGAGATTGCTCCGGATCTGCAGCAGCCGCCACTGTATTATCCATGGTGTTTGAGGACGTCGGAATGGTTAGGCGCTGCAATCTGTCACGACTCACGTGCTGCTTGCGCCTGGAATTTGCAGATCTGGTGGCGTGAATCTTCAATGTTCGGCTTTGGCCCAAAAAGGGGCGACTCTTTCTGGTAGCCACGGTGCTGTAGGCAATGGAGACACCAAGAACAGACCGTGCCCATCAGAAAATAGCGCCAGAGGGAAAAAAACCCTTAAAAAGGGGAAAAAACCTCCAAACAGGAAGACTCCTGGAGAAAAGCAAGAACAAACAAACAGGAATCCAAAAGGAGCAAAAATCAGAAAACACAGAATGCTGAATCCAAAACCAAAAGGCAAGGAAATCAGGAGCGAAGACACTAACTGAGCAGAAAGTGTTGCAGCGCAAAGAAAGAGGAAAAACACAGCCCTTATATACCAAAAAACAGGAAGTGACCCACAGGAAGTAAAAGGACACCATCTTAGATAGGGAAACAATACATAGAACAGAATAGTAGAGGAACCATAGAGAATAGGGAACAAGGAATGCTAGGAAAGCACAGGAATCTGGGAAGGAGGAAAAAACATAAAGAAAGGCACACAACAGACTGCAAAAAGAAGAAAGGACAAAGAAACGAAGAAAAACAGGTAAGAGGGTTCAGAGACCCCTGGGACAGTGAAAGGCAGAAGGAAGAACGAGGCCCCAAGCAAATCTGGGGCCTCGAAACGCACAGGAGAGGCTGGGGGCGCGCCGCGTCTTAATAACGCGGTGCGCGGCCCGAGCCGAACGCCCGGCAGAAGTCGAGCTCTCGGCTCGCGCCACGCGGTGCGGCGCGACACGCTGTGCCATCCTTCATCCAATGCATTCCTGTGGACTTATAGATGAACAAATAACCATCCCTTCTCTCATTTCGTCTCATTTAGATGTTGTCTCTAGTTTCTGATAAAAAAAATTAATGTAAGAAACATAAAAAGTAAAACTAAATTGCTGTTGATTATTACAACCATCATAATTGTCAATAGATATATTGTCTTCATAATTTGCAACAGTTTTCTCCACTTCTATGTTTTCCATGCTAAGTATCTTTCCTTTACATACATATCCATTATTTTTGTACATGTTCACCCGAACCTTGGCTTTTGCCACCATAATATCATGAAACATTATCTTTCGTTATAAAGTGGATATTTATATGTAAATGATTAATTATCCACTACCAAAGATTTTCCTTCACTGCCTTTAAATAGCACAGGCACTTTTAGGCACTATTTAAAGCCAGTCTCCACATAGTGATCAAATCCTGTCTTCAGATTTGAGACCCAATATGTTTAGGATCTTATTACCACTGTTATTGAGGGAAAGTACCAGACATGTTCGGCAAATTCATATATTTATTATCTGTACTATGAAAAAATGGAGTTGTGATGTTTTTAAAATCTTTTAAAATAATACTACCAGTTTAAGGAACAACCTTACATTGCTGGTGCTCCTCACTAACCATGTGACTGGGTAGTTCATCTGGGATGTAAGGTTGAAACTGCCAAGCATCTTTGACTCTCTAGGTAGCTTGGTTGAGCAGTAAATGCCTAGCTCAAAGAAAGTGTTATTACGGTTGACTTGAGGTACAGGACAACACAATTGTTATAGGTGCAATAAAGATGGGAATATCCAGCCATAGTACAGCAAAATGGTGCACAAAGGACGAATAGCACCCAAATATAACAGTTACAAAATAACATAATGAAATTCAGTTGCAATACTGGACAGCCAAGTTACACATAGTGTGTTCTGTTTGCTGTTAACGAATCTGAACACTGCCCTGTTCATAGAGCAAACATAGCACAGACAATTGTAATCTTCCAGCCAAATCACACAAAGGAACTGTTGGAGCACTTTCATCCTTCGCAGGAATCAAGGCCCTTCAAAGTTGATGAATGTTTGGACCCAGTAAGTGGTGTGGTACAACCACTAACACAATTTCAGTACAAACCCAATAAATTTAAGTACCATGACCAATGTGGCCATGCTAGAAACTCCAGTCGGGACTAAAGTTTTTTAACTGGGTTTGTTCACCATATGCAAAAGAAACATAACATCAAGTTGCCAGCTAACATTGCAGTACATACCATCATAGAAATAAAACAAAGTAAGCAATAGGATGCACACATACGCATGGATTCAGTACTTTCAACCATGAATATTTTACTGTGTAACTTTTAATCTCACTTTCACAGCATGGGTGGCAAATTTCCCTGTCTTTTTAGCAAATAGTTTGTAAAGGTGGTCTATATATTTTTAGGACGGGAGGCATTGGGCAGTTCCTCTGCATAATCTTTTAAAACATCTTTATAAAAAGTAACTTCTTTCAGCCACTTTGCATGTGTAGGGTATGATCGTTTCCCTCAAGGTATGTCCGTCCACCTGTCGTTTGTCCAGCAGCAGTGTTATTGATGTGAATCGGCATGCCCCTGGCTGCAGTGACTTCACCATGCCCAACAGTCTCACCCCGATCATGCATTGCACTGTCTCCGCGATTATATCACACAAGGTGTCCACCACTTCCGCCCAAAACTCCCCTATGCCGGGGCATCCCCACGCCAGGAGTACGAATCTTGCCACTGTCAATCCACATTGTGCATCCACCCTTAAGCCATATCGTTGCATTTTAAGTGGCGTGTAATACATCTGGGGCAAATATCAATAGTGAGTGATGCGCAGGTTGCAGTTAGAAGTGAGACAGCTAGTAAGTGAGTAGCAGTATTTCCAGTCATCTTGTGTCATTTTGACAATGGGGCATCAGTTAATGTGGCTGCATATAATTTGGGGTTTAGTTGTCTCCTATCCAGGCTCGTAAGTAGGGTCTGTAGTGCTCCCAACATTTGGGGCTCGGCCAGGAACGTTGGGTACAGTGTTTTTGATAATAAAAATTAAAAAGTGACGTGGCGTTTTGTATGTGTTCCAAGTTAGCCAGGCCCACAAAGGTCCCACCCAAGTAAAGATCTCCCATGGTGACAATTCCTACTGATTTCAGCAGTGTCATTGCCCCTGTTTCATGTGTGACCGACAACGCCGGGCGATAATCTAGGGGTAGTGCTGGTGCATACAAAGGCAGGTGTCCTGCCCATGCCCCCATCACATGCCAGGCCGAGATACTGCAGTCTACTGTTCTAATCTCTGTGCGAGACGCATCTTCATGTTCATGGCAGCACGTGTCGCAGCAACATAGGGTGCACTTCTTCCGCTTCAACAGCCAGATGCAATATATATTCGGGCGGGCTGTATCAATAGTATGCATACTGCGCTCGCGCAGATAGGTAGTATAATTGTAGGTCTGGTATTGTGAAGCCATCTTTTTCGTGCAGCAACATGAGGATTTGCCATTGCAGTCGTGGCTGCTTTCCTGCCCAAATTAACTTAATCAGCTAAGTGTCCTGAATAACTCGCTGGTTAGTGTGATAGGGATATTGTGAAATAAATGCAGAAATCAGGGTAACACCACCATCTTTATTATGGCCACATTATTTGCAAAGGACAGTAGCATTTTTATTCAGCATTCTACCAGGCCTGCTAGTTTTGACAATACTGTGCTATAGTTTGCTTGCCATAGCACTTTAGGGTCCCTCTGCCCAAATAGTTCACAGCATCCTTACACCATTTAAGCGGTTATTCCAGGAGTATTGATCGTTCAGATCGTCAGTAGCAGGATCAGTGATTTCTCCCAATTGATACTGAGCCCAGAGTGTCGCGTAAATCTTATGTATTCCATAAGTATAGGTGTCACTTGGGTTGAGGGGTTCCTTACGTATACTACCATGTCATCGGCATAAAGCAACACTCTGATCGATGCTGCTGAAATTAAAGTGCCACGTAATGCCTCTTCCGTATAATACGGGTCAGTGGTTCCATCATCAGAGCAAACAAATGTGGGGACAATGGGCATCCCTGCCTTGTCCCACACTGTATGTACCCAGAATTCGACGTGTACCCATTTACCTGGACCTGCGCCTTTGGTCTACTATATAGTAATTTAATCCATTGTAGGTACATGTCAGGCAAGCCCATATGTACCAGTACAGTAAACACGTAAGGCCATTCTATCAAGTCAAAGGCCTTGGCTGCATCCAATAATACTGCTGCCTCCAGTTGGGTGCTCACATGATGTAGTAGAGTAAACAATGTTCGTAGGTTAAGGGTGGTGGAGCGATTTTGGATGAAGCCTGATTGATCAGGGAGTAAGAGATTTAGCATGAGGGGCTGCAGGCGATTTGCTACTATCTTTGCTATTATCTTTGCTAATATTTTCACATCTTTATTTATTAAGGACAAAGCGCGATATGACCTGCGTTGATCTGGTTCCTTTTTTTTTTGTGAAGCACTACTATATGTGCTTCCTTCAGAGTCGCTGGGAGTTCCCCCTTTGTATAGGCTTCATCATACATATTATAAAGGTGGGGATCACTTGCACAGGATACGCATTATAGAATTCTCCAGTCAGCCCATCAGGGACCAGCGCTTTCCCGTTTGGTAATGTCTGTATTGCATCGCGGACTTCGTCCAGATATGTAGGCCTCAATAGATACTCTGGTTGGCCATCTGACAGCCACACCAGGGCTATATCTTTCAAGTACTCTGCAATATCGGACTGATTTGCCCTGTTGGAAGAGGTGTATAATGATCCATAATAGTTTGCAAAAATGTTCAAAATCCCTTCTGCATCCTAGTACTCCCGGCCAGTCTTGTCTTTTATTTTGATTACTTGCTCTGCGCTCTCGGCTGGTAATAATTTAGCCACCAATGAGCACCCCAGGCGTCCCCCTTTTCCATATGCCCTTGCTACATACCGATGGAACATGTAATGTATCTCCCGATCGGCAGTCTCCTGATATTCACTGATATGGTCCCGTATGTGCGATAACGTTGTGGTATTCCCTGTGTGTTCGTATTTCTGTTCCAGCTACTGGATAGCACGCTCCATCCTATCCAGCTGGGTGTGGATATCTCTGAGTATACCCAATTTCATTCCAACGCAGACCCCACGTATTGCAGCCGTAAAGGCCGTCCCCGAAGGGTGCCCGCGTTTTCACTGAGTCTTTGTTGGTATCAATGTACTCATGCATGGCCTATCCTATTATGTCCCTGTATACTTGGTCTAGCAGCGCTGTACTCTGAAAGCGCTGTGTGAATGGTCTGAATTTCACTGTGGGGATTGTGATATCTAGTCTCAATAGTTTGTGATCGGACAACGTCCGTGCCAAATGCTGGGCGTTTGTTATCCATGTGCTTGCGTCTTCCGACAGTAGCCAGTAGTCAAGGTAGGCACAGGTAGCATGCGTCAGGGAGGCATAAGTGCCCTCCTGCCCTTCCTTGTTGTTTAACCTCCAGACGTCCGCCATATTGAAGTCTTCCATGGCTTCTTTGAGTACTTTTGCAGAGCCACGGTCATGGCTCACCATCCCCGTCAACCTGTTGTGCCGTGTATCTAATGTTATGTTTAAGACCCCTCCCCACAGGATCACCCTGTTGGCATGTTGTGCAAAACATTCCATAGGTTGGTGTAAAACGTTGGGTCGTCAGTATATACATTCACAAGCGTGATCATGTTTCCCCCCAGGGTCCCCTGTAGGATGACATATCTTCCCTGTTCGTCTGTGATAGTGTGCACTGTAGTGAATGGCGTGCCTTTTTTTTTATCAGTATCAGCGCTCCCCAAGAGTATGAGGAGTATGACCAAGATGACCGCACTTCCGACCACCACGCACCTATTGCTCGCTCCGATGTGCGTGTCAGGTGTGTTTCCTATAAGAAATCGATCTGTATTTGATGTCTATCAAGGTAGGCCAGAACCTGCTGAGTTTTGTGGGGGTTGTTGAGTCCCGGAACGTTCCAAGTCAGGAGCGACACGGCTCCTGAGCTGTGGGACTGTCGATTTGGTATCTCATGAGTACAGCCTATGACTGTAGTGTGTATTTGTGCTTAAGTGTCATACGCTGACTCTGTATATGGTACAACTGTGGCAACAACATAATATAGCCCCAACATTTCCCTGCCACCCACTTCAGCATCCCAATTATGCTAAAGAGGTTCCCATCAACTTGTGGAGCATGTAATCTTCACATTTGAAATTCCTCTCAGAATTACGTCACTAGCAATAAACACAAAAAGCCAAACAATAGTTAAGTTCCGTTCGGGGCGCACCCCCCGAAGGCTGTTCAGAGATCCGGTATCCCCAGTCTAGCAGGATTGCCGTGATGCCCCTGTGGGCACAAGTTGTCTGTCTTTCTCTATAAATGGATGACCTGTTTATGAAGGGCTTGCACAAACAACAGCATTTACCACAGTAGTGAATTTGACTCCATGTTCTCCAGTGACCTCCACACTGGGTATATGGCTCCCATATATACACCTTACCAAGTTGACTCCGCAGGCATCAGTGTCTCACTGTCCTTTCATTCCTAGGGAACTGATTAGGGTCTCAATCGGAGTCCGCGTCAGTTTCCTCTTCTGGGGAGCAGCGTTGTTTATGTTTCCTCAGCAGCTTGTTGGTGACCTAAATTTCAGCCTTTGCAGGTTGAAAATTCTTGTTTTGGCTAAATGTTCAATACGCAGCCTCGTCGGGTAGAGTGCAGGGTAGGTGATTCCTGCCTGTTGAAGTTTCCGTTTCACTGAGAGATATTCTTTGCAGGCGGCTTCTACAGTGGATGTGAAATCAGGATAGAAGGATAAATGGTTTCCCTGGTAAGTGATTTCTCCGCTCTCTCAGGCCAGCCTTAGGATTGTGTCCCGGTCTCTATAGTTCAGCAGTTTAGCCCTGATAGATCTTGGCAGTGCCCCGGGAGGGGGTCTGGGAGCAAGGGACCTATAGGCTCTTCCCACCGCAAACAAACAGGACAGGGCTTCAGATCCAAAGAGTTCGATAATGAGACGTTCTACAAATGACTCCATGGTCCCTGTGTTGGTCGACTCAGGAAGCCCCATTTTTCGCAGGGTATTATGCCTCAAACGCGCCTCCAGATCATTGTTTTTTGCTTTAATTACCGCCAATACTTCAGCATTTTCTTCCCTGTCTTTTGAGCTTCATCTTCTGCATTAGGTACACTTTATTCAGTTTTGATAAGGCGTTCCAATTTAGTAGAGAGATTGTCCTTGCGGAGAGCCAGTCTATCGATCTTACTGTCATTCATTTGTAGACTTTGCTACATGGCCAGTAAAGTGTTCTCCAAAGAGCTTGCAGGCTAGATTAACCCTTCTTTTTCCGCTTTGGCGTCTGGTGGCTCGTGGGCACTTTTTTTTGCTTAAAAGTCAGTCGGGATTGCAAATTTTCTGACTTGCCCATTGTCGCTGTGGCCTAGTTGTCAAGTAGCTCAAACACTGCCTCTTTCATGCCTAGTTCAGGATGGGCCTCTAGGATGTCAGGTCTGGGCAGCGCACCCCACAACACCTGGCACGATGTTGTGTGTCTAAGGGGATAGACCGCCCGTTCAGTTTACAGTGCTGGGTGTATTGGCGCCACGTTTATCTTCGTAGCCCTGGTTTTTGATCTGTATGGTCCGTGTTTCGTGCTGCTGCAGTGGAGAATCATTTCTTCATGTTTTTTTTCATTGCTGTGACCATTTTTAACCGTGTGCTTTCAGCATGCTAATCACCTCTACGAACCTTGCAGAGCGATTTAATAAATGTCTTCTTTAGACTAAGAAGCGCATTCCTGAGATTTTTGTCAGTGCTTGAGTGTTTAATATTGGCCCATAGTGAAGCAAAACAGCTGCCCACCCTTCTTCTTTGGTTGCAATAGTGCTTAGGCAGTCCCCCGGGCACGAGTCGGGGGCCGGGTGAGCGCTTCAGTGAGGCGGCCTCAATCCTCCCTTAGGCTCAGCAGGTTCGGACTCTAAGCCACTACTTGCACCACTAAACCTGCAACCAGTGTGCTCCTGCTAACCTCGACCAGAATTCCGCATCATCCGTGGCCCTACAGGCATGCTGCCCCATGTCCCGGCATCTCCTCGGCTCCCCAACCACTCAGGGCCCAGTGATATGCCGCTCTCAGCTCTGCAACAGTGCAAGATCTCCGGCCCTCCCACCGCAAAGGCCACAGCTGCAGCCACCGTCCTGTCTAACCTCGCTCTTTGCGGCTACGTGGCACCTGCAATCCACGGCGAGGACTGCTCAGTTGAGGCATGCTCCAAGCGTGTGTTCTTCTGTGTGTCTGTGTGGGTCCGTTGCCGGGCACAGCTCCTCCATCAGCCTTCTAGTACTGCGGCCTACATCTTGAGACCTGCGCGCTGGCCAGACAGGGAGTCGTCTTGAGACATGCCGACGGTTTCGTCACCCAAAATTTGCCTTTTTGTTGGCTTAGTGCCCCGTCTGCATCGCTGACTCCACTGAGGCCCGCAAAGTATGCTCCCGAGCCAGGATTATGGTGGATTATTTGCTCACGTCTGGCAGAGCTGAACTACAGTGGTGCCATCTTTCTGTGAGCTCTCTAGCACCCCCGCAGTCGGGACTAAAGTTAAGGGATTTATCATAAACACAAACTCAAAGTCACATTGACAATTTGCCATACCAAGTTATAAAGATACATAATCACCAAGGGTTGCCCAAGGGGACAAAATAAGTTCAAGCGAACTAACAATAACTAAACTAAGCAATCATGAAGGACAATACATGAAATATCTGAGATGCAGAAATTAAGCGTTGCTCAGGATTAGCAATCATCAGTCAATTCAATTTAGCAGAGGCATAATTTAGTCTGGGCACAGACAAACTCTACAACTAACCAAATCAGGGAAATACATCTGAGGGGCGGAACACATGCGGACAAAAAGGGAAAAAATAATTTGGAAAAAAATGAATCTCCGAGTACAAGCTACAAGCTAAGGTGAGCAAAAGGTATGTAAAAAGGGAACACGTCAGCATGTTAAGAGCTTGATCAAGAGTTTGAAGGCGATTGAAAAGGTTTCTAAGTCTCAAAGGGCATCTCAAAGGGCTAAGCAAGAGAGGAAGAATACCTCTGCAAAGAGAAACAGCACACGAGGATTCTTCAGAAAAGCATCTGGGTAGGGAATCTGGAAAGTATCTGAAAAACCTGACCAAAGCCCAACTGGTGAACACTATATTGAAGTTCATAAGGCATTCTGATTCCCCAAAGATATCAGTCCAATTTATGTTGCAGGGGCATCATCCAATAGAAATCGATCACACAACTCCAAACTCTAACATCCACATCTTTTCCCAAGTCTGTCATGAGAACATCTGTGTGACTCCACGTAAGTTTGAAACAATTGTATATGCTAGCAGTCCATGTTGCACAATGTTCTGCTCTCATGGACAATATGATACATTCTCTCTATGTTAAAACAATAAGACCTATTACCAAAATCAGTCTTCTCATGGGAACAAAGTTTGAAAGAAAACTCATGTTAAAGAATAAATCAGCATTTCCAACACAGTTACGAAATACAAGCATTAACAGGCCTCACTTAGGCTAGAGCAAGAGAATTACAGCAATAGATTCAATTAATTTGTTTTAATAAAGCACATATAATATGCAACGTATGAACTCAGAATTAATAATAATTCAATAATATTGATGATACATGTCATTTTAACCAGAAAAGCTCTGTCAATGCATTTCAGTGAGTACAATGGGGAAGTACATTTCTTTCATGTTTTCACACCTTTTTAATTAATTGATCATTAGAAATTCAATATCGTTATAATACATTCTTTTAGTCTAGAGTTTAAATTACATTATAATGTCACTCTAATCCTTCTAACATGTAGTTTAATTCAAATACCACCTAAGTCGAACTCTGCAATGTAAACAAATGGACATTACAATTTTGTGTCAGTGCAACTTTTATGTTGCAAACCATTAGTGCTTTGATTAACATAAGGCTTAAACTGTCACAACTTGATGACTTTGGGACATGGAGACTCTTTTAAAAATTTTGATTACATCAGCCCCCCTTTGATGGTGAATTACAACATCATAAAGTACTCTCACTCTCATTTTCAATGCAACAACTCAAATTGTCAGAGGTTTATTTGAGGGAAGAGCTTCTGAAATCATCTAACTGCTTGATGTTACTGTAATACATGCTTCCTCTAGTCTCCATTTCAATCATCGTTTCTCTGTCTACTCTTGGCTCTTCTCGCCTTCAATTTTCTATATAGTTTATAAAACCCAACTGCATCTAGGGCAAACAAACCCATAATCAATAAGGGTTGTAAAATGGTTCCTACAATACCTCTTCCCAAGCTTCCAAGCCACCTTCCAATGGCTGATAAAGCACTACTGATAACTTCCCTTGCACCTGCTGCTGTCAGTCCTTTTGATTCTGTTTCAAGTCAGTCATGTTTGAAATGTACTTTCTTATCTCCTTACTATTGTCAGGTATATAGGTACAGCATTGTTGCACATGTAACATTTTGCAAACTCCATCTTCTTTTTTAAGGAGTATGTCTAACGCAAGATGATTCTGCAAAACCATTCATCTCACAGCAACCATTTCCAAGTCCATTAACAATATGGCACATGTAGTGTCTGCAGATAATGTATCTACTGTTATTGAAAGCTTTCTAACCTTGATATCATTCAAGATCAAATCTACTGATGGCGTTATGGCACCAAAAATATCTCCTACAATCTATGAAGCACTAGCTCCTCTTTTGACTGGAGTTTGATCTCTCACTCCATATTGGATCATTAAAATGTTCCACATGATAATCCTTGGAAAAACTACCCCCAGACCACATGTTCCATAACGGACTTTCAGTAGCTTGTAATAAGGCATTCTTCCCACATATGAAATAAGCACCTGGTATGCCGAGGTCTTGGCCATTCAACATGAAAGTCCAAATACTCAAACAAAAACATTTCTACATTCTCTAGTACCTACAAAATGTGTGTAAGACTTTAATCCAGGTCTATATATAAATATCTTGCTTACATGTTGCCAATCTATAGCCAGGAATCCTTGATTTCCAGCCACTGAATGTATTGCATCTTTTTCCCAATTCTGTAAAGGTACCCATTTTTTGGCCTTCATTGTTCTTCTTTCCTTAACTTGTCAGGTGAATTCCTTTTCTACTGGGCTAAAAATACAGGTCAAATTACTCTTGTGTGCATATCCTGTTCCAAAGGTCAATGTGACTGACAGAATCCTTCCACAATGTCACTGTTCTATGTTTTTGCAATGTTACAATGTCTCATTGTCGGGACAACTGAAAACACCAAATCATGATCAGAATAGACATATTGATAATACTCCTGCTGAAAAAACTGGGTTCATAACAAGCTCCAGGAAATTCCATAGGTCGGGGTAAACTATGATATGTGATTCTTTCACTTACAGATGAAGGCAACTGTGTGCATATATAGCAACCTCTTGCTTCCATGGTACCTACATATTCATACACAAGACTATAATATATGTTTCCTGATAAAACCCCTGTAGAACCACCTCTGTATAAATACTTCTCAGGATTGTAGAGTGGATTCTGATCTGCAATGGGATTTTTCTAAATTCAGGACAAGTGTGGGTGCAATCTGTTCTGAATCATTTACTATGGGAAAACGTAAACCTAAAATCAATAGTATAATCATAATAACTGTTACTACTGCTAAACATGTACGTATTTACATTTACTGCTTTTATTGCGATTCGACTCCATGAATTCTCTAATTTCAGACCAAAAGTCAGAATTCAAAAGTCAAAATATAAAAAATAAAAAAAATGCAAAGCAGTTTTAATGTACCACTGTCTCTTTTCAGTCCTTTTTAGTTTTGAACAAAGCAAAATCATAAATAGTCTTTTCAAAAAGCAATTATTCACAAGGCTCCTTGATCTTGTAGAAAGTTAATCAAGAGTTTCTCTACTTGCAGATGTTCAGAAATCTTCTTCCAAAGGTTCAAATGGCGCTAATAAAGGCACAGTTCTTAATCACTGATAATCATTTCCAAAACATAAGTTCTTAGTTCATCAAGCAGCAATGAGATTTCAAAGTTTAGCTCTCATGCAGTTTCAATCTCAAGAATGTTGAACTGGATTTGAATTGTTAGCATGTACCTTATGTTCTACAACCTATTGCTTAATAAATCATGTACCCGCTCTTCAATCTCACACAACTCAGGTTAAGAATTTGTGCTAAGTGTGGTATCACTGCTGCCTACACCAAACCTTTACATTATCTTTGTGTTTGTAATGTTTCATGTGCTTTTAATTATCCCTAGATTTGACTAAAGGCCTCATGTTTTTGTTCCACATGTTTGTACAAGTCTCACTTCAATTATGACCTTTTTTTTCTGTTGTAATCATTCATGTGCTTGATAATTATCCATGTGCCTGCAGACACTGACTTTCCCAAAAGTTACTTCCCAGAGTAAATCATGTGCCACCAGTACAGGAACTTTCCAGTCAGGGACTTTCGAGAGTCACTGCAGACATGGACTTTCCAGTCAGGTACTTTCCAGAGTGATTCATGTGTCACCAATACGGGGACTTTCCAGTCAGGGACTTTACAGAGTGATTCACGTGCCCTTCTAGAAAGTACTATCTACCAATAAATACTCTGTCAAACCCCATTCGAGTACTTGGCTTTATTTCCCGAAAAATCCCCTTTTCCTTCTCCCACTCTCCTGGATCATCACACCCTCTTCTCCCTGATCCAAGCATTCTAGCCTGGCCCAGTGACATCTGCGCCCCACAGATATCTCTAAGCAGCCCATTGGACTTCTCCAATCCCTGCATTCCAGAAAAGGCTTATTGTGAGTGACAACAGGGAATCTTCTTCGCAGCTGCAGCCGTTCCGGGACCAGTCCGGTGGTCATTCAGACATGTGAGAGCGTAACCTGTAATTAAAAGTAAGACAAAGCAAAAAAAGAAAAACTAAGGTTAGTGCACTATTCTTTGTTTCTCTTTCACAACAATTCTACAAAAATAAAAAACTTCAAGACGTGAATAATCCCGGCATAAGACTCCCATGCTATCTGCTGGAAGTTTAGGAGGCAATTTGCGAATTTTGAAAGAGAATTCAAAATAAAGAACAATCACATAACAAGAGCATATTATGTAAAATGCTGCCATGGAAAAAACTGTGGACTGTTATCCGAAGCTCACAAAAGGAATGGGAATTCCTATCCCCCAAGAACTAATGGGGTACGTAGTTTCTGTGTTGTTATGAGCATCACTGAGTGTATGTACTTTAATTGCTCCAATGTTATTTGAACTATGTTAACGCAAGCCAATTCTAATATATTGTGTGTGTTCCTTGACTCTCTTGCAAACCCCGAAAGAGGAAGACACTTGGAGTGTCCCCGAACAGGATAGCGAGCTAGGCACCAGTCAGAGGGTGCAAGTCTTTGTCTCTTTTATTGTTTTGTCCTGACTGCCTTCCCTCCTATAACAGCGCCTTATTTGAGGTTATCATTCCTTGGTCGGGAGTTGAGTTGGGAGAAAGTAGGGCCGATATCGTCTCTGGCGACAAGTTCTCCAGGTGAGTGGCTAACAGTAGCAAACTCTTTTTCCCAGTCATCGGCAGAAAAATATTCCCATTTAAGCGCTGAGTACTTTCGGCTTGGCACTCTTTTTCTCTTTGATCTTCTGTCTATTTGACTCTCAGCATCACTGTCACTTTGACTTGACTCTTCAGTTTCTTCAGCAAAAGTCGAAGGCACTTGTAGAGCAGGTACAGTTTACTCTCTAGGCCAATTGTCTCCTGGTACAGCTCTGTCACTTACAGCAATTCACCTTTCATCAGCATCCGAGCTAGCACTGATTCCGTCTCAACACAACTGCACCATTGACTATTGTTGACTCGCTCAAAACCCCATCAGACCTTGCTGTTGCAGCCACTTGTACAGCCCCAACAGCTCAGCTAACCTGATCCCTCTCACTCACTGTAACTGACCCTTCTCGAACAGGTGCTGTTTTGTCTAGTGGACCTGGAACTTTACAAGTGTGACTCGTATGCACCCAGTTCGGGAGACCAGCACACTTCACAGCTGTAGTGGTTACTAGGACCACCTGGTGGGGGCCTTTCCAACGCGATTTCAGGCATGTTTTCCTTACGTGATTCGTAATCATATCCCAGTCGCTGGGACATAGGTCATGACACTGTTCCTGCTGCAGCTGTACAGTAGCCTATCCAACCTGATGAGACAAAGAACGCGCCACATCAGCCAGTCCCTCTCAATAATCAAGCACTAAGTCAACAGTATTGTTCACAAGCGCATTTTCAGGCTCTGCTGGCAGTCTCATGGCTCTCCCCCATGACATTCCCATGTGGTAATAATCCTGGCTTTCTGTCAGGTGTAGAGTGCATGCTCCTCAGAACAAGAGGCAATGCATCTGGCCATTTCAGTGTTGTGGGTAGTCATACATTCGCCAATCTAGACTTCAGAGTTCCATTAATCTGCTATACCAGTCCTGAATCTTCTGGTCTATACTTGCAATGCAATCTTTGCTCAACTTGTAATGTCACACACAACATTTTTAGGACCTCACTGTTGAAATGAGTTCCTCGATCTGATTCTAGAGAAGTCAGAAAGCTGAAATGAGGAATCAACTCTCTAAGTAGCAGCTTTGCTACTGTGAGATTATCATTTCTCCTAGTAGGATAAACTTCAACCCAGTGTGAGAAATGTCATACAATGATTAAGACGTAGCTCAGTCCTTTGCACACTGACACCTCAATAAAATCCACCTACATTCTGTTGAACAGTCCTCCTGATTTACCTAGATGACTCAGTGTAACAACTGTATGTTTTTCTACATTCATCTGTTGGCATATGGCTTCAGCAATCACTGAATCCAGGCTTAAACCATGTTTGTCTGAATGTTCTGATCATTGCATCTCTACCTATGTGTGCTTGTCCAAGATAATGTATTGCCATAGGGGACAGTAAACTATTTGACAACACTGCTCTTCCATCACTTGAAACCCAAACATCATCTTCATTTCTCTAAACACATCCTGCTCTAAACCAACGTTGCTGTTTTCCTCTGTCAGTTCTTCCTGCAATTTTTTCACTTCTTCCCATGCATCAACAGCAGTCAAAAGGAATGTTGACTTGTCGCATCTTGTGTATGCCTGACCCACTCTCCATTGAAGGAGTTACAGCTAAGGATTCAGCATCTTCATCTGTATATGCATTTTCTTAAGATTAAATAATCAGTCGTTTTTCTGTGAGCCATACATTTTACACCGGCAATTCTTGCAGGCAACTGTAATGCATTCAGCAGATTGTAAATCTTGTCACCGTTTCAGATAGGGGAGCCAGTAGAGGTCATAAAACCTCTCTGGGACAACAACTAACCAAAATCATGAAAGAAACCCAAACCACACTGACTGTCAGTGAAAATTGTCACTAAGCTGTTCAGAAACACAGCATGATCTGGTAAGTGCGCCCAATTTGGCTACTTGAGCTGAAAAGACTCCTCAAAGCCAGGAGGCTTCGATCACACCTGAGACTGTGGAAACTGCATAAACTGCTCCCAGGGTACCATCGTTATCTCTTAAACAGTAGCCACCAACAAACATGGCATAGTTATTTTTGTCTAAGGGGACATCTTGAATGTCAGGTTTTGGTTTGATGCGCAATTCAGTCAAATCGACAGTCATGCACAACAGTAGCCAACCATTCCTAAAAACATTCTGACTTCTTTCTATGTTGCGGGGGATTCCTTTTCATGATTGTTGAGATTCTCTCTTGAGACACTTTCCTCACACCTTTTGCAATGTGGTAATCTAAATACAGAACTTCTTTCTTGCAATACTGTAATTTTGTTGGGGGAACTTTATGACCATTTTCTCCTAAATTATTCAAGAGAGCAATTGTATATCTTCTGCATGCTTCTAGGGTATTTGACGCAACTAACAGGTCATCTACGTACTGCACTAGAACTGAATGAGAGGGTATTTTAGGGGAATCCATATTTTTTTTCAAGATCTCGTTGAAAATGGATGGTGACTTAGTATACCTTTGTGGAGTTCACCACCATGGCAAAACAAGATTGCCAAATTTGAATCCAAAAATGATTGGCTTTCCTCGTGCAGCGGTATAGAAAAGAATACCTGGCAAAGGTCAAGCACAGTAAACCATTCTGCTTCACATGGGATCTGGAAAAAAAAACTGCTGGAACAACAATCTCATTCACTTTTCTCAAATCTTGAAGTGGGCACTAGTTTCCGCTGGTCTTCCGCAATCCTAAAATGGGAGCATTACATGGGCTGGGCTTCCTAAAATCTGTTAGGATACCTTGTTAAGTGACAACTAATCAAAGGATTTATTCCAGTAATTGTCTCTGGTGACATATTATATGGGGTGTTTTTGAATACACTGCCTTTGGCTACCCTGTTATTTCAATAGACTCGAGTCCTTCAATGATTCCTATTTCTCTTCCTGAAAAATCACACACTTCAGGTGTCACGTTTCTTTCAAATCTTCAGGCATTTCATTACATGTCAGCATTGGGTACAATGTGACACTCAAGTACTGCTCTACAGTTTTACAGGGCACATCTTCCTCATTTGTCTGAAATGCATTTCCACGGGGTGTGCAGCTAAGAGAACAGTTTAGCTTACACAGCAGATCAAATCTTAACAGACTTACAGGACTTGTATCACAGACCACAAAAGGGAAAGCGTCAGCATGTCAGAGGCTCAAGTCATTTGAGGGGCATTGGAAAAGGTTTCTAAGTCTCAAAGGAGCATCTTAAAGGGCAATGCAGGCGAGGACGATACCTCTCCAGAGAGACACAGCATACAGGGATTCTTCTTCTGGGTAGGGAAATCTTGAAAGCATCTGAAAAATCTGACCAAAGTCCAGCTGGTCAACAATACACTAGAGTTAATAAAGCATTCTGATTTGCCAAACATATCAGTCCAATTTACATTGAAGGGGCAGCATCTAATAGAAATTGATCACACAACTCAAAACTGTATCATCCACGTCTTTTCGCAAATCTATCATGAGAAAATCTTCAATCTGTGTGACTCCACTTCAGTTTGAAACAATTGTATACAATGGCAATCCATGTTCTACAATGTTCTGCTCTTAAGGACAATATGAAATATTCTCCTGTCTAAAAAATAAGATCTATTACTGTGTGACTCCACGTAAGTTTGAAGCAATTTTATACGATAGCAGTCCATGTTCTACAGTGTTCAGCTCTCAAGGACAATATGAAACATTCTCTTGATGTGTGAAAAACAGGACCTATTACCAAAATCTAGCCTTCACATGGGAACGAGTCTGAAAGAAAACTTAAGGAATGAATCGGCATTTCCTACACAGTCACAAAATACAAACTTTAACATGCCTTTCTTAGCCTAACGCCAGAGAATTACAGCAATACATTCAATTAATTTGTTTGAATAAAGCACATATAATATATGAACGTATGAACTCAGCTTTAATAATACCTCATTGATATTGATAATACATTTCATTTTAAACGGAAAAGCTTTTTTAATGCATTTCAATAACTACAATGGGAAAGTACATTTCTTTAGTTTTTCACTCCTTTTTAATTCACTAATCATCAGAAATTCAATATTGTTTCAATACATCCTGTTAGTCTAGAGTCTAAATTATATTATAATATCACTTTAATCCTTCTAACATTTAATTCAAATACAACCTAAGTCGGACGCTGCAGTATAAATGAATGCACATTAAAATTTTGTGTCCATGCAGCTTCTACGTTACAAACTGTTTGTGCTTTGATTAACATAAGGACATCAACTGTCACATCTTGATGACTTTTGCAACACAAGGGGCTCTTTTAAAATTTAGACTGCATCATCCCCAAAAGGTACTTGTGGTTGCTAACCAATCGCAGACACACAAATTATGACAACACTGCACAATATAATTGGGGAAACCTGTAAAGGAAGGAAACCCAGTCCTAGATCAGTAAAATCAAATGTTTAGCATTCATTGTTCAGAGTTATGGAATCACAAAGATATGCTTGTCTCCAAGATGGGGTTTATTATTTGCTAGCCATTTGAAAAAATATTCTGTCTAAACCTGAGGCTTACTTGAGTCCAGTGGACATTCACAATCACGGGTGACAGATCTCAGCATGGAGAGGGCCAAATGGTTGTCTTACCCACCAGGGTAGTAGGTGTGTAAGTACAAATACGCAAGTGCCTAATTAGAACCATGCCTCCTACTTTTCAACTCTTTGAATGCAGCGTTAATACACAATCCAGCAGCTTTGCCAGATTTCTGCAATGCAAGGCAGCCTCAGGGAACCTCCAGTCATGGCATGGGGGCAGTCAGCACAAAAGCCCTTTTAGACAGGTTACAAACCCATGCCTGTCATTGCAGCTTAGAGACATTTGAAGTCAATGGTAGGAACATTTGACCCTACAATTTAGTTACGCACATTGGTTTCCTTATTACAAACTATATGGATTGCTCCCTAGACCGTACAGCAATATTTGTCAAACTTTTTAAAACCACAATCCACTTTTTCCAAAGGAAATTTTTGTGACCAATCTAGCTTTAAAGAACATGAGGCGGGTCATATTTTAATGTAATGAAGCATTGTGTGGTAGAGCATTGTTATTTGCAGACAGTACATTTTCTATTGAAATTGTCACTGAATTTTTACAGGCATACAATTTTATAGATAAATCTATATTGCACACAAAGGACAATGTGTGAAAATCAGGTTTCAGTGAATATTCTTTATTTTTGCATCACCAAATAAAGTTTCTTGATTTGACAGATCCTGCAAAAACCTTTGTTTTCACCTCACGTAAAAATTACAAAAAATGTGCTTGATAATTCTTTCCTTACGTTGTGATTGTGTACAGTTCATTTAAAGGTATTTACATTTTGTTGTGTGTTAGGAAGAAATGTCATCCTCCAGCTTTCCTTTTACACTTCATGTACCGCATCAGGGCTATTACATAATTTGCTTAATTTTTCTTTTTCTGACTGTAAAGCGAGAGGAGTTGTAAACATCAGTCTCTTGTTAGAAAACAAGCAGCAGAAGTCCTACTCTGATATTTGATTCTGTCTTTGAAGCGCATCAAATGAGACATGATCAATACAGAATTTAAAGGCATATTTATTTACTGCTTGGACATTGGTGACCCACCAAAAATCCTTGCGACCGGGGGCGTGGCCAAGATGGCGGTGGAGCTGGACACCCTGTAAACGAGCTCTGGGCTGGCCCACTGTAAATCCTGAATATATCCTCTCTGACACAGAGAGCTGCTTAGATACTGGGGTATCCCTACTGAGGCGGGTGAAAAGCTTCGACCGCAGCATACCACAGAGTGAGAGAAGAACCTCCTTTGAACCGAAGCAGCTGCGGAGCTCCAGGGCCTGATTGCGGAAGCAGAGCAATGTCGAACCCAGCCTCCAATGGTGTGGATACCGCAGGACTAAAGGTGCATCTTGTTTAGGTGCTAACGCTGCTGCCTTGAGGGGCCCGCAGAGAGGAGTTAGATCCCGCGCCTCCCGCCTCAACTCTGCTCCTTCCACTCGTTGTCTTTCCCCCTTCCTAACTGGGAGAAGCCTACTGGGCTAGGGAATTAAAACTCCATCTGGTGACTGCTCAACACCATGCTGGAGGGCTGCATTGGGGATGACTGTGAAGAAACTTTGGAGCCAGCCTTGTTTGTTTGACTGAGGGGACAGAAGCGACATCAGTCACTGACTGGTGTCCCAGCCGGGAACTTGCTCTCCTCCCTTCTACTGTGAGCCTCATTTGTGCATCCCCTGAGGGAAAGCCCAGAAAAATCATACTGTACTGAGCCTGCTGAGGGTGCAACTTTATTTGCTGGGGAGACCGCACCAGGGAGAGACAGAGCGTTCAAATGTGCGTTCAGCAGGGACTCCCTTTCCCACTCTGCTGCTCGAGGGGAGGCCCAGGAACCCACATGCATCCTAGGGGACTAGTTATTATACTGAAATGGGGACCCTGAAATTGAGAGACTGAGAGCACAGAGTCCCTGTGGTTAACCTGGGCCCCTGGAAGTACCCTCCCTTGCACTCTAGGGACTGACTGTTGTGCAGACCTCTAAGTGCCAGCTTGGGCCTGGTGTGCCCAGACGTCAACCCCTCAACATTGCGGCACAATAAAAAAGGAGTTCACCAACAGCAACAATGGCTAAAGATAAAGACCTAAAGCTCTCCCATCACGGGAAACTAGATTGATAAGCAAGAGTGGTGACCCCTCGCCCAATGGAGAATACCCCACAGCCTGTGCCTGACAATGCTGCCCTTCTGTTGGCGATACAGTCCTCCTGAGAGGTGCTGGAGGGACGAGTAGGTAAAGTGCGCTCAGAGGTCTCACTGCTAGGTCAAGACCTCCATAACGTCGTGGAAAAAAGTCCCGGATTTTGGAACTGGAAGACACGATCACTACCCTCCGCTGGGGAGTAACATTGACTTGTGCACTAATAAAGATGTGCTATGGAGACTGGAGGATGCAGAAAATCATGCTCAATGAAATAATCTGCGCTTTGTGGGGTTCCGGGAGGGGTGGAGGGCCCCGATATGAAGTAATTCCTGACTGGATGGCCACGTACTACATTCCCTCAGGCCACATTCTCCGCCTGCTTTCTTACAGGACGGACAGACGGTACATTAAGGATTAGGCCCTCTCCGGCCCCCCGAAGCTAGTGATGCACAATTCCTGAATTATCAGGACAGAGGACAGGAACCTTACGGAGGGGCGCTGATTGGCTGAAATGTGCCATGAAAACTCTAGGATTCTTATTTTCTCCAACTACACTCGGGAGGTCCAGAAGAAGAGTTGCACCTTTGATGAAGTGAAGGCAAGATTACAGGGCCTCCAGCTGCAATACATGATTGTGTTCCCAGCCAAGCTTAATATTTCAGGAAAAATCCCTCTTTTTTCAGTTACCAGAGGAGGCCTGGACCCAGTGTAAGAAAGTCCTCCTTTTTGCCCTGGTCAACCCCACACTTTTTGGACAGGTACTAGTGGTTACTGGCTCTTGACTGTGCCCTGAGTACTGCTTACCAGTCCCAGGGCCAGTGCTCTGTGTAAAGTGGATATTCAAATTAGGCTAATTATAATTGGCTAAGTTAACTTACCTATAAGTCCCTAGTATATGGTAGGGCATGTAGGTTTAGGGACCACAGCATAGGTAGTGCATAGGTGCACTGCTGAGGTGCCCAGTGTCATTTTAAAGGCAGGCCTGCCTTACTGGCTGCTTTTAAATTAAAGTTATATGCAAATTCGACTTTGGAATTAAAAGTAGTTCCAAAGTCTTAAACTACCTTATTGTTATATATAAGTCACCCCTAAGATGTTCCCTATGTGCCCCTAGGGCTGGGTGCCATGTAACTATAAGCAGGGACCTTATAAAAGTAGTTTTATAAGCCCTGGTGAGGTAAAAACAGCCAAATTAGTTTTTCCCTCATTGCAGTGAATGGCCTTCATAGGCTAGAATGGGGAGACTTTATTTTAATTTTAAAAGTCCCCTTAAGTGACAGATACCAAGAGTTTGGTATCAAATTAATTGTTATAATAAATTCCACAACTTCCAGTTGTTGGATGTTCAGGTAAAATGTTTTGAACTTTACCTAAAAAGTTGCCAACTTCAGCCCTGCAGTGTTTTTGCTGCTGTGCTCTGATTGGCCAGCCTCTGGCAGCCTTGCCAGGCTGCCTTGATGAGGTGTGAAGTGGCCTGGATTCACACAAAGAGATGTGCCTGTGGGAGGAGAACTCCCCTCAGCAGATGGTGAGGTAGGAAGGGGAAAGGCTGCCAAACTGGTCTTCAAAGGCAGAGAAGGACATTTGGAGCAACCCGGCAACACCCCCACATCCTGCAACCCCATACAACTAGATGCCCCCTTGATTAGATTAGAAGAGGGCAGGAGAGGGGTGTGTTTATGCTTTTTAGCCACACCAGTGGGTGGGCTCAGCCAGATGTAACCTCCAAAAATCATTTTCAGCCATGATGGATTTTTGAGGAATATTGCCTCCTGGGATTGATTTTTGCCACACTTCCCAGGAAGTGGTCATCACAGGGGGAAGGACCCTGCACCTGATTGGAGAACCAGGACCCCCCCTGTTTTTCACCCAGGAGCAAGGATAAAACTGGCATACCAACACCCACAACACCTCAGTTCCCTACCAGATCCCAACAAGGAAGAACCACAGAAGAAGAAGGACTGCCCTGCTGGACTCCTGGCCTGCACCTGGACCCTGCACTCTGAAGGACTCCACCAGCTTCACACTTGGGCTTCACCACAAGAAGGACTTTGCCTGGCTTCAACTGGTTCAAGGAGGGACTCCTTGTTTGCTACAGGTGAAAAATTGCTAACCAGAGTCCCCTGCACCAACTCCTGAAGAAACCAACCAGCTGACCACTGTCCAGTGGTCAAAAAGGAGTTTGCGTCAGGTGCATTCTGGGAGTTGTAGTCCACACACCCAAGGATCATCTCAGAGCTTCTGGAACCTTGGGGTGAGCTGTGGACCTCAAAAGAACCTTAAAAAAACATCTGGGAGAAGATCCAGAAGTTTGGAGAACTTTTGAAAAAAAGCTCCATAGAGGGACCGACCCGCCGCGGCAACTCCAGCCGGCTTGCCTCAACCGTGACCCAGTCTGATTTGCAGGTTCGTCCCGGTGAAGAAAATCTCCAAAAAAGAGACTAAGGCGGTCATTCTGACCCTGGCGGTTGAAAACCGCCAGGGCAGAGTGCCGCGGAAGCACCGCCAACAGGCTGGCGGTGCTTCATGGGCAATTCTGACCGCAGCGGTAAAGCCGCGGTCAGGAAAGGGCAACCAGCGGTTTCCCGCCGGTTTACCCCTGCCCCAAAGAATCCTCCATGGCGGCGCTGCTCGCAGCACCGCCATGGGGATTCCGACCCCCTTCCCGCCATCCTGGTCCTGGCGGTAAAAACCGCCAGGAACAGGATGGCGGGAACGGGTGTCGTGGGGCCCTGTGGCATGGGCAGTGCAGGGGCCCCCTAACAGGGCCCCATAATGATTTTCAGTGTCTGCCTAGCAGACACTGAAAATCGCGACGGGTGCCACTGCACCCGTCGCACACCAGCAACTCCGCCGGCTCCATTCGGAGCCGGATTCATCGTTGCTGGGGCTTTCCCGCTGGGCGGGCGGCCTTTTGGCGGTCACCCGCCCGCCCAGCGGGAAAGTCAGAATGCGGTGCGGTCTTCTGGCGGTCGGAATGACCCCCCCAAGTCAGAACGTAGAAAGTTGACTGGGACCTCCCAGCCAGCGTATCCAAGGAGGGATCCAAGGACGTCGGATCAAGATCCAGGTTTACCCCGTTCAAAGGATTTTCACCTCAAAAAAGTCCGAAGGTAAAAATCTCCACCGAGGGCTCCCGCGACACGTATCCGGAGAAGAGTTCTAGGAGGTCGGATTGGACTGGCAGGTTCGTCCCGCTGAAGAAAATCTTCAGAAAATGACTAAGTGCGAAGGTAAACGTTTGACCGAGGCCTCCTGCGGGCTGTAGCCGAGCTGGGCTCCATCGCTGTCGGCCTTAAACTTTGAATATGCCCCGGTCGAGGTGCAACCAGATGACCCGATTGGCGCTTTTTGTTTCTAGGCACTAAAAAAAAAAGAAATCTTTATAAATTCATATCTCCAGTTCCCCTTATCCGATTTTATTCATTTTTGTGTCATTTTTAAGATAAAAATATAATCTATTTTTATAAATTGGTTCTGGATTTTTAAACAGTTTTCTTTGTTTTATTTAATTACTGTTTTGTGATATTTGAATGCTTTACACTCTGTCTCCTAAGTTAACCCTTGTCGCTCGTTGCCAAGCTACCAAGGGTTGAGCTGGGTTTAATTTACTGAGACCTAACTGGGCCTAAGTTGAGGTTAGTGGCCTACTGCTAAGTGTAGGTACCTACCTGCCCTTACCAAAAACCCATTTTCCGACACCCAGGCTGGAGAGACACTGAGAATGAGAACATGTCTTCGCTCTTACGTTGTGGAGAGTGCCCGGCCAAAGAACAAAAGGCGACCTTGACGGAGAAGAGCAAGAGAGCTGCAGAAAGAATTGGACAGGCCGTGGCAGGGGTCACAAACCCTTCTCTGCCCAACGGTCTCCTCGGACTCAGAAAGAGACCAGCCAGTGGACAACAAGAGAAGCAGGAACACTGAACTGGAGGTTGAGCTCACACACAGAGGTGGGAGAAAGCTGAGAATCTGATATGGAGGCCCCTTACTCTCTGGCAGTAGCCATAAACACTCTTAGGACAGTCCAGAGACCACCTCATTGAACAAAGCTACAGTAGGACGACTGACAACACCTTAGCTAACGGCGGGGCACGATATCTGTGACCAGCAGTTAGTGAATCTATGTTTCCACACCCCTACACGGTCGGCTCAAGTAGTACGGAGTCAAACTTTTTTGCTTTCCATCACAGAGCCACTGTTATCAGGGATAATTGGCTCTACAGATATTGTTATTAAAGTTTGTGGGTTTGAGTGAAAGGGGACAGGGTGGTGCTTAGCAGATAACGTTTTTGTTATGAAGGGTTTTGCTCACAGGGTTCTTTGTGGAGTGGGGAGGCAGAGGGATGGATGATTGCTTCAGATTTGGGAAATTGGAAGAAATATCACCACACACCCAGGAGGGGAGCCACAGACACCTGGCTCCAACTGGGTACACATATACCGCAACATTCCCCAGCCACTGGGGAGGGGGGCAATGCCCCACTTCCTCTGCTTCTTATCCTCCTTGGTGTAAACAAAATGAGTACTCCCCTGACAGATGATAAGACAATGTCAGTTTTATCCTGGAACGTGACTGACCTGGGGGACAGAGTCAGGGGGGGGGGCTAGTGACTCAATATATTAGACTGCCCCATCCGTCCATGGTACTTTTGCAGGAAACCCATGTTAAGTGGACACAGTGTAAGTTCCTGAGGAGGGGGACATATGTTACACTGGCACACTTGGGGTACACGTCTTGATCTAGGGGAGTAACTATTCTGGTCAGAAAAAAACACAACCATCAACATCTTAAAACAATGGATACACTTACAGGGGAGACATGTTGGATTCAAGGAGAAATGGGGCTGAACAGATGTCACACTGATTAGTGTATATGAGCCACCCCGACTATAGACTCCCACTCTGTAGAAATTGTCTAGTATTCTTTTGCAGGCACACTCCAAGCTCCATGTGATTGGGGGGTGTTTAATGACGTTATGACACTCAAGCTAGATAGAACAAACCCAGCGAGTTTGTCTGCACATCCCATACAGCTAGCACACTGTACAACCTTGGGCCTCTCGGATCTCTGGAGATGAGCTCACCCTCTAGAAAGAAAGAAGCTACTCATACTTCTCTGGGGCCCACAGAGTGCTTTCCCGCCTTCATTATGTTTTCTGCCCTGCGGGAGAAGTAGGTACAATACAGCAAGTTGACTATCTGGCTTGGGCCTCTCAGATCATTCACCCCAGTTAGTGAGACTGGGTAGCAGAAATTGGGGGGAGGGACGGAATGGAAATTAAATGCATGAGACTTATGAGACCGGGATGTAGCAGTGGAACTCAGGGTGAACACTGACCTCTATTTTTAAAAAATGAACACTCTGTTTCATCTAAAATAGTCCTTTTAGGAAGCTTATAAAAGAGCCTTTCGTGAGAGAGCCCAAAACCTGAAAGCATGGAAGAAAAGAGGATACCCTCATTATGACACTGGTGGTAAATCCCACTTACCGCCATGCTGACTGCCGCCAACATGCCTCCGCCGCAGCGGATATCCGCTTACCATATTATGACATACAGATTCCAGTCAGTCACTATACAACCACAGTCACAACTCCCCAACACCAAAGGTCAGTGATAAACTGGCGGTAGCAAAACCTACACCGTTACGCAAACAGAACTACGCCCATCACATTATGATCCACGAAACACCATGGCGGACATTCAGCGACTGTAAACCATTGGCGGTACATACCACCTCGCTCAAAATACACACACTCAAACAAAACAACACCACATTGGACAATTCAAACTACACACCTGACACACATACATACACACCACACCCACACCTCTATAAAACACACACGTACACTACCCACAACCCTTTACGAATACAAACCATTGCCAACAGATAGAGACAGCAAGCGCACCCACACATCAAGAGCCACATACCACTATCACCTATACATCACCCATGCACCTCACAACACACACCCCAACACATCACCCTATACACCCTCACCCACACTATTCATCCGGGTAGAGCCTCAGCTAACTGGATCACAGGTGCAGCAGATATCCATTGCGAGGAAGATGGAGCTATGGCGGAGTATCGTGGACAGGGTCAATGCTGTGGGACAGTACCCCAGAACAGGGGATAACATCAGGAAGAGGTGGAACGACCTACGGGAGAAGGTACGTTCCGTGGCAGCAAGACACCAACTAGCTGTACAGAGGACTGGTGGTGGACCCCCACCTCCTCCCCCACAACTAACAACATGGGAGGAGCAAGTCTTGGCAATCATGCATCTTAAAGGCCTGGCAGGAGTAGAAGGAGGACTGGACTCTGGTAAGTCAACTCTCTACTATTTCTATCACCCCCTACCTGCATGCATCACATACACCCACTCTCACTCCCATCACTCAAACACCAGCCACACACCCCACCATCACATCTCACTCATCCCAATCCCAAGCCCTGCATGCACCACCAATGCATGGATACCACTCACAAACCTGTATGGACACCTATCACTAAAACATGCACACCAGAGGGAAACAGTTAGCCCACCAAATAACAATTCACACAAGGCAAAGCTGCCAGGGCAAAAACAACCATAGAGGGCAACCCACCCATGCACAATATGTCACACACAGAAACAATAACACTGCATTTACATCCCCACAGGTATCCCTGCCAATGTCACCGGAGAAGAGGTACCAGCAACATCCAGTCCCCCCACAGAAGAGGCCCACAGTGATGACAGCAGCTCTTCTCGCCTGGATCTGGATGACTAACCTGGCCCATCAGGGATCCCCGGACAGTCGGTTACCCAAGAAGCCCAGTCACACACCACCACAGAGCCTCCCCCCTCAGGAAACACCACCATAGCACCCACCCAGTGGGCCCATACCTCTGTCCCCAGGACATGTCAATCAGCATTTTGTTCACCTCTACGGGGACCCCAGGGCACCCCACAAACCCAGGACAATCAGGGACCCTGTGCGCCAGGGGTAGGACAGGCCCAGGGAACCGACCCTCCAGGAGGCACTCACCGCGATCCTGGGAGCATACCAACATTCACAGGGTACGCTGGGCCAGATCATGAACAAGTTGCAGGAGAACATTCTGCTGCAGAAGGGACAGTACCTGGGGATCAGGGAGGACTTGAAGTCCATTAACACCACCCTGGTCTCCATTGCAGGGGTGCTGGCAGACATGGCCAACATTATGAGAGAGGCAGTGTCACACCAGCGGGCCCCTGACACTAGCCAGACTATTGAACAGCCCTCCACCTCCGCTGCCGCTAGTGGACAGGAGGCCCTGCCACAGGACCAACAGGCCACCAACACCCCTCCCCCTGCAGAAGGAGAACCACCCCGCAAACGTTCCCTGCGATCCAGGCAGAAGCCAGAGACTATTGCCAAGAACCCCGCCAGGAAAAAAGACTCTCCTGATTGTCACCCTTGTGTCCCACTCTGTCACCCTGGCCACCTTGACCTGACATTGCTCCCCTTCCTATGCCCCCTTGGACAATGCACCTGTGCTACTAATAGACTGGACTGTATCCTGGACTTTCCTCCATCATCAACCCAGCCCATTGCACTTTCCACTTTTCTTCGGAGCCCTGCAATAAACACACTTTGAAAAAATACAAGTATGGAGTATGTCAAATGATTTAAGCATGCACTTGTGCAATTCAACTGTACAGTTATGTATACATATGAAAGACCTGTAGTTGGCTGCAGTGAACACACCAGGAGCGATAGTGGGGCACCAAAATCTGTAAATAGAGATGCCAAAGGGTACAGTGAGTGGCCATAGAAGTAGGAAGTCACAGCCTGCCAGTGACAATGTCAAACTTTCAATGAAATGTGAAGCTAAACTGTCTTACCTGTGTGTCATTGGAAGTATTGACGTATTACTGCAGTTCTGTTGTCCTCATCCTCATCCTCTGCCTCCTCATCTTCACTGTCCACAGGGTCCACTGCTGCCACATGGTCATATCCAGCCTCCTCCTCCTGCACAAAAGGCACATGGCGTCTCAAGGCAAGTTGTGCAACATACAGCATGCCATGATGCCATGATGATCTGGCAGACCTTCTTGGGTGAGCAGCACAGGGATTCATCTCTTAGATGGAGGCACCGAAACTTCGCCTTCACGAGGCCAAATGTACGTTCAGTTATCCTTCTTGTTCGCCCATGTGTCTCATTGTAATGCTCCTCTGCCCTTGTCCTGGCATTCCTCACAGGGGTCAGTAGCCATGAGATGTTGGGGTAACAAGAGTCACCTGCTAATATCGAGGGACAACTGTTAGCCACACACTAACCCTTATGGCCCACACCATACTCATATACCAACATCCAGTGGGTGGGAACCAGGGCTCACCTATTAGCCACACCCTGTGCCTCTGGAGTTGGGCCATCACATTTGGGATGCTGCTATTCCTTAGGATAAAAGCATCAGGCACCGACCCAGGATACTTAGCATTGACATGGAAGATGTACTGGTCCGCCAAACACACCATCTGCACATTCATCGAGTGAAAACTTTTTCGATTTCTGAAGACCTGTTCATTTCGCCGGGGGGCCACAAATGCTATATGTGTTCCATCAATAGCCCCAATAATGCTGGGGATATGTCCCATTGCATAGAGGTCAGCCTTCACTGTGGCCAAATCCCCCACCTGGGGGAAAACAATGTAACTGCACATGTGTTTAATCAGGTCAGACAACACTCTGGTCAGCACGATTGAAAACATTGAATGTGACATTCCTGCTGCCAAGCTCACTGTCACTTGGAAAGAACCAGTTGCCAAGAAATGGAGCACAGATAGGACTCGCACAAGAGGGGGGATCTCATTGGGGTGACGGATAGCGGATATCAGGTCAGGGTCCAATTGGGCACACAGCTCTGTGATTGTGGCCCTGTCAAGTCTATAGGTAAGTATTATGTGCCTTTCCTCCATTGTTGCCAAGTCCACCAGGGGTCTGTACACGGGGGGATGACTCCACCTCCTATTTGTCCGCAGCGGTTACATTGAATGGGGCAAAAGAGTGAGGAGACGGTCTTTTTCTGTGCATTGTAACCACTACAGTTCAATGCATGATGTGATTTTAATAATTCATTAGTGGCATATGACCTGAATGTACAATTGTGAACTGTGATGCATTTAGGATCCATGGCCTTGCCCCCTCCCCCCCCCGAAATTGCGTCCGCCTGTCCGGTATGGAGGGACAGGTGGAACTGAGGTAATTCCGCAGACGTTGTTCACCGTTGCGGGAGGCGGTCGGGAACCGCTGTGCAACTCCTCATTGGTTATCATTGGGCACTATGGGGTACAGTGGCCAATGGTGATGTACGCCGGCAGTGATAGTATGCACCGCCGTGGATGTCACTGCCATTTTGTATCTGTATACTCACTTACTACCTGACCTTCAACAGGAGAGGACCTACACTGCATGTGCTACTGTGACCTGTGTCTGGAACCTACCATGGCTCATGTAACGGGGGAAAGGGCCCCTGCCTTCACCTTGGCAGAGTTGGAGAGACTGGTGGATGGGGTCATTCCCTAGTATGGACTGCTGCATGGGCCTCCAGACCAACAGGTGAGTACACTGTGAGCACGATACATGTGGCATAAATGCATGGAGTGGAGTGTGTGAAGGCCTTGTGTTGTGGGGGTTGGTGGATGGGCCCTGGGCAGCGTGCAGCATTTATGCTGGGCCATGTCTGTGCGTAAGGGGAATGGGAAGGGGTATGGTGGGCCATGAGTGTAACAAGCAGGACGGTCTAACTAATACCTTTCCCTGTGTATATTTCCTCTGCAGGTCAGCGCCCCTCAAAAGAAGGGTATATGGCGTGCCATCGCCAAGGGCGTGCAGACCCTGGGGGTTTACGGCAGGCGGAGCACCTACTGTCGGAAACGGTGAGAGGACCTGAGATGCTGGGCACGGAAGATGGCGGAGGCTCAGCTGGGGATGGCCTCGCAACGAGGAAGGGGTGCCTGTCGAAACCTGACTACCCTGATGGCCCGCATACTGGCGGAGGCCTATCCGGCACTGGATGGGGTCTTGGGAGCCTCACAGCAGCCACAAGGGGGTGAGTACAGTGCCCTTCATCACTACTTATGCCTGGTGGGGTGGTATCCAGGTGGGGGATGTGTGCCTGTGGGTACCCCTAGACCAGGCTTGACATTGCAGAGTAGGTTCCATGTTGGGCAGGGTTCTGATGTGAATTCCTTCAACCTAGCTAGTAAGCATCCACTACTGGGCAGGGCTATGTGGGTCCCAGGTACGCTGCAGTTGGCGGTATGTGTCTCTCCCCATGCCCTGGGGACTAGCATTGTTACTGGCTAGTGTGTAGGGCTGTTCCCTGTGTCTGAGTGTGTTGTGTATGCCAACTGTGGTGCTGGTGCAGCAATTGACCAAATTGATCCTTTGTCTATCCCCCCTTTTTGTTTTGTCATCCTGTCCTTATGGGTGAGGGGAGCACCACGGCAGAGACAGGAGGGGACTCTTTGGACACAAATACCTCCTCCGATGGAAGCTCCCTGGTGGTGGCAGACACCTCTGTGCCCACCCCAGCTACAGACACAGCCACCCCCCCATACCAGCACTGCCCTCCCAGCAGCCCCTCAGCGAGTTACCCGTGCCCGCTCATCCAGGAGGGTGGGCATCTCCTTCGCCCCAGGCACCTCAGTCCCTTCCCCAGCGAGCCATCCTGCCCTGAGTGAGGAGGCTATTGACCTTCTGCGATCCATTTCTGTTGGGCAGTCAACCATTTTGAATGCCGTCCAGGGGCTGGCAGCCCAGATGCAACAGACCAATGCATTTCTGGAGGGCATTCACACTGGCTTGGCGGCCCAACAGAGATCAATCCAGGCTCTGGCCTCCTCTCTGATGGCAGCCATTGTCCCTGTTTCCACACTCCCCCCTCCAACTTCCTCTACCCAATCCCATTCCCCTCAACCCCAACCTAACCCAAGCACACAGGCAGACATGCATGCACACAGGACAACACACAAAAGTGGCACAGGCAAACACAAGCACCACACATCATCCCACAGGCACTCACACAAACAACATCCAGATGCAGGCATAACAACATCCACTGCCTCCACTGTGTCCCCCTCCTCCTCCACCTCCCTCCCAGGGGCATCTACACTCACACCTGCATGCACTACACCTTCATCTACTACCAGCATCACCACCACACCTTGCAGAACACACACCTCACTTGCAGACACCGCCCCAACACAAATGCAAGCACTCAGACACCCAACAGCCATCCACCTCACAACAGCATCCAGCCCATGCACCTGCACCCAAACACAGCAGACAGACACCTCCTACAACCACTCCCTCTTCCTACACTCCCAAACCCTCTCGCTCTTCCCGCCCCAATGTCCCTAAGAAGCTTTTCCTGTCCACCATTGACCTCTTCCCTACCCCAGCTTCCTCCCGTCGTTCACGTCTGGCCAGGGTGTGTAAAACCCAGGCAAGCACCTCAGCCACCCAGTCCCGGGCCCAGTAGTGTCCACAGCAACTCCTGGTGGGAAAGGATCCCGGGCACCAGGCAGCCACACGGAAAGGGTGCCTGCCCCAAGTGCTGCCAAGATGGGCAAGGTGCCACCCCAGCTGCTAAAAGGAGGGGAAAGATGCCACCCCCAGCTGATGAAAAGAAGGGAAAGGTGCCACCCCCAGCTGCTGTAAAGAAGGGCAAGGAGGAATCCCTAGCTGCTGCCAGGAAGGGGAAGGAGCAATCCCCAGCTGCTGCCAGGAAGGGGAAGGAGGAATCCCGAGCTGCTACCAGGAAGGGGAAGGAGGAATCCCCAGCTGCTGCCAAAAAGGGGAAGGAGGAATCCCCAGCTGCTGCCAGGAAGGGCAAGGGGCCTGCACCAGCAGGCAGAAGGGACAAGGGACCTGGTGCTGGGACTCAGTCTGATCCCATGCCACCAACCATGGTGGTGCAACCATCCGAGGCTGCAGGGGATGGGCTGGAGCCTTCCCCCACCACCAGCTCCAGCAGCAGCACCGCAACCAGCACCAGCAGCACCAGTGGGCAGCTGTCCGAGGCTGCAGGGGATGGGCTGGAGCCTCCCCCACCACCAGCTCCACCAGCAGCACCGCCCCCAGCACCACCACCAGCAGCAGCAGCACCAGTGGGCAGCCATCCGAGGCTGCAGGGGATGGGCTGGAGCCTCCCCCTACCACCAGCTCCACCAGCAGCACCACCCCCAGCACCACCACCACCAGCAGCACCAGTGGGCAGCCATCCGAGGCTGCACGGAATGGGCTGGAGCCTCCCCCCACCACCAGCTCCACCAGCAGCACTGCCACCAGCACCACCTGAAGCAGCAGCACCAGTGGTCAGCAGTCCGAGGCTGCAGGGGATGGGCTGGAGCCTCCCCCCACCACTACCAGCAGCAGCAGCACCACCACCACTGCCACCACTGAGCAGTCATCACTGCCGGCGGACAGTGTGTAGTCCTGTATTCATGGGCTGTTGTGCGGCCTGCCCCTGCAAATCCTGTGGGTATGATACCCAGCTGAGAGACTGAAACATTGCACTCCCAAAGACCGACATCACAGGGCACAATGCCCCCTCCAGAACCAGTGGAGAAGCCATCCACTCACCCCATCCTCCCCGGGATGAAGATCACAGGGCTCGATGCCCCCTCCAGAACCATTGGAGATGCCATCCTCTCATCCCATCCTCCCCAGGATGAAGATCACAGGGCACGATGCCCTCTCCAGAATGCCCCCTCCAGAACCAGTGGAGATGCCATCCACTCACCCCATCGTCCCCAGGATCAAGAGCACAGGGCATGTTGCCCCTTCCAGAGCATGTGGGCAAGTCACCCACTCGAGAGACTGTGGCCTTGCACTCCCCAGGACCAAACACATGGCATGTTGCCCCCTCCGGGACCAGTGGATTTGTTCCATCTTCCGGCTGAGGTGCCCCGTTCTCCATCCCCCTGAGGTGCCTGCCTGTTTTCGAACTGATGCCCCTGCAGTGTTCTTTCCGTGTTGTTGCAGGAGACAAGTAGGGCCTTGGACTTTGTATTGTTGCCCTGTGGCCCACGAACATTGAGGACTGGGCAGTGTCCCTTCATTATTAAATATGTATATAGTTTTGGATTTGGATGCATTTATTTCTACTATATTTATCTTATTACACTCACTTTCAATCAATCAATCAAGGATTTATAGAGCGCACTAATCACCTGTTAGGGTCTCAAGGTGCTAGGGGGGAGCTACTGGTTGTAGAGCCATGTCTTGAGGCATTTCCTGAATGTCAAGAGGTTTTGGGTCTGGCGAAGGTGAAGCGGTAGGGAGTTCCAGGTCTTGGCGGCTAGGTGAGAGAAGGATCTTCCTCCGGCGGTAGTGCGTTGGATGCAGGGGACGGAGGCGAGGGCGAGGCTGGCGGAGCGAAGATTGCGGGTGGGGGAGTGGAAGGTGAGTCTGTTGTTGAGGTAGGCTGGGCCTGTGTCGTGGAGGACATTGTGTGCGTGGATGAGGAGTTTGAAGGTGATCCTCTTTGATACTGGTAGCCAGTGAAGGTGGGGGGAAATGTGGTTGCGGCATGGGACATCCAGATTGAGGTGGGCGGATGAGTTCTGGATTCTTTTCAGTTTTGTTAGGAGTTAGGTTGTTATTCCTGCATATAGGGCGTTTCAGTAGTCCAATCAGCTGCTGACCAGGGCGTGGGTGACAGTTTTCTTGGTTTCAACAGGAATCCACTTGAAGATTTTGCGGAGCATGCGGAGAGTGTTGTAGCAGGAAGAGGAGATGGCATTGACCTCCTGAGTCATGCTGAGTGTGGAGTCCAAGATGAAGCCCAGGTTGCGTGCTTGCATGTGTGGGTGGTGGGTGAGGGCGCGGCTCCTAGGGAGGTGGGCCACTAGGAGTCATTCCAAGCTGAGGGGTTGGTGCCAAAGATGAGGATTTCTGTCTTGTCTGTGTTTAACTTGAGGTGGCCTGATTCCATTCAGCTGGCGATGGCGTGAAGTCTGTTGTGGAAGTTGTTCTTTGCAGTTGCAGGGTCTTTCGGAGAGGATGAGCTGAGTGTCGCCTGCGTAAGAAACTACGTTGATGTGGTGGGTTCGTGCGATGTTGGCGAGGGGGGCCATGTAAACATTGAAGAGCGTGGGGCTGAGCGAAGATCCTTGGGGGATGCCACAGATGATTCTGGAGGCTTCTGACAGGAACGGTGGGAGGCGGACTCTCTGGGTTCTGCCTGAGAGAAATGACGAGATCCAGTCGAGTGCCTTGTCGCGGATTCCAGCGTTGTGGAGGCGTGTGCGGAGAGTGTGATGACATACCATGTCAAAAGCTGCGGAGAGGTCCAGGAGGATGAGTGCTGCTGTTTCTCCTTCATCGAGCATGGTCCTAATGTCGTCTGTGGCAGCAATGAGTGCAGTCTCAGTGCTGTGGTTTCTGCGGAATCCGGATGGGGAGGTGTCGAGTACCTTGCTGTCTTTTAGGAATTGGGATAGTTGGCTGTTTCCGATTTTTTCCGATGACCTTGGCTGGGAAGGGGAGGAGGGAGATCGTCCGGTAGTTCTTGGGGTCATCTGGGTCTGCCTTTGGTTTCTTCAGCAGGGCGTTGATTTCTGCGTGCTTCCATCTTTCTGGGAAGGTGGCTGACTCGAAGGAGCTGTTGATGGTTTTGCGGAGGTGGGGGGCGATGATGATGTTTGCCTCATTGAAGATATGGTGTGGGCAGGGGTCCGATGGTGATCCGGAGTAGATGGAGGCCATGCTGGTGGCAGTGTCCTCTATGTTGACGGGGGTCCAGGTGTGGAGGAGGTGGGTGTTGCTTGGAGCGTTGGGTTCTTGGGTGTTTGTAGTCAGCTGGTTTGTCTGGGGTTTGAAGCTATTGTGGATTTCTTCTATCTTTCAACGGAAGTGGGTTGCCAGTGAGTTGCAGAACTCCTGTGACGGTGGGGGTTCGTTGGAGCAGGTCCTGGGGGTGGAGAGCTCATTGATGATGCCAAAGAGCTCTTTGCTGTTTTGAGCGTTGGCGTCGATGCGGTTTTTGAAGTGGGTCCTTTTGGTGGTGCGGATCAGTTGGTGATGTTTGCTTAGGGCATCCTTGAAAGCGATGTGGTTGTAGTTGGTAGGGTCAAGGTGGCAGGTTTTTTCCATTCTGCAACATAGCCATTTGGTTTCCTGGGGTGAACCAGCTGGCCTTGATTCTGTGGGAGATGTATGGGAGTTTTTTGAGTGGTGCAAGGGTGTTGGCACAATCTTCTATCCAGCGATGTAGGTTGGTGGTGGCTGTGTTAGGGGCTGGGGTCCCAGGGGGTGGGGCCCGGGCGAGAGTGGAGTTCAGTTGATCTGTTGATATTTTGCTCCAGTTGCGTCGGGGGTTGTGTGCGGTGGTGGGTGACTGGTTTCTGGTAGGAGAAGTGGATGCAGCGGTGGTCTGTCCAGCTGAGTTCCGTGGTGTGGCTGAAAGAGACGTGGTTGCTGGCTGAGAAGATGGGGTCGAGTGTGTGGCCTGCGGAGTGGGTGGGTGAGGTTGTCGATTAGGTTGGTGGTGTTGATATCGTTGTTATTTTCTACGTGGAAGTTTAGGTCACCGAGGAGGATGTAGTCTGTTGAGGCGAGGGCTTGAGAGATGATGGCATCGGCGATGTCGTTGCAGAACTGCGGTCTGGTGCCGGGGGGTCTGTAGACCAGTGTTCCTCTGAGTGTGTTGTTGGCGTTGATGTGGATTTTGAAGTGGAGGTGCTCGGCAGAGTTGATGGTGTTGTGGGAGTTGGTGGAGATTTTGATCTATTGCTGTTGTCCTTGCATTATTCCTGAGGGGTATGGAGTAAATATGTTATGTTACTGCATCTGCTTTTGTGTGTCGTGTTGGGGGCGGGGTGGGGGTCCTGTGTTTTGCGTGTGTGTGTCACTCTCTTTTTCCTCCCCCCCCCACCTGTGTGCTAGCCGGCAGCACTCACTGTGGTCGTCTTCACCGGTGTTGATGTTCGTGGTGGAGCAGGACATAGAAGATCATTGAGAAGATATGCAGCGCAGGCTCCATGGCGGCGTGGTTCTTCCCAGAGTCTCCACAGGTGAGTCGTATCCCTTCTGTGCAATGTTTCCGCCAGGCTTTTGATGTCGTTGGTACCGCCCCGGAAAAGGTGGTGGATTGATGTGTCCTAATACAGTGGGCGGAACATTGACTTCTGCCTGACTGTAGGCGGCTACCACTGTGGTGCCTGTTGATTCCGCCCTGGCGGTCAGTGTGTTAAAGTGTCTGTCTGTCTGGGCTGTTTCCGCCATGGTCATAATTTGGTGGTATTTACCGCCAGCCTGTTGGTGGTACTACCGCCACTTTATCACCGACCGCCAGAGTTGTAATGAGGGCCTTAATGCACTGGAACACATTAAGGGTGAACTGCTGGAACTTCAGCAAACTTTTGGCCCGGAGCCTGAACCCCCTTTCCTCAGATGATTGGCGCTACTGCAAGACAAATATAAAGCCTGAACATCAGCAGAGTGCCAAAAAAACAGATGCTAGCGACCCTATACGGACTGTATGAATCAGAAAATAAGGCCAGAAGGCTCTTTTGGCTTGATTGGGATTGTGGACAACAATGATGTGCTTGCTGGAGATGATGATGGCCCATGTAGGGCTAGAATGCTGCAGGCCTTGCCCTGGACAGAGGATTATCTAGAGTCGATTAAGACTCCCGTAGTGGACACAGAGGCCCGAAACACATTTGAGGCTGAGATCACATTGGCGTAAGTCTGTGCGCTACATTAATTTACTAGGACCCCATCTCCTGAACATGTTTATAGCAGCCGATCAGAAAGGATTCCTCCCCCTATGTCTCCAAAGGGTGACTATAGTAGTCTTTCATAAGGATGGCAAAACAAGGGAGTGTTATAGATTGTACTGCCCAATCTCACTACTCAACACTGAGGTGAAAATATTGGCCAAGGTCTTGGCCATAAGAATTATACAGGTTATTATGCCACTGATAAATTGCGAGCTGTCAGGCTTCATGCCCAGCTGGTTCATGTAATATAATCTCAGATGCATGTATAATTGGCTAAATGAAATAAAAGACTGGATGGAACCTCATACCCTTACGGCACTTGATGCCAAGAAGGCATTTGATGCAGCACATTGGCCCTTTCTTGACCACAAGCTGGTTAAATTCAGATTTGATCCCCAGTACTGGAAATGGATTCAGTTGTTGTATCAGGACCCAGTAGCCTCCGATAGAGTAAATGAGGTAATTTTGGCTGAGTTCCCCATTGGTAGGGGTATGAGGCAGGGTTGCCCTTTGTCCCCTCTCCTGTTTGCCCACATTATAGAATTGTTGATCTGTAAGGTCCACAACTACCCCGAGATCCTTGCTTTCTGCGTCTCGGTTAGGGATGCACCAGAGGAGAAGATTTTGCTTTATGCAGATGACATCCTACTTCATGTGACCACATCCACCCAATCTCTTCCACTGAATCTTAGGACATTTGAAGAACACAGGAGTTATTCAGGCAACTGTAATAATTGGGACAAGTAAATGCTGTATCTCATGCAGGATGAGACAGGGAAGCCTTTTCCCTCAGGGTCTGCCACACACTACCCTTGGGCTTAACTACCTCAGTCTCTTTATGACACTTAATGGGGACGTATGCTTCAAGAGCAATCTTGAGAGAGTAATACAAGTCTGCCGAGAGGATGTGGAGAGGTGGCGGGTCCTGTCCCTTACGATGATAGGGAGAGCAGCCATGTTTAAGATGGCCTCCTTACTTAAGCTACTCTATGCCCTGCAGAATACATATTATTCAGTTCCTCCCAGAAATCATTTTCAATGATTGAAGACGATATGCCAACCCTATTATGGAATGGCAAACACCCTGGGATAGCCGTACAAACATTATAGCGCAATCAGTACAGTGGAGGAATAGCTCTACCAGATGTGCACGCTTATTCCTGGGATTTGCACCTCATTAATGTCAATGACTTTGCCCTCCCCAGAGCATCCCATCTTTAGACTAGAATGAGCACAATGGCAAGCCAGGTCCTGCTTACATTATTCGTATGGGGTCGAGCCACTCTGGTCGTATTAGGGACCTGGGAGACAGCCATGAAAGCCATTAGATGGTATGGTAAGACCACGAGGGAGCCATTTTATGGGAGGGACACTAGCTTCCTGAACTGGTTGAAAGTGGCCATATTCTGCTGTTTGACTTGCTAGTGCAAGAATATGGAATGCATGAGAGCCAGTTCCTAAAATATACACAGGTGAGATGCGTATAGGGCTGAGAAGCTCACAGGCGAGTGCCTCCTGAACTTTGCCCCGTTGGAGGGTCGATTACTGATGGACAAACTGGGAAGAGGGTGCAATCTCTTCCACATATGAAACACTTAATAATAATATGCCAGATACCCTATGCAGCCTTCGAGACAAACGAGGTGCAGGTGGGAGCTTAGAGGACATTGACTGGGAGGTGGACCTAATGCATCCTAGTGAGGTAGCCATAAAATCATGTTTATGATTGGTCCAATGTAAATACTACTATGATAGGTGACACTTGCATGCTACGAGAAGGTTTCAGGGCCCATTCAGTTTGAGATGTCAAGATACTGAGGGGTCCTTTTTCATACAATTTGGAGTTGTCCCCACATACAGAACTATTGGAGTGCAATCACTGGAGAACTTAGCGGAATGCTCACCACACAAATTCCACTAGACCCTAAGTTCCTCCACCTAGAGATACCTAATAACACTAACCTACCTCAGACCCAACTCTTATTTTGTAGTCTTGGCCTGGTGGTTGCTAGAAGACATTGCCCATTATTCGGAGACAAGAGAGTGTCCAACCTTTCAGGAATGGAGAAGGGGTTTGGACATGTATATGGCAGCTGAAAAAGCTACTTATGCTAGCAGAGGTTGTCCTCGCAAATTTCCTAAAATATGGGGCAAATGGATAGAATATTATATTTTTGAACCGTTGAGTGAAAGTGGGATATAGGTTTGGGTTGCACCCTGAAGAGAGTATGTGTGTCCCTATCTGTTGCAGTGTGGTTTATGGTTTTGTTTTTTCTTTCCTCAATGGAATCAGGTGGGATAACAAGTGTCTGTGAGAGGGCAAGGGTGAAAGTTGGGGACTGTTTATGATTACCGTTACTGACGTGGATAATGGTGTTAACCTTTGGAACTGCTGTCTATCAGCTGCCTTTACTATGTTGTCATCGGAAAATAATAAAAAATATATTATAAAAAAAATTCTCGCAACCCACAGTTTCTGAAACACTGCCTTACAGTAATCTACAAAAAACAAAGATCAAACATTAAACAACATAAAAAGATCAGTGAGATACCAGACCCAAGATTACAACTATTTTATGGTTTTCAGTAAAGACTGGAAGGCTTTCTTTAATGAACAGGCATCAAACCTAGCATGGCACTTAATAATCACAACTCCTCCACTCCAGAAGGGACCAGGTTCGACTACACGGTTGTCTTAAAAATATTTTGTATCCTACTTTTCTCACTGTCCCTTCTCCCTGCTCCATTGAAGGTACCTGATTTGGTAAACACCATACATTTGATGGTTCCTTATTGTTAGTGGTCTAAACGCAATTTTGGAGTGCCTATCCAAACCATGGTCTATACAGGCCTTGAAATACCTTACAAATATTACCAGAGCTGCAGGTCTAGTAACTAGAATTATCTTCTTGACTTAACTGCAATACACTCTATCTACAAACTGGCCTCTTACAAAAAAAAATCAAAACATGTGCAGCACCACCAGCCCCAGAAACTGTGGCCCGCTATATTACTAACAAATAAGGTGGGTCCGTCAGGGGAATGTCCTTGCCTTAATACTATTCCTATTGTATATCAACAGGCTTAATACATTTTTTAATCATTTTCAGTCACACACTGCAAGTATGTGCCTATGGTTAAATGTAGACCCAGCTTTGTGGTATGCCAACAACGCTGTTTTAATGTCCAGAACCCCGAATGGCCTTAAAGCACTGATTGATTCTTTTGTGTCCTTCATGGACAATTTAAAACTGAAAACTAATTTTAGCAAAACTTATTACATGGTCTGTGGCAGAACTATTTGCAAGGTTATAACTGTAACTATCAACTGTAAGATTGTGGGCAAGGTGATGCATTTCCTGTATCTGGGTGTTGTTTGGCCAGCACAAGTAATAGTTCCTCATTTGCTCTCAGTGGGAACCAAACACCCCATTGTAGCGCTTGACTCTCGCAAGGTAGCGTGGAGGAGCAGCCTAAGCCCTATTCAGGGGAGGTGATGTAGGCTGGTAATCACCAATCACTGGGGCACAATACAAATACTCAATAAATTATTGTCTAGTCTGTACTTTTTCTTTAGAAAAAGGAGAAGTACATTTAATACACACACTACTAAATGTGACATAGTAAATTACAAATATACATGGGCAGATGGAACATACCATAAATGACATTGTGCCATCACTGGTTACCCCCTTGAAAGGTCACCCAAACATATTGAGTGAGTTTCAGCAGTTGTGTAATAACTATATTACTTTGGCATGAATCATTGTCATAATGGCGATAAGGATGTATCTCTAAAATGACAACTATCACGAAAGACCAAAAAAACATTTATCAGGAAGTAATTTTGTGTTTGTGCATCCTTTCATATACTTGTCAATAATCTATAATGATGAAAACAACCCTCACAGGGCATCACAGCAAAACAACATGGTGAAAAAGCATTGCTGTGTAACCATACAATCAGTCCCTAGGAAAAACTTTGCAGTGTAATCATAACATCAGGCCCTAGAGATCATAACCTCATGAACAGTGCATTATACATTTTTAGACCTTTCAAATCTTCTTAAAAGTCACCATTACACCAGGCCCCTAGACAGTGAACTACTCCTGGCATTAGACCAAAAGCTCCAGTCATAGGAGAGCTTGAAAATACCTAGAGCAGTAGGAAAGGTGATGATTTTGGGGTCCCCTCCAACTTAGGGTTGGGACCCAGAAGATGACCCAAGTGTTTTCAGTGAAAGTCTCCTCAAATCATTAGGGGGCAGGTCTCCATAAAGCAGTGAATATTTTAGCAGCAGTTCTCCCGCTGGGGAGAGCCGGCTTTTCCTCTTTTTTGTCGCCTGGTCCCACCCCTTGCACCCCAAAGCTTGCAGGCATTGGGGGCAGCACAGGTAGCCCACCCCTGGCTGCCCTCGCTGGCTCTCCATGCTGCCAGCATGACCACATGCTAACACGTGGGGCAGCAGAGCTTCTGTGTGTCTATCCCCTCCCTCAGGCAGACATGAGTTGTTGTGGCTGCCTCCTGCATTACGGGGCCAAGGGATGGGGTTCTCGGCCCCTCCTCACTCCGTCATGCTTCCCCTGCATTCTTGTGGTGCTGAGTGTTTGGGAATGGAGTCCCAGCTCCCTTGGTCATAACTCTGCCTGGGGGATGGGGTCCCTAGGTGAGATGAGAACACAGGGATGGGTCCTCACACATGCCCTGTCCCCAACAGTATAAATGTAGCTCTCTTCTGCTGTCCCCCAGGCCATGGTCCATCCCGGGAAAAATTGATCAAACAGCAGTGGAGCCCCACATGCTCTGAGGGAAGAGGTCAAAGGTTGCTAAAGTTTAGAATGCCATAACTCGGGACCCATTGGGCCTATCTGACGATGGTGGGCTAAGTTTACTCCTGGTGGTGAACTCAAACCACCATGGGCAGTTAAAATAATCCTCCTCACCTCCAAAGCGGTGCAGTCGTCCAAAAGCTGGTGCACCTGGCTCCTTGCACCAGTTGTCCTTTATGACTTTGTTGGTGGGTGCAGAAAAGTCCAGGGCTTCCCCCAACTGGTCCTCGGGGGAGTAAGGTGGCCAGCCTCACTGGCCTTTGGGGAGACCTACTGGTTCTGGAGTCAACCAGACACAGTCCTGCATCCTGAGAGGGGGTCAGTAGGTTCTTCCTTCCAGTTTTCTATGGCAGTTCCTGGATACAGCAGCACAGTAGTTAGACAATCTGCAGTCAAGAAGAAAAAGTCTCCCCTTTGTACAAGAGTTTATAAAGGGGAGTGGAAGGTTCCAGAATGCAGGCCCCCCTAACCAATCCTGGGGAACTACATCACCTCTCCAACCCTCCTGCACAGCATGTTGGGACAATCCAAAATGGCTTCATCCAGGAGCCACTGGTCACATTAGCTCCTGTGGTCTCAGCTCCACCCTTTGCTAACATCACTGCCAGGGACTTGTACTCTAGAATTTCAAAGAGAACCCCCTGGTGGGTTGGCACCAGTTGTCTGGGCACTCTCCTTTGTTCAGTGGACTTAGGCAGGGCTATCCCTGGTGCAGTGTGACAGCTGGGTTATTGATATAGATCACCCCACCCCACCTCTTTTGCTCCTCAGGACATAGGAGAAGTAGTGCTAATTGCTCCTTTTGTGTAGGGACTGCCTTTGTTCCTGCTGCTGGAGAAAATTTAATTACTGGACACAGCAGGGTGACAAAAGTCCTTGGCTCTGATCCTGAGCTGAGCCAGGAAAACATATATACTCTGAAACACCCGCAATATGTATAGTTATCATTTTGGAAGTTGAAAATTTGAATTTCTCACACAGGTTATACTCTAATTGAAGACCTTAGTGGACTCTGTAGGCCAAGGAGAAGGGGCACTACGCTCTAAGGCAGTTCCCTCCCTATTAGTATAATGGAGTGTCACTATAGTTAAAACAGTAAAGCACACTGACATTCCTTAATAGTATACACTATCCTCATGCGGCCTATCCCAGGTGAATACCTAGTCCTGCAGAGTCCCCATTGTGCCAGGCTATCTGTGCACTGTTACCGAGCTGCCCCTTACCCTTGCTGCGTCGCAGCAGCTTTATCTGAAAAGGCAGACACTAGTGGTAAACACACACAATCTATTTGCCATGTGATTACCATATGAGGAACACCAGTAGTGAGGTTCACCCACAGTTAAAAGACCAAAAAACGGGTGATCAAAAAAGCTACAACAAAAAAATCCAGACGTACTGGTGGGGCAGAAACCAGTGCAAAACTGGGTAACATTTTTGATTCTCTTAGCTCCTGTGCACAGTGCCTCTCTGATAGATGTGTGGAATCCAGTCAGGCTGTATGTGCCTCATTAATCTATGTTGAGACGATTGGCAACAAACAGATCCTCCATCCTTTAGAAATGTACAATCAAAAAATGGATTCCAATTCTGACCTACGGTGTGGCTATTTGAGGATATCGACCTGCAAGAGCCTGCAGGTAGAAGAAAATCATTTATGAAAGCAGCTCCTGTGACTTCCAACCCACCAGCCCAAATTTGTTCCTGCATGAAGAATTAGGTTTGGGTTATGTAGAAGGTAATATTAAATTAGCTTGCTTCTTATTATGGTTGTCAGTTTGGAGTAAACGAGATGCCTCACTGAATCGATTAGTCGTCGAAGGCTTTAGCCAGTGATCATGGGCTTTTAATACTTGGCTACAGCATATTAAAAAATTACCCACTACGCTTGGAAGACCAGATTGTTTACCAATCAGGAAGGTATAAGACAAACAAATTAATCATGGGCCAGGGAGAACTGCATTGCCCTTGTCAAACTGTCTGTAGAGGGGAAAGAGTTGATTAAGCTATCTATAAGGGAATATGCAGCAACACAAACTACTCTGGGCCCAGCACTATAATTGAACTTTGTGGTTAATCCTTGGGAGAGATCTTTGCTCATCAGATTTTACTTAGGCTACATTTGAAGCATTTTATACTGCCTCCTAGGCCAATACAACCCGGCAGCCATTCTCCTTTGCCTTTGCAATGAATTATCGCCCCAAACACTCTTACAGTTTGTCTTTTTCTGCACATTGCATAACAATTTTAGCAGACTATACTTGATACTTGTACCTAAAGGCTAATGTTGTTTTTTAAATGTCGATTTGCTTTGTTATATTTAAAGACACACGGCTCAGTGAGTGTTTGTTCATTTGTAGGGAGCATCTTCGTATCATTCATAAGACATTGCATCCTTGCTTTTTTAACTCAGGTTGTTATATTTTTAACACATCTCTGGATGTTTTCTGCTGATTAATCTTTTTGCACTTTTTTCATTTTATTGCTTGTTATATTTTAAAGTTGTAGTGTCTTTGTACTTTTATGATTATTTTTAATTATCATATAAAGAATTATCTGTCTACTGGCGAACATCAAGTTGTCACAAAACTGAGAAATGTGGATGCCAACCTATTAACTATGCCAGCAAAACTCCTAAACTTTAACATGTCACTAAAATAATATCTCTTAGCCTATGAGACACTTACTTGCTAGTGAAGATGTTGATGCTCTAAGCTAAATCATAGAAATAGTGGTTGCAATCTTCAGATGCAGTGCTTACTGGTTTTAGAAGACTTTGTCCAAGTCTTTGACTTAAGTTGCAGGTCAGCTAATGTAATAGTCTAGTGTGAATAAAAAGTGCCAGTCCTAACCCATCCAATTTCATTTGCATTAGTACAGACAACAATGTCAGCTTTGAGGTTGAGGCTAGTACACAGATTTTGTTTTAATCAATGTGCGCTGCTAAATCCACATTTGCTTATATCGATGTTGTGCAAAATAACTGGAAGAACTTGTTTAACTTTTTCTGGGCTTACGTGCCATCTGAGCAAAGAGAGGTCTACGGCCACATAGTAAAATAAAAAAAAGAGGGGGAAATAACTGCAACAGGCACATACTTGTATCAATGAAGATGCTGCGATAGACTGTGCCAAAAGACTGCTGTAGCCAAAACAAGTCTGTGTTCTTTGAAATGAGGGCAGCCTTAGATATTGGACCAGGAAAGTTGTGTCCACTAATGTGTCTTTGTCCTGGGTTTGCCCTCATTGAAAGCAAGACTGCTGGGATTAGCTAAATGTGCCAACTTTCGAGCTGGCCACTTGTATTTGCATTAACGCCAACATGTCCGCTTTAAGGCAGAATGTAGCTCATTTTATAATCAGTTGGTGCTGTCAAATGCATGTTTTCTTTGATATTGTTGTTGTTCTGCTAGATTATTGGCAGCATGTGTTTTAACATCCTCTGGGCAGTCCTTAAGTAGCTGCTAAGAGGGAAGAGTAGTACCATGCCTTGTGTCAATAATTCACATATTGGGTGTCGCAAAAACATAGTGCTCCAGGCAAATGGTGATGATTTGAGCAAAGAGACTATAGCAAAAACTAGTCGCTATCTTCAGACTCAACAGCCTTGTTTCTTTGACTTGGAGGTTTGTGGCCCATAATATGCTGACAGACAATGCAAAACTGCTGATGTTGAAACAAAAGTGTCTACTTCTGGCCCATCTACTCAGATTTGCACTAAAGCACACAGTGTGTCACCTTTGAGGAAGGTCTGCAGCTCATTTGTTAATCGATTCACCCACGTGTGTATATTGTCGTTGTTGGTCTGACGAAAAACATGATTTCTAAAATTGGAAGGACATGTTTAACTTATTCTGGGCAGTTTTTCAGTAGCTGAGTGAAGAGGACTACTGGGTTATATGTCCTCCAATGAAAGACATACAGTTTGAAATCTAGCCACTTTCTAGGGGCAGAGTGGATTTCATCATCAGTAAGTACCTTAAGATTGTATGCAACATACATAACAAGCTTCTCAAATTCTTGATCTCCAAAGTCTCTAATCTATTCATCAGAGTGTGGCCACAAAGAAAAATGTTAAACAAAGGGTGTGGCTCGCGAGCAATGAGGTACAGAAACCTGTAATTTGTAAAAAGAAACAGGACTATTTTTTTACTCAGAAGTGTCTTCCTGAACACTAATTTCACCAGAGCCGCCTGCTGTACCAGGCTTTGCCAGGGCTAGTAATGGCACCCCTGCAAAAGTATTCTTGTTTAAAAGCAAGTGAAATTGTTTTATTGCCTTTCCTGGCTGTGTTTTGAGCTGTACTAACTTATTTGATGCACCTCAGTCCATCTTCAGAATAAGACTGTCTTCCTGTTGAAATGCTGTATAAGCTGCAAAAAATAAAGATTTGTCTCCAACTTAATGTTGTGAAGCAATCCTTTGGCTTTGTGCAAATAATTATCATTACCATTATCAAGGCCCTCGAGATAAAGTACTATAGACTCCCTGTTTGTCTTAAGCGCTGTTACTGCCCTGTACTGACTTTCTACCCATCTGATTAGCTTCAATTTAACAACAAGTTTGAAGTGCTCTTTCAGCTGCACTGTCAGCTATCTCTTTAAATTCCCTTCACTACTTATATGAATAATAATACTTTCATTGGAAACATTTCTTGAGTACCTCTTCACATCTGGATGCACTTTTTAAACATCACATATAGCAAGTTCTAGATTGTGAGCTACAGAGTGAACAACTGCAATGGAATTGAAGTTCTCTTATCCTTGATGTGTAGACACTTTGGCCCTCATTATGTATTTGGCGGTTGAGACTGCCAAGCCGACGGCGGTGGAAATTTCCGCCACCGGCATGGCAGTCTCGACTGTCACATAATGTACACAGTGGGGACCGCCACAGGCGGCCTTCCACCAACACCAGGCTACCACCGACAGACAGCCTGACGATGGTGGAATTCTTCAACCGACAGGGCAGCGCTGGATAAAGAACCCTTGATCCGCCAGCCATTCCCTGGCGGGTTCACCCGCCAAAGAAAGGTTGGCGGAAGGGGTGCTCCGGGGCCCCCGTGCAGAGCCCCATCGCGCAGGTCACTGCCCGATTTACGGGCAGTGATCTGCGTGACTGGTGCTGCTGCACCAGCCCCACAGCAGCATTGACGATGGCTCCATGTGGAGCCGTCGGCAATGTCCCGGCCCAGCATTCCACTGGGCCGGCTGGCGGAAACACTGTTTCCGCCCGCCGGCCTAGCAGAATGTTAATTATTCGGCTGCCGGGGCTTCAAGGGGGGCTGGCGGTCTGTGATAAGACTGCCAGCATGAACACGGCGGGGTTTCCCGCTGTGTTCATAGAGACTCCCTTTGTCTAGTAGCTGCTTCACAGCACCAGATTTACTACCCAGGTTCACAGCAGCACCATCTGTATTTAGGCCAATGTATTTCTGATCAATAATATCCAGTGATATGCCCATGTTTCGCAGACCACATAATATGACATATTTCACCCCAAATGCAGTGGAGCTTTTCTTGCTGACAGTGCCTAACTTTTGCACTGCTGGATCCAAGTGGTAACAAGGATGTCTTCACAGAAGATTTGTACATAAATCAGTTCCTGATATAGAATGTCTCTGTCAGTTGGCCATCTGATAGAACACTGAGAAACCTAGCATTTTCTATATCTGATTAGATAGTCATTTTCATAATCTCTGAACTTGCCATTACAGAGTCACACCATGCATAATCATTTATATAATTTTCTAATTTCCAATAAGGATTGTTCTTTCTCTGCAGTGTGTCCCTGGCCCATCACACAGTCCTGGACTGTCACCCTCCAGAAGCCTCACCCAGGATACCACTGACACCCCTATCCCTCAGCCACCATCATCAGCTCTGGCCAAACGACCCCACACCAGTGTCTCCCGGCCACTGACTGGCTGCCCACATGCACAGAGGCCAGAGTCTCCACCCACTAACAGGCAGGATGATGAAGGGCCAATTGCAAGTGAGACTGCCAGACCTGTGCAGGGGACACAGGCACAGGGGGCTAGGGCCAGTGGGGGGGGCATCAGTGGCCCAGGGGGGTGGCCAAAGGATGGATGCAGCAGCCCAGGAGGTGATATCTGAGGTCCTGGGAGCATACCACTATACCCAGGACAGGATGCACCAGATCCCGGCCACCCTGGAGCAGAGTCAGAGGCTGCAGATAACACACCACCAGGAGTCATGGAGCAAGGAAACAGCTCAGTGCCACCATTGCCTTCATTGCAGGGGTGCTGCAGCATCAGTACCACAGCCAGCCTGAGTCTTCCAGTCACCTGCAAGCCCCTACCACTAGCCAGGACACAGCCCTGCCATCAACATCTGCAGCATCCACTGGACTGGTGGCACTGCCACAGGACTCACAGGAAACCGGCAACCCTACCCTTGCAGCCCACCTTCACCTTTGCAAACATGCCCTCAGACCCAGATATGGCACTGAAACACCAGCCAAGATCGAGCCCAGCGCCAGGAAGTGACTCCTCCCTGAACTGTCTTTCTTGTGTGCCACTGAGCTACCTTGTTGACATGCCACTGCCATTACACCATCTCCCAATGGCCACATGGACTAAAACCCAGTGCAACCAACAGCTGAGCATATGTACCTGAGTATGTTTTTTCACCATGTGCCCACTCCGTTTCACTGTTCCAACACTTATGTATATATTGCCATTGAATAAATACACCTATGTCCCTCATCAATATGAGATATCAATTGTGATTGTGTATACATTAGCCAGTTACTATCATAATCACACTTTTATTGCAGAAGGAGCTCCAACGCACTGTAGTGTCTGAAGTATGTCACACTTTACTTAATATTGTTTTCCCTGGCACATGCCACTTCATTCATCATTTAGCATTGTCACTGAAAAAGACACCACAGTACTTATTACATGAGACAGACTGTAACTATGCAGTGAAGACAGCAGCATTATTGAACAGTAGCTTAGGGTCACTGGAAGTATAGCCGGATAAGCTGGGTCCTGGAGTTGAGATCTTTCCCCTCTTTTTCCTCACCATCACTCTCATCCCTTCTCTGAGGTTGCAGGGCTGGTTGAACAGCACCCTCCTCTCCCAGGACTGCAAAAGCTTTCCTCACAGCCAAGTTGTGCAGCATGCAGAAGGCCACCACTATCTTACACACCTTGTCAGGGACATAGCACAGGGATCCCCCAGAGAGATGGAGACAACAAAATCTTGCCTTCAGGAGTCATATAGTGCGCTCTATCACCCTCCTAGTACGTCCATGGGCCTCATTATAATTCCTCTCTACATCTGTCCTGGAATTCCTCACAGATGTCAGGAGCCATTGCAAGTTGGGGTAGCCAGAATCAACTGCAAAAGTGGGCAAAAGAGGACTTGAACAAGCTGCCTTTACTTGCATACAGCCTGGCTGTCAGCTATGTAACTGATCCAGTGTCATACACACTCACCTATGAGCCAACCTCTGCCCACTTTTAGTTGTCCCATCATGTGTGGCACACTGCTGTTTCTCAGGACAAAAGAATCATGGGCTGATCCTGGGAACCTGGCATTGGCATGTGATATGTACTGATCAGCAGTACACACCAATTGTTTATTCATGGAGTGATAGTTCTTACTATTCCTGTGCACCTGTTCATTCACTCTTGAGAGTATGAGATCTATGTGGGCTCCATCAAAGGCACCTATCACATGGGGGATATTAGCAAAGGCATAAAATCTAGATTTGATGGCGAGGAGTTCAGCCCTTTGGGGAAACTCTACATAAGTTTGCAAGTGGTGAATGAAGGCATCCAGGAATTTGGACAGGATGAGGCTGAACATTGGCTGTGAGACCCTTGCAGCCATGCCCACTGGCACCTGAAATGAGCCTGTGGCCAAACAATGGAGCACAGATAGCACTTCCACAGTTGTAGGGATGGAATGCTGATTCTGATTGGCCGGCTTCAGAACAGGATCCAATAATGCACAGAAGTCATGGATTGTAGCTCTATTGAGTCGGTAGGTGATAATGATGTAACGTTCCTCCCTAGTGTCCAGATCTACCAGGGGTCTGTATACAGATGGGGCCCTCCCTCGCCACATGGGTCTGTACCTATGGGAGAGGAAAGAACACATTCTGAGTGTCAACATACACTTGCATCACATGATGTCACTGTACTTTTCAAAATGGGTCACATAGGTAATGCACACAAATGGAAAAAATGAGGTACACCCTCAGGCAAATGTGTGCTGAGGTTTCTCTGTCATAATGGCATCACAGTGTGGACACACCTCCAACAATGGGTACATGTGGGGATCATAGAATCATGTCAGCAGGCGACGAAGGGGAGAGAGTATGGAGCCATGGATGAGGCCCGCGGCCAGGCTATGGAGACCTGGTGGAAACAAAATGGCAGCCTCCTGCCATCCAGTTATGATAGAGTGTAATTGTGGTGTTAGTCATCATGGTGGAAGGCGGAGTTCACCGCCGTGCACCTGATCATTGGATTACATGGTTGTCAATGGGGAACCTTGGCCAATCATGATCACCGCCGGCGGTGACGGAGCACACCGCCGCGATACCTACGCCATTTTGTCAGACCCTTGACTCCTGAATCACATGAAGGGTAGTACTCCACTGCATGTGCTGCTGTGTCCTGACTTTGGTCCCTGAAATGGAGCGTGTCACAGGGAAACAGACCCCGGCCTTCACTGCTGAGGAGCTTGAAGCTGGTGGACAGGGTCCTACCCCTGTATGAAAAGTTGTATGGGTGACCAGAGGAGCAGGTGAGTTGCCACCTGTCATCCGTAGATATGTGTGATTGTGGCGAATGCCTGTGTGCATGTGTGTTCGATGTGTGATTGCCCAGCCATAGTTAGTCTGGCACATTCTGCCTGTATGTTGTTCAAGTGCATGTCAACAATGACCGTTTAAATACAGAACGGCATGGCATTTGTATACAGGGCCCCCGTACTGACGTCTGTTTCTTTTCTCTGTGTGTCCCATGTAGGTCAGCTCCCATCAAAAGAAAGGCCTGTGGCAAGCCATCGCCAAGGAAGTGCAGACCCTGGGGTCTACAACCCGCAGAGCACCCACTGCAGGCAGCGGTGGGAGGACCTGAAGCGCTGGGCCAGGAAGACTGGAGAATCCCAGCTGGGGAAGGCCTCCCAACGAGGCAGGGGTGCCCGTCAGACCCTGACTCCCCTAATGGTCGCATTCTGGCGGTGGCCTATCCAAATTTGGATGGGTGCTTGAAGGAAACACAGCAGCCACAAGTGGGTGAGTAGCAACACTGCTGTGATACCACTTTGATGGTTGAATTTGGGTGCTGTGGGATGTATGCATTGTAGTGCCAGGCACTTAGACAGGTGTGTTCCTGCAGTCCTGCCTCCTCCAAGTCCTTGGGATGGTGTAATAGCTAGTTGTGGCAGACCTATAGGCTCTATAGGCCTATGAGGGGTACCCTTTCTGTCATCTGGTATTCATTGTGGCCTTATGGACTTGTAAGTGCATTGGCTGGGCATGGTCTCTCATGGGTGTACTTCACACAGTGTATAAGGGTTGTGTTTCATGAGGGTTATTTGGTGTATTCTGGGGTCATGCCCACTAGTCAGGGTCACATTCATAACGTATGTTGTTTCTGCTGAGGGTACGTGCCTGACCTGGGTGGGAGTGTGTGTGACCCAAAATGTACATATATTCAGGATTTGACATAGTTCTTCTTGTTTTGTTTACCCACCCCTGTGCTCTTGTGTCCTTTGTGTACATTAGCATCATCTGGTGAGGGAGCTGAGGCACAAGCGAGTGGGGATGCAGCAGCACACGGTTCCAAGGAGGCAGAGTCGACCAACGCCAAGGGAACCAGTGGGTTGGAGGGCGAGGGAAGTACCACGGGGGAGTCAACTACCACTGGAGGTAGTGACTCTGAACCTCAGCTGATAGGAGCTCCCTGGTGGTGGCGGACCCTAATGGACCAACCCATTCTTTGTCATCTTCCGCCACCCCCATGCCATCACAGCCCTCCCAGTTGCTCCCCACTGAGTTGCCCGTGCCCGCACACTCAGGAGGGTGGGCGTCTAATTCATCCCAGGCACCTCATCCCCTGCCCCAGTCAGCCCTGGTGCCCTCACAGAGGAGGCTATTGACCTCCTGAGAACCATCTCTGTAGTGCAGATAACCATCATGAATGCCATCCAGGGGCTAGCATCCCAGATGCAGCAAAGCAGTGCATACCTGGAAGGCATTCACTGTGCCATGTCTGGCCTAAAGAGGTATTTTCAGGCTCTGGCCTCCTCTTTGATGGCAGCCAGTGTCCCTGGTCTTTCCGTCCCTCCTCCCACCACCTCTACTCCTTCCAACAACCCACTGCCTTCACCCATCCCAAGCACACATACAGACAGCCATGGACACAGATCAACACACAAGAAGCACACAGACAAACACAAGCACCACACGTCCCACCACAGGCAGGCACACACTCAACAACATATACTTCCCCCCGTGTGTCAACCTCCCTGCCACCCTGTCTGTCGGCTCACCATGCACACCCACATGCACTGTACCCTCAGTCCCTACTGCTGCCCCCATTCATGCAGTCACCACAACATCTGACATGCAAACATGCACCTCTGATACCACACCTGCACTCACTGCTACTACATTTACAGACACTTGCAGCACACTCACCAGACCTGCGGACACCCAGACAACATCCATCTACACTGGCAGCCTGTCTTCTCCCACTGTGTCCACCCCCCTCCTCCCAAAACACTCAAACATTCGTACACATCCACACCACACACATCAACCACACATCAGTATACTATATAGGCACCTCCAGCCACATCCAGCACACCTACACCTGGTACGAGCACTCCCTCAACCTCCACTCTCAGACCTGCCTCCAAATCCCCTCCAACTGCACCTAAGAAGCTTTTCCTATCCCATGTTGACCTGTTTGAGCCCACTGGCCCACCCCGTCTTGTCCCTAAATGTGCCCATGTCCTTGCCCAGTCCACTGCTTTCTCGTCTACCTCCATCCTTCCTATTCCCGTGCTCCTTCCCCAATGCGGAAGAGGCCCGTGTTGCCCCAAGTCCCTCTGCCATCCCCCGGTCCAGGCCCACTTCCCCTCCTTCCAAGGGCAAGCCCAAACCCCCTCCACCTCCCAAACCTAAGCCCAAGACCTACCCTTCCAGACCTAAGTCCCCACCCTCGCCACCCCTTGCCCCTGTTTCCTGAGGTGCCTGGCTGCTCCATTGATGCACCTTTCCAGTGGGGTACCCCTTGTACATGTGGGAGTCAAGTTTAGGCTATATTGGCCCTTCAGGGACTTAACGATGGACTGGCCAATGGCCTTATTTGGACATTAGTTCTGTTATGTGAAATTAATTTTAAGTGCCCAGCAGTGCTGTTGGCACAATATTGTGATGTTGTCCAGCATTTCACTGTGGGGGTGTGGTGTGCACATGTGTGTACATTGGTGCAGGTCTTTGTTGGCTTGTGTGTGGTAAGTACATCTTGTTATGGTATGTCTGGCTTGGGATGTGGGAGTGGTTTAGAGTGTGTGCGGGGTAGGTGGGGTGGTTTGTGTAACTGTGCCCATTCTAGCCATGTGTACTAGGCAGCGGTACTTACTGTCGTCGTCGGTCGCGGTCCTAGAGGAATATGGCAAGGAGAAGCTGTGGCATTATTTCCAACTCTCGCTCCATGTCTGCGTCGGCGTCTTCTGTGTACCTCTGGGGAGTGTTTCCTTTTATATTGTTCGTTTCCACCACACTTTGCCTTACGGTGGTTCCCACACCGGAACTGATGGCAGTCTGGTGTTTTATTGTTTGGTGGGCGGGTAGGGCCTTTCTGCCGACCTGTGGGTGGCCTTCTCCGCCCTCATTGGGACTACAAAGATGGCGGTGCGTGGATGGACCGTTACTTGTTTCTCATTTGCATCGTTATTTGGTGGTCTGGACCGCAGCCTGTTGGTGGTAGTTACCACCACCGCCGGCGGTGCAGTGTTTACCCCCATGTTCATAATGACCACCATAGTCTGTAGGTGTTGGTAATTGCAAATAACACTTGTTGTACATTACATGCTGTAAACATACATGAGTTTGCTTTGTTCGCTGTTTAAAGAAGGAGTGTACCTGCATGGCTAGTTAACCAGTCAAAAAAGTGTTGACACAGAGATTCTGTGATGCAAATTTTTCTGGCTTTAGTCACAGAAGGGGGCAGTTTTCCCTGTAACAACCAGCGGTTTCATTAATACTAGTTTTGCTGCTTGATAAGTCACATGGATAAGAAGATTGCTGTCAAATTAATATTGCAAGCTCAGGGTGGACTACATGTGAAGTAGATTTCACATCAGGCAGCACTTGTGGGTGACTGAGAGGGCCAGGGTTGGATCAGTCATATGTTAAGCAACCCCAAGTAAGATCTACTATTCATTCAGAGGCACTAGCCAAAAGCTATCTGTCTAGGACATACCTTTGCACAAAAAGAAGAGCCTTATGAGCTCTGAAAGAGTTCAGATGTGTATTATTTCTTTTCAAGAACAAGCAGAAGGTCTCCAGAGGTATTCCCCATCCCCCAAGGCCACCGCTCTTCCTTTGGAAGCTCTACCAGAAATGTGGTGGTGCAGATAGAGTGGGTCACACACACTCTGTAATTATTCATATCTGCAACATCCAAGTCCCCACAAAAAATTCAGCTTGGCTTTGTTGGAAAGCAGTGAAAAAATAGAAGCCCTGACTCCTTATTTATTCAGTGTGTGCATCATCTACTACTGCTCACCATCATATAGATGGTTCCATAAAGCCTTAGCACCTTTTTAGGTTGAACTTTCAACCTCTAGTATATATTTTAGTATATAAATATATATCTGTGTGGGCTTAAACCCCACACCCTGCTTTTCATGGTTTTGTTTCAGTGTCCTTTAAAAACCCTTGCTTTCTAGTGGCCAGTCCTGCCTCTTTGTCCCTCCTTTTGTTTTTGTTTCCTCCCACTGGAACAGGCACCAAGTACTGTATGTTTACGCTTTGTTTGTTTAACTGCTCGATTGGGGGACTATTTTATTATATTTCCTGCTTGTGTCAGTGTGTGCCTGTGTTCAGCTTCGGCACCTGTAGCTGATTTCATTTCAATGCAGCCTTCGACCCTCCCAACACTTCCTATGTCTCTCTTCACACAAGTGTTCTGTGTTTCTCTTGATCAGCACAAAGCACGTTTCACAGACACCACACTTCATCTTTCATCAAGGGGCCGCTTTGGGAGGCTTTATCCTGTCTTTTTTTCTGTACGCCATGGCGAATATGCCACTGAACCACTACTACCTAAACAACGACTACCTAAACAACGACTGCCCAACACCGAAAATATCTAAAAAAAAAGATTTTTTACAACGAAGTCTAAACAATGAAAAAAAAGCATAAACTAAATTATTCCTAAACAACGACCTCCTATTTAACGAAAACAGGAACCACTAAAGTACGAATATTCCACTAAACCACTACTGCCTAAACAACGACTACCTAAACAACGACTCCCCAAATAACTACTACCCAACAACGACTACCCAAACAACGACTACCTCAACAACGACTCCCCAAATAACTACTACCCAAACAACGACTACCTAAACAACGACTCCCCAAATAACTACTACCCAAACAAACGACTACCCAAACAACGAATACCCAAACAAATACTACCCAACACCGAAAACGCCTAAACAACTAATCTTTTTACAACTAACTAAACAACGAAAAATACGCTTAATCTGCATTACACCTAAACAACGACGACTTATATATAAAATATGGGAACCACTGCAGTACTACGTGAATAAAACATTGAAATCGACAACAACAATATTTTTCCTACATAAAACAAAGAAAACATCTGAAAAATCGAAAAAATATAAACACCGTTTTAATTTAAAATAAATAATTTTAAAGCAAATATAAAAAGGATACAACACTGAAGAAAAAAACACTGTATAAACCGATAGTCCTACAACAGTTTCTACATCACACAAGAAGTACTTCTTCTACTAAACAAATGATGACTAACATAAAAAAATACCAACTATTATATAAATATACTTGACAATTATATATATATCTACTATGACAAACAAATACAGAATAAAAAAAACTTCCAAAACATATTCCATTTACAATTATAACATCACTTACAAAAACACATAAATACCAACGACCTCCATTTTGTACTCATTATTACACTGAACAGCTTACAGAGAGGACGTGTTTATCACTACGGAAATAAATTAATCTATAATTTATTGAACACCGCCATCTACTGAGATTACAAGGTAAAATATCCTTCAAATAAATATAAATAAATATACAAACCTATAACACAGCTAAAAAAATAAATAATTAATCTAGTTTTTCACTTTTGTATTACAGGCATAAATTTCAGGAAAGTGACCAAAAAATAAACACAACACCTGTAGCATCAAAGGTAAACGATTACCATAATTCAAAAAACATTTCACTAAACCGTTACCAATTGTATTAAAAAAACTGTTAACTAATGAATATCATAAGACTACTAAAAGTAAATTATAATAAAAATAAAATATATGTATAAAATATTTCAACTACAAAATAGTAAAAAAAAAAAAGACTTCACCTAGTAAATTTAATCAAAAAACAAACATTACTCACCTTAAAATTCAAGGCTACAGAAAAAAATTACTTTCTAAATTGAGTAAAGTAAATCATTAATAATACAAAATTAAAAACTAAATAATACACTCTTTATTATTTCTTTTAGACTCCAAGGACCAAAAAAAACACCAGAAGACGTAAAAAATAGAAAAAAAACAATTTAAAAAAAAAGAAGCTCAGCAAAAAAATAAAATAATAAGTAAGTATAACATTTTGATTTTAACATAAATGCAGTTTTTCTAATTTAATAAAACTAAACAAACATTCATGTGCAAATACCCCTTAACCTCTTGCCAAACACACATAAATTCAGTGAAATTAAAAATACTTAAAAAACACAGTACATATAGTGCCAAGATGCAGTTAAAAAACAATGGAAAGCTAAATAAACAAATGTACAACACAAAATTCTGAGAGAATGACTGAAAACAGCTCAACACAGAGAACAAACCTATAAAACATGCATTCTATAGAGTACTACAATAAAAGAAAAAAAATCCTACACAAGGACTTCACAAATGCTCTACAACATTATAACATACAAGAAAATAAATGTGCTCACTACAAACTACAGCAGCAGGAAACAAACAATAAGGAGTCACTTTGTGGCCCAGTAATAGTATTTAACGTAACACTTAAAATCCACCAACACTAAATAAAATATCTCTAACAGACAGCACATGCACTATCTACAAGACACCGAAAAATAGGAAACCAACTGGCTTTCCCAAAAAAATGTCATAACCTTAGCTTTACCATTAACTGTTCCAACACTTCCTCACATATAGCATGCTTACTAGCCACTATTCAACAAAGTGGTAGAAAAGGTGCTCTATTTCTCCTTAAATATCACAAACTACAAGTAGACTCTACATAAAAGCTAAGATATACTATTAAACCTATAGCCAAGTACTCACCTTAAAACAGAAACTGCGCAAGACATACACTCAAAATTAATAATACAACTACTATAGATATGTATGTAATAACAGCTACTACACATTGAGTATACAATAATTTAACTATTACAACTCCAGAAACTACTTACATAAGCACAAATGTTGCAGTCTGAATAGAACCAAACTTACTATTAAAATCTAATTTAACCATTGCAAATTCCCCACAGATTTACATGAAGGTACGTACAGGACAGTGACTTAAAAACAAATTAACTATTACAACTCCACCAAGTACATACATCAAGGCCACTACTGGGCACTAAATAGAATTATAATAATTATACCAATTCCACCAACAACTTACCTCAGAGCAGATACCAAATATTCTGCACATTATAAATTAACCACTACAAATTCCCCACATACTAATGTGAGGGTGCAGCATACTCATTATATCAAAAATTAATTATTACAACTCCACCAAACACTTACCTCAAAGCAGGTGCTGGACAGTAAACAGAATTAAAATTACTATTGCAAATCCACCAAATACTTACCTCAGAGCACATGCTTCATACTAAATCGAACTAAAATTACTATTGTAACTACACCAACTACTTACCTCAGGCCAGATAAGAAATATTCATTCAGCACATTGCAAATTAACCATTGCAAATACCCCACATCATGACGTGATGGTATGTGCAGGATAATTACTCTAAAAAAATGTACTATTACAACTCCACCAAATACTAAACTCAAAGCAGGTGCTGGACACTATATACAACAACAATTATTATTCCAACTCCACCAACTACTTACCTCAAAAGAAATTACACACATTAAGTACACTACAAATTCATCACTGCAAATTCCCCACATACTTACATTAGGGTATGTGCTGGACAGTGACTACAAAAATAATTTACTATTACAACTCCACCAAATACTTACCTCACAGCAGGTGCTGGACAGTAAATAGCACTAAAATTACTATTCCAACTCCACCAAATACTTACCTCATAGCACATGACAGATACTCAGTACATTCCAAAATAACCATGCCTACTTGACTGCATACTTACATGAACAGAGGTGCTGGACAGTGATTATAAAAATATACTATTACAACTCCACCAAGTACTTACCTCAGAACAAACACTAGTCACACAGCAGACCCACGTTTACAAATCTAAAAGCAAAAATTACTTACCTCAACAGATAATACACAATCACCAAATGTAAAAGTTAACATGCCAGCTACACCAAACACTTACAAAGAGCATGCAGTATACATTAACTAACTTACTATTTTATAAAGTAATTCCACCACAGATTTAAAATTAAAAACAAAAAAGTTCTTATAATCTATTTTTTTTATATTTAACAAATGGCATGGCAAGGAGAAGCAAGTTACGTGACCTCAAGAACCGGACACCAGCTATGAAGTATGAAGGTTATCTTTATTGCAGAGACAAGGTTGTCAACCTCAGGAGTCATTGGAGGTGTGTACAATTCTACTTTTCACATTGCAGAGGCAGAGCCGTTACTCTGGAAGGCACAGTTGTTAAGACAACAGATCACAACGACTCTGCCTCTGCAATGGAAATTGAGATTAGAAAAAACGTACAAAAAATAAAACATATTGCACACTCCTCCAATGACTCCTGCGGACAGGCTATAAGGGAGGTAGTACAAAACATTCCCATACAGATTGCAGGTAGCATGCCTTCTATACCAAACCTTAGGCGAATGTTTCAACGAGAAAAACTGGCAAGTAATCCCCAACATATAACACCACAATCTTATGAAGACATTAACATCCCCCAGAACTAAAAATGACCTTTTCCAAAGAAACTTTCCTCATGCACGACAACGAAAACCCTCAAAAAATAATTTTAATATTTAGCACAACCCGCAATTTACTAATCCTACAAATTAGTGAAATTTGGATGATGGATGGAACATTTAAATCTACACCCCATCCATTCACTCAAATTTACACTATACATGCCACAAAAAATAACACTACAGTCCCCCTAGTGTATGCATTATTATCTAATAAACATTCCTCTACTTACACTGAATTTTTATCAACAATCAAAAACAAAACACTAAATAAAACACCTAGAAAAGTGATACTAGATTTCGAATTATCAATCATAAACACAATACTGAAAATATATCCACAAACCCAAATTCAAGGATGCTTTTTCCACTTTTCACAAGCATATTGGCGTAGAATACAAAAATCATCCCTAACTAGAGAATATTTCTCAGACTGCATACTCCAATTTGAATTAAAAAAACTCACAGCATTATGCTTTGTACCACCTGCAAAAGTAGATGAGCATTACACAACAGTAACAGACTCTAACTATTATACAGTAAATGAAGACAAATTGGCACCCTTACTAAATTACTTTGAAGAAACCTGGATTGGACACCTAAACAGATCTGGTCGCAGACGAAAGCCAAGATTTCCAATAGAATGGTGGAACTGCTACCAGACCTGCTTAGAAGGTAGTGCAAAGACTAATATTGCCATGGAGGGATGGCACAACTCCTTCAATAAAGCAATAGGTAAACTCCACCCAAACCTGTATAATTTCATGGAAATTTAGAAAAAGGAGCAAAGTTTCCAAGAAATGAGACTTGCTCAGTCACTCTCAGGTAGCCTGAACCCACGCACAAGTCAAAAAAGCAAAGAAATGACAGAAATAATTTTGGCAAAAATACAACAATTTGATACAATAACAGCATCAGACTACCTCGACAGTCTAGTATATATTCTACATTACTAACAACCACTAACCTAATAAAAAAAAAGTAAAAAGTTACTTGCCAGTTTTAAAAAAAGACCACCAATTAAATTGACATTTTTGAAATTATTTTCACACTAAATTTATCCAAACAAAATTGTTCCTACCTTTGAAGTTTTCATGTCTTCATCCAAACAGGTGTTGCTGAAGAAATCTTCTTCATTAATATAGAAGAAGTATCTCATACTGCAGAAAGTAAATAAATAAACATTAATTATCCACAATAAAAAAATTGGTGATACAAAATGGATGATAACAAAAACAACTCTGTATACGATTAAAAAGTATAAAAAATATAAAATATAACATTTCACCAAACCAGAAATTAGAAAAAAAACAAATATTAAAAACACCTCATGAACATATTTTACCCCAAAAAAGTAAAAAAATTAATCAGATACTTACCAATGCAACATCATTAAATAAAATATTTACAATCAACAAAAAGACATGAAAACGAAATAAAGGACACTACTAATACAAAATAATTATTTTTTTACGAAGGCTGTTACAATTAACCAAATATTTTTTTCATAAACCAAACAATTGCCTTCCTTATAAATCCCTAAAACAAAATTATCACAAGCAAAAAGAGAATTGTTCGTAATTATTAGAAAAACAGTACAATCATTGTAAACATAAAACACTGCTAAACATTATTTTTTTTTTTTTAATGATACCACTATCGTATACAAAACTGTACGGAAACAAAAAATTAAACATAAAAAACATTCCAAACATCGAAAATCTACTACCTACCTTATAACTACCTCAGACAACTATTTCTGTAATAAAAATACTCTAAAACATACTGTAAAAAAAATTATAATCCCACTTACCCGAACAAGGTCTCTGCTTCCGTCCTATCTTGACCGCGACGCTCCTCCAACTGAAAACAGAAGACGTCAAACAACGTAAACGTGGAAGAGCACTAAAGATAGAAAACTGACTATTTCACTCATAGACTATAATAGGGAAAAGAAGAAAATACCACAAAAAAGAGTTAAATAAATGTACAAAAATGTGTAAAAAAAATTAACAAAATCTGTAAATACTACATAATAAATAAACATTTTTTTTTGCATTTTTTGAACTTTATTATATTGAAAATACAAATCATTTAAAAAAAAAATGGTGGTTTCATTATAAAAATTAAATTTGCATAAACAAATATATTATTGTGGATGAAAAAAATTCTAAGACCTAAAAAAATAAAAAATACAAATTTCTATGTATTTTCTAAAAAGTTTTCATTAAATAATACATTTAAATAAAATGATATTAATATAATTTAATATATACTTAAAATTATACATCTAAAAATAGTATTTTTTTTTAAATCATATTAATTTTATCACACCAGAAAAACATATTCACATTTTCAAAATAAATTAAAAAAAATATTTTATAAATTTTTAAAAATGACAAAAACAAATTACAATAAATCAAAAATAAAACATATTTTAAATGATAAACTTTTACATATTTATAATCAAAATTCTACTCTACTAAATACTATTATATTAAACATTCAAATATAAATTTTAAAACATAACTACTTTCAAACTAAAAAATATATACATCTTTTACAGCAAAAAAAGAAATAATAAAAACCCTAAAAAAATTTAAAAATAAAATAAAATCACCTGTCCAAAATGTTTTTTTTAGTATCAATACATTCCCAAATCATTATCCACCAATAAACAAAATCCCATCCCTAAAAAAAAAAATACACCAATACAAAAAATACCCATATATAAAAAAATACCTGATTATAAAAACACTTCCCCACCCATAACCCCTACATCCCCTATATCCCACCCCTAATTCTACTCATACTTTTAATTAAAAAAAACATTTACCCAAATACATTAAATAATACCTGAGTATTAATATACTTCCCACCCATATCCCCTATATCCCAAATATCCCATCCATTATACCACAACTGTTTTTAATTTTTTTTTTACAAAATAACCCAAGTCTACAAATTAATACCCAAGTACTAAAACACTTCACCACCCATAACCCCTCCATTCAATCTATCCCATCCCTTATCACACAATTTATTTAAAAAATAATTTAAAAATTACCCAAGTGTATAAAGAAATACCCAATTATTAATATACTTTCCACCCATAACACCCACATCCCATATATCCCATCTATTATCCCACAGCTTATTTTTTTAAAATAAATAAAATATTACCCAAGTGTACCAACTAATACTCAAAGTACTAATACACTTCCCCACCCATAACCCCTACATCCCAAATATCCCACCCCTAATCCTACAGCATATAATTGAAAATATATAAAAAATAACTCAACTATGTCAATTAATAATACTTCAGTCTTAATAGACTTAACCACCCATAACCACTGTATCCCATATATCCCACACCTAAGTCCACAGCAAGTTTTTTAAAAAAAAGAAAAATCCCAATTCTACAAATTAATACCTCAGTATTAGTAAAGTTTCCAACCCAGGACCCTTACAAGCAATTTATCCCATACATTACCGCATTCAATATTTTTAAATATTTAATAAAAATTTACCAAATTATTTAAAATAATACCTAAATATTGATAAACTATACCACCCATAACCCCTCCATCTCATCAATCCCATCCCTTATCCCACAATTAATTTTCCAAAAAACAAATTAAAAATCAACATAAATTAATACCTAAATACTAATACACTTCACCACCCATAAAAAGCTGCATCCCATATATCCCACCCCTTACTCACATAAATGATAGAAATTACAAATAAAACATGATCCCACAGTATAAATTAATACCTGGGTATTAATACACTCCCCCATCCATAACCCCTACATGCCAGATATCCCACCCCTAAATCCACAGCATGAATTCCAAAATTATCAAAAAACAAGTGTATAAATTAATACCTAAGTATTAATACACTTCCCCACCCATAACATACACAAGCCATACATTCCATCCCTTAATCCACAGCATATCCTTAAAAAAATATACTCAAAGTCCTAATAAAATACCCAAGTATTAATACACTGCCCCACCCAGATTTCACAAACAAAAAAATACCCAAGTATAAAAATTAATACCCAATTACTAATACACTTACCCACCCATAACCCCTACATCCCATATATCCCGCCCCTAAACCCACAACATAAATTACAACATTTAAAAAAATACAAGTATTTAAATTCATTCCTGAGTATTAATACACTTCCCCACCCATAACGCCCACAACCCATACATTCCACCCCTTAATCCACAGCATATCCTTAAAAAAATATAAAAAAAATACTAAAAGTCCTAATAAAATACCCAAGTATTCATACACTGCCCCACCCAGATTTCACACAAAAAATACCCAAGTATATAAATTAATACCCAATTACTAATACACTTTCCCTCCCATAAGTCCTACATCCCGCATATCCGGTCCCTTAACCCACAGCCTGCCACCCCATAACAAACAAAAAATATACTCAAATACTAATTTTTATACCTGAGTAATAATACCCAACCCTACTCATAACCCCTCCATCCCACATATAGCACCCCTAAATCCACAGAATAATTTAAATACATTTTTAAAAATACCCCAGTATAAACATTATTACCTAATACCTAACAAAATAAAAAAAAATACTCAAACATTCAAATTCATAATTGTGGTACATAAGACCAAAAAACTAGATAAAAGCAAAACAGTTTAAAATAAAAACTTCAGTATCACTACCCATCTAGATAAATATATAAAAAAATATATATAAAAATATATATCTAAAGACGTATATACATAAAAATAATATATTTACACATATATACATTAATATATACAAACACAAACATAAATAAACACAACATATCCAATATTACAAATATTAAATATACATGTATATACAATTCAACACATAATAATTAAACTCTAAACAAATAAATAACAAAACACAAAACTTACCTTAAAATTTGTTATTAAAAAAAGAAATTACCTTAAATTTAGTTGTTCTTGCATTAGTTGTTAAGGCAAAATCGTTGTTAAGGCAGTAGTTGTTCTGAACTTCGTTGTTAAGACCGAGTAGTTCTTCAGGATTCGTTGTTAAGGCAAGTAGTAGTTCCAACGTAGTTGTTCAGGTTGTTTCCCCGCCATGACAGCCGCTAAGAAAGACCACGCTCTTTCTTTTAGTCAGCTTTGGCTCTTAGGACCAAGCAAGACTGCTACCTTAGTTCTTTCTGGGATCACCCCAAAAGGACTGTGTTTCCACGCCTTTGCCGCACACCTGTACACGTTGACAACTTTAACATGTGTGGCGTGAATCCAATAAGGCAAACATTTTCCCTTTGTGCAGACTACTTCGAGAATTTCTTGTGTGTACTGTGTAAGGTCTCGAAATCACCAGTGACAGTTAAATATACGATCCCTTTCTAAAATAACCGGACAATTCATTTTGGCTTAACAGAACTTCAAGCAACTGCAGTAAGGAATCCTTTTGTATGATTCCCAGACTTGCCAATATATATATTTATGTACATATATATTCAAAAACTCTTCCCCTTGCAGACTTGACAGTCTTAGAGACAAACCTCCTTGCTCAGACTAATTCCTAGAGACTGTGATTGAGAAAAATGAACCTTGAGAAGGAGTTTTCATTTCCTGTAAAAGACATTAGTAGATTGTATGTTTGTGAACCTTTCAACTGCTCTCCAGAGAACCTTGGATACCTCTGACTCCTGGAGAAAAGAAGATATTAACATTGTTCTCTTAGAGAGAGGCTAGTCTCGCAAAAGATCCAGGTTATGAGAACGACAGAATTAGGTGAATGTGAATGCCTGAACAGTTGAATGTGCAGTAGGAATGTACTTATCTATCCTTTTATCACCCAACTGCAGGTCCTTCCTTTAAATAAATCCCAATAAGAAGAAAGATGTAGGTTACCAGAGCACACACTGAATATCTTATCTTCAGATGGGAAACACTGGCTGGATCTGGAGGCTGTCTCTCTTTTTTCTATTCCCGTTCCCCTTTCCCCCTAGCGGATGTAGGGTTCAGATAATCAGTAAAGTCTGAGCACGCATCTGTTGGAGGGAGTTGGGTAAAAGGTATCTGCTCCTGTGGAAGTTTGATTTAATGGGTAATCTCCTGACAGATTGAAGTGCCTAAAAAATACTTATTTCCACCCGAGCAGAATGGCTGAAGGTTTAGATTTTAATGCCTTGGCGTCACTTATGAACGAAATGGAAAAAAAGTTAACCCTTGGCCTAGATGAAAACAAAAACTTGAGAGAGGGAATAAAAAGACCCCATGTTGAGACCCAACAGCTCATGGACAAATTAAGTAACTTCACTTCTGGGAATACCGCTGGAACTAGTGGGTTTTCAGGAAAACCTTCCCTATCTCTACCTCAGAAATATCCACTCAAGTCATTCATTCCACCTCCCTTATCATTCCCCTGGCCCCACCTGAACGTTTTAGTGGAGATCCTTACAAGGCGCAGATATTTTTAACCCAGTGCTCCTTACACTTCCTTTGTCGACCCGTTATTTTTACAGATGATCAGTCAAAAACAGCGTTCATTTTGTCTTATTTGAGTGGGGATGCGGCTTCATGGTCCATGCCTTTGGTGTCGCGAAATGTCCCTATATTATATGATTCTGAAGTTTTTAAAACCAAATTCCTTTGAATTTTTGACCGCAGAACAACTTCTCAAGCTACAGATAACAAATTACTAGTCTTAAAACAAGGAAATAGGGATGTGATCTCTTACCTGGCCCAATTCAACAAATTAATTGTGGAGACTGGTTGGCCAGAGAGCAAAAGGATTGCATTTTATTTGCTGAGGTTTACGAGAAGAACTAAAAGATGCGCTAGCCCAGATTCCAGATTGACCTGCGGATGTGTCAAAATGAATTGATCTAGTCTTACAGATTGATCAGCATCTGTCTGAAAGAAAAGCTGAATAAAAGACAGAATTTTGTCCCATCCCACTGCGCTTCGACAGGAGTTAAGTGGAAAGTATCGAGACACACTCTTTGGAAGAGCCAATGCAAATCGGCAGTGTTAGAGGCTCCCTGTCTAAAGAGGAAAAGGACAAGTGAAAATCTAAGAATCTATGTCCCTATTGTGGGTTGTCTGGGCATTTTGTAAGAGAATGCCCAAAGAAACCTAAAGAAGATAATTTAGGAAAAGAAAAAACTCATTGTACTAAGAGAGTAACCCTGGTTGACTCACAACCCCAACAAGCCCCTGAATCCCAATTAGTGGCAAACACCTTATAGTCTTCTTCCCCTCACCTAACTATCTCTTTTGACCTCATCTTCATAGAAAAGAAGCTGCAAGAGGTTTCAGTGATGATTGACTCAGGAGCTATGGGAAATTTCTGCGACATCCAGTATGCCACAAACATAGGAATACAGTTTGTAAAAAAAAAAATGAATCGCAGAGCCTGTTCGTGCACTGGATGGAACAAACCTGTCTTCAGGCCCTATCACAGATTACACTGAACCTATAGTTCTGAAAGATCATCTAGGACACCAAGAAAATATATCTTTCAATCTCATAGATGCTCCTCAATTTCAGCTGGTCTTGGGTTTACCGTGGCTCACGGAGCTCAACACTGAAATTAATAGGGAAAAGAGCACCTTCCAATTAAATTCAAGGTACTGTCGGAAACATGTTTTGGTCCTCAAGAGATAAGTAGTGCACCATCTCCCGCTCAAGTTTTAGCTACTAAATCCAATGTGGTTCGTGCTCTGGAAAAGGTTGTCATTCCCCCACAATATAAAGAATTGTCTGCAGTGTTTGACTAAGCAGAGGGAGAGAAGCTACCTCCCTACAGATCTTATGATTGCAGGATTGAACTTGAGCCAAGTGCAAATCTACCTTGCAGTAGAATCTATGACCTTACTGAAAAAGCGAACAAGTTCCTAAAAGAATATTTGAAAAAATATTGGTCAAACAGTTTTATTCTTCCTTCATAATCCCCAGTCTTTTCCCCCCTTTTTTTCATCCCAAAGAAGAAGAATGCCGAGTTAAAAACTTGTATCGATTATAGAGCGTTAAATCAAGTTACAGTGAAGAACCAATATCCCCTGCCCTTGATTTCAGTACTGCTAGATAAAGTAAAAGATGCAAAAATGTACACCAAACTAGATCTTCGTGGAGCGTACCATTTAATTCAAGTTGCTAAGGGAAACAAATGGAAAATGGCCTTCTGCACCCGGTTTGATCTATACGAGTACCAAGTGATGCCTTATGGGCTATGTAACGCTCTGGCTGCTTTCCAGAACTTTGTGAACAATGTTCAAAGAGAGTTTTTAGATCAATTTCTAGTAGTCTACATTGATGATATTTTAATCTTCTCCCAGAATTTGCGACACCATGTAGATCACTTGAGAGCAGTTCTAAAGACATTGTTGGAAAATAACCTATATGTGAAGTTGGAAAAGTGTAGGTTTCATGCCAAGGAAGTAGAATTCTTGGAATTTGACAATTTTTACCACCGGTTCATTAAAGAGTTTTTTACAAAGGTGGTCCCCATTACAAAGCTTTTGAGAAAAGGAGTACCCTTTCATTCGTCAGCTGACGCTGAAGAATCTTTTCAGTTCCTCAAAAGAGCCTTTACGACAGCCCTGATCCTTCTCCAATCTAACCCTGAGGAGCCATTTTTTGTGGAAGCTGATGCCTCCGACCAAGCAATTGGTGGTGTATTGTCTCAGAGGCACAAGGAAACTGGTCAACTTCACCCAGTGGCATTTCGATCCAGGAAATTAACTCCTCCTGAAAAAAGTATCCAATTGCTGACAAAGAACTATTGGCAGTGAAGGATGCCTTTCAGGAATGGCTCACTTAAAAATTATGCGTACATATATTCCAGTCTTCAATTAATGAATAGGACAACTCCATACTGTTAAAATCCAATATATTACTCAATAGAATTCAGTAAGTTCAAAAGAATGTACAACAATTCCAATGAATGTCGATTTCATAAACAACAACACTGTATATAACTCCTCTAGATCATAAAATTGAATGCCAACTGCAGATCCAGGAAGGGGTTATAACCCTCCTCATGACACAGTTCTGCACAATAATTGCCTGGTTTTCAGTCCCAGTTCAAGCAACATCATAGACTTTCAATTCAGCTTGTCAAATGAGAAGGTAATGTTGACCCATTGTGCCACTGCTGTACATCCAGGAGCACATTCCCAGCACATAACCTGTTGTCATAGACAGTCCGACAGACCACCATTTGATCTTCGGGATTAGCCTTCTTATTCAAACCATTTTGATTGGAAGTGTTTGGAGTGAAACATTCCAGACCTTTTAATGCTGTCTTTGCAGTCCAGGAAGATTCAGCATGCCAATGGGTGACTTTCACAGGCGGGATATGCTCAGATTCTGATGGTACAAAATCACATAGTGCAAATTCTTAAACTGCATACTTTCCAGCAAACTAGACTTATTGCAAATTAGTCCTGAATTTCTCACCCATTCGCAATCATAAATCTTGGACATATACTGTATTGAAACCTCGCAGTGTAATAGACTTTTGGTCTGCCATTCTTGCTATGTTAACAAATATCCATTCTCTTTTTAAATTCTGTCTACTACAGTCTAACAAGGCAAGTGCTCATTTATTCTAAATGAACCAGCCAGAGGAAGGTACACAATTCCACAACTAACAATTCCAATCCAACCCACTTAATTCCACTCAACACCACATATATTCACTCCACTCCAAACCAAACCACAAGGGTAAAAGACATTGCCAATGGCTCTAATTCTCACACATTGGCATTGCCAATGCTTGTTTGATTGTGTTAGTAGGCAAAACCCCACTCTCCTTTGCATGACAAATGGGTATTGCAACTTGACATAAGAAAACAGCAGTGACAATGGCAACCCTAATGAAAAGGTTTTCTGAAGTATCCATAATACCGAATGATCAGCTACATGGGGGTCAGCAGGCCCCTTCCGGCTCTCTGCAGCAATAGTATACGATACCCATAACCTATTAGCTCTAGAATATATATTAGGGGTGGTAATAACCTTTTCTCATCTACTGGAAATGGGTACAACATATGAAGGAGCAATACAAGCAAACACAGACACCACCAGTAGTGATACATTTACTTAAATCAGAAGTCACTGGGTACTTGCACTGCCTCATGCCTCTGTACACCTCAATACATTGAAACACAGACTCCACCAGTACTGATCCATTTACTCAAATCAGAAGTCATTGGGAACTTGCATTGCCTGAAGCCTCTGTACACCTCAATACATTGTTTTTAGTTAAACTACCTGCAAGGCAGTTAAACCAGAGGCAAAGCCATGGGCCCCAATGCAAGCTAGAAAATTAATCACACTAGAGACGAAGCCATGGACCCCAAATGCAAGCAAGAAAATTAATCACGCTATCTGGTTTCTAAGTGAAAGGTTGCCGTGCTTCAGTGCAGAGCACTTCTCACACACCAATGCACCAGGTTCACAGTGCCACTCCACCTGCTGCACTATAGTTACTCCCCTGGTTAGAACAGCCTTTTTGGTCACACATATATATGTGCACAACATGCCAGCAAGCTTCTCATCCCCCTTCAGTCAGTGTGTTTTGTCATTTTGACTGTTTTACAAAAATGTGTGTGAACGGTTTTGGCAGGGTAGGTTGCAAGAGCCACTGGGGAACCCCGTTACGGACATGACTATATGAGAAAGCCACAGCAGACAGCAGCAACACCTGGATGTGTAGCCACCACCAATTGAAACCATTTACTGGGAAACAATGCATTATCATATATCAGGACCTTCAGACACATGCTTTCACAAAGTAGGCTGAACAAAAACCTGTCTTGTGTTTGATTTTATAACATGATGCCCCAGCTGTAATAAGAATCAAGTCCACAGAGTAAGTTAACATCAGCAGAATCACCCATGGCCAATGGCGTATTCTGATAAATATTTATATTAAAATTGCCTGTTATGAAAAATCAGAATTGTTGAAATAGGTAGACAACCATGCTGGACAGGTATTAAACCAATGACTCTCCGTTCTAGAGACAGGTTAATATAAACAATCATAATGACAACAAAGCTTTTTCCTTCAACAGAGTTTTAAAAATTGACTAAGAATCCTTTGACAAAGGAAACAGAAAGCCTTTGGGTTGTTACCTTAAAACTGTTTTGTCGAAACACAAGTTACAAAGTCCCCCAAACCACATCCCCCCGCCAGTCTTGTGATGAATGTATGCATGCAGGGGCTTCTAATACTCAACACCCCAAATGGTAGGAGCTGAGATTTAGTACAGAGAGGGACTGAAAGAAAGCAAGAGTAAGGGGGTCATTACAAGTTTGGCAATCTTTTGGGAAGGCAGCTGCAGTGGTTGCCACCAAAAGACCGCCATGTTGGCACCGTATTAAAAGTTACACTGTGAACTCTGCCAAAAAACAGCCAAATATCCAAAACCGCCAGGACACTGGAGGACAGAAAAGAGGCGGTCCTACCACCAGCACTGCCAACCCGACAAAAATCCTCCCATCAGATTACGATCCACAACTCTCAATAGCTGTTCTTTCATGGGGGAAAACCGTTGACGGTGCGAACTGCAGCTGTCTCAGCTTACCTAACACTGAACACTTCACCACACTGGATAGTTTGAAAATTACACACTCAACACACCTACACACTCCACTGTATGACACAACCCTACACAACGCGCAGTCATTTGGAACCAGAATGGCACACACAGCCACAGAGGAGAAATAACTATCACATATTTATTACAATAACGTTTGCTACCCACACACATTTCAACACACATACATCACACACTTACCCAGCACACACAACACACAATTGATTATCACACACAACACACAACATCCACCATCTACACACATCACATCACAGCACCTACACCACATCACTTATCTCTGGTACAATTTTCCACATTTTTGACACTACCTCACCGTCTTTAGAACCACTACCATGTTCCCACAAAAACACCCAAGTTTCACAGATGATGAGCTGAGGATCATGGTGGACGAAATTGTCAGGGTAGAGTCATACCTGTTTGGAACACAGGTCCAGAAAACATCAATAGCCAGGAAAATGGATTTGTGGCAAAGAATAATCGACCGGGTCAATGCTGTAGGTACCTATTCACGCACAAAGGATGACATCAGGAAGAGGTGGGACAAACTCTGGGGGAAGGTGCGTTCCATGGCATCCAGGTGGCGGGACAGAAGAGTGGTGGTGGGCCCCACCTCCTCCCCCACAGTTCACATCTTGGGAGGAGAAGGTCTTGAACATACTGCATCCTGAGGGCCTGACAGGAATACCTTGGGGAGTGCAGTCTGGTAAGTTCCCACAACATTCATGTCACCAAATTGTTTTGTCCTGCATGCATCCTCGTTCACCACCTTACCTCACCTAAATTAACAAACAACTCACCACCCCTCTGTCCAACTGTCCTAATACCCCTCTCTGGCATGCCACATATCCACTAAAATCATCTGGCACTATAGCCCTTGGAAATGGCATGTGAAGTACTGGGAACTGACAGCACCACAACCCCCAGAAGGCAGTATCTCACCATTAAGAAAACCTGAACAGTGCACCAAAATTGAAATGTCATGCATGTGAAACTAACAACCAATCTAACCTATCATGAATGTCCAACTGTGAAACAGTTAATGGCAATGACACCAATGCAAAGACCCACTCCCGCTATCATTACAAGCTAAACACAGCCACAGCTGAGTGCACACTCAAACTGTCCTTAGAAAAAATATTCTTAATATTGAAATGTACTCACCTGGGGTGGAAATCTAGATGCCAAAGTGGATGCACATGCAGTACATCCAGACAGAGGTCACTTTCAATTGCTTACTCCATACTGTGTCCCTACTCTGACACTATTGTGCATTTTCCAGGTAAAGATGTGCCATGTATCATGTCACTCACTTCACTAGGCAACAAAAGTGAACACCTGTGTCAATAGTCAGACAACATAAAATGTATCAGCAGTCTAGTTACTACTAATAGTGTAACATCTTTAAGCATGGTGTATGGAATTGAAATTACAGAGTCACATGTTGTACTAAGTAAGATTTAGCAGCAGCGGACATTGTCATTTCTGGGGATCATGTTATGGCACTGTCTGAATCTCACACATCTTCACTAATACTCTAAATGAAACATCACTTGTTGTATCACTTACAGCAACTCTGTGTTCCACTTCTCCCCAGGTTACCTTGCCATTGCCACCATGGAGAGGATACCAGAGACTGCCACTACCCCTCAGTGAGGACAACACCCCTGGATGTGAGAACACTGAGGACGAAGCTGGCTCATCAAGGATACCTTGTCAGTCAACAATTGTCAGCCTCACCCCGCCCACAGCAACTTCTCCCAGCCCTGTTGAATCAACATCACAGCCAACCATTTGCCCCCAAACCTGTGTCCCAAGGACTGTTTCTAACATTGTGTGTCCTCAGTACAGGTACCTGAGTTTCACCTTGTCACCCCTGACAATGATAGCCCTGGCACTAGGGGGAGTCAGCACACTGTGCCAAGGGCACAGGCCCATCGGGGTAGGGTGCGTGGGAGGGATGGTGTGGGCCAGAGAATGGGGGCTCAAAGGGACAATACTGACCTGGAAACCATCTCCCAAGTCTTGGGAGCCTACCAAAATTCACAAGGCATGATGGGCCAGGTAGTCACCGTGATGGGAGAAAGCCAACAGCTGCAGAGGGACAACCACCAGGAAGTTACACAGCAGTGGTAGACACAAAATGCCATCCTGCTGGGGTGCTGAGGGACATCAACACTACCCTGAATAGGTCTGCCACATAACATCAGACCTCTTCCACTAGTAATGAGTCATCTGGCCCTTCTACATCTGCAGCTGCTAGTGGAATGGAGGCCCAGGCAGGAGCAGGGCATGCTTCAGACACCCCACCCTCTGTAGCAGAGGACCCCACCCCTGCAAACGTGGACATCCACCCAGACATCCGGGAGGAGCAGATGCCTAGACCAAACCCACGGCCAGGAAGTGAACCTCTCCTGATTGTTGCCCTTTGTGTGCCACAGATACACCCTGTTGACTGGTCTGAAACCTAATTCCATTTTACTATGGCGCAGGGGCACTGGACTTGTGTTTCCAAATGGTGTAGCAATTACCCTGATGATTTTTAGCCACCATGACTGAACCACTCACTGAATGCTTTCTGTTAGTTTTGTTTAAATTCAGACATATTGGTTTGCACTCCCCAATAAATACACCTTAAACACAGATTCTGTGTAAGTGTTGTATACAACCATGTACTATTGTCATGCATGACAACAACATTATCAAAATGTTCCTCTACTGTACAACCTCTGTTATGGACATCACATGTGTACTGGATCACTAGGAGACTCATCACATTGGGATTGTAAGATTTATAGAAACAAAAACAGCTGTATTCAACATCATTAACAAATATTTCCAGATTTTCTAACATTAGATGGAGTAGTACTGCTATTGACATCAGATATCCAGCTTTTTTGTCATACACTACCAACCCACAAGATACAGATCTTAGGGACATGTCACTCTTCCTACAAGCCTGGAGCCAGAACGATTGGTCCTTCGTATCCCCAGGTTAAGCCATATCACATGCCCATACCTTATTTTACTAGTAGCCATTCCCCATCATGCAGACAGAGATCAGTACTGATGTCCCCAGTCGTTGGAACTTTCACTTACAATGGTCCCATACCTGTAGGCTTGCCACTTACCAATGTCAGTCCACAGATACATGCACATTGGTCTGCAATGTAGGAACACAATGGCAGCTATGTTTAAGGTATGTCACATACAACAAACCATTATGACTGCAGAGGATATGGTGCTACATTTTCACATGTGTCGTACACACATGGACACACATATGACACCATTTGACTATTCCAGTACCAAACATGTTTCCTTGGTGGAAAAACACTTCAAACCCAGCCTCCTGACAGTCTGGCCTTATCAGTTACACTCCACAAATTAATGCCAATCTGTACCTGTATCCATCCATGTTCACTTCTCATGTCTGCTTGCCATTCCCATCTGCCTCAGACACTGTCTGTGACTTGCAAATGATGTAGAGCTAAATTAAAACCCAGCAAATTTGTGTTTGACAGAGATAAGGAATAGAATATAGCTGTAAGCATTCATCAATTCCGATGACTCATTTGGACAAGTGTGAGTTTGCATGTACAGGATCATCTAAGGACACTGTATGGCAAAATGTACTGTACACAATACTAAAGTACAATCTGCATATATACCTTGCTCATTGGCATTGGAGCCAACTAAGACCTCACAGATAATGGCAAATAGGAGGTGACGTACCAGCCATCAATTGTACTTAGAAACATGAACTCCCAATATTAAGGAAACATCACATACCTATAGTTAGTTGAAGTACTGATTGATTATATCTGCCCTGAAGTATCCCACTTCATCTTCATCAGGCTTATCATCACTTGATCAATCTGCATTTCTACCCATAGTTTCAGCTGACTCCCCCGCTTCTGATATGTATAGAATCTGACATCTAAAGGCTAGGTTTTGAAGCATGCAACAGGCAACAATTATATGACATACCTTGTTAGGTGAGTAGAGGAAGGCACCACTGGATATGTCCAGGCAGCGAAATCTTTCCTTCAGGCGCCCAAAGGTCCACTCCATGACACACCTTGTCCATCTGTGGGCCTGATTGTAGCAGACTTCCCCTGGCATAGTTGAAAACCTCATTGGTGTCAACAACCAAGGTTGGTTTGGGTAGCCAGAGACCCCAGTAAGGAATAGTAACAAAAACACAAACATACATCATGAACATACACATTTCTCAGAGCACAAGAGAAACGTAGCAAACACACATGTCAAAGGTGATTTGCCAACCAGCCACGCCCTCTCTGTGAAGAGTGATGTCATCGGCAGTGGGATGTTGCTGTTCCGCATGATACTTTGCGCTGACTTGTGAAATATACTGGTCTACCCAACACACCACTTGGACATTGAAAGCATGGTTGTTTTTACTGTTCATGTATATCTGTTAATTGGCACTGGGGGGAACCAAGACTACATGGGTGCCATCTATGACTCCAAAGACATGTGGAATGCGTCCCAAATCATAAAACGCTGCCTTCACATAGGCCAAATCTGCATGTTGGGGGAAACCTGATGTAACTGTCCAGGTGTTTTTACAATACACACAGTACATACTTCAAAACCAGACTGAACATGGGCTGAGACATCCCTGCAGTTAGGAGCACTATATTTTGAAACGACCCAATGGCCAGGATGAGTAGCACTGACATGACTTGAACAATGGGAGGTGCACTATAGGGACTGCGAATGGCAAGCATTAAATCTGGCTTCAACTCATCACAGAGATTCATGATTGTATGCCTATTCAGGTGATAGATCTGTATTACGTCTTTCCTCCATGGTGTCCAGGTCTACTAGTGGGCAATGCACTGGATGTTGTCTTCCTTTTCTCATGCCAGGGTACATATGTGGATTAAAATAAGATTGTAGATGACTTTGACAATGTACACATCAATCAATCAAATAATTTCTTAAGCGCACTACTCATCCAGAAGGGTCTCAAGGCGCTGGGGGCCAGGAGGGTGGGGGGGTTTACTGCTCAAAAAGCCATGTTTTGATGTGCTTTCTGAAGGTTAGGAGGTCCTGGGTCTTGCGTAGGTTGGTGGGGATGGAGTTCCAGGTTTTGGCGGTGAGGTGGGAGAAGGATCTGCCGCCGAGGTGGTGCGTTGGATGCGGGGGACTGTAGCAACGGCGAGGTTGGTGGAGCGGAGCTGTCGAGTTGGTTTGTGGAAGTTGATTCGTTCATTGAGGTAGGCCGGTCCAGTGTCGTGGATGGCTTTGTGAGCGTGGACAAGGATTTGAAAATGATCCTTTTGTTGATGGGCAGCCAGTGTAAGGATCTGAGGTGGGTGGAGATGTGTTTGTGGCGAGGGAGGTTGAGGATGAGATGTGCGGCTGTGTTCTGGATTCGCTGGAGTTTTCTCTGAAGCTTGGCTGTGGTCCCTGGGTAGAAGGTGTTGCCGTAGTCCAGTCTGCTGCTTATGAGGGCGTGGGTGACTGTTCTTGTTTCTAAAGGAATCCATTTGAAAGTGTTGCATAGCATACGAAGGGTGTTGAAGCAGGAGGATGATATGGCGTTGATTTGCTTAGTCATGGAGAAAGATGAGTCCAGTATGATGCCAAGATTGCGTGTGTGGGTGGTGGGTGTTGGGGGTGATCCAAGGGTGATGGCCCACCAAGAGTCATTCCATGCTGTTTGTTAGGACCGAAGTTGATGATATCTGTTTTTTCTGAGTTCAATTTGAGGTGGCTTGCTGTTATCCAGTTGGCGATGTCGGGGAGTCCGGCGTGTAGGTAACATGGATATGTTCAAATATAAGTCACATATATTTCCATATAATTTCACGTATTACATTAGAAGTACAGTAAGTTGCTATGCATCCTATGGCGGTCCCCTTGGTTCAGATACCATGTATCCTCAGATGTACTCAACATGCATATGTATCTGTGACTATCAGTGTTTGATAATACCACCTTGTTTACATGTGACACATATTTGTTGCCTTTATACCCCATTGTTGTCGCACATAGGATGTTGAGAAAAGGCTTTAATTTACATTACCAGCTATTTCTCTGTTACCCAGCTATAATTACACACATGCACAATTAGACTACTTAATTTGAATGCAGAACTTACTAATGCTTCGAACAATAGAGTGAATCTTCAATAATGCAGATACCATAACTTTTCCCTACATATAATTGCCTCAAAATGGCAGCTGCCTGACCTACTGTACTAGACATGAAGAAGTGACCTAACTCTGCCGTTGGATGTCATCATGGCAGTAGAGGGTCACAACCGCGGTGCACATTGCCATTGGAACACATTGCTGCCTTTGGCGGACCAGGGCCAATGACGATGTCCGCCGGCGGTGACGGTCATGTACATAGCGGACGAGACTGCCATTTTCTGCTGCAATGGTCACTTGACTCCTGATACTGCTGCCATCAAGACATCCACTACCTGAGCTGCTGTGTACTGCCTGTGGGAGCTATCATGCCACGTCCTGCAGGTGCTAGGACTCCAGCCTTCAGTCCAGAAGAGCGGGAGAAGCTTGTGGAGGAAGTCCTATCCCTGTATGGACAGCTATATGGTGCACCAGAGGAGCAGATGCGTACAATGGTATACAAATGTGTAAGAGGTGGAGTGTATGACAGTTTACATGATATGTGAGATAGTGAGGGATTGGGCAATAATGTCTGGGTGCATGTAAATAAGTACATGTGCAGAGGCAGACATCCAGCACTGATACATGGTAGATAGTGTTTATTCAAACTACCTTAATATACTACATAGTTTGCAGCATGTACAACAATTAAGGTGTGAGAAATGTTCACAGAGACATACCATGTTATGGATGATAATGTGGCCTGGTCATATGTGCGTAGTCAATACTATGTACTGTTCATGCACGTCATATGGGAGAGTCCACACCACACATGGTTTGGTTGCAGATGGTAAATTGTGAATGGGTTTTGACTGAGAGAAAGGGTATGTTTGCCTACTTACTGTGATTGAAGTGTTCAGACCACTTGTGTTTGGATGGTGCATGTGGACATAACTTTTTCCTTTTGTCTTTTCCATTGATCTGCTTGACCTAAGCAGGTCAATGCCCATCAAAAGAGGTGACTCTGGTGTGCCATTGCCAAGCAAGTTTGGACCTTGGGGGTCAACAGCCGGTGGAGCACCCACTGTAAGAAGCGCTAGGAGACCTGACTCTCTGGGCCTGAAGGACCGCAGAGGCCACACTGGGGATGTCTTCCCAATGAGGGAGGAGTGCCTGTTGCTCCTTGACTCACCTAATGACACGCATTTTTGCAGTGGCCTACCTTAAGTTGGATGGGTGTTTGAGGGCAGCACAGCAGCCAAATGGGGTAAGTACTGACTACACACATGTACATCCCTCTGCCAGTTCAGTGTATGCTGTGTGAGTATTTAAGCAGTGACAATGTGGTAAGTGTTAAAGGGAAATGGTCCCCTATCTACACTTAGGTGTAAAGGTTGTAACATTGACAAACAGGTTTGGAGCTTCTAGTGTTTATAGGGACATCTATCTCACCAGTGTTGACCATATTGTATTGAAGTCTGTGGTGATGCACATGTGACAGTGTCATACGTGTACTGCTTTACTGCTCTGTATATAACATGCTGGGTATTTTTTTTTAAAACTCTTCGCAGATTATGAGGAACAAGAAGCCTCTGATATTCCCATTATGGTTATCCACAATAAATTGGTGGATTCCCTACAGGGTATCTTCTATAGGGAAATCCCTTCCAAATCGAGACCTGTTGACACCCCTCGTAGGGATTGGTATAATCAGGATTGTGTGCGAGCAAGATCTAATCTAAATGAGGCTGTAAAAAACTCTACCCAAGTGGCCGTTAAAGAGGCCCGACATAGGTATGTTAATGCCCTGTAACAAGCAAAAAAAGACTGGGATAATGAGATATGGCAGAAGCTGCTTGCAGCAGTCAAATACAAAGATGATAGTTCCTTCTGGCGGCTGTTGACCTCTAGTTCGAAAAGGGGCAATGATGACATTGGTATGTACATACAGCCCGAAAGATGGGTGTCCTATTTTTCTGGAATTTATGCTCTGCCTGCACCACAATCTCTGGAGGACCCTGGATATGATGAGTGTTGGGCTGTTAACAAGACCACAACTGAGAGCATTGTTTTTACTTTAGCCGAAACAACAGCTGCAATTAATTCTTTGAGGCCAGCCAAAGCCCCTGGTCCAGATAAGATCCCAGGGGACCTGTTCAAATCAGAACCAAAGATATGGGCATGGTACATCAATGTATTGTCTAATGCCATAGCAGCTGGTAGCCCTATTCCAGATTCCTGGCGTGGCGCAGAAATAATACAGATTCACAAAAAGGGTGATGTAGGTTCACCTGCAAATTATCAACCAATCAGCCTACTTGATATTCTTCAGAAGACGTTTGCTAAGCAGGTCCTAGATAGGATTACCGATTGGATTCAAGACAACCAAATTTTATCCCCCTTACAGGCCGGTTTTCGGCCTAAAACTAACACCATGGACCAAGTCCTCAGGCTGTCATTACTATTTTGGAAGTATGTCACCCTATCTAAGCAAAAACTTTATGTTGCTTTCGTAGATCTAAGATCTGCATTTGATTTAGTCCCAAGAGAGAAACTATGGGGAGTATTAAATAAAATCGGTATCCCAGGAAATCTAGTGCATTTGATCCAAAGATTACATGAAAAAACATTTGCACAAGTCAGATGGGGTAAGCAGGGAGAACTCACCGACAAAATAGATATTAAGAGAGGAGTACGCCAGGGCTGTGTTCTTGCCCCAACGCTATTTACATTGTTTATCAACGAGGTGGTGCAAGTCGTTACCAACTGCCAAAATGATGCTCCATCCTTGAACAACCATAAAATTCAAATTTTGCTATTTGCTGATGATTCCCTCCTGATCTCCAGAACCCCTATGGGTCTCCAGGTACTTGTGGATAAGTTTAGTTTGTTTTGTGGCGACTATGGCCTTGAACTCAACCATAGCAAAACTAAATTTATGACCCTGGGTTGTGGCCCCACTAAGATATATTCAATTTTCCATAATGGTACCCCCCTAGGTATGGTAAGCTCCATAGATTATTTGGGGGTGAGAATTAGCAACAATCTGCATTGGGGGGCCCAAATTGAAAAAAGTTCAGCTATTCTGGCGCAGAGATCTGGGGCCATTTTACGCTTTCACAAATCTACTTCTGAGAGAGTGATTACTCCAACTATTAAAATTTACCAAGCAAAGGCACAGAGCGCTGCGGTCTACGGGTCTGAAATTTGGGGGTCCTCGAACACTGGCAAGCTTGCAGTGGGGGAAAACAACTTTGTAAGGTCGACTCTGGCCTGTCCTCGCAATACCCCACTGCTGCCTATGTTCTGGGACCTTGGCCTTTCACGCATCTCTGATGTAATTGCCCTACGACCATTGCTATTCTGGGTCCGTGTATGGGCCACCCCAGAGCTATCCACATACAAGGAGTCTATTCAAGACATTCTAGACAGACCAAATGTACTTACCATTCCCTGGTTTAGCCACATCTCAAAATGGTTCCACAGATTGGGTCTTAGTGAGTTTTGGAGTCATCCAGAAAGTATAAGGAAGGATCAGAAGAATCATTTGAAAATTGTTTACTGGATATATGTCAGGGAAAACTACTTGCTGTGTTCAACACACGGCAGATTGACTTCACAATTTTTTGATTTTAAATGGTACCCGTATCTGGAACCATTTATGGATACAATTCTTGACCCATTAACCCCTTCCCCGCCACGGACGTAATGGTTACGTCCATGGCAGCGCCCGTGTGGCGCCATGGACGTAACCATTACGTCCAGGGACTGGCAGTCGGGGGAAGCGCTAGCGCTTCCCCCGAGGGCCGCCCCCCAACACCCCCAGGCCAGGGCTGAAAGGGGAATCCCTTCCCCTTTCACGCCCACTCCCCCCCGCCCCCCCCCATGACGTCAGCGCGCGATCGCGCGCTGATTTCATGGAAACGGGGAATGACGCGCTGGAAGCCATTTGCTTCCAGCGCGTCAAGGGAGAAGGTGAGTATTTCACCTTCGTGCGGGGTGGGGGTGCTCTCAGAGAGGCATCGAGGGAAAGGAAAGGGTTTTCCTTTCCCTCGATGTCTCTTTGAGCATTCCTGCTGCCCGATCGCGATGCGATCGGGCAGCAGGAATGCCCACTAGACACCAGGGATTTCTGTATGTGTGTGTGTGAGTGAATATTAGTGTAGGGGAGCGACCCCTTGGGCAAGGGTCGCTCCCCTTTGGGGGCACATGCTTTTTACGTCGTTTCTGCCCCCCCTGGGGGCAGATTGGCCCTATTTTTAGGCCGATCTGCCCCCAAGGGGGGCAGAAAGCCACTAGACACCAGGGATTTTATTGTTGGGGTGTATTTTTTGTGTTGGGGGGCGGCCCCTTGGGCAAGGGTCGCTCCCCTTTGGGGGCACATGTATTTTACGTCGTTTCTGCCCCCCCTGGGGGCAGATTGGCCCTATTTTTAGGCCGATCTGCCCCCAAGGGGGGCAGAAAGCCACTAGACACCAGGGATTTTATTGTTGATTTGTATTTTTTGTGTTGGGGGGCGGCCCCTTGGGCAAGGGTCGCTCCCCTTTGGGGGCAAATGTATTTTACGTCGTTTCTGCCCCCCCGGGGGCAGATTGGCCCTATTTTTAGGCCGATCTGCCCCCAAGGGGGGCAGAAAGCCACTAGACACCAGGGATTTTATTGTTGATGTGTATTTTTTGTGTTGGGGGGCGGCCCCTTGGGCAAGGGTCGCCCCCAGGGGCCCTCATGTATTTTTGGGCAGTTCTGCCCCCCTTGGGGGCAGAGAGGCCTATTTTTTTTAGGCCTTTCTGCCCCCAAGGGGGGCAGAATCCCAATAGCGCCAGAAATAGTATGTATGTATGTGTGCTTTGTGTTGGGGGGTGGCCCCTTGGGCAAGGGTCGCTCCCGCCAGGGGCGCAATGTATTTATTGTCGTTTCTGCCCCCCTTGGGGGCAGATTGGCCCTATTTTTAGGCCGATCTGCCCCCAAGGGGGGCAGAAAGCCACTAGACACCAGGGATTTTATTGTTGATGTGTATTTTTTGTGTTGGGGGGCGGCCCCTTGGGCAGGGGTCGCCCCCAGGGGCCCTCATGTATTTTTGGGCAGTTCTGCCCCCCCTTGGGGGCAGAGAGGCCTATTTTTTTTAGGCCTTTCTGCCCCCAAGGGGGGCAGAATCCCAATAGCGCCAGAAATAGTATGTATGTATGTGTGCTTTGTGTTGGGGGGTGGCCCCTTGGGCAAGGGTCGCTCCCCCCAGGGGCGCAATGTATTTATTGTCGTTTCTGCCCCCCTTGGGGGCAGATTGGCCCTATTTTTAGGCCGATCTGCCCCCAAGGGGGGCAGAAAGCCACTAGACACCAGGGATTTTATTGTTGATTTTTATTTTTTGTGTTGGGGGGTGGCCCCTTGGGCAAGGGTCGCCCCCAGGGGCCCACATGTATTTTTGGGCAGTTCTGCCCCCCTAGGGGGCAGATATGCCTATTTTTTAGGCCTTTCTGTCCCCAAGGGGGGCAGAATCCCCATAGCGCCAGGGATACTATGTATGTGTGTGTGTGCTTTGTGTGGGGGTGTGGCACCTTGGGCAAGGGTCGCCCCCCCCCAAAGGGTGCAATGTAATCTGGGTGATTTCTGCCCCCTCCCCTTGGGGGTAGATTGGCATATTTTTTTTTTAGGCCCATCTTCCCCCAAGCAGAGAAGACTAGACACGGGAAAATGAAAAAATGGTTAGTGGCGGAGTGTTTGTCAACTGGCGAAGTATTTACTTTTATGATAATAACAGTTTTTCTCCTTTTTGTTTTAGTTCAAAGCTTTTGCTGACTTTGCTGTGGCTTGTTGCAGTTTTGGCAGTAGTTGTCCTGCGGTTTGCGTAGTTGCATGTTTTAGGTAAGTAAATAAATTTACTCCAAGTGAGTATTGTTGCAATGCATGAATGACATGTTTGTAGGTGGTGTACTGAATGCAGGATTGTGTGTGAAATTGTCCTTAGAGTTATGCACAATGATTATTGTGTTGTCTTATGTCTAATTTGCTTTTTTTTTTCTCTTTTTAGTGGGATATCGTTGGTGATTGCTGTGGCTGTGCAGAGTAGTTGCTGGTGAGTCAAGCTTTTTCAGGCAAGTGAGCAGTATAGTTTTTGAGTTTATAATTCTTAGTGATAAACCTATACTTTGTTACTTATCTTACACAGTGCTGGTTGTTGGTGGTGTATTTGTCCAGTTAATTTTAGTAGGAAGGATCATGGCCAGCCGTAGGATGACCGCTCAGCAGGTTGTTAGTGTGCTTTTTGAGTCATCTTCTGACCATGAATATGAGACTGACTCTGCATCTGAGGCGGAGGAGGAAGTGCAGGATTCTGGAAGTGAATTTTCTGTCAGAGATGAATCATCTGATGATGAAGCCACTCTCAGTGCTGATGAAGGGCCTGTTTTAGAGGAGGACAGTGATGTGCCAATGGTGCAGGAGCCAGCGGCTGAAAGGCTTCCCATTGGAAGACCTGACGCATGGGTTGCACCAAACATGGAGCAGCCACAGTTGCCTGCGTTTACTGGTTTTCCAGGGTGTCGAGTTAATACGGAAAACTTTTTGCCCGTCAACTTTTTTGAGTTGTTTATGGACGATATATTTTTGGAAGAGATTGTTGAGCAGACTAATTTGTATGCAGAGCAGTTTTTGAGGGACAACGCTGCCAGACTTAGGCCACACTCTAGAGCTAGCCGGTGGATTCCCACAAATCTGGAAGAGTTGAAAAAGTTCTTGGGTTTAACTTTTTTGATGGGGCTGATAAGGAAGCCGTCGCTGTCTTCATATTGGTCTACTAGTCCCTTGATGGCAACTGCTATATTTCCTGCCATCATGAGTCGTAACCGGTATGAGCTTCTTCTTCGGATGTTGCATTTTGTAGATAATGCTTTAGCCTTGCCACAAGATCATCCTGATTCTGACCGTCTTTTTAAGATTAGACCTGTCCTTGATCATTTGGTAGATCGGTTTTCAGAGATCTATGTTCCAGGGAAAGAAATATCTGTAGATGAGTCTTTGGTCCTGTTCAAGGGTCGTTTGGTTTTTAGGCAGTACATTCCTAGCAAGAGGGCACGGTATGGAATTAAATTGTATATGCTGTCAGAAAGTAGTACAGGATATGTTTATAATTTCCGGGTCTACACTGGTAGGGATTCCAATATTGACCCCCCTGGTTGTCCTCCCACTTTTGGAGTTAGTGAGAAAATTGTGTGGGAACTTGGTAGACGACTGTTTAACAAAGGTCACCATTTATATGTAGATAACTTCTACACTGGAGTTCGGTTGTTCAAGGAGTTGTTCAGAGTGGACACTGTTGCTTGTGGCACAATCCGCTCTAATCGGAAAGGCTATCCAAAAGAGCTTGTCTGTAAAAAACTTGAGAAGGGACAGTGCAGTGCCTTGCGGAATGATGAGCTGCTAGCTCTGAAATTTGTAGACAAGAGGGATGTATACATGCTAAGCACCATCCATGATGAGAGTACTTCACCTGTGGCTGTTTGGGGTCAGGTTGCCGAAGTGCGCAAACCTGTGTGCATCTTAGACTATAATAAGCACATGGGTGGTGTTGATAGAGTAGATCAGAGGTTAGAACCTTACACTGCTGCTCGTAAGTCTTATGTGTGGTATAAGAAATTAGCGCTTCACTTGTTCCACTTGGCAACTTTTAATGCTTTTGTTGTGTTTAAGGATAGTTCTCCAGAGTCAAGGATGACATTTGTGAAATTTCAGGAGTCTATCATAGCTAGCCTTGTTGTGCTGGAACAGGCAAGAGTTCCTAGAGAAGCAGTGGTGGAGGATGTGGCTAGATTGAAAGATCGTCACTTTGCTGAGCACATTCCTCCCACGGCCAAAAAAAACTTTCCTGCTAAGAGATGTAGAGTCTGTGCTCGAAGAGGTATCAGGAAGGAGACTAGGATGTACTGCCCTGATTGTCCTTCAAAGCCTGGGCTGTGTGTGGGTGGCTGTTTCAGGAGCTACCACACACAGAAGAATTATTGGGAAATTCCGTGAGCGTAAACTGGTGTTTTATATTTTTATATGTTCGGTTTCACGGTTGGCATTAGTCATGTATTCAGTTAGAGCTTTTGTGTTTGTAGTTTTGTACTAATTTATGATTAGTGGTTTCTTTGTTGTTTAAAAACAAAAAAAAGGGGATGGCATGTGTAGAGTGGCACTTGGCTGGCGGCGTGGGTGTGGTGGCGCTTGGCTGGCGGTGTGTGTGGGGTGGCGCTTGGCTGGCGGTGTGTGTGGGGTGGCGCTTGGCTGGCGGTGTGTGTGGGGTGGCGCTGGGCTGGCGGTGTGTGTGGGGTGGCGCTGGGCTGGCGGTGTGTGTGGGGTGGCGCTTGGCTGGTGGTGTGGCGCTTGGCTGGCAGTGCCGGCCAAACGCCAGTCCACACACTCATCAGCTGGTGTGATTGCTGTATCAGGCATGTGGGCGTATGAAAGTGATGGGCCCTTGACTGGCGCTGTCTGTGGATGCGAGTCTTGTAATGTGCTGGGCCCGTGGCTGGCGGCGTGAATGGTCTAGTGCATGTCATGTATGAAAGGTGTGTGAATGGACTGTAAAGCGGTTGGTGCCTTGTCGTGGCTTTACAGCTCACGAGCTGTGAGTCATTGGTTCAGTTTTTTGGCCTTTCAGTTATTACCAGTGCATTTCACTTTTGTGAAATCTCTTGTTAATAAAATTTGATCTACTGAACCATCACTCACCCTCGTGCCAAATCCAACCAGTATGTGTGGTACAAATGACAAAACCTGCTCCGCTGTAATCAGGCGTCGCAGCACACTTGAGACACGCTAGGTGCCTCAGGTGGGACCCCGATGATGAAGCATGCCACCAACTTGGTTGGTGGGTGAGGGGTCTTCTTCACATAACCTAAGTGTGTTTCTTTTCACAATTTTAGTGTTTGGCACATCACGAACGTATGTGCACACATCAAAGTGATATATTCCAAAAATACCTGTGTTTGGGGGGGAGGGCCCACCTATGTTTTTGGTCCTGGGTGCGGCCGTCATGTAGGGAAACCTACAAAACCCAGAAACTTTTTAAAACTAGGCACCCCAAGGAGTCTAGGGAGGTGTGGCTTGTGTGGCTCCCCCAACATTTTCTTACCCAGACTCCTCTGTAAACCTCACAATTTGCATAAAAAAGCATATTTTCCTGATTTTTCTTAGTAGGATCACCGCTCCAGCACAAAATTCCTACTCCCCAGTTTTCCCCTCAGTCTCCCAAGTAAAATGACACCTCACTTATGTGGGTCCCCAAAGCAGAGTCCGTCTAAAGATGTATAAAAGAATATGCCCTTATAAACTTGCTGTGCTATCCCTTCTATCCCTTCAGGTTTTGGGCCTTATTATGTTGCAGGCACCTGGGCCACCCACACAAGTGAGGTATCATTTTTATCGGGAGACTTGGGGGAACGCTGGGTGGAAGGAAATTTGTGGCTCCTATCAGATTCCAGAACTTTCTGCCACAGAAATGTGAGGAACATGTGTTTTTTTAGCCAAATTTTGAGGTTTGCAAAGGATTCTGGGTAACAGAACCTGGTCCGAGCCCCACAAGTCACCCCTCCTTGGATTCCCCTAGGTCTCTAGTTTTCAGAAATGCACTGGTTTGGTAGGTTTCCCTAGGCGCCGGGTGAGCTACAGGCCAAAATCCGCAGGTAGGCACTGTTTTCTCCCAAAATTGTGGATGTGTCCACGTTGCGCTTTGGGGTGTTTCCTGTCGCAGGCGCTAGGCCTACCCACGCAAGTGAGGTATCATTTTTATCGGGAGACTTGGGGGAACGCTGGGTGGAAGGAAATTTGTAGCTCCTCTCAGATTCCAGAACTTTCTGCCACAGAAATGTGAGGAACATGTGTTATTTTAGCCAAATTTTGAGGTTTGCAAAGGATTCTGGGTAACAGAACCTGGTCCGAGCCCCGCAAGTCACCCCTCCTTGGATTCCCCTAGGTCTCTAGTTTTCAGAAATGCACAGGTTTGGTAGGTTTCCCTAGGTGGCGGCTGAGCTAGAGGCCAAAATCTACAGGTAGGCACTTCGCAAAAAACACCTCTGTTTTTTTCCAAAATTTAGGATGTGTCCACGTTGCGCTTTGGGGTGTTTCATGTCGCCGGCGCTAGGCCTACCCACGCAAGTGAGGTATCATTTTTATCGGGAGACTTGGGGGAACGCTGGGTGGAAGGAAATTTGTAGCTCCTCTCAGATTCCAGAACTTTCTGCCACAGAAATGTGAGGAACATGTGTTTTTTTAGCCAAATTTTGAGGTTTGCAAAGGATTCTGGGTAACAGAACCTGGTCCGAGCCCCGCAAGTCACCCCTCCTTGGATCCCCCTAGGTCTCTAGTTTTCAGAAATGCACAGGTTTGGTAGGTTTCCCTAGGTGGCGGCTGAGCTAGAGGCCAAAATCTACAGGTAGTCACTTTGCTAAAAACAGCTCTGTTTTCTGTGATATGTCCACGTTGTGTTTTGGGGCATATCCTGTCGCGGGCGCTAGGCCTACCCACACAAGTGAGGTATCATTTTTATCGGGAGACGTGGGGGAACGCTGGGTGGAAGGAAATTTGTAGCTCCTCTCAGATTCCAGAACTTTCTGCCACAGAAATGTGAGGAACATGTGTTATTTTAGCCAAATTTTGAGGTTTGCAAAGCATTCTGGGTAACAGAACCTGGTCCGAGCCCCGCAAGTCACCCCTCCTTGGATTCCCCTAGGTCTCTAGTTTTCAGAAATGCACAGGTTTGGTAGGTTTCCCTAGGTGGCGGCTGAGCTAGAGGCCAAAATCTACAGGTAGGCACTTCGCAAAAAACACCTCTGTTTTTTTCCAAAATTTAGGATGTGTCCACGTTGCGCTTTGGGGTGTTTCCTGTCGCCGGCGCTAGGCCTACCCACGCAAGTGAGGTATCATTTTTATCGGGAGACTTGGGGGAACTCTGGGTGGAAGGAAATTTGTAGCTCCTCTCAGATTCCAGAACTTTCTGCCACAGAAATGTGAGGGACATGTGTTTTTTTAGCCAAATTTTGAGGCTTGCAAAGGATTCTGGGTAACAGAACCTGGTCCGAGCCCCGCAAGTCACCCCTCCTTGGATCCCCCTAGGTCTCTAGTTTTCAGAAATGCACAGGTTTGGTAGGTTTCCCTAGGTGGCGGCTGAGCTAGAGGCCAAAATCTACAGGTAGTCACTTTGCTAAAAACAGCTCTGTTTTCTGTGATATGTCCACGTTGTGTTTTGGGTCATATCCTGTCGCGGGCGCTAGGCCTACCCACACAAGTGAGGTATCATTTTTATCGGGAGACGTGGGGGAACGCTGGGTGGAAGGAAATTTGTGGCTCCTCTCAGATTCCAGAACTTTCTGCCACAGAAATGTGAGGAACATGTGTTTTTTTAGCTAAATTTTGAGGTTTGCAAAGGATTCTGGGTAACAGAACCTGGTCCGAGCCCCGCAAGTCACCCCTCCTTGGATCCCCCTAGGTCTCTAGTTTTCAGAAATGCACAGGTTTGGTAGGTTTCCCTAGGTGGCGGCTGAGCTAGAGGCCAAAATCTACAGGTAGTCACTTTGCTAAAAACAGCTCTGTTTTCTGTGATATGTCCACGTTGTGTTTTGGGGCATATCCTGTCGCGGGCGCTAGGCCTACCCACACAAGTGAGGTATCATTTTTATCGGGAGACGTGGGGGAACGCTGGGTGGAAGGAAATTTGTAGCTCCTCTCAGATTCCAGAACTTTCTGCCACAGAAATGTGAGGAACATGTGTTTTTTTAGCCAAATTTTGAGGTTTGCAAAGGATTCTGGGTAACAGAACCTGGTCCGAGCCCCGCAAGTCACCCCTCCTTGGATCCCCCTAGGTCTCTAGTTTTCAGAAATGCACAGGTTTGGTAGGTTTCCCTAGGTGGCGGCTGAGCTAGAGGCCACAATCTACAGGTAGTCACTTTGCAAAAAACAGCTCTGTTTTCTGTGATATGTCCACGTTGTGTTTTGGGGCATATCCTGTCGCGGGCGCTAGGCCTACCCACACAAGTGAGGTATCATTTTTATCGGGAGACGTGGGGGAACGCTGGGTGGAAGGAAATTTGTAGCTCCTCTCAGATTCCAGAACTTTCTGCCACAGAAATGTGAGGAACATGTGTTTTTTTAGCCAAATTTTGAGGTTTGCAAAGGATTCTGGGTAACAGAACCTGGTCCGAGCCCCGCAAGTCACCCCTCCTTGGATTCCCCTAGGTCTCTAGTTTTCAGAAATGCACAGGTTTGGTAGGTTTCCCTAGGTGCCGGCTGAGCTAGAGGCCAAAATCTACAGGTAGGCACTTCGCAAAAAACACCTCTGTTTTTTTCCAAAATTTAGGATGTGTCCACGTTGTGCTTTGGGGGGTTTCCTGTCGCCGGCGCTAGGCCTACCCACGCAAGTGAGGTATCATTTTTATCGGGAGACTTGGGGGAACACTGGGTGGAAGGAAATTTGTAGCTCCTCTCAGATTCCAGAACTTTCTGCCACAGAAATGTGAGGAACATGTGTTTTTTTAGCCAAATTTTGAGGTTTGCGAAGGATTCTGGGTAACAGAACCTCGTCCGAGCCACACAAGTCACCCCTCCTTGGATTCCCCTAGGTCTCTAGTTTTCAGAAATGCATAGGTTTGGTAGGTTTCCCTAGGTGGCGGCTGAGCTAGAGGCCAAAATCTACAGGTAGTCACTTTGCTAAAAACAGCTCTGTTTTCTGTGATATGTCCACGTTGTGTTTTGGGGCATATCCTGTCGCGGGCGCTAGGCCTACCCACACAAGTGAGGTATCATTTTTATCGGGAGACGTGGGGGAACGCTGGGTGGAAGGAAATTTGTGGCTCCTCTCAGATTCCAGAACTTTCTGCCACAGAAATGTGAGGAACATGTGTTTTTTTAGCCAAATTTTGAGGTTTGCAAAGGATTCTGGGTAACAGAACCTGGTCCGAGCCCCGCAAGTCACCCCTCCTTGGATCCCCCTAGGTCTCTAGTTTTCAGAAATGCACATGTTTGGTAGGTTTCCCTAGGTGGCGGCTGAGCTAGAGGCCAAAATCTACAGGTAGTCACTTTGCTAAAAACAGCTCTGTTTTCTGTGATATGTCCACGTTGTGTTTTGGGGCATATCCTGTCGCGGGCGCTAGGCCTACCCACACAAGTGAGGTATCATTTTTATCGGGATACGTGGGGGAACGCTAGGTGGAAGGAAATTTGTGGCTCCTCTCAGATTCCAGAACTTTCTGCCACAGAAATGTGAGGAACATGTGTTTTTTTAGCCACATTTTGAGGTTTGCAAAGGATTCTGGGTAACCGAACCTGGTCCGAGCCACACAAGTCACCCCTCCTTGGATTCCCCTAGGTCTCTAGTTTTCAGAAATGCACAGGTTTGGTAGGTTTCCCTAGGTGGCGGCTGAGCTAGAGGCCAAAATCTACAGGTAGTCACTATGCTAAAAACAGCTCTGTTTTCTGTGATGTGTCCAGGTTGTGTTTTGGGGCATATCCTGTCGCGGGCGCTAGGCCTACCCACACAAGTGAGGTATCATTTTTATCGGGAGACGTGGGGGAATGCTGGGTGGAAGGAAATTTGTCGCTCCTCTCAGATTCCAGAACTTTCTGCCACAGAAATGTGAGGAACATGTGTTTTTTTAGCCAAATTTTGAGGTTTGCAAAGGATTCTGGGTAACCGAACCTGGTCCGAGCCACACAAGTCACCCCTCCTTGGATTCCCCTAGGTCTCTAGTTTTCAGAAATGCACAGGTTTGGTAGGTTTCCCTAGGTGGCGGCTGAGCTAGAGGCCACAATCTACAGGTAGTCACTTTGCAAAAAACAGCTCTGTTTTCTGTGATATGTCCACGTTGTGTTTTGGGGCATATCCTGTCGCGGGCGCTAGGCCTACCCACACAAGTGAGGTATCATTTTTATCGGGAGACGTGGGGGAACGCTGGGTGGAAGGAAATTTGTAGCTCCTCTCAGATTCCAGAACTTTCTGCCACAGAAATGTGAGGAACATGTGTTTTTTTAGCCAAATTTTGAGGTTTGCAAAGGATTCTGGGTAACAGAACCTGGTCCGAGCCCCGCAAGTCACCCCTCCTTGGATTCCCCTAGGTCTCTAGTTTTCAGAAATGCACAGGTTTGGTAGGTTTCCCTAGGTGCCGGCTGAGCTAGAGGCCAAAATCTACAGGTAGGCACTTCGCAAAAAACACCTCTGTTTTTTTCCAAAATTTAGGATGTGTCCACGTTGTGCTTTGGGGGGTTTCCTGTCGCCGGCGCTAGGCCTACCCACGCAAGTGAGGTATCATTTTTATCGGGAGACTTGGGGGAACACTGGGTGGAAGGAAATTTGTAGCTCCTCTCAGATTCCAGAACTTTCTGCCACAGAAATGTGAGGAACATGTGTTTTTTTAGCCAAATTTTGAGGTTTGCGAAGGATTCTGGGTAACAGAACCTCGTCCGAGCCACACAAGTCACCCCTCCTTGGATTCCCCTAGGTCTCTAGTTTTCAGAAATGCATAGGTTTGGTAGGTTTCCCTAGGTGGCGGCTGAGCTAGAGGCCAAAATCTACAGGTAGTCACTTTGCTAAAAACAGCTCTGTTTTCTGTGATATGTCCACGTTGTGTTTTGGGGCATATCCTGTCGCGGGCGCTAGGCCTACCCACACAAGTGAGGTATCATTTTTATCGGGAGACGTGGGGGAACGCTGGGTGGAAGGAAATTTGTGGCTCCTCTCAGATTCCAGAACTTTCTGCCACAGAAATGTGAGGAACATGTGTTTTTTTAGCCAAATTTTGAGGTTTGCAAAGGATTCTGGGTAACAGAACCTGGTCCGAGCCCCGCAAGTCACCCCTCCTTGGATCCCCCTAGGTCTCTAGTTTTCAGAAATGCACATGTTTGGTAGGTTTCCCTAGGTGGCGGCTGAGCTAGAGGCCAAAATCTACAGGTAGTCACTTTGCTAAAAACAGCTCTGTTTTCTGTGATATGTCCACGTTGTGTTTTGGGGCATATCCTGTCGCGGGCGCTAGGCCTACCCACACAAGTGAGGTATCATTTTTATCGGGATACGTGGGGGAACGCTAGGTGGAAGGAAATTTGTGGCTCCTCTCAGATTCCAGAACTTTCTGCCACAGAAATGTGAGGAACATGTGTTTTTTTAGCCACATTTTGAGGTTTGCAAAGGATTCTGGGTAACCGAACCTGGTCCGAGCCACACAAGTCACCCCTCCTTGGATTCCCCTAGGTCTCTAGTTTTCAGAAATGCACAGGTTTGGTAGGTTTCCCTAGGTGGCGGCTGAGCTAGAGGCCAAAATCTACAGGTAGTCACTATGCTAAAAACAGCTCTGTTTTCTGTGATGTGTCCAGGTTGTGTTTTGGGGCATATCCTGTCGCGGGCGCTAGGCCTACCCACACAAGTGAGGTATCATTTTTATCGGGAGACGTGGGGGAATGCTGGGTGGAAGGAAATTTGTCGCTCCTCTCAGATTCCAGAACTTTCTGCCACAGAAATGTGAGGAACATGTGTTTTTTTAGCCAAATTTTGAGGTTTGCAAAGGATTCTGGGTAACAGAACCTGGTCCGAGCCACACAAGTCACCCCTCCTTGGATTCCCCTAGGTCTCTAGTTTTCAGAAATGCACAGGTTTGGTAGGTTTCCCTAGGTGCCGGCTGAGCTAGAGGCCAAAATTTACAGGTAGTCACTTTGCTAAAAACAGCTCTGTTTTCTGTGATGTGTCCACGTTGTGTTTTGGGGCATATCCTGTCGCGGGCGCTAGGCCTACCCAAACAAGTGAGGTATCATTTTTATCGGGAGACTTGGGGGAACATAGAATAGCAAAACAAGTGTTATTGCCCCTTGTCTTTCTCTACATTTATTCCTTCCAAATATAGGGGTGTGTGTAAAAAAGACATCTATTTGAGAAATTCCATGTAATTCACGTGCTACTATGGTCACCCCGGAATTCAGAGATGTGCAAATAACCACTGCTCCTCAACACCTTATCTTGTGCCCTTTTTGGAAATGCAAAGGTTTTCTTGATAGCTATTTTTTACTCCTTATATTTCAGCAAATGAATTACTGTATACCCGGAATAGAATGAAAACGCACTGCAGGGTGCAGCTCATTTATTGGCTCTGGGTTCCTCGGGTTCTTGATGAACCTACAAACCCTATATATCCCAGCAACCAGAGGAGTCCAGCAGACGTAACGGTATATTGCTTTCGATAATCTGACATTGCAGGGAAAAGTTACAGAGTAAAAAGTAGAGAAAAATTGATGTTTTTTTCACCTCAATTTCAATATTTTTCTTTTTCAGCTGTTATTTTCTGTAGGAAACCCTTGTAGGATCTACACAAATGACCCCTTGCTGAATTCAGAATTTTGTCTACTTTTCAGAAATGTTTAGGTTTCTGGGATCCAGCATTGGTTTCATGACCATTCCGGTCACTGACTGGAAGGAGGCTGAAAGCACAAAAAATTGCACAAATGGGGTATGCCCCAGTAAAATGCCAAAATTGTGTTGAAAAATTGGGTTTTCGGATTCAAGTCTGCCTGTTCCTGAAAGCTGGGAAGCTGCTGAGTTTAGCACCGCAAACCCTTTGTTGATGCCATTTTCAGGGGAAAAACCACAAGCCTTCTTCTGCAGCCCCTTTTTCCAATTTTTTTGAAAAAAACGAAATTTTCACTGTATTTTGGCCAATTTCTTGGCCTCCTTCAGGGGAACCCACAAAGTCTGGGTACCTTTAGAATCGCTAGGATGTTGGAAAAAAAGGACGCAAATTTGGCTTGGTTAGCTTATGTGGACAAAAAGTTATGAGGGCCTAAGCGCGAACTGCCCCAAATAGGCAAAAAAAGGCCTGGCACAGGAGGGGGAAAAGGCCTGGCAGCGAAGTGGTTAAGTAAGAGTCTATATATTCAGTTCAGATATGGCTGTCTGCCTCTTAAATCCTATGGCAGCACATGGAGTGCGACCGCAAGTCCTGATACTTGTCCGAGTTGTAATCAAATTTCTGAATCTATTGTACATTTTATGTTTATATGCCCTGTTTATTTGATTGCGCGACGGAAGTGGTTACGACCTGTGTGCAGTAATATGGGGGTAAGACATTGTATTGTTGCCTTAAGGATCATGATGAGGGAAACTTCTCTCCCTCTATCCTGTGCGGTTAGTAAGTATATTGTAGCTGCTTGGCATATACGTACTAAATTTCTGGGGAAATAATGATGATGAGGACCAAAAAAAAAAAAACCAAAAAAAAAAAAGTGTTTTAGTTGCCAAATTTTAACTATACACATAGACTGAAACAAAACCCTTTGTCTATTTAAATGTTAGGTATTAGGGGGTTAGGTGCTTTTTTTAAGGAAAATAATTTTATGTGTTTTAAGGCTGAAATATATGTTTTTATCTTATTCTTATTCTTTTTAACCTAATTTATATTTCCTTTTTCATTCAATTGTTGGTTGTTTTGCTTTTATGGTTGAAAGTAACCGAATAAAGCTATGTGTTGGATTGGAACATGCTGGGTAATCCTTACCACTTACTGATCCATAATCCAGGTATCATGTTGGTAACTTGTTCAGGTCATTAGTCTCTGCCATTCCTATAACACTGGATCTAGTTCCATGTGCAACATAGGGTCTTATAGGTGAGCAACAGACTACTTATTCATGAGTTATGTCCTAGATATACAGTTCATGTGAGGGTGTGAGCTCAGTCAGGATATTCAAATGCCATACTTGCTATACTCACTCTGAGGTGTGAGGAGGTGTCCCAAATTTTAGGGAGGACTGCACATAGGAAAGCTGTGGTGTATAATCGGGGGACATGCTACATGATGAATAGCATGTTGGTATTTCTACATTCCCAGTGCGAGACATGTCATAGAAATGTTAGATCAGACATTTTGACTGTAATGTGTAGGTAAGCGGTCAGCCTGCTAGTCCCTTAGCCAATATATTGTGGTCATGCTACAAGGGGCAGGACACCTCCTAAATTGTACAATATACACAGTTTTTAGCCAACATCATGTGTTCATTAACAATTCCTGCATTTTTCCAGATTTCTGATCAAGTATCATGATCTGTTCAGATGGATGTTAGTATGGATAGGCTCATTTTGCATTGACTTGTGTTGCTGGTTTTGTTGTTTACACTAATATGTTGTCGGACTGGTATATGTTATCACTCAATTTGCTGCACTCTAGATGTATTTCTCAATCATGAACACTTACAAGCTTGTTTCTGTCAGTGTAACTTCACTCCAAAGAAGGTAGGTTAGTCATGTCTGAAGTGCTCAGTCATGTTGTGATTTGGATGATGGTGATGTGATGTTGTCGATCATACTGTTGTTAATACTGTTTGTGGCCTTCATGCACATGACAGGTGTCAATTGTTTTGATGGTGTTGGTATGGTTCCTAGGTTTGTCAGTGGGTACATCCTGTGTGCTGTGTAGACCCGAAATGCTGCAACTGACTTATTTTACTATGTGAGAATAACTAAGATGAGTAGGTCCACAAATTGTGTTTCACGCTTACTTAAACACAATTGATACATGTGTTGTTGAAACGCCATTGAAATCTTTAAACTCCACCTTAGATACGCCAAATGGAGGAGCTGCATATGTGCTTTTTGCATTTGTGAATGAAATAGACACAGTTACAAGTTATATATGTGATTGCTAAGCAACATGCTGTGTCATAATTGGAATGTGAAGAGGTAATGTCCATGGGACATGACATCTGTTAATCGACTGAGCAAGTGCAGATTTGGAGTATGTATGAATGTGATATCACAGGCTACACTAATTTCCATTGATGGATTATAGTTTCACAGTGATGCTGTATATAGTGACAATTCATCTTGTGCTGGTATAGGGTTTGTTATAGCTGTACTGATTGGATGGGGATGTAGTATTCAGATGGATGGCTTATGTTGTGACATTCTTGTCATATAGGGTTTTGGGATCATGTTGTTTTGACATGATGTTGGCTCAAAATGGTTCCTACCTGGGGGTGTTTTACACATAGATGTGATGTTACTGTTGTGTATAGTGTAATTTATGTGTATGTAAATAATGTGATTACCCTACCTCTCTCTCTGTTTTTGTGCATCAGCATCGGCAGGCGAAAGAAACGAGGCACAGCCGAGTAGGGAAGCTGCTGACCCCGGGCCCAAAGTCACGATACCACTGTTACTAAAGGACCCATGGCCCAGAGGGCGAGGGGAGTGCCACAGGGGAGACAGGATCCTGTTCTACATCTTCTGAATCCTCCTGCAGTGGACACTACTTGCCGGTGGCGGACCCATCTGGGATCATCCCAGCACCATATCTGCCCCCTCTTACTACCACTGCCCTCCCTATAGCTCCCCACCCAGTTGGTCGTGCCCGCTCACCCAAGAGGGCGGCCGTCGCCTTTGCCCCTGTCAGTTTGGCTGCCCTCAGTGAGGAGGCTATGGACCTCCTGAGGTCCATCTCTGTGGGTCAGTCAACCATTGTGAATGCCATCCAGGGACTGGCAAAATCAGAGTAATGCGTTTCTGGAGGGCATTCAGGGTGCACTGGCTGGCCTACAGAGATCCTTTCGGGCTCTGGCCTCCACAATGATGGCAGCCAGTCACCTTTTGTCTACCATCCCCCCTCCACCTTCCTCTTCCCTAACCCAAACCCCTCTTCCCCAACCCAGCCAAAGCACACAAACAGGCATGCAGATTCTCAACAACCAAGGGTAGCTCAGACAAACACAGGCACCACAAGACACACCACCGGCATGCACACAAGCAACATGCACCCGCACACACAGCAACAGTCAGTACCTGCTCTGACACCCCCATCATCCCCATCATCCCCATCACCCCCAGCATCACTGACAGCACACTTGATATACCTGCAGACGTTACACCAACATTCACAGATCCAGCCACCATATCAATCCTACCCACAGACAGCACCACAGCAGACCCTCAAACATCCTCCCCAGTCACCACACCCGCAGACATCACAATCACTGACACATGCAGCACATCCAACATACCAGCAGTCATTACCCCAACAGACACTCCCACCGACCATGGCATCCCCCAGCACCTCCACCCCTCTCAGTCCTGTACACATAAACGCCCTCACTCACGCTTCCCAATAGAACCCACTACCCACAAACAAACCTCCCACACACACACGCACCCATGACATCCACACCGACACGTAAGACAACCACTCCCTCACCCTCCACTCCCAAACCCCCTCCTGATGACTGTCCCCGTGTGTCTAAAAAAGTGTTCTTTTCATGGTTTGACCTTTTCCCTACTCCTTCCCCCGGGAGACACCTAACCGATTTGTTTCCCCTCCCCAGGCCCGCCCCTTCCACATCCAAGGCCTCCCCTACCATCCCTGCAAGTACTCATGCCCCTCCCCCACCAAGACGTTTTCCTCTTCCAAGATGATCCAACCCTTCCCTAAGCTGAAACATAAACCACACCCTCCCAATCCCAAAGGACCCCATCCCAGGCCTAAGCCCAAACCCTCACCTCTGCCCCCTACCCCCGATAATCCCTGAGGTGCCTGCCTGCCCCTTTGATGCCTCTGCTTGTGGAGGTTACATGGCAGTCAGGAGTCAATTTCAGGGCACACAGTTGTGCATCAAGTGCACTATTTATATTTGGTCTGGCTTGTGGCCTGGGACATATTCATATTTATTGACTCTTTTAATATATAATTGGACCAACCAGTTGTTGGTCTCAAAGTTACATTTTTGCCCTGTATTTCTTTTCTTAGGGTAATATTTGGGAATGGCTGACATTGTTTTGTGTGTGAGTATTAGTGTGTAATTGGTGCTTGTGCTACCTGTTTTGTCTGTGCAGCATGTGAGGTTGTGTGCAGTGCATTTGTCCCTCAATGATGGGTGTGTGATGGGCATGTGTATGTTGGGGGCATGTTGTCGTCATGGTATTGGTTGGTGTTTGTGTTGACATGTGTTTGTTGCAGTATTGTGTGGCTTTCTGTGCTTTGACTGTGTGCTTTGACTGTGTGACATGTTTTGTGCATGGTATGTCAGATATGTTGTGTTGTGATGTGTATGTTGAATGCTGCATTGTATGGTTGTGTGATTATGTGTGTTTGTTCCCTGTTGGTGGTAAGTTCTGTTGTATGTGTGATTTGTTACTGGGTAGTGTCTGTTGTGGGTGCTTGTCAATGCATTGATGGTGTTGCGGTTGTGGTGTTGTAGTGACTTTTTGTGGTGTTATGTGTTGTTGTGTGTGACTGTGCAGTGCTGTGTTTCCAGGAGTCGGTGTGTGTATTTCACATGTGTTTGTGTGACTGTGTATGAGCATATGTGTATGTGGCTGTCTGTGAGTGTCCGTGTCAATGTTAGGTTACTTATGTGTGTCATCCTCGCCCCCCTTTTCCGATTGGTATGTTTTTTGAGCATACGAACTGTGCCAATTTACAACAATGACAGGTAAGTGGGTGTACTCACGGTTGCTTTTGTCTTCTTCTTTGTTGATTACGGTGTCTCTGAGCGAGTAGGAGCAGCAGGATGACGTGTAGCTCTGGTACCATGGCGGCTCAAGACAAGTATGGCTTCCTGAAGGTGAGTGTCTCCTTTTATGCAGTTGGTTTCCATCTGGGTTTCCGTGGTGATACGACCGCAGCGGAAACCTTGGAGGTGTGCAACCTCATAATCTGTCAAACAGAAACATGGTTTCTGCTGGCCTGCAGGTGGCTACCATCGTCCGTGGCGAACAGACCGCTGTGGTAGTGCCGGCAGTTATTTGGTTGTATTCTGTTGGTAGTACGACCGCCACCACCAACATGGTTGTCCTAAGACCCCCAAACTCATAATGAGGCCCTGTGTGTGTATAGATACATTTTTGATTTATATATACAATATATATAAATGGTTAATTTATATATATGTATATATCCTACTGGCGCTTGCCAGTAGGTAGTTATAGTTAGGACCTAGTTTACTTTAAAAAATAATTTTTTGACTTGCCTATATCTTTGGCACAGTTGGACAAATCCTTCTGAAATTTTCCCAAAAAAGTGTGCCCAAGAATTTTGTTGTGCATGGGGGGCCAAGGAAAAAAAGAGGTAAAAAAAGTGCATTTCGCATTTTAATTCCCATTGGGACTTTGAACATGACTACAGCCTAAACTGCTGGACCGAATGACACCAAATTTGTCAGAAAGGTAGCTTTTGGTCCAGAACTGAGCCATTTTGTTGCTTGGTGTAAATCTGTTCAGTATTTTTTAAAATACTGAAAGAAAAAGAAATATAGGACCTAGTTATGAGTCTGGTGGTCACTAGACTGCCAGACTCACAGTTGTGTTCTGGACTGCCACTGCTGTGGCAGTCCGACCGCTACATTCTGACTCTGGCAGTCCAGCCACCAGGGTACCACCATCTACGCCGGGATCAGTGATCCCAACAGGCTGTAAATGGGTGCAGGTTGTAATCAGCCAGGGCTGCGCTGCACGCAGCACCACCTTGCTGATTATAACCGTGTTCTCTGCTATCTTTTTTATGGCGGTTTCACACCATGAAAAGGCTGGAGGAGAACATATGCAGGTGGCCACTGCCCATGCATACTGCATGGGCAGTACAGGGGTCCCCCTGCCCAGCACCCTTGTAATGCGCACTGTGTGCTGTGTAGACAGTGCGCATTACGAGGGTGCTGGTGCCCACTGCGGGCGGCAGCATTGCCGCCAGCTCATTTACAAGCCGGCAACACTGCTGCAGCCACTTTCCTGCAGGGTTTCCGCCGGTCAGCCCAGCGGGAAAGTCATAATGGGCCAGGCAGGGAGGTCACCACTACACTGGTAGCCACCCTGTCAGTAGTTTGGCAGACGGGTGTTCCCGTCTGCCAAACTAATAATCAGGGCCATAGATATCTAGAGGTGGATAGGCTTTGCAAATACTTCAGCTAGAAAGTGTTGGCAGCCATCTTGGTACTCTGCTTCAGCCATGTCGCAAAAAAAAAAAAAAAAAAAAAGGGGGCAGGGCATGTTTACCCAAACTCCTTAGCCTTAGTGCAGGGGTCATCTGTAATCACCCCTGCCCCCATTCCTAAAAGTGTTTTATTAAATCACTGTGAAAATCGCTGCAGATCCACACATTTCAGTTCCCCTTAAAAGAAAAAAAAAGCAAGCTCAGTCTCCCACTGGTTCCTTTTAATTTTGCCCCCAGGTGGGCCTGGACCCAGGGACATTGCAGGCTGTTTGAAATCTCCCACTGGCAGAAAGTAGAGTCATGTTTGCTTTTGTTTTGGTGGGAGCCTTCAGCTCCCATCAAGCAAAAGCAAACAGCAACCTCCAGAGGATGGGCAACTTGAGAGGTAGCAGTAGCGAGCCCTGGAGGGTGGTGGTCCACAGGATTATCTATGGCTCCACGGGCGAGGATGAATAGCCCCCCTCCATTGTTTAAATTTAGCTTGGGGGAGGTGGTGGTGCCCGGGGCTGGATGTCCGTGACCGACCCCCTCCCTTAAGTTATTTGAGCCCTGGGGAGGTGGTGGTTCCCCGGGGCTCCAAGCTCCCGTATTTTGTTGAATACCCAGAGGCGGGGGCAATCCCTAGGACTGCAGTGGTCCGCATCTGGATTTGCCACGATTTTCACTGTGAGCTAAAAAAAACACCAGACTGCCCTGGGAACAACCACTTCCTCAGGGCTGAAATAAGATGATGAAAGGTGTTCATTGCATACCCCTGGCGCCACCATCTCCATAGGGCTATATGAAAGGTTAGAGGGGGCCGCGCAGTCCCCCTTGTAAAGCCAATAAAGGCCTTGTGACCCTCACCACCCAGGAACGTGCTAGGTCCCAGGGTGCCCACCCCCTGGACATAGCTATTTGCTCTGACTTGGGGGAACTTTAACACCACCTGCCAAGTCAGAGCAAACACTCCAGTTCCAGCAGGTGGAAACTGTCAAAGTGCTCCTGCCCGCTAAATGCAGAGGTTTTGTCTGCTTCCCTGCCCACAGAGATGTGGTCAGAGAAACAGAGGAAATTATTGCTTTTGCAGATAGGGAGCTGCATGTTTAGCAGCTCCCTGTGTGCAAAAGCAGTGCCAGGTCATGCAGTGGGCGGGGAGTCGGCTGGGACCACGAGAGTCTTGGGGGACTTCCATGGCAGATGGCCTGGTCCCAGATGGTGCGCCCCCCCCCTCCATGCATGCTAACATTTTAGAGGAGAAAAGTGGGAGAGTTCTAGAAATAAAACAGGAGAATGTATTTCCCTATTTGACTTTTATTGGGGCCTGAATTGGGTTACGGTTCTGTATGGGATTTGCAAATTTGCTGCTGCAGGATCGTATATTAGATACGCAAATGTACCGTTTTTTCCCCTCAACTGTTAGGAGCACTGAGAAAGCGCTATGGCAGGCAGAAAGAGTGTGATGCAAGTGCTGTGCACTGGCCTGCAGGAGCAGGTTACTGGCTGTGCATACTCTAAGCTACACAAGACCATACCCTGTCAGCTGAAGCCCACAGAGCAATCAGATTTGTACATGCAGGAATTGGGAGGCAGAGGACTAACCTTGAAATTGGTAGTCTCCCGTCTGAATCGGGAGGGCTGGCATGTGTGCCCCTCCTTCATTTAATGAGGGCCGGGGCCGGAGGGATGGGGTCCCCTTAGGCCAAGATTTGCCTGGGTAGTGGAGCCTCGCAACCCCTCTTCTATTCAATTAAGGCTGGGCCCTAGGGTGTGGGGTCCCAGAACTTTGGCCCAGGGAAGAGGCAGCTATGGTGGTTGGGTGCAGGGCCTGGCTCTTTGCGCTAATACAGGATCTTCCTCAAGGCTGTTAACATAAATGATGTATATAAGATTAAAAACAACATTTAACATTTTAATACATGAGTTACAAAACAGCATAGGGTTCTATATGTAATTTATCAAACCTGGCAAACGCTGTCTACACCGAGGGGCTGATTCACGTAGATAGCATGCATATTTGAGTAAGTGTACTACTTTTCAGCATTCACAAACTCGTTACATTACTGTAAAAAAGTAGTAAGTTTAACACAACACATGGTGCAGCAGCACCTCCCATAAAAAACAATGGAGATAGGGAATTAAAATAAAATCAGATATAAATAATATTAAATTATTTAAAATAGTAAAATACACAAATAAATATAAATGAATGTTAAAAAATATATAAGATAATACACATATTATTTAATTTTAAAACATTTTAATAACCTATTATGAACTAAAAAAATAATGTGACAATTGTTTTAATAATTACATTAATTTTTACTTGTAATAGTTATTAATGCACATTAAAACATATTTTTTCTTTAGGTGGGAATTTAGGCTTTAATTTAAACTTCTTTTTTCAGTGGAAGTCATCTCAATGTGGAATCACCTTCGTCTACTACTATGTTTGAAAACATCTTCTATGGAGTTTAGGGAAGTCTTAAAGATCAGACTGTTTCGCTTGACAAATGGATAAATGAGATGATATTGGTTGGTGATTATAGTTATGCTACCTTTGGATATCCTTTTAAAAAAAACTTTATTTGTGTTTTTTTAGTTAAGGCATAAACAGGCATGCACATTAGTACCAATGGTAAATATTCTCAGTACTTCTATTTCAGCATTCATCTCCACAGCCAGGTGATTATTATAGTAATAAGCTACTTAGCTATGCACAACCATATACATAGTACAGTCATGAGTTCTGATGCTGGTCCAGTGTGCCTTTTCAATTGCAGAGAGCAATTTCTTTGGTAAAGTCACTGACATTTCTGCCATGTCTCAGTAATACGGTTTGTCCTTCTGCATCATGGAGGTCTGCATTCCAATCTGGTCTTTGGGTAATGTGTAGCTCTTAAGTGGTTGCCAAATGTTTTATGGTGTGATATAATTGACATAAAAAGGGCAATAGTCTAGATCCAGTAGCCACGGTTTAGTTGTTGGCACTTTCTTCATCCCTCTGTTCAACGACACCCGATATGTGGCCAACAGTAATGCCAAAGAGGTGTATCTCTTCTTCCTGTTCGATATCTTCTGTATCCATCACAGCAGCCCCACTTTGCAGAACTGTGCTATTTACATACTTAGCATTTTTCCAAGCACCACAAACACCACACCCAGTATCTTTTAATACCTTCACACCTCAGTTCTAGGTGCATAAATTCTGCTCTTTTAATACCACATCTAAGGCATTCACCGTCTTCCTTGAGCCCAAATCCTTGTAATAATGCTGCTCTGTATGTACTTGGGGTGTGCACTACTCAATACTTACTGTTTACAGATGCAGCTTTGCAGTATCCTTGATGGTGCACACAGACCTCGTAAAGTATATAAATAGTTGGATCATATCTACAGTCCTAAGTTTTACTTTAAAGCTCCTTATTTCCAGGGGGCATCGACCGCCTCCACCAGCAGCAGTAGCTGCAAACCTTTCAGAACGAAAGGATCATAAACTATGTTTATGATCCTTGCGTTCTGAAAGGGGCGGGGCCACAGGGGTGTCGTGCACTGAGGGGGAGTCCATGTGTGTTTGGCCGGCCGTCTTGGGCCAGCCAAACACACATGCGCAGTAGGCTGTCTCCATCCCAGCAACTGTGTTGCTGGGCTGGAGACAGCCTGCACAGGCTGCCAGTCTGCCTGGGAGCGCCCTGGCTGGGTGCTCCCAGCCAATCCTGACACTGCTCTGAGCAGCGTCAAGATTGGCGCAGGGCAGGCTGGGAGGCTGTGCCTGCATCAACGCCGGAAAGGAGAGAGGCGCGGTTCGGCGGATCAGGTAAGCTTTTACTTAAAAAAATTATAATTATGTAACCCCTCTTCCCGTCGCACCGCATCTGCCCCGCCCTTTTTAAGAGCTGCGAACCTGACTGCTTATTTGTCTTTCTTAACTGCCACCAACTCCTCTTCTGCTCCAACCAGTCCTCCAACATGTGAACTGGCCACACACAACAGGCAGATGACAGAGCCTGGTAAACGTTTTAGCTAGATCAGTAACAAGCATTGGCAAAGCCAAAAGTTCTTGCCTATGAGAGCTATTGGCTTTGGCAATGTTTTGTATTGTGACTAAATCTAATTTTAAAAGCTACTATGACTCAGCTAGGGATGTCGTTTGTTACATCACAGTAGTGTCTTTGCATGAGCTGTCATCACTTCGGGAGTGCCCTTATATTGCAAGTCTTTACATCTGCTGTCCCTTACTCCAGATTTAAGTAGGTCAATATTAATTTTTATACATTATTACTAATTTACATGATATCTGCGTATATATATATACAGGGAGTGCAGAATTATTAGGCAAGTTGTATTTTTGAGGATTAATTTTATTATTGAACAACAACCATGTTCTCAATGAACCCAAAAAACTCATTAATATCAAAGCTGAATATTTTTGGAAGTAGTTTTTAGTTTGTTTTTAGTTTTAGCTATGTTAGGGGGATATCTGTGTGTGCAGGTGACTATTTCTGTGCATAATTATTAGGCAACTTAACCAAAAAAAATATATACCCATTTCAATTATTTATTATTACCAGTGACACCAATATAACATCTCAACATTCACAAATATACATTTCTGACATTCAAAAACAAAACAAAAACAAATCAGTGACCAATATAGCCACCTTTCTTTGCAAGGACACTCAAAAGCCTGCCATCCATGGATTCTGTCAGTGTTTTGATCTGTTCACCATCAACATTGCGTGCAGCAGCAACCACAGCCTCCCAGACACTGTTCAGAGAGGTGTACTGTTTTCCCTCCTTGTAAATCTCACATTTGATGATGGACCACAGGTTCTCAATGGGGTTCAGATCAGGTGAACAAGGAGGCCATGTCATTAGATTTCCTTCTTTTATACCCTTTCTTGCCAGCCACGCTGTGGAGTACTTGGACGCGTGTGATGGAGCATTGTCCTGCATGAAAATCATGTTTTTCTTGAAGGATGCAGACTTCTTCCTGTACCACTGCTTGAAGAAGGTGTCTTCCAGGAACTGGCAGTAGGACTGGGAGTTGAGCTTGACTCCATCCTCAACCCGAAAAGGCCCCACAAGCTCATCTTTGATGATACCAGCCCAAACCAGTACTCCACCTCCACCTTGCTGGCGTCTGAGTCGGACTGGAGCTCTCTGCCCTTTACCAATCCAGCCACGGGCCCATCCATCTGGCCCATCAAGACTCACTCTCATTTCATCAGTCCATAAAACCTTAGAAAAATCAGTCTTGAGATATTTCTTGGCCCAGTCTTGACGTTTCAGCTTGTGTGTCTTGTTCAGTGGTGGTCGTCTTTCAGCCTTTCTTACCTTGGCCATGTCTCTGAGTATTGCACACCTTGTGCTTTTGGGCACTCCAGTGATGTTGCAGCTCTGAAATATGGCCAAACTGGTGGCAAGTGGCATTGTGGCAGCTGCACGCTTGACTTTTCTCAGTTCATGGGCAGTTATTTGGCGCCTTGGTTTTTCCACACGCTTCTTGCGACCCTGTTGACTATTTTGAATGAAACGCTTGATTGTTCGATGATCACGCTTCAGAAGCTTTGCAATTTTAAGAGTGCTGCATCCCTCTGCAAGATATCTCACTATTTTTGACTTTTCGGAGTTCTGATGCTGGTCCAGTGTGCCTTTTCAATTGCAGAGAGCAATTTCTTTGGTAAAGTCACTGACATTGCTGCCATGTCTCAGTAATACGGTTTGTCCTTCTGCATCATGGAGGTCTGCATTCCAATCTGGTCTTTGGGTAATGTGTAGCTCTTAAGTGGTTGCCAAATGTTTTATGGTGTGATATAATTGACATAAAAAGGGCAATAGTCTAGATCCAGTAGCCACGGTTTAGTTGTTGGCACTTTCTTCATCCCTCTGTTCAACGACACCCGATATGTGGCCAACAGTAATGCCAAAGAGGTGTATCTCTTCTTCATGTTCGATATCTTCTGTATCCATCACAGCAGCCCCACTTTGCAGAACTGTGCTATTTACATACTTAGCATTTTTCCAAGCACCACAAACACCACACCCAGTATCTTTTAATACCTTCACACCTCAGTTCTAGGTGCATAAATTCTGCTCTTTTAATACCACATCTAAGACATTCACCGTCTTCCTTGAGCCCAAATCCTTGTAATAATGCTGCTCTGTATGTACTTGGGGTGTGCACTACTCAATACTTACTGTTTACAGATGCAGCTTTGCAGTATCCTTGATGGTGCACACAGACCTCGTAAAGTATATAAATAGTTGGATCATATCTACAGTCTTAAGTTTTACTTTAAAGCTCCTTATTTGCAGGGGGCATCGACCGCCTCCACCAGCAGCAGTAGCTGCAAACCTTTCAGAACGAAAGGATCATAAACTATGTTTATGATCCTTGCGTTCTGAAAGGGGCGGGGCCACAGGGGTGTCGTGCACTGAGGGGGAGTCCATGTGTGTTTGGCCGGCCGTCTTGGGCCAGCCAAACACACATGCGCAGTAGGCTGTCTCCAGCCCAGCAACTGTGTTGCTGGGCTGGAGACAGCCTGCACAGGCTGCCAGTCTGCCTGGGAGCGCCCTGGCTGGGTGCTCCCAGCCAATCCTGACACTGCTCTGAGCAGCGTCAAGATTGGCGCAGGGCAGGCTGGGAGGCTGTGCATGCAGCAACGCCGGAAAGGAGAGAGGCGCGGTTCGGCGGATCAGGTAAGCTTTTACTTAAAAAAATAATAATTATGTAACCCCTCTTCCCGTCGCACCGCATCTGCCCCGCCCTTTTTAAGAGCTGCGAACCTGACTGCTTATTTGTCTTTCTTAACTGCCACCAACTCCTCTTCTGCTCCAACCAGTCCTCCAACATGTGAACTGGCCACACACAACAGGCAGATGACAGAGCCTGGTAAACGTTTTAGCTAGATCAGTAACAAGCATTGGCAAAGCCAAAAGTTCTTGCCTATGAGAGCTATTGGCTTTGGCAATGTTTTGTATTGTGACTAAATCTAATTTTAAAAGCTACTATGACGCAGCTAGGGATGTCGTTTGTTACATCACAGTAGTGTCTTTGCATGAGCTGTCATCACTTCGGGAGTGCCCTTATATTGCAAGCCTTTACATCTGCTGTCCCTTACTCCAGATTTAAGTAGGTCAATAATAATTTTTATACATTATTACTAATTTACATGATATCTGCGTATATATATATACTGTATATATATATATATATATATATATATATATATATACATTTGCACACGGATTTAACTTCATTTATATATGTGTACTGCAAAGGCAACGAGTATAGTTACATTAGATCACAAATTAGAGTTACTTGGGATAACTTTAACTGTTGAATTTCTATGGTTTCGTGCATATAAAATCTGAGCCTAACTATAATGTCCCTGTAACCTTTGCTTTTTAGTGAATTTTGAAAAGTTTTTCTAATTCAATTTCATAACTATAACATCCTTGTAACCTTTGTTCTTTCAGTGAATTTCTAGTTTTTTTTAACGTTAACTAATTTCATTACTTTATGCTGATCCCTGTTAATCCAACCACTGTTTGCACCCTTTCCTTTCAGTTGGGGGGTAGTGGTCCCTGGGGCTGATATTGGCCCAGTAGGGGCCGTGCGGGCCCCCCTCCCCTTGTAATTATTGGCCGTGCCTTGGGGGTAGCGGTCCCTGGGGTGATGTAGAGAACTCTTCAAATGATGGATGGAACTATCTCTTAAAAAATCTTCTACCTCAACAGACACAAAGTTCACACATTATCAGAAATCAGTACTTCAGGGAAACCTTTATGCATGAAAATATCCTACAAGAGTGTCACAACTGTGTCCAAACAGATTTGACATATGGGCATTTGGAATAATAATCCATGAGAACCAAAGCAAACATGAATGGTGAGTTAGTGCATTGAATGGTCCCATTAAATCAATACCGATTTTCCTCATTGGAACATAAGGACAGTCTATAGGTAGCGATGGAAGGGTATACATTTTTGAGGACTTGTCACATGTAGCAAAAACCACATAATTATTTTACCAACTGATCAACATCACCATCTATCTGTGGCCACCAGTATAACATATATACTCTGCATTTATTAAGTGTACCTAGGTGTCCTTCATGTACTTTTGTCTAAAATCAAGTTTCAAAAATCTGCAGAAGGTATTAACCTGCCCTCTCTCATTATCAACCCATCTTCTATAGTCAATTCTTCAGAATTTTTGCAATAGTGTTGATTTTGACACATTTACCATTTTTGGTCAACCATTGACAAGGCATCCAGCTACTGTTTTTAACACCATGTCACTGCCAACTTTGTTTTCCAATCAGTTTCTGAGAATGAACTTATTATTTCTACCTCAACAGCTGCAATTAAACAGCATTCATCCTCAAAAGCCTCAACATTACTTTCAAGCACTTTTTCTTGAACATGAAACCTAGGCAAGAAGTCAGCTCTAGTGTTCCAACCCCGGGTATGTGGATCACATTAAAATGAAATTGGAGTAGTCTTGCTTCAAATCTGGCCAGCCTGTGTGTGCTAGTTTTGACATTAGTACCATCTAAAATAGAAACTAGTGGATTATGATCTGTCTGAACGACAAAATGTCTTTCCACAGACAACCTCTAAATTTCTCAGTGGCCCACCAACAGGCTAAAAGCTCTTTTTAAATTACAGAATAATGGATCTCAGTGTCCCTGAGTACTCTAGAAGCAAAGCCAATTGTAAACTCTTGATCTCCAGACTTTTGTGATAATACTCCTCAAAGACCTAGATTACTTTCGTCAACCGTTAAATAACATTTCAGATTGTGATCATATGGTTTGAGCACCCGCACACTAGACAATTGTTGCTTAGTGTCTAAAATTGCAGCCTCATAGTCAGGACCCCAAATAAAATCAACTCTGCTTGTAAGTAAATTGGCTAGAGGTCTGACCTTGGTTGTGAAATCAGGAAGAAATGGCAATTAACATTCACAAAAAACTAGGATTGACTTGACTCTAATCTTGGCAATAGGAGACGGTGTTTCAAGAAGTGCATCAATTAACCATGGTTTAGGTCAATCCCATTCACTAGTGATAACATGACCCAAATACTCTAGAGCAGTTTTCAAGAACTTGCATTTATCTCATTTTAAAACCACCCCAGCATTATCAAAAACAATGAGGATCTGTTTGAGGATAGTATCATGTGCACAACATTCTTGAGCATCAATCAAAATATTGTCTTGAAAAGCAGACACATTCTTTAGTCCTTTCAGAAAGGTGGTCATTGACTTCTCAAACATTGAAGCCAGTGACGCAAGACCAAATGGCACACAGCAATATTGGTAAGTTCCCGGTAACACAAAGGCAGTCAAGTAACGTGATCCAGGTTCCAACTTTATCTGGTGATAAGCTGACACAAGGTCAAGTTTTACAAAATATTTTGCACCACGTAATTGTTGACAACATTTCACTGATGGAAAAAGCCATAAAGTAGACTCAGTTGGTTTAATTATGCCTTTGTTACACAACACTCCAAGTTCTCTCTCTAACTCATCTCGCACACTGAAAGGCACCCCTGTCAATTTGTGTTTAATAGGTGTCACATTCTCTTTGGTCTTAATCTTATGTTTCAGTCCCTTTTTTCCCAAGTTCAACTGAAAAGACAATTCCTCAATTTCTCTACTGTCTTGCACAACTGCAACTTGAACACTAGTCCTAGAATGCAAACCCATAACAAGCAGTCCTTGGTGAAACCATCCCGATATACTTAACCCTTTAACTGCCTCATAAACTGTTACATGAATGCGCCTACCTTCAAATGTTAAGATTTCTTCAAAGAATCCTTGCAATTCAAAGGTTCCTCCCTTTTTAAGAGACAGGAGATCTGTCTGATGGAATCAAAATGCGAGTACCCCATTTCTTTTGAAAAACCTCTTGTATAATCATGATAATTCTGGTCCCAGAATCAACCAGCAAGTTCACCAACTTATCTCCAATTTGAACATTTAAATATGGATCAACACACAACTCTGGATCAAAACACTTCACTTCACTCTGATTCACAACCAATACCATGCCCTGAACTTCACAAATAAGATTGTCTACTTCACTTCCACCCTCCTCATGAACAGCAGCAACATTATTGGATTTGTGTTTCTTACTTTGACAAACTTTGGCAAAGTGACCAATTTTGCTACATAAATGGCATTAGATATTTTTTGCTGGAGAAAACCGTCCTCCCTTAACATGCAATGGATTGCCACAACTAAAACACATATTAGACTGTTTAAAGAAAGAATAGCTTTCATTAAATCTAGACACTGCATTGTTTGACTAAACAAACTTCATCATCATATACTTTATTCGACCATAGGTCATAAAAGTTACATATTAAGTTGTACAAAAAGGTACGTTTTCTTCATTATACTTTTACACTGGCTGAAAATAGTAAGGTTTAGAATAGGAAAAGCTTCTATGGGCAATGGCCTACTATAATCCACCATTGGTCCCGATACATAACTTAACATTTAGATACCAGGATTTCTGAGACAATTACTTCATAACGTTAAAATAGTACAAATATTTAAAACTCTTAAAACAGTATGGGGTGATTTCAAAATACATATTTCCCAGATGGTATCATCATCAAGATAAATACAAACTATCCGACCCAAGATGTAAAAATTTAAAGTGCTGATTTGATGTTACATAATAATATAATTCCTTAATAATTTAGATGGCATACTTTAACAAAGAGAGCTTACTACCGGCACAATCATTTGGCAAATTTAAGCACTGTCAAGTCGTTAAGACACAAGCACAGTGTGATAAAAAGCTTATATATTAACTTAAAATGGTTATCGGATTCATGTTAAAATGGCACAAGTGCCAGACAGATGCATAACAAAATAGCTCTTTATGGCTAAAACTAGTGTTAAAATGGCAGAAACACATAATGATTGCCTACATAATGTCTGAAAAATCTATTCCAAGTCCTATCCAACCCACTTCATCCAGATCATCTTCATCATCAACTTAGTTCATCAATGACCATAAAAGCACATAAAACAGAATATAATAATTCTTAAGTAAATAAATAATTACATGTCTGTAAATAGGTGTAAAATATTAAAACAATAACTTGATTTGCACATATGGCTCTAAATCTTACCTATATAGAGATAAGACCTTAAATAACTTTTTGAAGACGGCAACGTATGCGCCAAGCTGTTGCTAAATACTTACTTACTGAAAGAATTACATCAGCTGAATTATGGCTTTTTAGAACCCGTAGAGCCAAGGAGCAATTCTTGAATCCCATGTCCCTGCAAATCTTGCGGATCCATTTTGTTCGCGGAATCGCATAGGCTGGGCAGAAGAACATAAAGTGCTCAATGGTTTCAAAAATACTGCCACAGGCAGGGCATGTATTGGGAAGATTAATCGACCCCCACCTATGAATCAATGACATCAGGGGCAGTGAGCCAAAACGAAACCTTGCGTATAAGCTCTTGCCTTGCAAGTCCGGTATCACATCCATATAGGATTCAAACTTTGGGGACCATTTAATATCAGTAAAGGAATTAGTTAAGCGACCATGGGATTTATGGATTATGTAGTTGTCCTTAACATAAGACCAATAGGTTAACTTTAAAACATTTTTGTGCCGTCTCTCTAATTTGTGGGGATTTTCCCAGTAGTCGCCCAAGCCCAAAAGCCTAAGCCAATGGGCCACATGGCGAATCCAAGGAAGAGTATTAGCATTTTGGCATTTCAGTAAATCGAGTAATGCGGTCTTATATATATCTAGTTCGGGGGTTGTCCATAATCTAATCCAATAAAGGAGAGGTCTTAGAGTAGCTAGATCTGCTACTCGGCTTAGCCCCAGATCTAGAAATATTGGAAGCAAGGGTGTAGTGCGTGGACATGCAATTAAAGCCCTTGCAAAGTTGTTTTCCCCCACACTGATCTTATTGCAGTTAGCGTAACCCCATACCTCCGCTCCGTACAGGGCTGCACTTTGAGCCTTAGCCGTGTAAATTTTTATTGCTGGGGAAACAACCTTTGTAAAGGAGCATTGATAAAAACGCAATATGGATGAGGCTCTATGTTGAAGGAGCCCTGCACTTTTCGTAATCTGCTCTTCCCATAGTAGTTTACTGGTTAACCTAACTCCCAAGTAATCTATAGAGCTTACTTCCTTCAGCGGTACTCCCTCAATGTGGATGGAGCATCTTTTCCTAGGTCCCTTGGATAAGACCATCAATTTTGTTTTGTTAATGTTAACCTCCAGCCCATAATCGCTACAGAATTGGTTAAACCGGTCAACAAGGGTCTGCAACCCCATTGGTGTCTTAGAAATGAGGAGTGAATCATCGGCAAAGAGCAAGATAGGGATTTTTTGTGTATTCAGGGAAGGGGCATCATTCTGGCCTGTGGACACAGCCTTTACTACTTCGTTGATAAATATAGTAAACAGTAGGAGGGCTAACACGCAGCCTTGGCGAACTCCTCTTCTGATTGGAATCCGTTCTGTCAGTTCGCCTTGTTCACCCCACCTCACTTGGGCATAAGTGTTCTCATGCAGTCGTTTTAACATGAGTAATAGATCCTCTGGGATTCCCAATCTACCCAGCACTTCCCACAGTTTGGCTCTTGGGACCAAATCAAAAGCCGATCGCAGGTCTATAAATACCACATACAGGCATTGTTTGGCCACAAGTACATATTTCCAATGCAATATGGCCAATCGAAAAACCTGGTCTGTCGTGCTTGTTTTTGCACGAAACCCTGCCTGTAGATGGGAAAGGATTTGGTACTCCTCAACCCAATTGATTAACCTCTGTAAAATTTGTTTTGCAAAGATCTTTTGTAGGTTGTCTATAAGGCTAATTGGCCTGTAGTTGGCTGGAAGATTAGCATTCCCTTTTTTATAAATGGGTATGATCTCTGCCCCCTTCCATGTACCTGGAATTTGCCCCCCTGCCGCTATACTATTTGAAATGGCATTTATATACCAGGACCAGATATGTGGTTCTGATCTATAAAGATCTCCAGGGAGCTTGTCTGGTCCAGGTGCCTTGCCTGGTTTTAGGCTATTTATAGCCTCAAGGGTCTCTTCTATTTTAAAAATAAGGCAACGCTCAGGGGCACACTGAGACTCCACTTGGGGGGCTATACGGGAATTTGGTTCCAACAATTCTGTTGGAGAGTGGACCACATTGGTGTCCATTGGGCCCTCTGGTAGGGCATAGAGAGTAGTAAAATGCTCTACCCAGCTTTCTGGTTGGATATGGTTGCTGGGACAACTCCTACCTCCATTTTCTCTTTTAGACAGAAGCTCCCAGAAACGCTTATTGTTCTTCTCTCTGGAAGCATCTAATAATTCCTGCCACAGGGAATCCTCCCACTGCTTTTTAGCATTAGACAAAGTTGCTTTGTATAGGGACCTGGCTTGTTTAATTTCCCCCTGGGAACCAGACATTACTGCAACTCTTAACCCAGACTTAGCCTTTGAGCACCTCTCATCAAACCATCCCTTGCTTGCCCCTTTCCCTTCATGTGTCTTTGACCGCCTTGTTTTATAAAAAAAAGACCGTAGTTGGGTATACATGTTATCATGTATTTTGAGAATCGGAATATTCCCCACTGCCTGGTCTTCATACTCTGCCAAATTATTTAAAAAAATCTGATATATTGCTCTGATATGATGAGGGTTGGACACCACTTTTGGCCATGTAATCTTGGTGAATTTGTTATTCCAACAAGATGGCGGAATGATTGTGACATGGTTATTGAGTGTTCTCCTGAACGTTTCTCCAGAAAGAGTAAGGAGCAAGGGGAAATGGTCACTGTCACATCTTACTTCTATTTTCATATCTACCAATTGGGGCCACAACCTAACATCGACCAAGAAGTAATCAATAGTGCTTGTCGACATGCCCCTTTTAAAAGTAGGTGCGCTGTTCATATCAGATGGAGTTCTACCGTTACAGGCCCTAAGGCCATGATTTAAACATAATGTGGCTAATTGCATGGCCACCCGAGATTTTTTGCAAGGCTGGGTAATAGATAGTTGTGGGATCCCCCACTGCTCATCTTCTTCATCAGTTAAACCACTTGTAAGAATAGAGGGCTCGAAGGTACAATTAAAATCTCCAGCTATGATTAGTATAGTTGAGGGGTGTAGGCTGCCTACAAATTCAGACAGAATAGCCAGGGTATGGGACTCGGAGCCATTTGGGACCGATCGTATATAAGCATTAACAATAACAATTGATAATCTTCTGTTAAACGTAATACACATGGCTTTTAGGTCTACAGAATCAATTCCCAAAAGCTTGTAGTCACACTGCAAATTCTTGTTAACAAGTAATAAGAGCCCACCTTTTGCCCGGCCCCTCCCCTTCTCTGGGGGTATAGCAGGTGCACTAAATGAGAGAAATCCATCTATATTGGTGGCATCCTCCGCCCAAGTTTCCTGAAACAAACATATGTCTGTTTTTTTAATAAAAGAGGCCCATTCACCATCATCTAGTTTCTTTGCCAGGCCGGCAACATTCCATGACATAAGTTCTAATGTACATTTATCTTGGTTTGTCACCACGGGTGTGCATCCAGCGTCTACCACACTCGAGTCAGTACTGCAAGTGTTTGGTGATAATGTTTTGTCATCCCCCTAAACAAACTTATTTCCTTTAGTTTTCTTTTGAACAAACCAGATTTATCAGTTTCTCAGTTTCTGAGCCTCCATGGTATAAGTGGATCACCCGGAGACTCCAAGAAAAGTGGTGGCAGGCTTACAGACTGCATATTTCATAAAGAAAATACAACATAATTTTTTCAAGCAGCACCAACACTTTTATTGCACCCAAGGAAATTGCTGTAAGGACTGTCAATTATAGCGGTATGTCAATCACTGTGAAATGCATACTGTTCCAGTATGGTTATTAGGTATAAAAAAGCACTAACCTTAGAACATAAAATCAAACTCATAAGGTGTGCTTGTCACTGTAGTAGATACGAATATACAAGCACATGCTTTCTTCAAAGCTGTATGTAGTTACTTGTCAGTTGAGGTATCAAAGCATTACCTACTCCAAGGCATATATTAGAATGGAGTTCCCTTCACTGTTAGTATGCCAAAAGACAGGCACCAACTAAATGAATGTTGTTATTTGTTGTTGGATGTAGCAAATTGAAATTCACTCCAAAGCTTATATTAGAAGGGTGCGCCTGTCTCCGTTAGAATGCCATAAGACACACACCAGCTGGATCCCTGCTTGTTCCTTCCTTGTTTGTGTCTATCAAGCACCAGAACACTTGCTGATAGGTAAAAACAAAATGAATCCAATATAAATGTGTGTGCTCTTACAAGATGGCCACAAAGTACAGTTGTGGAACCAAGGATGCAGATTATATTGCCATAATCATGTTAGGTATGTTAGCGCGTCTCACCTTAATAAGTAAACTTACAAGGGACGCGAATAGGTCGATGAACCTTTTGACTCGCAATTAAGATGTTCTTACTATAGATCCAGTACATAATCAATAATCTATACACAATAGCCAATAATCAATTAGTAATCAATAACATCAATAATCAATAGAATCAGTAATTGCCACGCACCATGACCTTTCAGTCATGAATAACTACACCTTTAGTAAAAGTTTAGAATGTTTAATTCCCTATATTAACAATGCTAAGGTCATGTAAATTAATCTCAAAATCAGATGAAACACATGCAGAAACAACACTGGTTGTCCAAAGCGGCAGAAGAAATGCAAATTAATCACAGCTTGAATCTCAACATATTCTAAAGTTATGGTGCAAATCAATGGCAAAGTCAACTGCGTCAACGTTATAACATACATGAAATTCAACAGAGAAATTCATCAAGCATTAGTCCCTGTTATGGTAAGTCAATAGTGAGAATCCTTAACGAACATCAGATTAGCATCAGCAGGTTGGGCTTAATGCAAAACAATTTAGTAACACAAATTTGGAAAAACATCTAACTATGGTAGAGCCATACAAAATCAGCGCAGTTGGTACCTAGAAAGAAAAAGCAAATATGCATAATAATCACAGTCTGGATATACCTAGCCTCAGGGTGAATCAGCAAAGCAGAATCCTTCTTCATCCTAAGGACAACAGTCGATCAGCAAGACATCAGGCTTCAGAATCAGAATTTAAAAGGGCAAAGTCTTTAAGCATTTAAGTTAAGCACGTCACTGATCAAGACGCATAAGAAAATAGTAACCTCTCGGTCAGGAAAAATATGGGCAAAATGACTGTCTTCTCACTGTGCAGTGTCGTTAAGTTAAAGTCACCTAAACTATCCCCCAAATCCCTATTGGTCAGTTAATCGTATGTTCACACTCTGTCCAGTAAAACTAATATCCCAAATCTATGAATGCTAATATTTCTCCTTTCTCATATTGTTGGTTGGTTCGGGTTCGTCTTGCAATATCCTCATCATCCGACTTGTCAGGTAACACTATTGTTGCAGCTTCTACTCTAGTCAGTATCTTCATTGTTCTTGTCCTGGGAAAGTCAGTCTCACACACATTACACATAAAATGTTGCATTAGCAAGAAAATCACCTCGTAGCAGTCAGTTCTCACAAAAAGCTTCAGTTATGAGCACATTTAAACAATACAATAGACATTCATAGTTTAACTTCTCTGGTCAGCAATTTCATTAAAAGCTAAGAAATGCAGCTTTTACATGATGTCTGGCAAATAAGCCAAGACTTGTAAGGCCTACAATTAATAAAGTTAAAGCTAAATTCATAACCCTTAATATGACATATTACTGCATTAGTCTAACATATATTCAACTTTCATACTATTTAATCATTGATTAGTACATTTTGTTAATATTGGTGGCCATTCTTCATGATCACATTTTCAAATGCGTGAATTATTTTTCTATGTTATTTTATTTTCTACACAAAATACATAACACTCAATAATAATTTGTAGTTAGATACCTGCGCTAGCACGTATAGCGTGTAACATGGACGAATCACAGCATTCCTATTTACAGCTGAATGAAACTGCCCAAACTTCTATGAAGGCCTCAGATTTTCTTTGATTTCTTTGTCTGGCAGTAGAGCACACAAACAAAGCGCTACAGTCGAGTCTACTAAAATGGCTGCTAGTTTATTCGATGATCTTAATGGTTGATAGAGCACAATAACCATGTGCTTCACGCATTAGGTGTCTAACACGCAGGGGCAGACACCCTGCTTAACAAGGAAGCAAATGTTCTGAAGCGGTTATATTTTCAGTAAATTTAATTTTTACACACTTGTCATCCTTACTGTGATTCATTTCTGTCAAGTGCTGACGCCGTACATCTAAAACAATGTTGGAGGTAGCCCGATACTGACGAGAAATCCTTCTTTGACGTGGAGCAGGTACACTGTGGGTTCATGGAGTGAAAGTCGGCTCTTCGCCAAAATTAAAGAGACAAAAAAAGGAGTAAATCAGTTGTCAACACAGCAGTTTATTCATGTAAAACAGATCTCAACAATCACCCCAAGCTGCTCGCAGTCCAGGCTCCAATGCCCATTTCACACAGCATTCCACGGAACGATTACCTCACGTTGTTCTACACAGTGTTCTAAGTATATATTTAGCATGTACCCCTTAAGAATATTGGCTGCGTTTTGAATACTACGGTATCCCCTCTGGCACTACTTCTCTAGCCAACTCATTATAAGTGTCTAAGTGGTAGGAGTTTGAGAAACGGGTGTCTTTTGGAAAATAATTTAATAATTGTAGTGAAAACAAGGAAGATACATAGTTAGAAGACATGAATATAGGTCACATGACCAAAATATACCTCAATAATCAAAAATGCATTGATCCATTATTTGATTTCAGATCATGACTTCCAGAATTAATTAAAAAGTTATAATGCTATATCAAATTGAATTCATATACTACGAATCAATTAATCACATCCATAAGTAATAGCAATTTCTGAACATATTCATAAATCACTAAATGAAGCTTTTTCAGTAAAGCTAAAAACTAGATCTGCACCTTAAGATAGGACTTAAAAATATGCACCAAGGTGGTTTGGTGTGGGGAAAAAAGTATACTTTGTTTTGTTCGGAGAGATTGCATGCAAAATAAAATCTGCGAGTCCTTTTCATCTCTGTGCTTTAGGCAACATCTTATCCTCATAACACCCAATTACAAAAGAAAAGTGGCTAACTACACTGTTTTTTAAATATTAAAATGTACATAATGGGTAGATAACAAATGAGTAATTTCGGTCTATTTAAACCCCTTGCTACCATAATGATAGCCGTCCCATTTTTCGATATTTCAATATCTATGCTGATGTCTTTTGAACCCAAAATGTTCTCTATATACTGCCTTCCCAACACAATTCATAACCCCTTCTGTAATATTGTGTCTCTCAAATCCAAATGACTTCTCAGTATTCACAGTCCGCCAACATCTTCAATAAATAATGCATTATGCCTGTCACATGTTAAATCTGATCTAAAGGTACAACAGTTTAATCTTCACACAAACAGTCTTACCTGTGATGGGGACTATTCATTGTCACCCCTAAGTGTGCTTACCCACAAACAACTGTATCTTGAGCAAAAATAGTCATTTACTTTTAAACTCTTTAAATCTTGGGGAAAATCTAATGCAGGCACTACATGATTTACAATGTCAACATGATTTTTTTAGACTGTGATAAATCCACTGCAGTTAGTTTACCCACCTGCTGGAACCAATATGTAAATCATTGTGTTTTACACACATGTGACAACTTTGTGAAACTATGATCTTGACATATATGTTCGTAGTAATGTAGTATATGCCACTTAATTTTTAGTGTTGCCACAGACGTAATGGTTTTTTCAGAGAACTGTGACCAGAATTAATTTTGGTGCCCGGAGCCAACATTTATAGATTCATGTACTACCTTTTCATGCATAATGAAATTATTAACTTTTGAACTACTCACTAAAAGGAGGCTAGGGTAGGTGGCTGATTTGAGTGATACTCTTTTCAGCTACATACATTTAACACGCATTTTGTGGTCAAACTGTGAGGTGGTCCGCTTTACGTAACTGGTGCATAGAGTATTGGCTCATCCTATTGACTTTACTCATTTTGTCAAGTTTGTACTATATGCGTATTTGTTATGGAATCCTCACCCTGGAATCTTACTTTTATTTTGAGCAGTATGTCCTGATAGCCAATTGTCCATCACTGCCTGCATTTTTGTGAGATCATCATAACTACGATAAATATCGAAAAATATTACTATAGTTTCCACTTTGTTAGCCATCAATATCAATTATAAACTGATTTCCATACTGTCATTAGTTAAACTTACAATTCTCAGTAGGTTTCACATTATCTTCCAAAACAGGAAGCATTATAACTTTGCAGTGTAAATGTTGCCTATTTTACTGAAAACCCGAGGGCAGAGTTTTGTGACATGAAACATCTCACGTTGTAAAAAGACTCCGTATCAAAGGGAAAATGTATACTTTAGATAAAATGCCTATATTTGATTGTTTATGTGTAGGAAATATATTAATATGTACTGCCACACTGCTATCAAAGACATGATCGCTGCAGCTCTTACTCAACAAAGTATACTCTTCAGTTATCTACTATCGAGTCAGTACAGCTTTTCACCTACCAGAGCCTCCTCTCACCTTCTTGGACAGCCTCCTTCAGTCTGATTTACAACCTTCCTGGGCCCAACAATATACAGAAAAAATGTCCAATTGATTCACCTCCATCCATCGCACACATTGCCGTTCCTCTGCAATTTCAGTCTACCTAGTGATTGCACCTCAAAAACTATAAAAGAATCTCACTTCACACTTCTCAATATCAAATGAATATTTGAACCAGCCCACTCCAGAAGATGCAAGCTCAGCCTTGTCCTGTTAGCCTCACCGATAAAGCACTGCTATCCTGAAATATCCCTTGAACTTCACTGTTGCCTTCTCCATACTTCAACCAAGTCTTGCATTGAGCTAATTTAAAAAAGAGAAAGAACAAACTTTCGGCTTCTACAGTAATCTTCAGCTGAAGGACCTCAAGAGGATTTGAACATTGTTTCTAGCTCCCCTAGCACGTCAGTACATTCATCAATCAGCATTGATAAACCAGATAGAAATCTATGCTGAACTGCAATCATGATCCCCCAGACCTAAACCCTTAGGAATGAGGTGAATGCAAGAATTCTTCAAGAGCACCACATGCAGAGCAGAAGAGAAATGAGAAAGGACGGATCTTACTCATGACCGCATATATTTCAAAGCACTCCAGTCCTCATGCAGATTCTTCATTGCCATAACCAAAGTCACTTTTTAGAGGACACCAATGCTCAAAACAACAAACAGAATCAAAACACTCTTCAGAGCTGCCTAGCAATGCATCAATATCTCTGTTTTCCAGTTACACTATCAGTTGGCTAATGCAATATAATAACTTCTTCAGGAATAACATCAACAAAATCAGATCACATTTTGACAGCATGAAACAAGCATCCTCAATATCTATCTCTATTGCTCCATCCCTAAATGGAAGCCGTTCGCACACCTCTCACATGCTGACTTCTCCAACAACTTGAAGTCAGTTATGGCCAACACTTGGAAAATGGCATTGTACCCTCATCTACTGTCAAAAATCTTTATGAAAATGCCTTTATGCCCATCCTCAACAACACTAACTCTTCCCTCCACCAATATCTCTTTCCAGATGTCCTTAGACAGGACAAATACTCCCCCTGCTGCAGAAACCTAACACAAACCTTTTTGATCTAGCAACCTTCAGCAGTATTAAAAAACACTATCAATCATTTACCTTTGAAGTCACTGAAAGAGCAGTAACCACCAGCATATCAATCAGACTTCAAACCAAGCTACTGCCTACACACAGTTGATATTTATCTGCTTGGCAACACTTTCAACATTGATAGAATTCATACCTGTCCCTAATATGTCTTGACCTCTCTGTAGCTTTAGGCACAGCTGACCTTCAAGCATTGATCCACACCCTGAAAACAATCATTCAACCAGAAATCTATCACCTCTTATCTCAGCCTCATACATTGTGCCCTAATTCAGATAAATAAGAAATGCAAGATCCCTAAAACTCTCTTTTCTACAATGTTTCATCCACTCTGCCATCATTTTGAGTTTCTGCAGGGAACACCCTGATCAGTACAACCCACAACATCATCAAGATTCATCAATATGCCAACAACACTCAGCTCTCCCTAAAAATCTTAACCAATAATATTCAGTGACTGATACCTCTCTTGAGATAATCCTCAATAGGATGTCAGGTACATGCCAAAAGCCCAACTCGACAAAGCTCCAAACAACCACAACCTTGCTCTTCGGAACCACAAGTCCCATATTTCTTGACAACACCAGGAGGAGGAGGCTGATCCTTCCTCCCTGTAGTGCTACAAAGCACCATTAACAGGCTGTTGCATGGGAGTCCACTGGCCTTGCTCCTGGGGACCACAAGTCCCACAGTTCTAGGCAGCACCAGGAGGAATGGAGCAGGGGGAGTCCTTCCTTTCCAGGGCTACTAAGCACCATTAACAGCTCCACTGCACCAGACTTCACGGGCCATGCTCTTGGGGGCCACAAGTCCCATAGCTCCAGGAACCACTAGGAGTATTGTAGGAGGAGGGTTATCCTTCCTCTCTGCAGTGCTGCAGAGTATAAAGCCTGGACCAAGGGCTACTCCGTGCCCTCCAGCAACCAGAAGAGACAGGGCAGGGATTACCTCCCCCCCCCCAGGCCCTGAAAACAGATTTTATTCCTTCAGTCTTGTTAGAATAAACATTACACGCATAAGCTCATTGGAAAGTTGTTGTAACTGCCACTGGATTTACAAGTTGTGTTGCTCTCCATTCATTAATTTATGTTACTTCAGTATACCAGTTGCGTATAGTTCTTTATTTCTATTATCTACGGTTCGTTTAGTATTTGCTCTTATTGAACATATTTTAACTAATGTATGAACTGAGTTTATCCCATCTGTCTGATATTTGATGTTACAAGTTTATTTATTACTCCTGAGGTGGGGCATGCTGTGATGACATTCTCCTAATGGTGGGTGGTCATACACGCCTGTAGGGGATGATTGTAAGCTAACATCTTCCCAAACCAACAGAGTTTATCTAGTGATAGCAATGGACAAACAAAAGCAACCAAGAGCCCACAGGACGATGTAACTAAGAAATCAGTTAGCCTTGCTGCCCAGAATTGCATGCTAGAGGACATAAATATTCTCAAGGTGGAAGTAGAGTCCTTCCTAAATTCTAAAAGAACTTGCAAGAACCATTAACGTATCCCAAAAGTAGCCAAACTCTTTATGAATAAGTAAAAAGAGAACACTAAGCAAGTCCCTGTTGTTAAATTGAGGAAGACAGTACATATTTCAGTGTTAGATCAAACGCACTGTGACCATCATCAAGTTCTCTCTAAAAAGAATCCCTTGCATCTAGATTAAACAATCCCTGTAATTACCTACTCCTCCTACAAGAAAACCATACTCATCTATAGCTAAATATTATTTGCCATAATAGACTTACACCCCTCATTGCTCTCAAATTTTAGGGAAAGGATATTCCAGATGTATCTGATACGGTGACAAAACCTCATGTCATCCCAGTTTAGCCACACACCAGAATGATTACTTACACTCATTAGAGATACTCAGATCTGAGATTAGCCAACTAAAAAGTATGGATTTTTCCCTTACCTTGAAACTTGACAAGTTTCTTGGGGCACTGAGACATGACAAGAAACAGAGAAGCGATTGCTTTCTGAACAGCAGAATAGGATAATTTCCCCTTTATTGTACGGTGGCAAATGCTACTCAGTAGAAATTGAGGCAAACAAGACAAGAGGCTGATATAAGGTGAAAAGGATTTGACAATGGAAACATCTGAAAACAACCCACGTAATTCATCATCACGTTTCAGCTGTGATATGTTGCTTAAGTGATAATAGACCCATCTAATCGTCTTTATGAAAGGACAGAATATTTATAATCCAACAATGAATCAGGCCAAGTTTTGCCAACCTCTTCATAAGTGTTTGGATAGGTGTACAGAGTTGTACTTAAACTCTCACCTAATTGCAGAGAAAGTAACGATTCTCTAAAAAATAAAGGTATACACTGGATAAGACACACGCCCTGTTACTCAGTGATGTGCTCTGACCTTTTAAATGTCAAACGCTACTTATGTTTCTATTGCACTGAAACTGGACAAAGAAGAAGGAGGATGTAGTGGATCTTCACCTACACACTTCCCCAATAAACAGATCCAAAATCTAGATTAAACTTAAAACTCCATATGTACATCCCCCGAATTCTAGCTCCATCATTGACGAGGTTTATCAGTTTATAGCAACAGGGAGAGATTCTGTTTCAAGAGGTTTTTAAATAGATTACCTAAAGATATACACTGAAAAGAGTTGGAACACATGCACCTGGAGCCTTGTGGTGAGGTGGTTAGAATATGCATGTGTCACTTGGAATCGTGTGACATCGAGAGAGTGATGTCATGCCATTCGAGGCGACAGATGGGTGGAGGTGACGGTTGGTCGCGGTGCTGTGCCCCTCTTCTACAGGAGTAATACTTGTTTATAAATGGAATAAATATCTTCTTTTACAACGCTTCACTTCGACTCATTTCATGTGGCGACGAGGATAAAGAATCAAGGTCCTCAGGAACGTTCTTGAACACAGAACAGTAAAAAGAAATGGTGGAATGAAGTGAAATTATGAAGATCTGGATCGGATGTTTTTGATGGAGAATTTGGCAAGTACAGTAACTGCGGTGGTGTGGGGCACAGAGATTTTAAGCGTAAAGGCAGTTACAAATCAGCTGATTTGCAGCAGTATGAGATTGTTGGTGGCAGCGTGAGACACTTGACAGTTTAACGCTCGCGCAACAAACAGTGAAATACACTGTTGGGCGCAGAATATATGAGTGCATTTTGTGATCGCACAACAAACAGTATACTCCGAGTTGGTGTGTATACGCATCGATGGGTTTAGTTTGAATTAATCGAGCGCGTTGACAAGCTGAACAACGCTCGCAGTGTCGCGCGCAGTACACACACGCGCTACTCGGAGTGTGGTGAGTTCGGGCAGGAGGCATTTCGTATTGCGCACACGCATCGATCGGAGCAAGTAAAAAGTAATTAAGAACCAAAAATAAAGGCAAGTCTCACCTCCAGTCTTCAATGGTTCTTCAGGCTCTGGTGGTACTGTTTTTTTATGAACTTCCTGTTACGATCTCATCAGTAAAATAAAAAAGGGACTCTGGATATCTGAAAGTTTTTTTGGTGTCGGCCATCTTACATTGGGAAGAATAAATTCTCAAATTAACAACCAAAGAAGATTAAATTATTATATTTTGCTTTATTTATAGAAAACAGAGAAATAATAAGAATATACATTTTTGAAGTATATTTGTTTAAGTAGTTTTTTTTGTTACTAATTGGACAATGCAGAATATTCATCCACCTGCTCCTTTCTTGCAAGATCCGGGGGATCCTCCATTGGAATGGAAACTGTGGTTACGATCATTTAAAGCTTTTCTCAGAGCTATTGATGGTCATAGATTTAGACCTGAAAGGAAGAAAAGTCTAATGTATTACTATTTAGGAGTTGAAGGACAAAATGTTTTTAATCATCTACCTACGAATCAAGTGGGCGAAGAAGAAGAGTTAGATGAATTTGATATGGCTATTGCACAGTTGGATAAACATTTTGTAAAAACTAAGAATATTGTAGTACATAGATATAAATTTTTCACGAGATCGCAGAATTCAAATGAAAGTATTGATACTTTTATTACTGCATTGAAAGTACTAGCTGCAAAATGTGAATTTGAAAATTTTACATCTCAATTGATTAGGGATCAATTAGTAGCAAGGTGTTTTTCAAGGAAAATACAAGAAAAATTGCTTACGTGTAAAGATCCTTCTCTAGACAAAGCTATTGATATTGCCAAAAGTATTGAGTGTTCTTTGGAAGATGCAAAACAATTGGAATCTGCCTTAGCAAATACTACAATATCAGGTGCAGTAACTAATGTGCAGAGTGTTGATAGTAAGAAGAGTTATGGGTTGGAGAAAAAACAAGATGGTTTTACGTCATCTAGAACTTTTTCTACAGGCAAATCTAGTCAGAAGACTTTCTGTTATAGATGTGGGGCTTATTCTCATGTATCTTCTTTCAAAAACTGTCCTGCAGTTGGTCAACAGTGTAGGAATTGCAACAAAACTGGTCATTTTTCACGAGTGTGCAGAAGTCTTCGTAAGAACAATGTCCGCTGTGTTCTAAATGATGAGATTCAAATGGAACAACAAGACAGGAACGAGTTGGTATTGATGGTCAAAGAGACTGGACATACAAGTAGCAAGTTGATTGTGGATCCTGACATTCTAGTGTCAATAGAAGGGGTGGCTATTAAGTTATTAGTAGACACAGGAGCTCGTATTACTATTGTGTCAAAAGACAAATATGATGAATTTTGGGGAGCAAAACCACTATGTAGTCCTGATGTTTCCACTGTTGCTTTTGAAGGGAGTAGAATTGATCTACTTGGTTATTTTTGGGCGTCATTAACTATTTATAATGAAAATATTCATGGGAAAGTCTATGTGGCTAAAAAGGGAATCAATGTTTTAGGATTGATTCACCAGGCTGAATTTAAATTAGTTATTAAACCAGGACAAGAGATACCTGTGTATATTGAAAGGAACAGAGCAAGTCCTGTGAATACAATTGAAAAAGGGACAAGCATATGGCAACAGAAATTCAAAAGGTTATTTCAAAATAGACTAGGGAAGATAACTAACTTTACACATACTACTGTATCAAAATCAAACAAAGTGCAATTCCTGTCAAACATAGGTTAAGGAATGTACCTTTCAGTATAAGAACAGAATTAACAAATTTATTACAAGATTTGTGTGAACAAGGTGTTATAGAGAAAGTTGAGGGCACTTTATGGTTGTCTCCAATTGTTTTAACTAAGAAGAGTTCAGGGGATTTAAGAATGTGTGTGGACCTGAGAAGTTTGAACAAAGAAATTTGGGTAGACAACTTTCCGCTACCAAGGATTGAAGATTTGATCGCAAAAGTTGGTGGGTCTAGCTGGTTTACAAAATTGGACTTGAAATCAGCTTACCATCAAGTAGAGCTTGATGTTAGCTATAGACATTTGACGGCTTTTGTCACACCTGATGGTACGTTTCAGTTCTGTAGGCTGCCTTTTGGACTAGCCTCGGCAGCGGCAGTTTTTCAGAGACTCATGTCTAGCATGTTCAATGATAACCCAAATGTTGTTGTTTTTCAGGATGATATTTTGGTTTTTTCAGACACTGAAGTAGCACATGATAAGGTTCTAGAAAATGTTTTAAGCACATTAGAAGACAGAGGTGTAACTTTAAGGGATGAGAAGTGTGTGTTTAAATCAAGAGAGGTTGTGTACCTAGGTCACATTTTATCTGAGCAAGGGATTAAGCCAAAGCCGGGATTAGTAAAAAGTATTTTAGAGGCGCCTTCACCTAAAACTAAAGAACAATTATTGTCATTTTTAGGACTATGCGAATTTTATGCTAAATTTTAGAAAAATTTTGCCAATACCACTGAGTGTTTTAGAGCTCTGCTAAGGAAGAATGCGATTTTTGCTTGGTCAGATGAGTGCAACAAAGCATTTGAAAAGGTTAAACAAGACATTATTAAAGCTCCAGTGTTACGACCTTTTAAAGAAGGTTTGCAAACTGTGGTTACGGTAGATGCTTGTGAATATGGTTTAGGTGCTGTTTTAACACAAGTCTCGAGTGATGGTTTGGAAAGGACTATTGGGTTTGCATCTAGAACTCTACGCTTAGTGGAGCGCAAATATTCAGTGATAGAAAAAGAGCTGTTGGCATGTGTATGGAGTGTTGAGAAATTTAAACCATATTTATGGGGCAGACAATTTATGTTAAAAACAGATCATAGGCCTTTAGTAGACATATTGTCAGGGAGAAAGATTAAACGTTCTACAGCCAGAATTGCTAGGTTATCTGCCAAATTATTAGAATTTAACTTTTTGGTCGAATATATACCTGGTGGGAAAAACAGTAGAGCTGATTGTCTGTCTAGATTACCTATCAAAGAGGATGATGAAGATGAGTGGGAAACAGAAATTGAAGAATGTTTTGTAGCTTATATTTCCGATGGTTGTAAATCTATGGATGAGGAAAGTTGGATTGAATCAGTGAAGAAAGATGACTTATTGAGTAAAGTGATGTGTTTGGTGAAGTCTGGATGGCCAAAAGAGAAAAATCTTTCATTGGATCTTCAACCATTTTGGAAAGTGTCAGATGAATTATCTATTGAGGGTGACAAATTGGTGAGGAGTGATAAACTTATTCCTCCCGAAAGCATGAGAAGGGATTTAATTGTTGGTGCTCATTCTGGTCATTTAGGTGCGACTATCACGAAGAGGAGGTTGAGATCAGATTTTTGGTGGCCCAGAATGGATAAAGAGATAGAGGAGTATGTAAGGAGTTGTACTAAGTGCTCCATGAGTGACAAGGTTTTGATCACAGGGAAAGACACAGATTCTTTTGTACCATCTCCAGCTAGGGCTTGGCAAAAAATAGGTCTAGATTTTTTGGGTCCGTATCATATATTACCACCGGATATGAGGTACTTTATAGTCATTATTGACCATCTTTCGAGATGGGTTGAGGTAGAATTTGTTAGAGCTCCTACTACTCAAAGTGTCATCAATTGCTTAAGGAACATTTTTATTCGTGAAGGTTTTCCTGAACAAATTTTGACTGATAATGGTGTTCAGTTTATTTCATCAGACATGACGCAATTCTTAAATAAATGTGGTATTAAACACATTAGAACACCTTTATATCATCCCCAAAGCAATGGAATGGTGGAGAGATTTAACCGGGTTTTAGTGGATTGTGTTCAAGCTGCGTGTAGAAGCAATATGTCAGTTAGCCAGAGTGTTAAAGATTTGATTTGGTCGTATCGCACTACACAGCATGTAGCCTCTGGGAAAAGTCCTTTTGAACTTATGAGGGGTAGAGTTGCTACGACCGAATTATGCCCGTTCTGGATGGTAAAGTTATTTCATGAAGGGGCGGATGTAAAAAAAATTTGGCAAATAGCGGAAATTAATTCGAATAATAGGGGACAAAGAAAATTGTGTGAGCCACAAGACAAAAAGGATCCATTGCAAGTTGGGGATTGGGTGCGAGTGAAGAATCCTTTGTTAGTGAGGAAAGGTATGTCAAAATTCAGGGATTCTCTGCAAATTCAAGAATTACGTAAGAATGCTGTGAAATTGTCAGATGGTACTTGGTGGAGTACTACAAGAATAGCTTTGGACCCTAACTTGAAAATGCAAGGCATGAAAAAACAATTAATTGTTAATGTCCCGACTGGAACTAGTGAAGATGTTGGGAGGAGAAGTGTGAGAGTCAGAAATAAGCCTGCAAAGTTTCAGGATTATGTCATGATGTAAAAAAAAAAATATATATATATTATGTATGATCTATAGAGTGTACTGTTATATCATATGTTTCTCAAGAATTAGTTTTTAGGTCCATAATTATAGATGAAATGTTGTTAGTATTTTTAGAATTATTTTAGTGTCTAGATTAATATTTAATTTATGAATTTAGTTTGGGTTGAGTTTTCAAAGAGGGGAAGAAGTGTGGTGAGGTGGTTAGAATATGCATGTGTCACTTGGAATCGTGTGACATCGAGAGAGTGATGTCATGCCATTCGAGGCGACAGATGGGTGGAGGTGACGGTTGGTCGCGGTGCTGTGCCCCTCTTCTACAGGAGTAATACTTGTTTATAAATGGAATAAATATCTTCTTTTACAACGCTTCACTTCGACTCATTTCAAGCCTGCATCGTCCCACGCAGCAGTGCTACATCAATTACCGCTCTTTGTGGCACTATGAAAACTGGTGCATTCTGGGATTCTGCTGTCCTAAGGCGCACCCTCAGTTATCCAAGGCATTATTTTTGAAGGGAGTAACAGAGATATTGATAACGATTGCAGTAGACAAGACTAAGTGGATTCTTCCGAGATTCACCCTTTGTCTTGGAACATAGCTGGTTTAAAAGAAAAGCTAAATGATTCAGCATGAGAGACTTTATAGACAGAAATCCCATACGTATATTTCAAGGAACCTGGGTTACTCTTTAGGCCAGGTTATCTAAACTATAGCATCAAAGCCACACCATCGGGTACTGGCCGCCTATCTGGGGGTTTACTCATTTTGCTAAAAGTCTCATTAGGTTGCCAAATCAAGCTCCTCAGTGTAAGAACTCCAGATATTTTAACCTTGCCTACACATCCTATTGTTCCTTTTGTTAAACTGTTTAATCTGTATAATCGCAGTTCCCCTCAACTACCTTCACTTTACACATATTGGAGGAATACATAGATCAGAGTGTTGTCAATTGCCCATTTCTCCTTGCTGGTGATTTTAATGAGACATTTGAAAACCTTTGACTGTTATGAGCACACTTACAAATATGGAGGATGAGGGATGGAATATTCCTGCACTCCGAATTTCTATCAAAAACTGGTCAGTTGTAGCACTTCTGCTAGTGTTTCTTATCCTGTCGTATGGCCTTTGTGCCTTCCATAATCTAACTCCTTCAGACTGGGCAGGTGGGCATACTTTCAAAAGAGGGAAGTGTACCAGCAAGATAAATTATATAATACTGGATTTATGCTTGTGATTACATATGTCTGATAAGGATGTCATTAATAGAAGTGACAGTAACCACAATGCACCATAGCCCCTTCTGAGAGATACTCCTCTTACAAACCAAGCTGTACCTATTATTATCCCTAACTCCCAACTTCTTTAATAACAGGAGGTGTGTTGAATGGAGCTTTTTATTTACAAAAAAAGTAAAGCCACAGCCCTAGAGAACCAAAGAAACTTTCTGGTTTGATAACCGCTGCAGGAAAGCACAATTTAAACAGCTTTCCACAGTCAAAAGCTGCAATAGGATAGCTATAACTGAAATTAGAAGGGAGCGCAAGGTAGATCAGTCCTTAAGCAAGAAATGATGGGGGGTAGCAATCTGGCAGGACTTGCTTGCTGTTTGAAGGAACAATGATAACAGGCTGTTCTGGCACATTCTCACTCATGGTAGCACATAGGTAACTAGAAATTGTTAGACCTGGCATCCATGGCGTGGCATTCACTATTTTTTGCCCTCTGACCTTTTCTTTTGCTCACCTCGTTTTTGCTGGCTTAATAAGTGCTAAAGTGCATCTGCCCTCTGCGTAAAACATGGTAACATTTGCTTATCCTCAATTTTTATATTTAATTTACAGATAAGAAAATTGCACTACTGTGACCAGGGCCTGTAAATTAAATGCCACTGGTGGGCTTGTAGGACTGATTGTGCCACCCACTCCAGTAGCACTTTAAATATGATTCAGGCCTGCCATTGCAGAACCTGTATGTGCAGTTTTAGCCGCCATGCCGACCTGGCAAGTTAACCCTCTTGACAGGCCCAACCCTTATTTTTTAATACATATGTCACCCCTAAGGTAGGCCTTGAACAACCCCAAAGACAAGGTGCAGTGTATTTAAAAGTTTTACGTTTATTTTTACATGCTCAGTTAGTGAAAAACATTTAAATTCGTTTTTCACTACTGCAAGGCCTGTCTCTTCCATAGGATAACATTGAGATTGCCTTATTACATTTTAAAAGTGTAATTTACAATTAGGAAGAGATGGGACCCCCCAAGTTTTTTTTTTTAGTCTCATTCACCTCAGACTCCAAGCCAGCTCCAATATACCGCCTTCTCCCCCTCTCAAATATGGAGACCCCTTCTCTCTCACTCAGCCTTCCCTAGGGAAGAACACCTCCGAACCAACATGGCTGGAGAGCGGACTAAGAAGGTGAATAATCATTGGACTTCATACATCCAAATCGTGAGCCCTTATCTGGTCTTTACCTCCTCCCTTGGTCTCTCCTCCATTTTACCAAGTGATCCCACATTTTGTCCTTCTTTTTTTTTGGGCCATCCGCCTCTAAATCCATCTTTGACATAAGAAAAAGAGCATTAGGACACTCCAGATGCAAAGGGGAGAATTTCGCCATCCACTTTCAACAAATTTCTTTTCTGGCCAGCAGAATAGAGTGAAAAATCAGGTTCCTATCGCCTTTGCTACCATTTCTACCCCACAATTCAGGTTCCTGTAATTGCCCGAATATAACCAGGGGCCGGCGTAACCCTAATTTATCGCATCAGAATACTAGAGAGAGATCTACACACTTCTACCCAAAAAGAGACAACAGCTGGACACTCCAGAAACACATGAATGTCAGTGGCGCACTGCAAATAGCATTTGGGACAGTTTACCTCACCACTTTTTCTTGTTTTGGAGAGTCTTTCCGGCGACATATAAGCTCTATGAATGGAAAAGAAGGGATTCTTCCATAGTGGCTTTACTATCTTAAACAAAGTACGCATATATGTCTCCCACCGTACCTGCACCCGATCTCGAGGCATGATATCCCCCCAAAGAGATCCAGCTAATACAAATTCGCCATCCAGTCCCTCTAGGATTTCCCCGAATCAGTCCGAAACCTTCTTAAGGGTGGAGGATTCAGGAAGTACACTGTCTTCTAAAAAGTTTGCTGCTCCAAAAGTCGTTCGGGCCTTCTGTAACCAACCTTTTAATTGGATGTATTTCAGTTTAGAAAAGGCCCCTCCCATCTTATCCTCAAGCTCTTCCTGGGATATTAGGGCTACTTCCCTAAGAAGGTCTCCCCAAACCACTTTGCTAGCCTTTCTTATTGGCAAAGCTAAGACATCCTTCAAGCAATCAGGATTGCCTGGTGAATCCCAAATGGGGGCATTTTGCTTATAGTAACTAGCTCCCTCTGCTGATCTTAACTGATACCAAATCATTGCGAGGTCAAGTAAAGTCTTAAATTTTACCTTTTTGAAAGATTTTGGTTAGCCGAATTTGTAGAGAATACCCTTTGTAGCCCCTTTAACCGTAGCAACCATAGCTTTAAACATATCACCAACTGCTGAGGAGTCCAGAGATGTAAAATGCATTTTTGTGTTTTTAAATTGGAACGCCCGGGCATAATATTTTAAGTCTGAGAGGGCCAACCCCAACTTCTCAACTTTTTCCAAGCAATCCTAGGCCCTTTGGATGCCCATATAAAGGAGATTATAGCTTGCTGAATTTTTTCTAGGTAACACTTATGCATTGTAAGTGGGGTGGAACTGTACAGAAAGTTTAATTTAGGCAAAATCACCATCTTAACCAAATTGACTCTACCTCAGGGGGAGGTGCATCTATCTCTGCAGTAAATTACAACACTCGTCTGACAGTATTTTTGAGCTCTTTGTTGCAAGAAAATCAATTTCCTGTGTGAACATTACACATGAATATCTCATTTCACTCCTCACTTGTACTTGTTCCTTCTTCTGGTTCCATGCCATGATCTCTGTCTTCCCAGCATTCACGATATAGCCGGACACTCTACCAAAGTCCTCTGCTAGGGCCAACAGTGTAGGGAGAGCTGCTGATAGATTAGCCATATATACTAAGAGATCATCAGCATAGAAGGCTGCTTTTTTCTCCCAACCGTTACAAGCAAAAGGTATTATAGAAGAGTTTTCCCTTATTTTCCTAGCAAACGGTTCTATATAGGGGTCAAACAATAGAGGAGATAGAGGGCAGCCCTGCCTAGTACCTCTGGTTATCTTAAAAGTCTCTGTGAGGTTTCAGTTCACTAAAACTCTTGCAGTGGAGGCATTGTAAATCAGTCCTGTAGCTCTACAAAATATTTCCCCCCTACTGTATAAGCATCTATAGTTATTACCGCTAGAGGTACTTCAAACGTTGTAGCCATATCCATTGCCCCTACCAGATTATAAGGCAATTTGTGTAAAAATCTTCCCTTAATGAAACCTTTCTGGTCGGGGTGTATCAAACGACTCACTACTCTACTTAATCTGTCCGCGAATATTTTAGCAAATATTTTATAATAACAATTCAACAAAGATATAGGCATATAAGATTCACACACCATAGGATTTTTACCAGGATGCTTCAAAATCAACATAAAAGTGGCCTCATTACATGAAGTCGGAATAGGAGCTCCTTTTTCAAAAATCCAGGTATACAATTCTAACAGAGCTGGAATTATTGCCTCTCCGAACACTTTATAAAGATCTGTTGGGATACTGTGTGGTCCAGCTGCTTTCCTTCCCTTACTACCTTTCAGGGCATTCCTGATTTACCCAAATAAATTGGTCTGTTCAGAAGGGGCTGCTCCTCTCGTGTAATACAGGGGAGTATATCTTCTTGCGACCAATTTCCTATGTCCTCCTCCTTCACCACTGCCTCTTCTGTATAAAGTTGTGGAAAAAACTCTTGGAAGGCACACTCTATAACCTTACTACTTGATGTCCTCTCCCCAAACTGATTTAACTCAATTTCTATAATATGGTTCCTCACCTGGTCCTGCTTGCACTTCCAAGCTAACAACTTTCCTGCATTTTCTCCATACGCTAAACGGCCTAGCTTATTGGCCTCTTCTCTTTTTATGATTCTAGCATGCAGCACGTCTTCAAGCTGAAGCCTCTACCTTCTCAACTTATTTGTCAGCGCCTTAGACTCCTCCTCCTCTGTATTCAAAATTGATTGATTCTTATACTTTACCATTTCATGTTCTAAATAGGTAATTGCGTTCCTATACTGCTTATTTTTGTAACTAGCTAGACTCAAGATATTCCCTCTTATAACCGCTTTGAATGTGTCCCATACCACTGCTACCGGAGCCAATCCCAAGTTAATCTTGAAGAACTCCTCAGTTTCTATACGTAAATGGGAAATTACATCACTATGTTGTAATAACGTACAATCCAATGTCCCTCTCCGACCACCCATCCCCCGTGCCAGCCTAAAATCTAATGTTACAGCCGCGTGATCAGATAAATGGGCTGGTAGGTAGGTTATTTCATCTACTAGATCACACAACTTCAAGTCAACAAGGAAATAGTCTATGCAGGAGGTATGACTGTACTTTTTATTGTTAAAAAAAAAAAAAATTGTCTCCATTCTCTGCCGTCATAAGTCACATAACCCAAATTCTTTCATCACCCCCCTCAAATAACACTGGGATTTCGGGGTTCCTATAGATCTACATTTCTACCTAACTTGTTGTCTAAAACAACATTAAAATCTCCTGCCATTATAATTGGGTCAGAGAAGTCAGTTAACTGAGAGAACAGCTTTTTAAGAGGTCCAATATCATCGAAGTTTGGGCCATAAAAACCCAACTAGCATAATCCTTCTACATTTGATCTGTACCTTAACTATAATACTTCTACCTACTGAATCTGCATTCACCTCCAGTATTCCTGCATTAACCTGATGGTGAATTAGAATGGCAACTCCCCTCGTATTGAAATTATGCTCAGTACATATACAAGATCGAACCAATTTTAGCGTTTTAAAGAGCTCAATACTTTCTTCTCTGGTTAAGTGGGTTTCCTGCAGGATCAGTATTTGTGCTGGTGAGTCTCTCAGATATTTGTAGAACCTTATTTCTTCTTCCTTTCGTTCTTAGACCATTAACATTCCAAGAGATAATCTGAATGGATCTGCCCCAGGAGTCCAGGTACTTGCCAGTATCACCTGCCAGTGCTAATTGGGTGCAGAATTAGTTGAGGTGAAAGAGGATCCTTTTTTTAATTTTTCTTACATGCTCCCCACCCCGTGCCCCCCCTTACCCTCCCTGACCCCCCTTCCCACTCCTCCCTCCCCACCCTTGGAGAAAACCCATCGAATAATAGACAGGTGTTAGCCCAAATTTAGAGCACTCAAGGTTCCTGGGAGGGGCTCAACCTTTCTAAAAAAAAATGTATACCATTCCCGACTCCAACAACTCATTCACTGCATTGTGACATTATACATTTTGTTGTTGTACATAACTCGAAGGGATGCGGGAAACTTAAGTTGTGCAGAAGCGCCTAACTTTTTTAATTCTTCCAACCGCCTTCCTAGCTCCCACTGTTTGTTGATTGTAATCCTAGATAAGCCTGAGCTAATCTCAAAAGAAAAGTCCTGAACTTTAATAGTTTTTAACCTTAACATCTTGGAGAGAATTTTTCTTTCAAACCATAAGTTTGGAAGTTAATCAAAATCTTCAGAGGCTTGCTATTGTTGGGTCTTCTCTCAAAGGGGTCTCTATGAATCCTTTGAATGTCTCTTACGATCTCTTCTTCGCTCTCCTCCAACAAGAGTGCAGACTTAATGAGCGAGACCACAAACCCTTTAAGATTTTCCCCTTCAGCTCCTTCCGGAACGTTTAATACTCTCAAGTTATTCCTCCTCGAACTATTCTCCAACTGTTCCAGCTTATTCTGTAGTTCCTGTTCGAATTCCTGAAACACCTGTATTTCCTCCTTATGTGTTCTTAGTTCATCCTTCATGGCTTCAACAGTTTCTTCAAGAGCCTGAGTTCTTATTGACAGGTGATCAAACTTCTTCTCCAATGCCTTACAGTCCTCTCTTATTTCTCCCTGATTCCTTTCAGATATCAAAAAACCTTTTTTAATGTCTCTAGAGAGAGAGAGAATCATCGTCTCCACTAAGGGGTCACAAGCAGGGCCAGTTTGAGAGCTCATTGTGTGGCATTCTGTAGCCCGACCAGAGGCTAATTCTTCTGGTGTCCCTAGGTCTGTACATCAGAAGGGGGAAACCGTTTCTCTGGTTGACTGTGTGGAGGGGGCCCTCTCACTATCCCCATTCCACTGCTCACAGACCCTTACATTTAGCTGGGTTACCTGGGGGGCCCCTCCTGACCCAGAATCACATCCACCAGTCGCTTTCTCCCCCTCCATAACTAGCGGGTCCAGGACGCTACTTTCCTGATGAGTCGCCAACATCCTGGGAAAGGATTCCGCTATTACTGGCCTAATTTTAAAGTAAGATCTCAGTGAGGGAGTAATTTTAGGTTTAGGTTTAATATTTGGGCTCCTTCTCTGCTTGCTGGATGCATTTCCCAGTAAACTTGCAGTACTGCCTTCACGTGTGGACCCCATATTTTTGGTTTGGCCCTCACTTTGCCTCAAGGAAACAGCTTCCAATCCACCATTCAAGGAGTTACTTACTCGCCCACTTTGATTTTGTTCTTCTTTCCTAGTGAAGCTGTGCCAGGACCCCCCTTCTTGATACCTTACTGACTTTCTGGCCTCCTCCTTCACTTCTGCCACCTTTCTCACCACCATTGTATTCCCTACCATCTTCCTGGGCAATCTGACAGGCTCTGTGCCGACTCTGCCTGTGCTTGTGCTGACTCTGCCTCCTCGGAGGGAAGCCTGCACCGCAGCTCGACTCGACCGACGTATCTCCAGGCTGGCTCTGTGCGTGTATCCTGAGAGGCCGTTCAGCCCATCTGAGCTACTGGAGACATCACCGGCCCCCACCTCTCCTGTGAAGCGCGCCAGCACATCGGCGTGTGCTAGATCTGCTGGGGGCGTGCTGCACCGTCCCTACCCGGGAACCGCAGTGAGTGCTCAGCGCGCTGCCGCTTCACCGCATCGTGCCATGATCTCCTCCCATGGGACCCAGTAAGTTTGGTGTCTCTGGAATCACAATTTAAAATCACAACCGATGATTACGTCGGATTTTAAATTGTAATTCTGAAAATACCACTCTTAGAAAGTTAGTATTTTCTTATCTTAAATCATCTAGTTTCTTCTGCCTGTCTCTGAATACACCTCGGGGTGGGTGACAAATGGGCTTTTATGGATTCCCTTCAGGCAGCCACAAAGGGAGCTAAGGTGTGATTCATGGGCCATCAACATCTTGATGGGCCATCCTGGGCAGGATGGGAGGGACGAGCTGACACTTACACCTGAATAGGCTGTTTCCTGATCCCACATAAAGGGCTGCATGGCCCCTTGTAGTGAATCTTGAGACACGGCAGAAAGGCCAGGGACTCTGTGCACTTCAAAGCCCTCTTTTTTAAGTCTCCCGCACTTCAAAGACACTACTGGGTATAAGAATTGGACTTCTGACCCTAAAAAATCAGTACTCTTCTGGACCTGTGGATACTCTGCCAGGAAGAAGGACTGCTATGCAGCTGAATGGACTGTCAATCTGCTGGATTCGTGCTCCGCTGAGCTGGCCTGCTGCCCTTGTTGCCTGGTAGAGAGAAGGACTGAACCTGAACCTCTCCAATGCAGAACCAGAGTGACTCTAGGGACTTGCTGGTTTGCCTCCTTTTCTTCTGAAGTTTCAGGGACACCAAAATCTTCCACCACATTTGCTCCAGCTCTTAGACTCACCTTCAACCAGCTTCTGACCCCTAAGAGGAGCCCCTCAAGTCATGGGCTGTTGAAAGTGGTTTTGTGGACCCTGAAATCATGCTTTTGGGCTGTTCCTGACCACTAACGGGCCCACTTGCCACTCTCACAAAGAATCAGCGCGAGTCACCACAAGTTCCTCTATTCACACAGTAAGCATCGTCGCTTGTGACTGTGAGGCTCTAGTCCACCTGTCAGCAATGCCTGGCAGACTCTTTGCGTCTGCAGACCACTGTATCCGACCTGTGTTTCTTTATGGTGGGCATAAAATTTTGGATTTACCCCGTGTAGCACAACCAGATAGGCTTGGTTGGCGCTTGGTGTTTCTAACTGCTACAACTAAGTTTAATCTTTAAAAATTAATATCTCAACTTTAAATTAATGGATATTTGTCATACTGGTCTTGTTTCACCCATAAAAGAAAGCTCTATTTTTCTAACCAGGTGTGGCGCCTTCTTGTCTGGCGTTATCATTGTTTTGCTTGTTTAAGTTTTGCACAAATACTTTACACATTGCCTCCTAAGTTAAGCCTGCCTGCTCTGTGCAAAGCTACCAGAGGTTGAGCACGCACGTTAATTTATGGTGTGTATCTGACTTAACCTGACTAGGATTGTTGTTCCTGTTTGGACAGGGTGCATACCTTTGCCAACCAGAAACCCGATATCTAACAGGAATTATGTGTTTTATATACAGCCAGTTTGGTTCCAACACTCTAATGCTCTTTACTTTGATAAAGGGATAAACTGCATAGTGACATTTGCTCATGGATGGATGATGTCAAACCCATCATCCCCAGTAGATTTGTCTTAGAAGAAACACTAAAAGCTATTGACAGTTTGAAAACTGGGAAGGTCCCAAGCATGAACAAAGTTCCACAGGACTTGTACCAAACGGAGCCTGTCATATGGGGCCCTTTAGTTAACATGTTATCTAATACACTTGCAGCTGGAGCAGTTGTTCCAGAACCTTGGAAAGGAGCAGAAATCATCTGGATCTCCAAGAAGAAGGGGAACAGGAAAACCCAGAAAAGTAACAACCAATCAGATGGATTGACAGCCTCCAAATATTCAGTCCATACTGTTGTGAATCTGTGGGCCCCTTGAGCATATCTTTCAGGTCCCCCCCTCACGTTTTGTTACCCAACCGAGCGCCACATGTTCTCCCTTCAAGCTTTTCAAGAAAAGTGCAACAATAATATTGATAGATTATTTAGAGCTCTCAAGAGCAGGTGCATTAATCCAATGATCTTTCTCATCGACTTTCAAAACAAGGCCCTCCAGATTACACACCGGATCGCTGCAGTTGGAGCGCAACCCACTGATCTCCTTTCAATGAGGAAACATCTATGTATGTCAGTAATAATTCCTACTAGGACTTCTTGGCCAAATGTTTATATTTTAAGAAATAGGTTGTACCATTTCTGGAAGGAGCTGTGATTTATAAGCCAATTACTGTGGCTGACTGCATCCACTGAGCTCATTTATTAGTTTAATAATCTTTAGTTTTAATTCATTAGAATGGAGCTCAGAGTTTATTAAGGGCAGGGCATATAAAGCGTCACTGAGATGATGTGATGACATGTGCCCCCGCGCCCTGCTTTACTCCTCAGCAGTGGTAATTTCAGTTCACTAATGTTAGAGAGCAAACATTATTCATAAAAATGTGTAAACAAAATGAAATGATTAACATGTACTAAAAAGCCTAAATAGAGAACCTCATGTTAGAGAAATAAAATGTGTATGTTTAAAAATGTGGCTGACATGGTGTCAGCCACCTCGAGTTCAATGTGAAACAATAAATGTTTGTAAAAATGTATTTGGATTAATTATAACTACATGCATTGACATGCATTGTACTACAAAACTAATGGTTTGAAATTATTAGAAATATTTTATTCTTCATGTTTTAGCATCAGTGAAAAGGCCTACATTTTAGTATTTTTCCAGAAGCACAGTGTTTAAATGTTTTGTAGTTTTACTGAAACACTTTGCAAACATTGTTTTATTAGTCATCATGTTAAATGTGCACAGCGAAAAGCTACTGCATTCTCTATCCCACTCGCACTGTACTTCCTTGTGATAAATGTTGCAGGTGTTAAGAATGAGCTTTAGTTTTTGAAAGGAAGCAATGTTAGCTAAATGTCGTCTTCTGTTGCTGTTTATAATAATGACATTGTTACACGGAAACTGCCATCGGGAGAGGAACGTGAATGTCACCCTATCTTGTAAAAGGAACGAAGAAAGATACATCTGAAGCCCAGATGAAATGTAATTGGGTGTGCACTAACCCACCTCATAGTGTTGTTAAATAGAAACTTAGCTAGTAACGTTTGGGACTTTAATTCCGCAACTTTTAGGTGATGTAAGTCAGTTTCCTTTCAGCTCCATTCAGTTCAGTTTTCCATTCAGCTCTTAGCAGTTCAGTTTAGATTCTGTTTAGCTCTGCTATTCAGCTCTTGTCGAGCCACTTATGATTTTAACAGTTTGGTTACATTAGGCCCAACATTACTGAAATGTTTTCCATTTTCATGTTCCTGATGCTGATCTCTGAAGATCTGCTGTTCCTGTGCTCAGCTGATGAAGGCTCTGCAAGCTGCTGTCTCATTTAAGAGAGGCATAACCATTGTGCGTTTATTTTTCCTATGCAGGTTTTTCCCTTTAGAAAGCCAACCGCATATTTTTGGTTAGTGCCATAGTTAGATGTTTTTTCCAAATTAATTCTTGTCTTATTTTTAATTTTTGCATGTGACAAAACACAGCCCACACATGCTTTTCAAATTAGAACTTGATAGTTAGGATGTCTGATCCAACAATTAATTTAAATGTTTATTAATTGATTGTGATTGATTCAATTGCACAACTGAATGAAGGTTGGTGCTTTTTTACAAATACTTTTGTTGTTATTCTGCATAATTCTCTTGAAGTGTGAATGCCCTTACAAGATTGTGATTCTTCAGGTGTTTTGGACAGCCTGTGTTGTTTCTGTATTGCTATTATTCGGTTTTGTGCATCATTTAAGTGAAGTTAGCATTGTCAATTTGAGGGCAATAAATCTTCAAACTTTACTAAATTGGTGTGGTAATTCATGGTAACGTAGGTAGTGGTGTGTATAAATTACTGACTCATTATTGTATATTTTGATTCCATTAGGTCTCTGATTGATTTGATGATCTCATTACTCCTGTCTAAGTCAAAAGATCCGAGTCGACCTCTGAGGGTAGTAGATGTCACTGCCCTATTAAGGGTCACCTTACCCTAAGATTAGGAGATCACACACCCACAGATTTTGATAGCAGAGCACAGTTTCCTCTCAATAGGAGAGTATTACCCTGGATTTGAGAGATTCGGTTTTGCCAGTGCTTGTTTAATATTCTGATTTTTTTTTTAGATTTGGTTTTGCCAATGCTCATTTAAATGAGATTGGGTATATTCCCAGTGTTTCCAGTGATTGTTTGAGTTCTGAGTAGGGTTTGCGCTTGCAATGCTTTGGGAACTCATAGGTGAATTGTGTTGTATGAGAGAAATAGGGAGTTTGTGTACTCCCACGTTTAGTTGAGTAGGGAGTTTGCATACTCCAAAGGGTGAAAGTAGGGAAGTTGTCGTCCTTCAAGTGAATGAAGTGCTTTGTACAAAAAAATTGCCCATGTTTTGTTGATGTACCGGACCGTGCGTGGTCTAAGACTCTGGCGTATTGTACAACTGTATGAGGCACTTAGTTGTTGTTGTTTACTTGCCTGCAGTTGGTATAGTTGTATTCTTAGTGTGCATGTAAAGGGAATGCTAGTTTGACAAATTCTAAGTGATTCCTGAGTGCACAAGGAGGATCTGGTATTAGTCAAGGGTAAAATTTGCAGGTCGTGTTTCGGTACGCCGGCACTGCCGCAGCCCGTTTTTCTGTTTGCATTTTTCTATGGGGCGGCCCAGGAGGCACCTTTCATGCTCTGGGTTGGGCCGCAGCCCCTGCCACCCTTCCAGATTTCTACCATACCTATCTCCATGGGGTTTTTCCTCTTTTTACCTCCTTTTCTTCTTCTTTTTTTTCCATCTTCGTTTCTTTTTTCTTGGTGTCCATGTTGTCTTCTTCCTTGGTGTTCTTCTTCCCAGCATACCTTTTTCCTTTTCCTTTTCGGCTTGGTCTTTTTCCTATTCTTTTCTATATGATTTTTCCCAATCCAAGATGGTGTTGTACTTTCTTTCTGTTGTGTCACTTCCTGTTTTCTGGTATATAAGCACTTCAGTTCTTGTCTTCCTTGCGTTGCAAACACTTCCGCTTTGGTGTTGATCCTCGCTCCTGTTTTTCCATGTTTTCCACATTCCAGTTTTTTTCCTGCAAGATTATATTCTATTTTTTCCTTTTTTCATTGTTTCTTTTTTCCTCTTCTTCAAGAGTTCCTGTGATAGAGGTTTTTTCCAAACCTTTTGGGTTTTTCGTCTGGGACTCATTCTGGAGGGTACGGTCTGCCTTGGCGTCTTTTCCAGTCAGCAGTACCGTGGCTACTATAAAGGGTCGCCCCTATCTTGGCCGGTCCAGAACCAGTAAAAGACCGGGTGTTCCTTCAAGTTCTTCAGCCAGCGGTGGTAAGAGACGTGCAGACCGTGACAGATTGCAACGCCAAAAGTATCTGCGTTGCGTGATGACCATGGAAGGACCACAGGATGATGTTGTAGAAAATGCACCATCCATGCTCCATACTGTGCAACAGCAAGCTCAAGAATTACAACTGCGGACAGAGAATACTGCACAACAACAAATCTTGGCTTCCCGATCTGTGGATATACCTCCTGTGTCTACCTCAACACCTCGATATTTCGGAGATCTGCATAAGGTCAAGGAATTTCGGGACTCTTTGACTGTCTTCTTTTCCTCTCGACCCTTACAATTCTCATCTGACAAAACCAAGGTGGATTATTTGATCAGTGGCTTGTCTGGCCCCGCACTAGCTTGGGCGACCCCCTTGGTGTCTGCTGAAGATCCTGTCTTAGATAATTATCCTGCCTTTCTTAAATTCTTTAAGCAGATTTTCGAGCGACCCGAGTTGGAGGCAGCTGCTGAAGAGGCATTATGGGACATACAGCAAGGCAATCGGGATGTATTACAATATATAACCCGGTTTAAACAGCTAGCAGTCGACACCACTTGGGTGGAATGCTCTTTTGTAACGCTGGTCGCCGAGGACTTCAAGAGGAAATAAAAAATGAATTGGTACATTCCACTCAATTTAGATCTCTGAAACAACTGATGGATCAAGTGTTGAATATAGAGTATAGATTGCGGGAAGGTAAGCTGGAAAGGCGAAAGACTCGCTTACAGTACCAGTACGGCATACCCCATTCTACAAACTGACGTACTGACCAAGTCCATCTTGAAGCAACTAAGTCTACAGAAGAACCCATGCATATTGATCTAGTCCATGGTCCTTTATCTGACTCAGAAAGAGAGGATAGGCAGTGAAAGGGTCTTTGTTTATATTGTGGCAAGGCTGGTCATTTGATTCGGATGTGTCCTGTCCATCCTTCCAGAACCTTGGGAAACACAAGCTCCCACCCTCTGTGAGGAGGATGGGGACGGGAGGAGTAGACTTACCTTCAATATGTTCCTCCAGAGAGAATATCTCCGCTCTGTTTATACTAGCTTTTTCTTACAGTGTTCCCAAAGTCAAGAAGGGCAGGTTTTTGCTTTATTGGATTGTGGAGCCAGTGGTATACATTTGGATGAGACCTGGGCCAAAGAAAAAGGTATCCCACAAGTTCCTAAAGAAATGCTGGAACAAGTGCACACAGTTGATGCTTCTCCATTAGCTTCAGGACCAGTGGTGGATTCTACACCCACTCTCTGTCTGCATTTAGGGAGGCACCAGGAACACATTACCTTTGATCTAATATCCTCTCCAAATCATACCATGATATTAGGAATTCCCTGGTTAACTCGGCATAACCCATATATCAATTGGGAGACAAGAACAATATCTTTATCATCACAGTTGTGCCGATAGAACTGCTACTCCATGAACTCTTATTGGTCTCCTAAAGGGTTAAGTCTTTGTCCCACAGATGCAAACTGCTGTATCAACATGATATAGGGAGTACCAAGTTGTTACCAAGAATACTGTGATGTATTCCAGAAGCCTTGTGAACCCTTTTTACCTCCTCATCGTGTCTATGACTGCGCCATTCCCTTGATTCTGGCAGAAGTGGTTCCCTTTGGTCGGATGTATTCGTTGACTGAACAAGAAAAGAAGGGTACTTAAAGAATACCTAGATTATAATCTACAGAATGGTTTAATCGCTCCCTCTTCCTCTCCTGCAGGGGCTCCTCTTTTCTTTCTTCCAAAGAAAACAAAAGATCTGCGTTCCTGTGTTTACTTTCGCAGACTTAACAAAATAACCATCAAGGACAGTTATCCCTTACCCCTTATTAGGGATATACTTGACGCCGTCCAAGGTGCCAAGACGTTTACAAAATTGGATTTGAGGAGTGCCTATCATCTCTTGCATGTCAAAGAAGGAGGTAAATGGAAAACAGCCTTTCATACTTCATTCGGCCATTATGAATACTGAGTCATGCCTTTTGGTTTAACCAATGCACCATCCATATTTTAATGATTCATGGATTCCGTGTTTTCAGACTTATTGAATCATAGTATGGTGATTTATCTGGACAATATCCTAGTATAATCCTGTGTACCTGAACAGCATACTGAACATGTACGTCAGGTCTTGGAAAGACTCAGACAGAATCGGTTATATTGTAAACCAGAAAAAATTGAATTTAACAAGACTGAAGTACAGTATCTTGTGCTCTGTGTCAATCAGACTCGAATAGCTATGAATCCAGAAAAAGTGCAAGCCATTTGAATTGGCCCTCTCCCTCTTCTGTTAAAGAAACCTAATTCTTCCTAGGGCTCTCAAACTTTTATCGACAATTTATACAAGACTTTGCCCATCAACAAAGTTTTATCACCCAGACCATCAAGGGAGAAAATCTGAAGAAGGCATTTGTCTGGACTGACTGTGCCGAAAGGGCCTTTCAAAATCTGAAATGATCCCTTTACCCAAGCTCCTATATTACAGCACCCGGATACTACTAAGAAGTTTATAGTAGTTACTGATGCCACTGAGACAGCAATTGGTGCAGTCTTGCTTCAGAAACAAGAAGATAATGGTTTGGAACATCCTATCTTTTACTTATCCCACAAACTGACAGAAGCCAAATGCAATTATTCAGTATTAGAACGGGAATTACTTGCTCTCAAGGCTGCCTGGAAAGAATGGAGACATTTCCTAATGGGAACCAAGGAACCATTTGAAGCAAGAACTGATCATTATAATTTACATAATGTCTCTGGAATTTCCAATGTCGAAACAGCCGTCAAGCAAGATATGCCTTTTGTTTTAGCCAATATGACTTCATTGTAACCTGAATTCCCAGATCCCAGAACTTAGTAGCTGATGCACTATCCCGTCGCTATCCAGAGAGCGCTAACACTTCCTTTCCAAATATCATCGAATCCAGTAGAATCATCGGGGTTACTCAGTCCTTTCGTGATCATGTTAAATCAGAATACCAGTATCTTCCACTAAAAGAATGGAATAAATTGAGTCCTCAATTACAAAAGTATCAGGACTACTTCTATTATCAAAACATCCTCTTTTTGCCAACTAAGAAAGGACCAACCGAGGCGTAACAGATATGCCATGATTCTCCTGTAGCTGGACATCGTGGAATTAAAAAGACACAGGAGTTGCTTCTGCGTTCTTTATGGCGGCCTACTCTTAAGAACGATGCCGAATCCTATGTTACATCCTGTCCTGTTGGTGCCCAAACCAAGACACCTCGAACCAAGCCAGCAGAATTATTGATGTCCCTGCCTGTTCCTTCTGCTCCATGGCACACCTTGTCTACCGATTTCATATGTTCATTACCATCTTCTTCAGGAAATCATGTTATCATGGTAACTGTTGATTCTTTTACCAAGCTGGCACATTTCACAGCTTTAAAGAAATTGCCTAGAGCTCAAGAAATGAGTCATATATTTATGCGAGATACATGGCTCTCCAAAAGTGAATATTTCAGACCAAGGACCCCAATACGTGTCATGTTTTTGGAAGGCTTTTCGTACTTTACTGCGTATTGATGTCTCCCTTTCATCAGGATTTCATCTACAAACCAAAGGTCAAACTGAACGCTTGAATCAGGAACTCCAACAATATTTATGTTGTTTCTGTAATGCCACTCAACTGATCCGATTTCCTTTCTTTAGCTGAGTTTTTATACAATAATACGGTGCATAGTGCAACAGGATCAACACCTTTTTATTGTGCCTATGGCTTCCATCTCAAGACTTTTTCCACTATCCCTCGTGTGTTGCCTTCTATTCCTGTGGTTACATCATTTGCACGACGACTCCGCCATATTCAAGACCTGACCCGTACCACTCCTTCGGCTTCCAGAAATACTATGAAAAGAAAGGCTGATCGCCAAAGTCGGGTGGCACCATCTTATCAACCAGGAGACAAAGTCCCTCATTAGGACCCTGGTGGTGGGTGATAAAGTGGCGGTAATACCGCCAACAGGCTGGCGGTAAGTACAGCCATATTATGACCATGGCAGTGAGAACTCCCGTAGACAGCCAATGTACCACACCAACCTCCATGGCTGGAACAACAGCCACCACACCGGTATCCGCCAACAGCCAGGCGGGAGACAAAGTACCACCCAACATATCATGACCCTGCAATCTGCCACCTTTTCCAGGGCAGTACCAACACCAACAAAAGCCTGGAAGAAACAGAGCTCAGAAGTGAAAGGACTCACCATAGGTGACACAGGGAAGAACCACGCCGCCATGGAACCCGAACTGCAAGTTTTCCAGATGATCTTCTATGTTATACTCCACCTGGAACACCAATGCCAACGAAGACGACGATGGTGAGTACACCCTCCCAGCACACAAGGGAGGGAGGGAGGAAAATGACAGTGACACACACACACTCAACACACACACCATACACACAACCAGCTGCACACGTAAACCAATCGCACAAAACACACAGCAGAATAATACACAAACCATAATGCTGGAGTAACGACAATGTATTAGCATAGCAAAAATCCACCACACAAACCAAATATATACAAATGTCCCTAAAGGGCCAATGGCCAGTCCAAATTCATGAGGGAACACAAGGCCACAGGGCACATTTCAAGGCCCAACATGTTCCCTGACACAGCCGTAGAGGACACTGCAGGGGCATCACTTTGCAAGTGGGAAGGCACCTCAGGGGGAGGGGCGGGCACCTCAGCCGAATACGGGAACTTGGCCACAGTCTCTAGAGTGGGTGACTTGCCCACTGGTTCTGGAGAGGGCAACATGCCCATTGCTTTGTCCTGGGGAGTGCAAGGCCACAGTCTCTCAAGTGGGTGACTTACCCACTGGTTCTGGAGGGGGCAGCCCACACAGTAGCCTCTGGAGGGTGGACCACACGGCGTCCGCCGGCAGTGATGGCTGCACTGTGGTGGTGATTGGAGGAGGCTCCAGGGCAGCCCCGGCACACACTGATGGCTGCATTGTGGTGGTTGTAGGAGGAGGTTCCTGGGCAGCCCCTGCACACAGTGATGGCTGCACATCCACATCTGGCGGTGGGGGCCCGTGACAGCTTGTGGTGGTGACGGAGTTAGCCTGATAGCTTCAGCTGGCGTAGAGTGCCTAATCTCCTCCTGTTCATGGGTTGGGGATCCCTTACTCTTCCTGGCAGGGGTGGATGGGCTATTCTCCTCTCTGCCTGGTGGTGCAGGCTCCTTCCCCTTCTTCACAGCTGGTGCAGGCTCCTTCCCATTCTTCACAGCTGGTGCAGGCCCCTTCCCCTTCCTCACAGCTGGTGCAGGACTCTTCACACTCTTCCCTGGTGGTGCAGGACTCTTCCCTTTCTTCCCTGGTGTTGCTGGCTCCTTCCCCTTCTGTGTTGTAGGTATGGTATTCTTACCACCACGAGTAGGTGGTGCTACTACTGTCCCCGTGGACTGTTTGGCTGAGGTGCTGGGCTGTGTCCTTGGTACCCTGCCCAGACATGCAGGACCGGGGAAGGGTTAGGAAATAGGTCAATTTGTGAAAGGAAAAGCTTTTTACGGACGTTGGGGCGGGAGGAGGGAGGAGTAATGGGAGTGGAGGATGAGGGAGTGGTTGTTGGAGTTGTATGTCTGCTGGATTTGGGTACAGGTGCATGGGATGTATGCTGATATGAGGTGAATGGCTGTTGGGTGTCTGAGTGCTTGCGTTTGTGTACTTTGGGGGGGACAGACACAGGGGACGTAGAAATGGTTGTTGTGGAGGTGTCTGACAGTGAGGTGTGTGTTATGCTTGGTTTGGTGATGCTGATAGTGGATATTGATGTAGTGCATGCAAGTGTGAGTGTGGACGTGACTGGGAGGGAGATGGAGGAGGAGGAGGAGGGGGAGACAGTGGAGGCAGTGGATGTTGTCGTGTCTGCAACTGTATGGTGTTTGTGTAAGTGCCTGTGGGATGAAGTGTGGTGCTTGTGTTTGCCGGTGCCACTCTTGTGTGTTGCCTTGTGTGCATGCTTGTCTGTATGTGTGCATGGGATGGGTTGGGGTTGAGGAGAATGGGACTGGAAAGTGGGAGCTGGAGGGGGACAGTAGAAACAGGGACAATGGTTGCATCAGAGAGGAGGTCAGAGCCTGAATCGATCTCTGTTGGGTCACCAATCCACTGTGAATACCCTTCCAGGAATGCTTTGCTTTGCTGCATCTGGGATGCCAGCCCCTGGATGGCATTCACAATGGTTGACTGCCCTACAGAGATGGATCTCAGTAGGTCAATAGCCTTCTCACTCAGGGCAGCAGCGCTCACTGGGACAGGTCCTGAGGTGCCTGGGGTGAAGAAAATGCCCACCCTCCTAGGTGAGCGGGCACCGGCAACTCGCTGAGGGGCTACTGGAAGGGCTGTGCTGGTATCTGGGGTGGCGGCTGTACCTGCAGCATAGGTGGTCACAGAGTTGTCCACCACCACCAGGGAGCTCCCATCGGAGGAAGTACCACAGTGTGTGTTGTCCCCTCTAGTCTCTGCCATGGTGCTCCCCTCGCCCTCCCTCCCTCTGGTTCCCTCGGTGTCGGTGGACTCTGCCTCTTGGGGCATGTGAGATGCAGCTCCCTCTGTCACAGGTGCCCCTGCTTCTCCACCAGATGATGCTAATGCACACACGGACAGGATGACAAAACAAGAAAGGAGGAAGAGAGACAAAGGATACACTGGGTCATTGACTGCACCAACACCACCGTTGGCGTACTCAGCACCCTCACACACAGGGAACAGGCTTACGCAATATGCATTGCACTACCAGTGATATGGCTAGTCACCAAGGCATGATGAGAAGCACACACTGCCAAATGCAGCACACCTGGGACCCACGCAGCCCTGCCTAGAAGTGACTACTTACAAGCTAGGTGACCTGCATTTGCCATGCAACCATTACCCTTCAGAGGACCCACGCTGCAATGTCTGGCCTGGCCTTAGGGATTCCCACTAACACACAACCACCACCCGGATACCTCCCCACCAGCCAAAATTTGTAATGATACCCACTGTACTCACTCCCTTGTGGCTTCTGTGATTCCCTCAAGTGCCCATCCAGCTCAGGGTGGGCCACCGCCAGTATGCGGGCCATCGGGGGGGGGGGTCAGGGTCTGAGAGGCACCCCTTCTTCGTTGGGAGGCCATCTCCAGCTGGGCCTCTGCGGTCTTCCGTGCCCAGCTTCTCAGGTCCTCCATTGTTTCCGACAGTGGGTGCTCCCCCTGCCATAGACCCTTAGGGTCCGCACCTTCTTGGGGATGGCACGCCATATTCCCTTCTTTTGATGGGCGCTGTCCTGCAGAAGCAATAAAGACAGAAGAACAGCATTAAAATAACAGTCCAGGCTGTCACACATATGGCCCACCATACCTGTTTTCATCACCATTGGCACACACATTGCCCAGCGCACACAATGCCTTCACACACATCCCCATGCATCCATGACACATGCATCGTGCCCACAGTGTACTCACCTGTTGGTCTGGAGGCCCATACAGCAGTCCGTACTGGGGTAGGAGCCCATCCACCAGTCGCTTCAACTCCTCCGAAGTGAAGGCTGGGGCCCTTTCCCTGGTCACATGGGCCATGGTAGGTTCCAGACACAGGCCACAGTAGCACATGCAGTGTAGGTCTTCTCCTATGGAAGGTCAGGAAACAAGTGATAAATCAGATAGAAAATGGCAGTCATGTCTGCGGCGGTGTACACAGTCACCGCCGGCGTAGATCCCCATTGGCCACTGTAGCCCATAGGGCCCAATTTTATCCAATGAGGAATTGCACGGCGGTTCACAACTGCCTGCCGTCATGGCGCACAACGTCGGCTGAATTGCCTCACTTCCACCTGTCCCTCCACACAGGACAGGCGGTCGCCATTTCAGGGGGGGTGAACAGGCTAATTGCTACGTCACAGAAGAAATAGCACATACTTTGATATTATGCTGTCCCAATACATGATTGCACGATGTGGACTGCTGTTGTGGTTTTAGTTTTCCAATTGTGACAGCCTACTCACTGTTGTGCCCCTTAGATACCTACCGCCGCGGATGAATAGGAGATGGAGACATACCCTGTGTACAGACCCCTGGTGGACTTAGCTACACTGGAGGACAAGCATATAATACTCACCTATAGACTGGACAGGGCCACAATCACAGAGCTGTGTGCCCAATTGGAGCCTGCCCTGATCTCAGCTATCCGTCATCTGACTGGAACCCCTCCTCTTGTGCAGGTTCTATCAGTGCTCCATTTCCTGGCAACAGGTTCTTTCCAAGTGACAGTGGGCTTGGCAGCAGGAATGTCACAGCCAATGTTCTCAATCGTGCAGGCAAGAGTGTTGTCTGCCCTGGTAAAACACATGTGCAGCTTCATTGCTCTCCATCTGGTGGAACATTTGGCCACAGTGAAGGCCGGATTCTATGCAATGGGACACGTCCCCAATATTATTGGGGTGATTGACGGAACACATATTGCGTTTTTCCCCCCGGCAGAATGAACAGGTGTACAGGAATCGTAAGAGGTTCCACTCCATGAATGTGCAGATGGTGTGTCTGGCGGACCAGTGCATCTCCCAAGTCAATGCTAAATATCCTGGGTTGGTGCATGATGCCTTTTTTCTGAGCAATAGCAGCATCCCAAATGTGATGGCCCAACTACAGAGGCACAGGGTGTGGCTTATAGGTGAGCCTTGGTCCCCACCCAGTGTATGTTGGTGTATGCCTCTGCTGTTGGCCAAATAGGATAGTGTGTGACTAAATGTTGTCCCTCTATACTTGCAGGTGATTCTGGCTACCCAACCGTATCGTGGCTGCTGACCCCGGTGAGGAATGCCAGGACAAGGGCTGAAGAACGTTATAATGAGGCACATGGGCGAACCAGAAGGATCATTGAGAGGACCTTCGGCCTCCTGAACGCCAGGTTCAGGCGCCTCCATCTGACAGATGGACCACTGTGCTACTCACCCGAGAAGGTCTGCCAGATAGTAGTGGCATGCTGCATGTTGCACAGCCTGGCCCTCAGACGCCATGTACCTTTTCTGCAGGAAGAAGAGACTGGAGATGCCCCTGTGGCAGCAGTGGACCCTGAGGACAGTGAGGAAGAGGAGGCAGAGGATGAGGATGTGGACAACAGAACATTAGTGTTCTGTCAGTACTTCCAATGACACACAGGTGAGACAGTGCAACTTCACATTTCTATGACTATTGGTGTATTCTGTGTGGCTGTGGCATGCTGGCACTACAATGTCCTGATGTGATCACTACAGCCAGCAACAGGTCATTCATTCTATGCTCTCACTATGTACAGTTCATTTGCAATGGATGTAGCTGTTTCAATCAATACAAATTTGCAGTACATGAAATACTAGTACTCAAGTTTTATCCAAGGATGTTTATTGTATTTAAAGTGCAATGGAATGGGGTGATGATGGAGGAAAGTCCAGGGTATTGTTCCAGTCGTTTATAGCATAGGTGCAGTGTCCATGGGGTCATAGGAAGGGGAGCAATGGCAGTTCAAGGTGGACAAGGTGACTGAGTGGGACGCAAGGGGAACAGCAAGTGTCTCTAGCTTCTCTCTGGGTCGCAGGGAACATTTGCGGGTGGTTCACCTTCTGCAGGGGCAGGGATGCTGGTGGCCTGAGGGTCCTGTGGCGGGGCCTCCTGGACACTAGCGCCAGCAGAAGTGGAGGGCTGTTCAGTTGACTGGCTAGTGGTAGGGGCCCGCTGATGTGCTGTTGCCTCCCTCATGATGTTGGCCATGTCTGCTAGCACCCCTGCTATGGAGATCAGGGTGTTGTTATTGGCCTGCAAGTCCTCCCTCATCCCCTGATACTGTCCCTCCTACAGCCACCTGTTCTCCTGCACATTGTCAAGGATCTGGCCCATGGTGTCCTGGGAATGTTGGTAGGCTCGAAGGATCTTGGAGAATGCATCCTGGAGAGTCAGTTCCCTGGTCCTGTCTTCCCCCTGGCACACAGCGGTCCTCCCAGTGTCCCTGTTGGCCTGTGCCTCTGTCCCCTGAATGGTGTGCCCACTGCCACTGACCCCAGGTCCCTGATTGTCTTGGGGGCGAGGTGTGGCCTGGGGTCCCTGTACAGGTGGGCACATTGCTGATTGATGTGTCCTGGCGACAGAGGTGTGAGTACACTGGGTGGGTGCTGTGGTGTTGGTTCCTGATGGGGGAGGTTCTGTGGTAGTCTGTGAGTGGGCTGTCCAGTAGTCCCTGATGGGCCAAGTAGGCCCTCCAGATCCAGAAGTCCAGAGTTACTGTCATCACTGGGGGCCTCTTCTGTTGGGGGACTGAACAGTGGTGGCACCTCCTCTCCACTGACATTGGCTGGGGTACCTGTGGGGATGTAAATGATGTATTATGCTTCAAGTGTTTGATATTTGTACTTCCCTGGCTTCCCCTCTATGGTTGATGTTGCCCTGCCAGCTTTTGCTTGTGTATGGTGATGTATTGTGGTTATGTTAGTTTCCCTAAGCTATGCATGCTTTAGTGATGGGTGTCCATGTAGGGCTGGGAGGGGTGTCCATGCATTGGTATGGCATGCAGGGCTTGGCATTGGGGTTAGTGATATGTGTAGGTGCAGTGTGTTTTGGAGTGATGAGAGTGAGGGTGTGAGATGACATGCAGGTATTGGAGGAGTGATAGGCAGTAAATATTGACTTACCAGTGTCCAGTCCTCCGGCAACTCCAGTGAGTCCCTCAGGATGAAGTATTGCCAGTACCTGCTCCTCCCATGCTGTGAGCTGTGGGGGAGGAGGTAGGGGTCCACCGCCAGTCCTAGGTATGGTGAGCTGGTCTTAAACTATGGAATGTACCTTCCCCCGTAGGTTGTTCCCCCTCTTCCTGATGTTGTCCCTTGTTCTTGGTTGCTGTCGCACAGCGTTGACCCTGTCCACGATCCTCCACCAGAGCTCCATCTTCCTTGCTTTAGATATCTGCTGTACCTGTGCTCCAAAGAGCTGTGGCTCTACCCTGACAATTTCCTCCACCATAACCCTTAACTACTCCTCAGTGAAATGGGGTGCCTTTGTGGTGCCATGGGTGTTGTGTGATATGTGTCATGTGGAGTGCGTGAGGGGTGTATGTGTGTAAGTGGTGTGTGTGTCTAGTTGTCGCTGTGCTCTTCTTCTCAGTCTCCTGGTGTTAGAAAAGGGTTGTGAATAATGTGGGTGGGTGTTTTATAGTGGTGTGGGTGTGGTGTGTGCTTGGGTGTCAGGTGTGTGTTTTTGGTATTGGCCAATGTTGTGTTGTTTTGTATGTGGGTGTCCATTCTGTGCGAGGCGGTATGTACTGCCAATGGTTTACCGCCATTGGATGTCCGCTGTGGTGATTTGTGGGTCATAATATGGTGGGCGTTGTTTTGTTTGCGTAAAATTATGGATTTTGGGACCGCCACTTTATCACTGACCTTTGGGCTGGCGGATTTGTGTATGTGGCTGTATTCCGTCAGATTGGTGTGTGTGTTTCATAATATGGTGAATGGATATCCGCCACCGTGGCAGTATGTTGGCGGCCATCAGCGTGGCAGTAAGCAGGATTTACCGCCAGTGTCATAATGAGGGCCAAAAGGTGGCTTTCGTCTAAATTTCTGCCCTTTCATTTTTCTCAAAACAAGTTCAAACCCCGAATTCTGGTCATTTTCGCATACTGCAGTTATTGAATCCTGTTGCTGTTCAGCTACGTTTATCACAGACTTGGAAGACGGCCATCCTGAATTTGAGGTACAAAAGATCTGTGATTCACAAATCTTTCAGAACAAACTACAATTCCTGATCCACTGGAAAGGGTATCCCCTCAGTGACTGTTCATGGGAAGATGCTTCCTCAGTTCATGCACCCCGTTTGGTTTTCACTTTCTTTTCTCTTTTTCCCGGACAAGCCTGGGACCCCGGGAAGGGGGCCTACTGTGAAGCCACGCACTACCGTGGCATCTCTTCATCAGACTGCAGTCAGGCTGGCAGTCCATGTTTCAGGATGCCGGCACCGCCGCAGCCCATTTTTATGTTTGCATTTTTCTACAGGATGACCCAGGAGGCACCTTTCGTGCTCTGGTTCATGCCGCAACCCCTGCCAGCCTTCCCGATTTCTACCATAGTTACCTCCTTGTTTTTTTTTCCTCCTTTTCTTCTTTTTCTTCCATTTTAATTTCTTCTTTTTCTTGGTGTCCATGTTGTCTTCTTCCTGGGTGTTCTTGTTCCCAGCATGCCTTTTTCCTTTTCTACTTGGTCTTTTTTCCTGTTCTTTTCTATGTGGTTTTTCCCCATCCAAGATGGTGTTGTACTTTCTTCCTGTTGTGTCGCTTCCTGTTTTTGGGTGTATAACCACTTCAGTTCTTGTCTTCCTTGCGTTGCAAACACTTCCGCTTTGGTGGTGATCCTTGCTCCTGTTTTTCTGTGCTTTCCACGTTCCTGTTTTTTCCTGCAAGATTATATTCTATTTTTTCCTTTTTTCATTGCTACTTTTTTCTCTTTTACAGGTGTTCCTGTTGTAGAGGTTTTTTCCCAACTTTTGGGGTTTTTCCTCTGGGCCTCCTTCTGGGGTGTAGGTCTGCCTTGGTATCTTTTCCAGTCAGCAGCACCATGGCTACTAGAGAGGGTCGCCCCTATCTTGGCCAGTCCAGAACCAGTAAAATACCAGGTGTTCCTTCAAGCCAGCAGTGGTAAGAGACGTGCAGAGCGTGACACATGAGAGAAATCCATAGCTGTAAGAGTAGCTGCTTGAGCGAAAGGCCATAGTCAAAATTTCCGTAAAACCTCTGAAGTGATTGAGCCCTACTTTTAGTAAGCAGACAAGTTGGTTTTTATTGATTTTTTTATAGAGCTCACAATATTTTACAGTTAGTTTTCTGTGTGAATCGAGTTTGAAGGACAAGCTGCAAAGCTTTGTCAGCTGCTGTGTGAGCGAGTGTGATGTCACTGGATCCATGCTGGGATTGGTGGTTGGTTATAGGAGCCATGAACGGATTGGTGGACAACCGTGAACAGCTATTGGTTGAGAGTAGCAAGCGAAAGGATTTTGGGTTTGAAATACTTCCTGTTTCGAATTTAATTCATAGTTTAAGCCCTAATAAAGGTAAACATTTGTTTTAAAGCAATAAAGAATGCGATAAGAGGAGATGTTTTTATTACAGTTAGAATAGGAGAATTGCCCCACAAGAAGGTACACCTGCAGACATAGAAATTTAAGAGAAATGTCCCTCAGCATGTATTTGGTTAAAACCGTGGTGCAAAATAACAGAGAAGGAAGGAAGACAAGCTTTTCCTGCTCATGGTGCGTTGAATATAAAAATGTTAGAAAATTTGAGCAGAGTACTTTATGAATTAAAGCCCCCTCCGAGACCAGCACAATTTGAAGACTTTGTTATTTGGGAGCTAGTAGCCAGACAACAAGAGAAATTAAAATTTGAGAGGAGAATTAGAAAACCTGAGAAAACTTTGCTAGAAGCCAAAAGGCATAATGAGCAGACATTTTGGAGGACAGAACCTTTTTTTGTTTTCTGCAATCTCACAAGAGAAAGGGAATAGTATCAAACCAAAGAAAAATAATTCTGAAATAACTGACCTCACCTCAGATGAAGCTAGAAGATCACTGATTTATGACAGTAATTCAGATTATGATGAATTTATAACACAATTACTGAGAAATCGTCCTCCTTCATATGCAGCAGAAGAGGCAAATCAAGGTACTAGTAGTGCTAGTGCTAGTGCACCTCCAGTTGTGGTGATACAGAGTCAAGTACAGGTTGCAGTTCATGTTTCTATTATTACAGTAACTCGGACTCCTGTAATTCAAACTGTAGCTCAACCTGTAATATATTCTACAGTTCCTATTGTTAGTTCTGCACCAAGTATTATAGTACCGGTGGCACCACATATTATTCAGAAACCAAAGATGGTTCAGGTGGCGTCTACACCTAATTTAATGACTCCTGTGTCAAGCTCCGACAATGCCAAGGTATGCTCCAGTGACACTATCGCAATCTAGTTCCTCAGTATTTACAGGTCAGAATTCTGTAGTGATGTACTTAAGAAATCAGAACACTTCATCAAGCCCCAAAGCATTAACAGTTCCTGTCACAGTTGGTCCAATTGTTCCATTATATGCCCAGGGAAATAATAAGGACAAAACGCAGAATCGTTTTAACCGAAATGCAAAAATGGAGAAACTCAGTGCTACTGTCGGAGTTATGTCTCCAATAAATCAGACTTTTGGCAAAACAGGCCCGCTCATAGATGTAACTTGTTTTGTAATCTCACAAACTTTTGGGTCACCAAATCTAAATTCAGTTCTAGTGTCACCTGAAAGAGTGATGGATCTGCCATTTAACACTCCACAATGTGTGCCCAGTGTGAATAATAATGTTTCTCTATGAGGCTTGACAACTCAGCAATTAACAGAGTGGTTGGAGAAAGTGCATTGAGCATCAGCAATGAAAACAGTTGCTGAAGGAGAAAGAACATTGAATCTGGCAAGATCAAAATTAAATGAAATGATTGAGGGAACACTTGGATTAAATAGAATTGACTCATATAATGAAGATGAGTTATGTTTCATGTGCAATGTTGCAAAGATGTCACAACCAGAACAGGATTGGCACATCAGAGATTATCAAAATTCAAACAATTTAAGAGGAATTACAGATTAGAATTCAATTCAAAAGACATTGCAAACATGAGATCACCTGGAATGAAAATTGCCATTAGAGAATTAATTCATAGTATTCACACATGGGGAATATTAGATAAATGGGAAGGCAGATGGGCAAAGAGAACAGAAGAAAAGAGAGTCTGTGACTTAGAACTCTTCTGACACTCAGCAGACTGATAGTCCAGTAAAAATATTACCATGAGAGAAATCCCTGGAGGCAATTATTTCATGTCTCTTGGAGCAAGAGTGATATTTTATCATTTACAAATGATTATCCAAGACTGAGAGAGAAACCAGTGGAATGGCATCAGCAGACAGACAGGTTTGTGAAACTTGCAAAATGGTTGCAGGAAAATTTGAATACTCTTTTAGAAATAGTGGCTCCTGCTGATGTATGGATTGAAAGCAAAAGGAGTGTTGACTGGCTGACAAGAGAGCCTCCAGGAGATCCAGTTACAGGTGCATCATGAGCTGAAGAAATGAAAATCTATTACATAGTGATTTAATTTTTGAAGACGAGAGCTTCCCCATAAGATACTGATTGGCAGAGAATTTATAGGACAGCCCATGAAGCAAAGGAGTCAATTAATGCGTATTATGAAAGATTGTTGCAGGCATTCAATCATTACAGTGGTACAGAGACAATTGAGCCCAAAGACATGATTCGTTTTGTGTTCAGGTTTGTGAAGGGATTGAGACCTGAAATTGGTAACATGCTTAAGAATCATTTGATTTGCTGGGAAGCAAAACCGGTTGATGAAATTTTGCAGTTTGCTAAATATTGCAGTGACGAAATTGAAATGAAGCAGAAAATACTGAAAGAAAAGGCGATGGCGATGCAGATTAGAGCAGCACAATCAAGGATGCAAAGATTTCCACCAAAAACTGGAAAACATGCAAGTGGTTCAAGGGCAAGGACAGGCAAGAGGAAGAGGATGTGGTGGTATTGGAAATAGAAATTGTGTTGGTGTTGATTTAATTACTAAAGTTAACGCAGGTGAAATGCAGACAATTAAGAAAATGGTACCTTGTAACCCCCTTGCGGGGATCTTGGACACTCGAAGTGGGAATATCCTTTGATGGTGCAGGAAGGTGTTGTGCAGATGAATGAACATAATCTTCTTCCAAATTTGAGAGGACCAAGAAATCTGAATCCTAATGTAAATATCCAGAATATGAATAATGAAGTGTAAGTTCCACATATGCAAATTCCCCAATAGCAGGTGTCACGCTTTCAGGTACCACAACATCAAATGCAACAGCACATTCAAATGATACCACAACAGCAGCAAATATACATACCTCAAGCTCGAATGGCACAGCAGCAGGTAGTGGATCCTCAGCAGAACATGGTTTAAAGATTAAGTCAAAGGTTAAGTCAACCACTGATCATACAGTACCACTTACACAGTGAGGTGTCACGACTTACGTGCTGCTTTACCCTGGAGGCCGCAGAGCGAGTGGCGTGGATTCTGTTCTTGAATGTTCGGCCTTGGCCCAAGTAGGGGCAACTCTTTCTGGTAGCCACGGTGCTGCAGGCAATGGGTACACCAAGAGCAGGCCGTGACTCTCAGAAGTAGCGCCAGGGGGCAAAAAACCCTGAAATGGAAAAAAACCTCCACAAAGATATGTTCCTAAAACAGGAACAAAAAGGAAGAGATATCAGCAAGCGCAAATACAGGAGAAAGTATTCTGAACTGACGAGAACCAGCACAAGAATACGAGGAAGCAGGAGCGAAGACACCATCCAAACAGAAAGTGTTGTAGCGCAAGGAGAGAAAGAATCACAGCCCTTAAATACCAACAAATAGGAAACGACCAACAGGAAGTAAAAGGACACCATCTTAGATAGAGAAAAGCACATTGGACAGAATGGACTAGGAACCATAGAGAATAGGGAACAAGGAATGCTGGGAAGAGAAAGGTAACATGGGAAGGGGGAAAAGACATAAAGGAAGGCACAACCAGATGTCCAAGAAAAGAAGAAAAGAAAAGAACAGGTGAGTGGGGGGTCAGACATGCCTGAAAACGCAGTGCACAGCAAAAGAACGAGGCCCCATGCCCAATTTGGGGCCTCTGAAAGCACACAGCAGACTGGGGTCGCGTCTGAGAAACGCGTGCTGCGGCGCGACATGAGGATGAATTGAGTGATGAAAATGTTAGTGAGAGTTCGTATGAAGAAGAATGTGTGCTAGCAGCTTCATTAGCGAAGGATCCGAGTGGTCCCTATGTAAATGGAACAGTGATGGGTCATGAATTCTCATTCTTGGTTGACAGAGAAGCAACACACTGTACTGATCAAACTTCAGAAGTTCCCAATGTGCCACTTTCTGGGAGAACAGTACAGGTTGTAGGAAAAGTGAATCAACACCTGACAAACCCAATTACTGAACTGAATCCTGTTAAAATGTGTACTTTTGTAGGCATGCACAGATTTGTATTCTGTGACTCAAGTCCAGTATGTCTGCTGGGAAGAGATTTATTGTGAAAATCAAGATGTTCGATTACTTGCACAAATGATGGAATTGCCATTCAAACAAATAGTGATGAAGAGGAATCATGCATATCATTTGGCCGTAATCTAACTAAAGAAGATTTCCCAAAGATTACTCTTTTTCCGGCATTTACACTACTGGACTTGGCAAGTAACCTACAATATACAGTTATTTTAAAAATGTGGGATCTTTCTGGAGAAGATATTGGTCTAATAATAGGAGTGGAACCAGTCAAAGTCACAGTTAAACCTAATGCACTTTTCCCAAAAACACCCCAATATCACATGCCATCAGATCTAATTGTAGGAGTTATTCCTGTAATTGCAGATTTTGTTGAGCAAGGGGTTTTGAAAGTGCTGAGCAGCCCATGTAATTCCCCTAATATGGGTTTGCTAGAACCTAGTGAGAAATTCTGCATGGCTCAGGATTTGAGAAAAATCAATGATATAGTGGTCAAATGTTGTCCAGTGGTACCCTATCCAGAGGGATTTTGTTCCAAATTCCACGTGACGCAGAATGGTTCACAGTAGTAGACTTGTTACAGGCATTTTTTCTGTGCCTCTACATGAGGATAGCCTGTTTCTTTTCTGTTTCAAATTCTGCAATCGTGTGTATTCCTGGTGTAGGATTCCTCAAGGCTTTTCAGAATCCCCATCAATATTTAATCAAGCATTGAAAAATAATTTAGAGTCATTGGTAATGCTATTCCAATCTACATTGGTTTAGTAGATTGATGACTTACTGGTTGTTTCAAAGACATGAGAAGCATGCAGGAAATATACTATTGTCTTATTGAATCATTTGGGTGAAAATGGACATAAAATATCTCCAGCAATACTACAGTACTGCCAGAAAGAGGTGAAGTACTTGGGACATCAAATAGAAAAAGGTGCAAGGAAAATGTCCAGAGAAAGGGTTACAGCTATATTGCAAATGAATTGTCCTGTTACTCAAAGAGATGTTAGAATGTTTTTGGGAATGGTGAGTTACTGCCGCCAATGGATTCCCAATTTTTCTGTTATATCCAAACCTTTGCAAAGATTGACCCACAAAGACGTTACTGACCCAGTCCCTTTTGATGACGCTTGTATGAAAGCCTTTACTGAGCTGAGAGTCGGTGCAGAGCACCAGCTCTCTGAATGTCTGACTACACAAAACCATTTTCACTGTTTTGTCATGAACGTGATTGTTGTGTTCTTACTGTCCTAACGCAGGTACCTGGTGGCGTAAATCACCCTGTAGCATATATTTTAGCTACATTGGATCCGGTTGCTGACGCTGTATCAGGCTGCCTCAAGCAGGTAGCTGCGGTTGCTGCAGGCCTTGCCCAAAGTGAGAGCATTGTGATGGGATATCCAGTAACTGTTCCTGTTCCTCCCTCAGTTGAGGCCTTGCTTACCAGGACCAAAACTCAATCTAACAAATGCTCGGTTGACTCCCTTTGAACTGCTGATTATAGGTTCCCCAAATATTACCCTCAAAAGATGCTGAGTACTTAATCCTTCTCCTTTGCTCCCTTTAAACACTGCTGAATCAGAAAATGAACATGTAACTGAAGTGGAACATGACTACCTGGATGTTATTGAACTGTGCACCAAACGCACACCTGCAGGATACTCTGTTAGAGGAAAAATGATCAAATAATTGTTGCTGATGGCTCCTGTTTAAAAGACAGGGCTGGAACATTGAGATCTGGTTATACTGCGTGCACTGTCTCTGGTATACTCAAAGCTTCATGGTTTCAGGGAGTATTTTTTGCACAAGTGGCTGAATTGGTGGCTCTTACTAGAGCATGCTGAGTTTCATCACAGCTTAAATGTATGACTTTTACAGAAAGTCAGTATGTATTTGATGTTGTGCATGACTTTGGTCAGTTGTGGTCCCAGAGAGGTTTCATGACCTCTTCTGGCTCCCAGATAAGAAATGGGGGCTAAATTTGTGAATTGCTGGAAGCCTTACAATTACCTGAGAAAGTTGCAGTTGTGAAATGTAATGCGCATTGAAAATAAAATGATTTTATCTCTAAGGGTAATGCATATTCTCATCAGATTGCTAGATTCTGTGCACTTAAGTGTGCCACTTTCAAGGAAGAATGCAAAAATTTAACACATACTGATGAGACAAGTCAAAGTTTTCTGTTGACAGTGATTGACACTTGGGAAGAAATTAAACAATTACAAGATGAGGTTTCAGAAGATGAAAAAAAAGAAGCTAGATAAAATTAGGTTGTTAAGAAAGAGAAATTGATTAAATTTGGATTTCAAATGAAGGGCAAATCGTCTTACCAAACTGTTGGCTGATGCAAATGGGTAGATACTATCATTGCCAAACACACATTGGCAGAGATGCAATGATTCGAACATTTGAGCAATCTTGGTTCAACCCCAAATTTAGACAGGTTGCAGAAACAATGTGTCCCAGGTGCATTACATGCCAGCAAATAAATGTGGGAAAGAGAACTGTTGTCAGTTTGAGTCACAGTGGAAGATCAGCTGGCCCATTTAACAGAATACATATGGATTTCATTGAGATGCCTGCGTTTGGCGGTTTGAGATACGTATTGGTGATTGCCTGTATATTTAGTCATTGGATTGAAGCCTACCCTACACGGAGAAATGATAGCCTCACATTAGCAAAGCTATTACTTAGAGAGTTGATCCAAAGATTTCGTTTTCCGGCCTCTTTAGAATCAGATGGAGAAAGTCACTTCAATAACAAGGTGATAAAAATGCTATGTTCAGCCTTAAACATTGAGCAGAAGCCTCACTGTAGTTACGTCCTGAAGCTTCTGGATTAGTAGAGCAAATGCATGGAACTCTGAAAGCTCGACTGGCAAAAATATGTTCATCTACAAATCTAAAATGGCCTAATGCCTTGCCTTTGATTATGATGAGCATCCAAAGTACACCTGACAGAAAAACTGGTCTCTTGCCACATGAAATATTGATGATCAGAGCAATGAGATTACCATCTGTTCCTGCAAATGCGCTTGTAAGCATAACAGATGACTTGATGCTGGATTACTGCAAGGGTCTAGCTGATGTTGTTCGCTCTGCCTCACCAGGTGGAACCTACAGCTGTGCCACCATCCCAAGACCAATGTAACAGTCTTTGGGCTGGTGCTTGGGTGGTGATCAAGAAGCATGTGCTTAAGACTTGCTTAGTGCCTTGGTGGAAGGGCCCTTTCCAAGTTATCCTGCTAACGACAACTGCTGTGAAGTGTGCTGGAATTCCAAACTGGATCCATGCCAGCCACACACGTAAAGTGCCATATCCTTTGGATGATGAAGATCCAGTGTTCCTGAGAGTACCAGCAGAAACTGTGCAGTCTCAAAAAGAGTAAATGACAAAAACAGAACAAGAGACTGCAGAACTAAAGACAGTGCAACCTTGTGAAGATCCACATTCAGGTACTCCTCTAAGATATGAAATTGAGGAAAATTTTGATAGTCCTCTACCAGCAGAATCATAAGTGGGTGTAGCAGGAGAGTCAAGTCTGAGCAAGAGGACTCTCCCAGAAGCAGACGATTGGGAAAAAGAGATAAAGCACATCTCATTTCCTGAAGTAGCCGAAACCGGAGTTGAGTTGAATCAAAGTCATGAAGATTTGACTCCTCTTGAAGTGGCTGATGGTGCAGGTAAAACAAGTCAAAGTCAAAGAAGAGCTTGTCAAAGTCCTGCTAAACCAAGAAGAATCGTAAGTCCAGTTGTGCCATCACTGTCTAGAAAAACTGTGAAAAGAGATAAGTGGCCTTCTTTGCATGCAACTGACAAAGTTCCTGATATGTTATCAAGCATAAATGAGGATACAGAAACAACAGAAGGAATAGATCTGAGTGAAGAAGAAACAAGTGCAAGACGAAAATCAAAGAGAAAGAGAGTTGCAAGTTGAAGATACTCAGGTGCTGAATGGGCATACCTTGCAGCTGATAAGTGGGAACACAAGTTTATGTCTTTTTGTTTTGATCGGGAGAATCTAGTTCTACATTTTGGAGCTTGAAGTCATAATTGAGCTGAGTTTTGAAATAACATTGTCAACTGACCAAGAAATACATTATACAGTAGAAGTAGTAGATAGTGATCAACAGATTGTGATCTACTAAGAGACATTTGAAACTGATTTTGACAAAGCTACTAAACCGATTTTTGACAAAGCTGCTCTAAATAATCATAAAGAAAACTGAAGATTATTTTTGATTGTGCCTACATAGTTAAATCTATATTCTTTTTCTTTCTTCCACTTTTTGGTTCTTTACAGGACATGAATACCAATCGCAATGGAAACATTGGATGCAAGTATGTGTATTTTGGATTCGCAGTTATATGTGTGTTGATAAGTTTGTTGTTGATTGTAAGCATGAGTGTTTTCTGATAAAGCTGAAACTACGTTTTATAAAGATGAGAGTTACTTACACTTAGTGCACAAGGAGATCTTTCTTCTAATGTTTCCCATTGTTTTGTTTGCTGTATGTATATTTTGAGACTAAGTATGTGAGAGGATGTCATGTGTGTACCCAAATCCATTCTTAAGTGCAAGAAGGGATTACATATCATAGTTTACCCCTAACTAACGTGATTAGTTGCAGTCTTTATCAACAAGGCTTTAGCATAAAATTGCAAAGGATGAAAAGTAAACAGAGGAGGGAAGAAATAGTAATGTAAAAGATAAGAAGATACTTTCATGATTTGAGAAATTTTGGAGAATGCTGAAAACTTAAGAGTATATATACTAAACAAACAACGTTTTGAGTTGTCTCATTAGTGAATTAATATATTATTCTTTTGTGACAGCTCATATCGCCATCAGGGGAGAGATTGTTAGAGAGTAAACATTATTATTAAAAATGTGTAACCAAAATGAAATGATTAACATGTTCTAAAAGGCCTAAATCGAGAAACGTGTTAGAGAAATAAAAAATGTATGTTTAAAAATTTAGCTGACATGTTGTCAGCCACCTCGAGTTCAATGTGAAATAATGAATGTCTGTGAAAATGTATTTAGATTAATAATAACTAAATGCATTGACAAAACATGACAAATATTATTGTACTGCAAAACTAATGGTTTGAAATTATTAGAAATGTTTAATTCTTCATGTTTTAACATTAGTGAAGGCTTATATTTTTCCAGATGCACAGTATTTAAATGTTACGCTGATTATACTGAAATGCTTTGCAAACATTGCTTTTTTAGACATCCTGTTAAATGTGCACAGTGGAAAGCTACTCCTTTCTTTATCCCGCTCACACTATACTTCCTTGTGATAAATTTTGCAAGTGTTTATAGTGAGCTTTAGTTTTTGAAAGGAAGCAATGTTAGCTAAATGTCGTGTTCTGCTACTGTTTTTAATAATGAAATTGTTACACGAAAACTGCCATCCAGAGAGGAGTGGGAATGTGACCCTATTTTGGAAAAGGAACAAAGAAAGATACAACTGAAGCCCAGATGAAATTTAGTTGCTGTGCACTAACCCACCTAATGGTCTTGTCCAATAGAAATAGGAACTTAGCTAGTAACTTTTGGGACTTTAATTTAGCAAGTTTTAGGTGTTGTAAGTCAGTTTCCATACTGTTCTGTTTTCCCTTCAGCTGTTTGCAGTTCAATTTAAATTCTGTTTAGCTCTGCTGTTCAGCTCTTTTCGAGCCACTTATGTTTTTAACAGTTCAGTTACATTAGGACAAACATTACTGACCTGTTTTCCCTTTTTATGTTCCTGATGCTGATCTCTGAAGACCTGCTGTTCCTGTGCTCAGCTGCCGAAGATTCTGCAAGCTGCATTTAGGAGAGGTATCACCAATATTCATTTATTTTTCCTTTGCAAGTTTTTCCCTTTAGAAATCCAACCGCATATAGTGCCATAGTTAGACGTTGTTCCAAATTAATTTTTGTCTTATTTTTTATTTTTTTGCATGTGACAAAGACCAGCCCACACATGCTTTTCAAATTTGAATTTGGTAGTTAGGATGTCTGATCCAACAATTAATTTAAATGTTTATTCATTGATTATGGTTCATTTAGTTGCAGAACTAAATCATGTTTGGTGCTATTTTTCTCATATTTTTGTTGTTATTCTGCATAATTCTCATGAAGTGTTTAATGGTGAATGTCCTTAAAAGAATGAGATTCTTCAGGCGTTTTGGACAGTCTTTGTTGTTTCTGTATTTCTATCATTTGGTTTTGCGCATCATTTACGTGGCCTTAACATTGTCAATTTAAGTGCAATATATCTTTAAACTTTACTAAATTGTTGTGGTAACTCATGGCCACATAAGTCATAGTGATTATAAATCATTATTGTGTATTTTGATTGTATTGGTTATCATTGATTGATTTGATGATCTCATTACTGCTGTTTGAGTCAAAAGACTCAAATCGGCCTCTGAGGGTAGTAGATGTCACTGCCTTATTATGGCCCTCATTACAACCCTGGCGGTAAAGTCCACTGACCGCCGTGCCGACGGCCGCCAGCATACCATGTCCGCGGCGAAAATCCGCTACGGTTATTATGACCCACACTTAGGCCCTCATTACAACATTGGCAGTAAATGCCGCTTACCGCCGTGCAGAAGACCGCCAACACACCGCTGTGGCGGCGGAATTCCGCTACAGCTATTGCGACCCACAGGCCGGAATCCGCCAAAATCCAGACACCCACACAAGTCCGCCACACCAAAGGGCAATGATAAACTGCCGATGACAAAACCGACACCGTCACACCAACAGGAATACGCCCACACTATCACGACCCACAAATCAACGCAGCGGTCATTCAACCGCAGTAAACCATTGACGGTACACACTGCCGCGCTCAAAGTACACACACATTCACAAACTACAACCACATTGGACACACACCTGATACACATACACACACCACACCCACACACCCAATCCAATATAAAACACCCACCCACATTACCCACAACCCCTTACAACAAATTTTTTGGAAGAAGCACAGAGAGAGAAAAGCAAAGACAACACCAGCATCCAGAGGCACACAACACCATCACTCATACAGCATCCACGCACAAATCACCACACACCCCAAAACATCACCCCACACATCACATTAACCATCACCTCACACCACATCATGGCACCTCAAAGACACCCCAGGTTTTCTGAGGAGGAGCTCAGGGTCATGGTGGAGGAAATTATCCGGGTAGAGCCACAGCTATTCGGATCACAGGTGCAGCAGACATCCATTGCTAGGAAGATGGAGCTATGGCGGAGAATTGTCGACAAGGTCAACGCAGTGGGACAGCATCCAAGAACACGGGATGCCATCAGGAAGAGGTGGAACGACCTATGGGGGAAGGTACGTTCTGTGGTATCCAGACATCAGGTAGCCGTACAAAGGACTGGCGGTGGACACCCACCTCCTCCCCCACAACTAACAACATGGGAGGAGCAAGTCTTGGCGATCATGCATCCTGAGGGCCTCGCAGGAGTAGCAGGAGGAATGGACTCTGGTAAGTCATATCTTTACTATTATATCCCTCCACCCTACCTGCATGCCATCACAAACCCCAACCTCTACCCTCACACCCATCACTCCACCACCTCACATATACCCCACTATCACAACCCACACATCCCAATACCAAGCCCTGCATGTTACATCAATGCATGGACACCCATCACAGACCTGCATGGACACCCATCACCAAAGCATGTCCAAGGGAGAGACTCACCCAGGGCACACAATCACCACTCACACAAGGGCCAAGGTGATATTGCAAGCACAGTATACAGGGAAACACACCCATTGCACAAGATGGCACACACAGATACAATAACAATGCGTTTCCACCCCAAAAGGACCCCTACACAACGTCACCGGACAAGAGGTGCCAGCCATATCCAGTCCCCCCCTAGAAGAGGCCCACAGTGACGACAGCAGTTCTGCTCGCCTGGATCAAGATGACCAGGGACCTCTGGACAGTCAGTTCCCCTGCCACAGTTCCAAATCACCACAGAACCTCCCCCCCTCAGGAAACACCACCACAGAACCCACCCAGCAGGCCCATGCCACTGTCCCCAGGACACGTCAATCAGCAGTGTGTCCACCACTACAGGGACCCCAGGCAACCCCACAAACACAGGACAATCAGGGACCTGTGGTCAGTGGCAGTGGGCACACAGTTCAGGGGACAGAGGCACAGGATAACAGGGAAGCTGGGAGGCCTGCTGTGCAACAGGGGGAGGACAGGCCCAGGGAACCCACTCTCCACGAGGCACTCCAAAACATCATGGGAGCATACCACCATTTCCAGGAGACCATGGGCACGGTATTGGCCAAGTTTCAGGAGACCCAGCGATTGCAGGAGGGACAGTACCTGGGCATCAGGGAGGACTTGAAGTCCATTAACACCACGCTGGTCACCATTGCAGGGGTGCTGGCAGACATGGCCAACACCATGAGGGAGACAGTGGCATACCACCAGGCCCTGACACCAGCCCAAACGATGAACAGCCTTCCACGTCTGCCAGAGCTAGTGGAAAGGAGGTCCCACCACAGGACCAACAGGCCACCAACACCCCCTGCAGAATGAGAATCACCCCGCAAGCGGTCCCTGCGATGCAGGCAGAAGACAGAGAACATTGCCAAGACCCCCACCAGGAAATAAGACTCTCCTGATTGTCACCAATCTTTCCCACTATGTCACCCTGTCCACCTTGAACTGCCATTGCTCCACTTCCTATGCCCCCTTGGACAATGCACCTGTGATACCAAGAGACTGGACTCTATCCTGGACATTCCTCCACCATCACCCCAGCCCCTTCCACATACCCCTATACACATTAGCCCATTAATAAACACCCTTCAATCACAAACCAATCTGGAGTCAGTCTGTACTTTCACAAATGTATAATTACAACTTCTTCGACAAATATCAATGTTAATGTTTATTTGCACATACCAATGTATGACAGTTTTTGGGCAGCAGTAAACATAGCAGAAGGCAGAATCAGGTACCCAGATCTGTGAAATGGAAACCCAAAGTGAACTGTCAGTGTCCATACAAAGAGGTTAAGAGGCTGACTTACACAATGTTCTACAGTAGTTAGAAATGAGATAAGCAGTGCCAGTCTCTTACCTGTGTCTCACTGGAAGTACTGCATGATGATGTTGTTTCGGTTGTCAATATCTTCTTCCTCTGCCTCCTCTTCCTCACTGTCCACAGGCTCCACAGCTGCCACAATACCATCATCAGGCCCATCCTCCTGCAGAAAAGGCCCCTGGCGTCGCAAAGCCAGGTTGTGCAACCTGCAGACTGCCACAATTATCTGGCACACCTTCTTTGGTGAGTAGTATAGGGGAGCCACCTGTTAGATGGAGGCACCGGAATCTGGCCTTCAGGAGGCCGAAAGTCCGCTCAATAATACGCTTAGTTCACCCATGTGCCTCATTGTAGCGTTCCTCTGCCCTTGTCCTGGCATTCCTCACTGGAGTCAATAGCCATGAGAGGCTGGGGTAACCAGAGTCACCTGTAAATATCGAGGGAAATCTGTTAGACACACACTAACCCTTAGGGACTACCCCATACCCAGACACCTATTCATACGGTGTGGGGACCTCGGGCTCACCTATTAGACACACACGGTGCCTCTTAAATTGGCCCATCACATAAGGGATGCTGCTATTCCTCAAAATGTAAGCGTCATGCACAGAGCCAGGATACTTGGCATTCACATGGGAAATGTACTGGTCCGCCAAACACACCTTCTGCACATTCATAGAATGGTAGCTTTTTTCTATTTCTGTACACCTCTTCATTTCTGCGGGGGGGACAAATGTCACATATGTACCATCACTGGCACCAATGACGTTGGGGATGTGTCCCAGGGCATAGAAGTCAGCTTTCACTGTGGCCAAATCCTCCACCTGTGGGAATACAATGTAGCTGCGTATGTGTTTCAGCAGGGCAGACAACACTCTGTTCAACATGTTGGAGAACATTGGCTGAGACATCCCTGATGCCATGGCCACTGTAGTTTGAAAGGAGCCACTTGCCAGGAAATGGGGCACTGACAGGACCTGCACTAGAGGGGGTATACCTTTGGAATGGCAGATAGCTGACATCAGGTTAGGCTCCAGTTGGGCACACAGTTCTTGGATTGTGGCACGACCAAGTCTGTAGGTGTTAATGATGTGTCTGTCTTACGTTGTCGACAGGTCCACCAGGGTCTGTACACCGGAGGATGACCCCATCTCATCATCTTCCCCAGCGGATATGCCCTATGGAGGAGAATGGTGAGCAGAGGGTCATGTACCACATAGGTTGCACAAGTGTTTTTGCTGTAATGTGAGTAAATCCGTGTGTGGCGTTGTCTGTCCGTATTTCTGCCCAAATGTGCTGTGACGCAGTTAGGTGCCATGCCATGTGCCACCCTGAAATGGCGGCTGCCTGACCTGTAAGGAAGGACAAGGGGAAATGAGGTAACTGCGCTGGCATTGTGCAGCGTCACGGTAGGCGGTCTAAGACCGTCGCGCAATTCAGCATTGGTTATTATTGGGCCCTATGGGTTCCAGGAGCCAATGATGATGTATGCTGGCGGTGACGGTACGCACCGCCGCGGACGTGACCACAATTTTCTATCTGTTCACTCACCTGATACCTGACCTTCAACAGGAGAGGGCCTACACGGCAAGTGCGGCTGTGACCTGTGTCTGGAAGCGACAATGGCTCAAGTGTCTGGGGAAAGGGCCACTGCCTTCACTTCGGAGGAGTTGGAGAGACTAGTGGATGGGTTCTTCCCCAGTACACACTACTCTACGGTCCTCCAGCCAAACAGGTTAGTACACTGTGAGCATGATGTGTGGGCCATGAATGTATGGAGTTGTGTGGATGGAAGATACATGTGGGGGTGGGGGCTGAGGTCAGCGCCCACCAGAAGAAGGGTATTTGGCGTGCCATCGTAAAGGAAGTGCGGACCCTGGGGGTCTATCATAGACAGAGCACCCACTGCCGCAAGAGATGGGAGGGCCTGCGCCACTGGAGCAAGAAGATGGCGGAGGCACAACGGGGGATGGCCTCCCAACATGGAAAGGTTGCCTGTTGCACCATGACCCCCTGATGTTCCGGATCCTGGCGGTGGCATATCCGGAGTTGGATGGGTGCTTGAGGGCATCACAGCAGCCACAAGGGGGTGAGTACAGTCTCATTCAGCTGACTCTGCGCGCTTTACGAGGTGTCTGGGTGGGGGATGTGGGCTATGGGTTCCCCTAGGCCAGGGCGAACTTGGTAGGGTAGGTCCCTTGTTAGGCAGGCTCTGTGGCACCCCAACCCCAATAGTGGTAGTGGGCATCTACATCTAGTCAGCCTCCTGTGGGTTCCAGGTGTGCACAAAATGGTGTTAGGCATAGTCCCCCATGGGCAGGTGATTTTCCTACTAACTGCTAGTGCATGGTCTAGTGCATAGGGCTGCTCCCTGTGTGTTGTGTCCGCCAACGGTAGTAGTGTTGGTGGCATTGACCATGTGTCTCCTCTGTCTTTCCCCCACTTCTTGTTTTGTCACCCTGTCCTTGAGTGCATTAACATCATCTGGCGTAGGAGCAGAGGCACCGGAGACAGAGGGAGCTGCATCCCACATGGCCTAGGAGGGTGAATCCACCGACGGTGAGGGCACCAGTGGGACGGAGGGCGAGGGGAGCTCCACGACGGGGACAGGAGGGGACACCAGTGACTCCTCCTCTGATGGGAGCTCCCTAGCGGTGGCGGGCACCTCTGTGCCCACCGCACCAGCAGGTACAGCCGCCACCCCCCTACCAGCACTGCCCTCCTAGCAGCCCCTCAGCGTGTTTCCCGTGCCCGCTCATCTAGGAGGGTGGGCATCTCCTTTGCCCCAGGCACCTCAGGCCCTCCCCCAGTCAGCCCTGCTGCCCTCAGTGAGGAGGCTATTGACCTCCTGATATCCCTCACTGTTGGGCAGTCAACCATTTTGAATGCCATCGAGGGTGTTGAGAGGCATTCACAGCAAACAAATGCATACCTGGAGGGCATTCGTTCTGGCTTGACGGCCCAACAGAGAGCATTTCAGGCTCTGGCCTCAGCACTGATGGCAGCCATTGTCCCTGTGTCCAGCCTCCCCCCTCCAACTTCCACTACCCAGACCCAATCCCCTCTACCTCAGCCTATCCCAAGCACGCCATCTGACCAGCATGCACACACATCAACACACAAAAGTTGCTCAGGCAAACATAAGCACCACACATCCCACAGGCACTCACACAAGCACCATACCCATGCAGACACACCAACATCCACTGCCTCCACTGTGCCCCCCTCCTCCACGTCCTCCACCTCCCTCCCTGTCTTGTCTCCATTCACACCTGCATGCACTACTTCCTCAGCCACTACCTCCATCACCAGTATGCCCATCACTACACACCGCTCACGTGCAATCACCACCCCCACTACCATTCAAATGTCCCCTGAGTCCTCTCCCAGTATATCTGTGAGCCCTCCTCCCAAAGTACACAAACACCGGCACACACCCACTCAACAGCCATCCACCTCACAACTGCCTCCAACCCATGCACCTTCACCCAAACTCAGCAGACGTACACCTCCTACAACCACTACCTCTTCCTCCACTCCCAAACCCACTCCATCTTCCGGTCCCAGTGTGTCCAAAAAAATGTACCTAACTAACCTGGAGCTCTTCCCTACACTTCCCCTCCCCCGTCCTTCTCCTAGGGCCAGGATGCCTAGATCCCAGCCCAGCACCTCAGCTACCAAATCTGCATCCACTGTGGTCCCTGCTACTCTAGTATGGTCAAAGGGGGCACCAGTCAGGGCTGCCGGCGTGCCAATGACAGAAAAGAAGGACCACCTTATTCCACCACCTGCAAAGCTAAAAAAGGGACCGGCTTCAAGCAGGTTGACAGTCACACCACCCACCCAGCAAGGCCTCGCACAAACACAGAGTGGACAGTGCCAAGGTCCCTGCAGCGGCTGTCAAGATGGGGAAGGGCCACAAGCCAAAGGGACATCACCTCTCGGTACAATGTCACCTGGGGAGGGGCTGGTGACCACCAAATAATTAGGGATGGCAACCACATGCACCCCAGTTACCACCGCCACCCTGACCGTCACCTGCACCGCCATCTGCTCCGCCACCTGCACCGCCGCTGCCACGTCAGTCTGCAGCATTCCCCCCAACAGTCACTTGCACCACGGCCTGCACTGGCAGCATCTCCGCCACAGCCCCCGCCGCCTGCACCACCATCAGCATCACCACGTGCACTGCCGATGCCACTCTGTCGGACGTCAGCCCTATCCCCAGTGTGCAGCCATCTGAGTCTGCAGGTGACGTCCTGGACCCTGGACACGCCACTTGAGACACCACCTCCAGCACTGACACGAACCAGCAATTGGCAGCCTAAGTCGCCACAGGATGGAGTGTGGGTCTGCCTCCATGGAGTATCATGCTACCTGTTCCGGGTACATCGCATGGCTGTGACACACATGTGAGACGAAGTCAACATGCCTCACCCCAGGAGCAGAATCACTGGGCACAAAGCCCCCTCCAGAACCAGTGGAGAAAAGCATCCACTAACACAGTACTTGGCAGGATGAAGCACTCTGGGCACAAAGCCACCTCCGGAACCAGTGGAGAAAAGCATCCATTAACACAGTCCTTAGCAGGATGAAGCACTCTGGGCACAAAGCCCCCTCCAGAACCAGTGGAAGACACCACTCACTTGAGAGACTGTGGCTTTGTACTCCCCAGGACCAAGCAGTGGGCAACCCACCCTCTTGAGAGACTTGAGAGACTGTGGCTTTGCACTCCCCAGGACCAAGCAGTGGGCAACCCACCCACTTCAGAGACTTCAGAGACTTCAGAGACTGTGGCTTTGCACTCCCCAGGACCAGGCAGTGGGCAAACCACCCACTTGAGAGACTTGAGAGACTGTGGCTTTGCACTCCCCAGGACCAAGCAGTGGGCAACCCACCCACTTGAGAGACTGTGGCTTTGCACTCCCCAGGACCAAGCAGTGGGCAAACCACCCACTTGAGAGACTTGAGAGAGTGTGGCTTTGCACTCTCCAGGACCAGGAAGTGGGCATGGAGCCCCCTCGAGGAGCAGTGGTATCGTACCATCATCCGGATGAGGTCCCCCCCCCATCCCCCCTGAGGTGCCTGTTTTTTTCCCGACCTGATGCCCCTGCAGTGTTCTTTCCGTTTTGAGGCAGGTGTCATGTGTGGGTTTCGCCCATGCTTTTTGGGACCACTGGTCCACAGACATTTCATGGGACAGTGTACGGACTTGTGTACTTGTTGTAAATATTTGTGTATACTGATTATTTACTGTTCTCTTGGGCTATCTGATTGTTTGAATATTACCCTCATTACACTAAATTTGTTTGGTCCTTGCGTTCTTCCAGGGGGTGGCGGGGTGTATCTGTGATTTTGTTGGATATGTGTGTGTGTGTGTGGTTGTGGGTTGCATTTTGCGTGTGTGTGTCACTCTCTTTTCCTTCCTCCTCTCCCCTGTGTGCTAGGTGCAATACTCACCATGGTCGCCGCCGCAGCCGTTCGTACTCCTAGTAGATGAGAAGGTACACCAACATTGGTAACACCTGTAGTTCGGGCTCCATGGTGTCCTGGTTCTTCGTTGAGTGTCGAGTGGTGAGTGGTTTCCCTTCCAAAGACTGTTTCTGCCGTGCTTTTGATGGCGTTGGTACCGCCCCAGAAAAGCTGGCGGATTGGTGCCTTGTAATAGTGTGGGTGGTACATTGTCTTCCGCCTGTCTGTTGGCGGTTACCACCGCGGTGTTTGTTGCTACTGCCGTGGCAGTCGGAGTGTTAAAGTGGCTGTCTGTGTTCGCGGTTTTTGCCATGGTCGTAATTCCATTTTTTGGACCGTCGGCCTGTTAGCGGTATTACCACCACTTTATCACCAACCGCCAGGGTTGTAATGAGGGCCTATGTGTCACCTTACCTTAATTAGGTCACACACCCAAACTAATTAGCTTCTTTTTCCAAAAACAGATGTTTGCATGCTGAGGACATTAAAGTTTCACTTCTGTCTGCATGAAACAAAGGTATGTCTTTTAACCGCTTGGTTTATGGCCCTATTACCACCGCTTTATCACCGACCGCCAGGGTTGTAATGAGGGCCTATGTGTCACCTTACCCTAATTATGTCACACACCCAAACTAATTAGCTTCTATTTCCCCAAACAGATGTTTGCATGCTCAGAACATTCAAGTTTCACTTCTGTCTGCATGAAACAAAGGCTGGAAAGCATGTCTTTTAATCGCTTGGTTTATGGCCCTACCTTAATTCCATCATTTTATTTCCTCTGGCTAATATTTGCTTTCCAGCCTCTGCCTCTGAGGCATATCCAATCTGGGCAAGAGGCGGCTGGCCCAGAGTTCAGAAGAGTAATTTCTTTGCAGGACGCTCGGTTACATGACATCTCAAGATGAAAGAATGCAAGGTGAAAGGACCTGCTACCACCTCATTTCACCCCTCTGTGGAATGTAGAGATTAAACAGGAACACGAGTCAGTAATGAGTGAGCTCACATGCATTTCCAGCACAACTTTATACAGCCTTTTATGAATGAGTTGATGGTTCGAGTCTTTCCCTTGTATGCATCAGTGGCAGACAGAGCCACTGGAGTTATATGGGTTTTGTGGCCACAGCATTTTCTTAATTAATGAGTTTCCGCATTTGCACCGTGCTCCAGCATCAACTGCATAATCTGCAGATAAAAAAAAAAAATAGCTGTTAGTTCTAACAGAACAAAAGTTACAAAAACTGTCAGTGATGTAGTTCCTGTTTTATTTCACGTTTTACTTAATCTTGCATTCCTTAAGAAGGCTGACTATTTCCAGGATTATGTATTTCTGCATTTTTTTGTGTAGCACGTTTTTCTTGTATCTTGCATACTTTTAACTGAGTCTCCAGGCATTTTTAACAGGCCACCATTGAGAGCTTTGGAGAAAAGGCTGAAGGCAGTGCAAGGTTCTTACAGTGGCTGTCAGTGGGTCACAACATTTTCAGAATGCTTGGTTGTCCAATCCTTGGCCTCTCTGCTGAACAAACAGAGCAATGGTCACTTATTTGTTTCAATACTTTATTTTCAAAACTTTATTGCGGTAATATACCATATAAGTAAATGCATAAAAAAACACTTTACATACACAGTTCGTTCACATAGAGAAATAATACAAATATAGAAAAATATCAATAAGTTGGCAATTAAAATCCCCATTGTTAAAATAGTTAAGATCCCATTTACTAAAAACATATTTCCAATAGCAATTAACTGCACTCAAACCCCCCGCCCAAACAGAACAATTATAGGGGTGCACATTGCTAACACCTAACCTGAAAAGATATCAAAAACAGCCATTTAAGACACTTGGTAACACCCTCTTTGCCTGACCCTTCACATAGCCAGCGAACGCCAGACTTTGTCTGGCATCAGTCTTTAAAATGCAAAGCACAATTTGATGTTCCTTCACACCTATGAGGTGGCAAACAGGAAGTACCTACATTTTCCTACTCTTTAAATATGTAGGGCAGAAAAGTAAAATATGCTTTTCTGTCTCCCTGTGCGCTCCTCAAGTAGCACAGGAATACTTAGCAGGATCCTGCTTGCTGGCCTAGTTGCCAGTAAAGGCTGCAATTGGTAATTAACTATATCTGAACTGAACATATTCCAGTTGAACTTGTGATTCTGCGTAAAAGTGTGTGAAGGAGGTACACAGTTGCCAAAATATTGAGAAGGCAAACGTAAATGAAAATACAGTGCTTACAGGTGAGCCAGTGCATTGTTAATGTTGGAATGGGGTCACAAATCGGCCCGGGCAACAAAAAAATAGTGGCCCACATTTTCAGATCACAGAGCTTCACGAAACACTGCTGAATTAATATCAGGGTTTATTTTTGCTAATGTATGTGATAAATTAAGCATTTGAAGCTTATAGGGGCAGTAACATTGGTAAAGACAAAAAACACTGCTCCATGAAATCTGAATACATACTTGTAGCCTCAATTCCATGTATACCAAAGTGAGGCACTCTGTCTTAACCAGCTATAGCCTGCTCTGATTAGCAAACAAATCTAGCCAAAAGCCAAGATTGAAGGGTTTGGGTCAGCCTGTATTGGTTAGTCCTATGGGGGCAGGAGCAGGATTGAAAGGTGAATTTGATTGTCCTCTGGATTTGGTGACCTGTGGTCCTCCTGGCTTGACAGAGTTACAGAAGCCAAAGGGCTGGGTGAGCCTGCGTAGTTTTGGATGAGTGAGTAGTGGCCTGCCTTCTGCTTGGGCCTCAGAAACTGGAGTGGGCCACTGAAGGTCTTGGTTCAAGCCATGATTCCTTCCTCATAAACAGGGGATGACTGGACATAAGGAGTTAAAGAAGTGGTCTGAAACACAGTCTGTTGAAGCAGAGTCTCCTGTCAGTCTGAGGGACTGGTTAGCTCTTTTCTTAGTCCTTCTGCTGCAACCCTTTGATTAGATACTACTGGTAGTGGGTACTATAGAATCCAGATGCTTTTATCTCCCTTTTCTGGCAAAAGTAGCAACGGAAATCAGGAGGCATGAAGGAAATCTTTACTTATTTCTCCCCATCCCTACAGAAATCCCACTTTGCTGGCTGTATGTCATAGGAGCGAGGGAGGAGCCTGGAGGCTACAACCCACCACAGATCCCTTAATTTCAGTGCTATCTTAAGGATTTCCATGGGCTGAGGCAGGACCAACTTTAGGGTACCTGTTCAGAAGAGCTATGCTTTTTTAAATCCATTTTCAGTTAGTGTAAGCCCTCATCATGTCAAACAGCACTAAATTATATGTTAACATTCCAGAAATGGGGACACACAAAAACAGCTGCAATCCGGAGCTACCCTGCATCTGCCAGCCAAATGGTACCAAAATAAAGCTTGAACAAACATAGATAAAACCATTTCTTTTTGTAGTTGGGTCTAAGTATTTTCTCATTCAAAAACACATTTACATTTACTTACAAATCAGTGTCTAATTACCCAGTTCCTCCCATTCCAGGAAAGACACAGTATGAGTGCCTTGGTGGATGCCTGGTGGACCTAAGCACATAGTGCTTCAGATTGTAGCTTCGATTGATGAATATCTATAATCTTAAATTTTTCTTTACCACTGGTGCCTATGCTGCAGTCATGAAAGTGAAAGCACTACTCTGAGGATTTTTTACTGTTACATTGGGTGAAATAAGATAATTTTCTATGTCAGTGGTTCTCAACCTTTTGACGTCTGTGGACCCCCACTTTATCATTATTGGAACTGGGGACCCCACCTGACTCATTATTTGAATCCAGGGACCACCCTCTAAGCCATTACTGAAAGCTGCGGACCTAATCTGTTAATATTATTTAATTTTCTGATCAGTCGCGGACCCCCTGAGGAGGCTTCGCGGACCCCCAGGGGTCCCCGGACCACAGGTTGGGAACCACTGTTCTATGTATTTATATTCCCATTCCTTGTTCCTCCTGTCTTTCTCTGGCTTGATAGTGATCTCCATTTTCTTCTAAGCAAAATCGAAAGTACAGCGAGGTAATGAGAATGTCATTGTGAGATGTAGAAGGAGAAGGAAGGTGGAGAAAGGGATGAAATAGAGAGACTGTGAGATAAGGACACAAAGGTAGGCAGATAATGATAAAGAGGCCAGCGAAAAGATATGGAGAGGTAGATACATACAGAGAAAGATAAGAATAATTAATTGTAAATAAGTGGGTGTGGTACATAGAGGGATGAAGTAGAGGGAAAGGTAATGTAGAAAAAAGATTGCTGTAGGGGTACACAGGCAAAACAATGAGGTAGAAATATATGGCTATGTAAGATAGAGACAGCTGTGAGGTAGAGTGAGTGGCAGAATGATAATTAAGGTACAGAAAGATTGGTTAGGTAAAGTGGTCCATGAAGTAGCGAAAAAAGTAGATTGAGAGGGGTGAACATTCGAAAAAGAAGTGAAGTAGAGACAGGGGTAAGGTGGAGAAAAAGAGTGGAAATTGAGACAGAGAAAGACTAAAAGTGTGAAGAAGCGAGAGAAAGAGGTGAAGTAGATGGATGTAAAAAAAGAGACAAAGATGTGAAGCAGAGAAGGCATGTTTAAAGGTGGTCCTGACAGAAAGAGATGAAAGGCAGAGAAAAAAACAATGACAGTTTTAAAAGAGGGCTAGAGATAGAGAAAGAATTAGTGATAAACGAGTAAGGTTGTGAGAGAAGTGTCAGAGGGAATAGAGCTAAAAAGAACTAGTGATGTGAGAGAGTGGTCAAATGAATGACATTGGGAGGCTGTGACTTAGAGAAATGTGTGGGAGAAGATGAGAAAGGGTATGAGATGTGAAGCTTAGAGTGAAATGAGGGACGGAGATGGGTGAGAAAGGTAGAGAGAAGCAGGGTAAAGCTAGAAAGTGGTGAGGTAAAGAAATACATGAAATAGAGAGGGGGTAAAGTAGGTGGAGGAAAAAGACTGTGTGGTGACGGGGAAAGGACAGCAAGCTCTGAGAAGGGATGAGGTAGCAACAGGATAGGGAAGCAGAGTAGTGGACAGAGACACTGTCAACATTGATGAAACTGTATTGATCCAAAATAATGAAATTAAGATTTTTCTGGTGAGAATGTCTGACAGAATTACTTTTTGTCAGAAAAAGAATGAACCGCTTATGGTGTTCTCAGCTGATTTGTCTCCTGAAGTTCTTGCTGCCAAAAAAAGAACACAGAATGCAGTAAAATCAGCAGGAGCCATTTGAAGAAACATCCTGAAAGATTTAGATTTCAGATTTAAAAACACATTTTGTGCTGCCCCAGAAATCCGCTAATCATAGGCATCAACAAGAATATCTGATGTTGTCTTAACGTTTTTTACATCACTGTTTAATATCAGCAAAGCAAAACTGTTACAAAATAAAGTTTCTCAATTTTGAACATAAGCAGACATTATTGATGATGGTTTTGAAGACATAAGTGAAGAAGTAGAAGACAATCCTGTTGTGTAGCTATTTTAGTTATAACTTCATGCAGCGTTATTTTAGAACACTAGGCCTGCCACTGTGCACTTTAACCTAGATATATTTTATTCAGCTTCATTTATTATTTAACAATAGCCACATTTGCGGTCTTGTTTTATTTCTCTCTATCTAGCTGTTCATTTTCTTGGTCAGCACTGCGTTCTTAAACAAGACATTTCTTTCACTCTGTGCTTCTCTCAAGGCTGCAGTAAGATAGGTTGGCGTAAACGTGGTAACGCTTTGTCTCTGGTATTCATAGAAACATAGACATCCTTACATAGGGACATTTTCTCAGAACATCAGTTGTTTTACTATAAAAACACTTCCCTGTCCCATACACGTTAGAGGGAGATTCCAGCCAGATGACCACAACTGTATGCTGATTGCTGAACACTTCGCTACAGCTGCTTATGCAGACTTCAGGCCTTTGCTCAGGTATGGGGGATGATATCTTCCCAGAGGAACCTGAAGGGCAGAACCAGAGCTTAACATGCTGTGCTCTAATATACCCTAGTTAGGAATTATATTAATGACTCTAGTGACAATATGGTAGTGTTATCTCTATGCTTCACTTTCCTTGTCACAATTTTAATCCTGCCATGATTTATTGTCCTGGTTATTGCAGGCCATGCTTTATTATTTGGATGCAGTTGCTTCATTGAAACCTTATTGAAACATATGCTGCCTCTGATTGTCCTTGTATATGTAAGACTAATGTAACTGAGAGAAACGGATGAGATCTGAGTGACCACGATTTCCCCGAGGAGTCAATTGTGTCATGTGCTGGGCTGCCCAATCATCCCTGCTCTTGGGTGGAGAAGAGGCACTGCTAGTTAGCCTGAGCTAAAAACCCAGATTGGGGCGACATGTGTCACCTGTAGTGGGTTAGACTCAGTCTCCCCCACGCTGCAGGCGATTCTGCCCCTCAAATCCAGTAGTCTTATTAGAATAATGAGAGCCTACGCGACAATCCCACGAACCGACAGATGTATGCTATGCAAATGAACAGTCTTCTCCAAATCATGTTTTATGAATTACGTCACAGCAAAAAGAAAACTCCCCTACACATAATGACTGCCAGGCAATCGAAGAAAAGTGCAAAAGTAGAGAGCTTTTGCTCTCTACTCACTGGCATGGTGCTTTTTGAATACCAATGAAGTAGCTGCTGGAAAACCAGCTGTATCAGCTGTAGGCATAAACAAACAAAACTGCAAACTTATAACTTAACTGCCTTGCCAAGATGTGCAAAATCACAATAAGCCATCAACACATCCCAGTCTACTGGAAAGTTTCAAAGTGGCTCAGGACATGGATCTTCGTCTACCAGATGCTGCGGTCTTCAAAGCTTAATTAACTGAACTTATCATATCACTTATTCAGTGCGGACTGGAGGATGCCGAAAAGCTAGTTCCTCCATGTGCTGGAATTACAGCTCTGATTTCCCAGAATACTGTCCCACTGAAGAAGGTTGGGTTTTTACCAGTAGTATCATCTCCTGTCACAAACGGTGCAACAGTATTTACAGCTCTAAACAAATTCTCAAAATATGCATGCTTAGATTGAAGACCAGCCTATCCTGCCAATTTTCTGCGATGGAGATGTTCTTTGTATTGTAGCTTGCGTTCTATGAACAATCCAGTAGAATTTGATCTTTATCCAATGAGGGTCAGTTTCTACATGACAAAAGTTGTGTTGTGGTGTGCTGGAAGTTATCTCAGTGGATTTGGCATAGACAATGCATTGATGTTGAAATCTGTGGAAGCAAAACTGTCCAGTCAGTATTAAGCAGAACTCATTATGTTCGTTGATCACAAGGTATGCTCATCATATCTGAGGCCGTAGAAACATTGCTGTGGAATGCTTTCTGGAACAACAATGGCAAATTAGGTTTTGCACATCTTATCTCAGAAGTGAACAAGGCACAGGGTGCACCTCATTCACAAGAAATAATGCAAAGCCAGGAAATGTTCAATTCACTCAGTTCAAAATCAGAAAACCTGAAGACCAAGTTTGTAGAGTTTGTCAAAGAATGTGAATAAAAATAAGAACTTTGCAAGTACTGGGGAAATGTTTTACACATGATAGCTCTAGTGAAAAACTTGGTACATTATGATCAGGAAGATGATTGGGAGCTGCACATGAAGACTGGGGAGTCACTGATTACTGTGTTTCAAAATATTGATTGTGTAAACTACCTGAGATATGGGTCCTGGTATATGGAAAGAGTGAAGAAGTTGGATGTGGAAAAACCATACCTCTACAGAAAATGTATCCAAAGACATTTTGTGGTGAAAGACATAGAGGGAAGGTTCAATGCTGTGGCTCCAGATATGAACTTGGAACAGACAATCCAGAGATCACAGAAAAGCTCTAAGGGAATTGTTGGTCAGACACATAAACGTATATGTTTCTCAATGGCAGCTACTTTGGAATGTTTTCAGGCAGATTCAAACTTAATAAACCATAGTGAAACTGTTCCTCATGACAAACTTGTGGGCAAGTAAGGGAACAGTTTAATAAACATGCTGATAGCCTTCTTCATTTCATGCAGCAGCAAGGAAACTCTTTGAAATGACTAAGCTTGTGCGACTACACAACAGTGTGACCAAACAATATGTGGATAATGATATAAAAACACATCTACCAAATGTCCTGGAACATGGATTGAAACTAAACGCAGAACCAAAGCAGGAAAGATTTGAATTGAAAGAGAAAAACCTGTGTGGCGTAATCACTAAAGCTAAACTTCAACACTTTAATTGTTGTAGTAAGAGTTTCATCCAACCAGCCACTACAAAACAGATTACAATAAAACAACTTTTGCAAGCACATAGAGAGATAACTGTAGTAAAATATAGGAGTGAATTTATCAAAGACATTCTGTTGCATGACATTCTTCCAACAAACACATTATTTGATGTAGATGCTACTACTAAATCAGTGAAGCATAAAAACGTATACATGAGCTCGAAAAATTCAAAACTGCTGTTGTTGTGGACTATATGTCACAATTGAAAATGGTCAAGATTTCATCCATGCAAAACTTCGGAGAGGTCATTCAGACTGTTCCATATATATCTAAGTCAGTATGCACCTTACAAGAACTGCACATTGTCTTTGACAGTTATTTTGAACTATCTGTCAAGGAGTGTGAGAGAATCAACTGACCTTGCCTGCATCAAAAATTCGACTCCTATACCTATGCAACTTGATAAATCCGGTCATCAACATCAAACAAGATGAACTTGGAGATGTTAACTCCCCAAAACATTGCTGATGCTTCAGTGAACACTGAATTCCTAATTGGAATGATTGTCAATGAGGAGTTGGTGCCTGAAGAGATATATTAAAAAAGTACGGCCATATTGTCTAAGAACTTAACAGCAAATTGAAGGAAGCTGACATTCATGTTGTGCCACATGTTGAGTAGGCTGTTTTCGAAAGTTCCAATTGAGTCATTGCACTGTTAAATGACAAAGAGGTTATTATTGTGCTACTTAAATTTGTTGCAATGTGCATAAATCAAGGATTGTCAGAGTTATGAATTAATTATGGAACAGGGGAGAAAAGACCCGCTTCATATTCTGTATAAGAAACCTGACCCAGAGATGCAGAGTGTTCTTATCAAGGCACATATTCTTACGGGTGATGACACTATGAGCAAAATTGGAACAAAGCTTGGAATGTTAGCTGCTGAACCTGTAATGTTTTTTAAAGGATTTGCTGAGACAGAAGAAGAATGTGACCTTAAAGATGTAGAAAAATACCTTGTGCATGTGTGGAATACGAGTTCTGACTGTCACACATATGACGATCTTTGGTACAATTAGTTCAAGAGATCAGTCCCACTAATTGACCTTCCACCGACATCATATCCTGTACGTGGACACATTAAAAGAACGTTCTACTTGATCGGAAGATGTGTAAATGTTTTAGATCATGCATATGTAGACAAAGATTGTGTGGAGTTGGTTGGGAAGATATTGATGGGGTGAAAAACCTATGAACTTTCTAAAGCCTCTACCCACAGAACTTACACATACAGGTACTTGCAAAACCTGTGCTACAAAAAGTTGTCTTTGTCGATATGTCTTCTAAAATATTCAACATTCTGCAAATGTACCACAAGCGATTGTTGAAACAAAGAAATAAAGTGAACTATGAAAATGTGTCAAAAACAGGAATGATAAACATATTTGTTTTCATATTCAGATCATAAACATTGTTTGGGGTATACATAAAAGGGTTAAAACACATTATTATTTGTTTCATTTCTATATATGTTTCTTCTTCCTCTATTATAGCTGCCATTTTGTAAAATGACAGAAGGGTTGCTCTGAGGAGCTATTTTCTGTCTCTGTAAGACTACTTGACCCCCAAAAGCTATGTTTTAACACCAAAACTAAGTATGTAGGTCTTGTGGTTTCTGAAATATTACTTCATCACTGCAACACATCTGCCATTTTTAAAAATGTTGTCCATAAAAAAGTTGGCCCTGATCAGCAATGTCTACCCAAGCTAAATGACTTTGCTATTGATCTAAAAACACAAATCAAAAAATGAAAATCTCTGGACAACAATTTTTTACAGAGTGATATCAGGGGGCTGGGATTAGACACAGCCCTAGCACTCAGAGCCCAAGTTTAGTGTGACCAAAGACTTAAGTCATCTTGAAAATGCCCAAAGTGTTTAGGGTTGACCTCTGACACCTTTACCACATTGGTTAGAGTATGTCTAGTAGTCATTCCCATACACTAGCTTGACCTAGGCATGTGAAAGACCAGAAGAGGACTGCACCTGCTGTCTGGGATCTCAGAAGAGCCTAGAAGGCTAAACCTACTCTATCTCTTGTTTCAAAGACAAAGAAGTGGACTCCAAGGATCATAAGACTGACCTGTTTAAACTACAGGAACATCACAAGCCTTTTCCTGTAACTGCCCAACTGACCAGTTGCAACTAGCTTCAAGCTAACCTGGCTGAAAAGGGGTGATATCCCGAAACCAGTCCAATGATACTTGTTTTTAGTCCAGGGAGGACCTGGGTGGGAGTTTAGGCTGGATTGTTCCTGTGGGGAGTATGGTCAAGACTGATTTGCATTGGGCTGGGTCCAAACTGGGGTGGCATGGTGAGTAAAAGAACGATGGGTTAAACCCTGATATGTGACTGGGGGTGAGTGTTTGAAAGGTTTCAGCACTCCGGCCATCATCCTTTTGTGTTGCTAAAGTTGCCCTATGTGGGAAGGCTATCCCCAGACGTGGGTCTTAGGCTCACTATACCATTGGATTCAAGCTAGTCTGCTAATGAAGGGTGATACCGTGAGACTACTCCTAGGATGCTTGTTTAAGGTCCAGGGAGAACTTAGCCTGGCAGTTTGGGCTGGGCTCTTCGCATGGGGAAAAGAGTCAAGACTGATTTGCATATGGCTGGGTCCGAACTGGGGTGGCATGGTGAGTAAAAGAACAATGGATTAAACCTGGATCTGTAACTGTAGGGGGAATGTTTGAAAAGTTTCAGCACTCCGTCCATCATCCTTTTGGGTTGCTGAAGTTGCCTTAAGTGGGAAAGGTATGCCCAGACGTGGGTCCCATGCTCACTTTGCCACTGGATTCAAGCTAGCCTTGCTCATACCCTGAAAGCGGTCCTAGGATGCTTGTTTCCGGTCCAAGGAGGACCTGGCCTGGCCTATTCCCGGGGGGAGCAGGGTCAAGACTGATTTGCATATGGCTGTGTCCAAACTGGGGTGGCCTGGTGAGGTGTTCTGCAGGCACCTGGGTAGTAGCACCATTTTAATGGGGGCCACTCATAATAGAGAGTGGCAAGGTTTTCCAAAAGGCTATTGAGGTCTCCAGGCCCCACATGACTCTCCCCATGTTGAGGTCATACTGCCGCTCTCTGGTGTGTGCCACCTGGGTCCCCTGATAACGGAAGTCAATTTGCTCCCTAGGGAGCGCACACATTCAGGAATGCCTCTTTTGCAGTGTTTTCCACGGCCATGAGTGGGAACACAATGGTCATCTGGGAACTCACCTGGGGATCGGAAACCACTCTGAAGGTGGCCATCAGCCAAAGGAGGAGGGGCGCTGTGGTTCGGTGCTGTTGAAGATATACAAGAGTGCCATCTGTATTTATTGATATAGTGGGGGCTTATTGGCTTATCAGGATTCCCCAAGCTGCCAGGTGCATTCAAAGGTAGTTCAACAATGGCCGCCTGCCAAAGCAAAGAGCAGTGAATACAGGGGGCACCCCTGCTTGTTGCTCCTTGCTATTTCTATTGGCTCTGACAGTGTTCCTGCTGCACTCTCTCACCTGCAGTACAGAGTGCAGAAGCCACACCCAGCGCAGAAAATGTGGCCCCAATCTCATGCAATGCAGCACCTCCCAGAGGTACCCCCAGCCCAGGTAGTGAAAAGCCTTTTCAATATTGAAGGCAACAAGCACTCCGTCCACTCCCCTCCTGACTGAGTGTATAACATGGGATAAACATTACAGGTTCATGTGTGTACCCCTGCCAGGTATGAAGCCATACTGATCTTTGTGCACCAGGTATGTGACCACCCCTCTCAGTCTGGAGGCCTGGACCGTGAAGAAAAGTTTGCAGTCAACATTAATCCTTGACAAGGGACTGTAGGAGTCTCTGTCCACAGGTTCCTTGTCCGGTTTGGGGATCATAGCTATCAAAGTCTCCTGTGTGGGGGTGGGGGGTAGTCCCACTCTGTTGTGCTAACTGGAATGAATTTAGGAGTCTGGGGAGCAGGTATGCCTTGTACTACTTATACCACTCCACCATGAGGAACTAGCCTGATCACCTTACCCCTGGGGACCTGGCCCAGAGCCTCCCTCAATTCCTCCCTGATAGGTCCATATCATGTTGTGTGCACTGCTCTCCATTCAACTGATGGATCTCCACCTGGCCAAGAAAGTTAGCAATTGCCTCTAGGGCCACAGAAGTAGCAGCTCTATACACTGACTGAAGAAGTCTGTAGTGTACTGCATTAATGGCAACCTGGATGCACACCGTGCCGGCTCAGGGACTGTGAATGGGGCTGCTCTCTTTTGAGCAACTAACCCAGCAGATGGCCTAGTTTGTCACCCTCACGGTGCAGCCACTGCAGGCGTTCCTGTCTAGTGAACTCACCAAGGCGGTCGAGGTGTCCCAGATTGCCCTGTGCGCCACCACCAGTCTGTCTCCCACCTCATCAACTCCTGGGGAGGTTTGCACTGTAAGGTTTCCACGTGTGCCTCATTAGCATTGAGTTCCATCTCTAAATGTTGATGTGTGCCACAAATTAGGGAAAGCCATTCCCAGGGGACCAACATCTTTTAGGGCATCCCACTTTATATCCTGGGTCTGCGCAGTGCCAGTTTGTGGCAAACTAACCTTCTACAATTCCCTAGTAATTTCCCCGAACAGACAATCACTGAACACCTCAGGCCACAGCCTCCACAAAGGCATTTGTGTCCTCCGGCCTACAATCCCTACTCCAGCAGCAATGGGGTGTGGTCTGAGAGTTAACAGACCAGATATTTGGTGTTGCCCACCTTCTGCGCAAATTCCCCTGTCACTAAGATTCTGTCCATGCTATGGGTACCGTGCACAGCCAAATAGCAAGAGCCCTCCCTCCTATCTGTGTGATCTGCCCTTCAGATGTCTTGGCAATCAAAGTGGGACATAATGTCCTGGAGCCCAGCAGTTAACTGGGGCTTAGTCACCCACTCAGGTGGGTGCTTGTCTAAATGTCCTTTTAAGATGCAGTTGAAGTACCCGGCACACAGTATTGCAGTGCCTACATGAGGCAGGAGCAGAGTCTTACAAGTTCCAGTCATTGGTGTTAGGAACATACACATTTAGCATGCAGACCTCCCTGCCATCCAGCAGCCTGTTCAGGAGAACATAACTCCCTCCTCATCTGCCTTGCAGTAGGTGAGCTGAAAGGGAACACCAAGTGGTATCCAAATAGCCCTGACATAACTTGAGTATGTGGAGGTATACATTTGGCCCCACCACTTCTTGCTCACTTTCTCCACTTCCAAAGCCCTAAAACATGTATCCTGGAGGAAAGTGATGTGGACATTATGGAACCTTGGGAAGGTATGGGCCCTCTAAAACTTAGAGAATATATTGAGGCTGCGCACATGCAGTGTGACTACCCTAATGGAATCTATCATTCTGTTTCACTGCACACCTGTGGGGTCCCTCCCACCCACTCCCAAAGAGCCATCACATGCAGCACCCCCAGGCTTTTCGACCCCACTGCTTCTAATGTAGCTTATTGGTTGGGGCCCTCCCAGCTAGCACACAATAACCAAACATCCCCTCTTCCCAGGTAAACAGTCATCTCCCCTCAACTCTGTCTCCTTAATCATGCATACACACATAACATTGCCCCCTCAAACAATCAAATCCCCTATTTAAGCGTAGACAAGGGATCGACTAAAGAGTGGCCTCTTTGCACTTGGCGTAGGGGTAATAGCTTAGGGCCACACCCACAGAGCCAGCAGTGCAAGGTCTCTGACCGCTCCCCCCGATGACCACTCTGCCCCTTCCATCAAGCTGAGAAAATTGCCAGGTGCGGTATAAGCACTATGACCAAAAAAGAGAAAGTGAAAATCAAAGACCTCAAGAGTAGGGAATCTCCTCAGATACGCAGGGTCTGCAGTTCTCCAACCACAGACCTCCCTCGCAGCAGCATCCTCGTCGCTCCACTTCCCAATTCAATGAGTGGGGCCATTCAGGAGTCTGGTTCTCCCGCACAGGAGGCCAGTGAGTAAACATTGACCCGCTGGCTGAGTATCCCTGCAGTTAGAGCTCATCCTTCCATTCAGTGCAGCATGCAGTGCTCATTACTCAGTTCCAGGGGGCAACTTGATATGGGGTGGTCAAATCCTCAGTGGCCACTGATGTCACTACTGCCAGCAGTGCCCTGGCCTTCTCCCTTTCCAGATCATGGTCTTTAATGTCCAGCATTTCATCTTGCTGCACCACAATTCTGTCATCAGTTTGCAGGGCTTCTCTTGCCTTTCGAGGTCTCCTTCCACAGCCCCAGGGGGTGTGATGCTCGTCTCGATCCTCCAGAAGACTTGCCTTCCGCAGGCAGAGCCTCCCCACCCAGTTGTGTCTCTATCCAGGCCCACACCTCATCAAGAGTATCAAAGAAGTGACCCGCCACTCTGGAGGAGCCTTAGGCATGCCAGGAAAGAGCAGCATGTACGGTAAACTTTTAGCCCGTAAGTGTTGCTTCACTGCTGTGAATGTTTATTGTAGACGCTGCACCTTTTGGGTGTAATTGGGGAAAAATGCAGATGACATGGTTGTCAAATTTAGGGTATCCTGCCCTACAGGCCATCTGCAAGATCGCGTCCCTGTTGTGGTAGTTTAACAGTTTAGCAATTATTGCCCCTGGTGGGACCCAAGGTGGAGGACTAGGCGCTAATGCCCTGTGAGCCCTTTGGAATAACAAACACTGACAACAGGTCTTCTCGGTTCAAAACCATCTGGATTTAGCATTCCACACCTCCACCCCATTAGGGAACCCCACAATAATAGATTTGCATGTATGAGCACCTTTCAGTGTCCTCGGCGAAGGTCTCCAAGTACTGGGAAGTTTCTGAGAGTTTAAACACAGTGGCCTTTAAGTTTTTCACCTCGTCTTGGAGCATCCTCAATGTGTACTCCATTTCCTTCGATTTTTCAGACAACTTGCGAAGGTCTGTCCACAAGATATTAACATCTGGGGCAACAGTGTTGATTTTTAACTCGTGTGGTGCAGAGCATTCTATTGCTGCAAGGAGGTGGGCTCCCTTTTGCTCCAACACAGCCTCTCTAGAACCCTGCCAGCCTCCGGGGGTTATAGACCTGGGTAGGAGGTTGTACAAGGACATGTACAGTCAGTATGTTCAATCACAGAGGAGTCCACAGCATCTAGAAAACAGGCAGTTCCCTGGGTACAGGGGAGCAGGATCAGGCAGCCTCTCTCCTTCGGAGTGCAATCAGTCCCAGCGACTCTCAGTGAGGCCAATAGCCCAGGGGGGAGTTCGATGCAGTCTCAGAAGCTGATGCTCAGCCTCACCATGAGCAGGGTCAACAATCCTGTGAAAGAGTCGGGGGGGTCCATCAGCTGGGGACGGCAGTCAATAAGGGGAGACAGCAGATGGGCCTGACATCCTAATGTGCAGTATCCCACCTGCCCCAGACGGGCCCAAATGTCCAGTGTGGTGGGCACACCATTCCAGCTACTTAGATGGGGGGGGGAGGTAACCTGCACTCACTGCCTCCCACAGCCAACCCACACTCACTTGTGGAACAGCTAAGTTACTGCTGCACCTGTTCTACTGCTGTTGCTCAAGTGCAATTTCACAGGCCACCTCTCAACGTCTTCTCAGTTGCCGCAGCCACACCTGAGTTCCCACCTGACCAGAGCTAATGAGCCCGGCAGCCACATGCCTCAGGATGGTCCCAGAATGTCCAGGTCCCAAAGTATGCGTCACAGAGGGAGGCACAGCTGTAATTCTTCAGGCCACGCGTCAGCGCTTCCGGCACCCACTCTTCCCTGCAGAATCCAAAAAAAACAGGTGCAGTGCCACAAGCGCTGCCTCCAGTCTGTGTAGCATACAATCATTGTCACTTGCCACCCAGCGCGGCCCCAATACAGGCACAGTGCTGAGGGCCAGACTGAAGTCTCTCTAGCTGTGTCCCTCCGGCGCCCACGCAATACCTTCAGGGGGCAAGTGGGTCGGCTGTCACCCCTGGCCAGACTACCATGTCACTCAGACCTCCAGACTGTTCCCCTGAGAGAGGGTGCTTCAGAGCATACAGGGAGGCCAACAAGGCTCCCCCACCCGGATCTTCTGGTCCTGAGAGGTTAGTTGCATGGAGTGGTTGTGCACGAGGAGACTATTTGGCAGAGGATGCCAAAGGTTGATCAACAGGGCACAGGGAGTTGGCAGTTCAAGCGTGCGAGCGGCCATCTTGCCAGCCGGATATCCCATTTTAGACTTCTAACCTTTGGTACATTTTATGTTTATTAGTGAAGTCCCACACATTACAAAATGCATTATTGGTAAAGAGTCTCCTAATCTTTGATATAGCACATCATATAATATATCTGTTTTTCAGTCCAGACTCAGTTTTCCACTGCTGCATTTGTGTCTTTATTTTGTTCCTCACCTAACATCATTCTCTTTCATTTGGGTCATATATTCCAATTATATATTTATTTCTGTTTTCAGTGTTAGAACGTAGAGTACTCTTCTAAGGTGTATTTGAATCTCAGTCAAGTTGTTTCCATTTTGCAACAGGGCAAATAAATACTTAAACAACTCTTTGACTTTTTTTCTGGCTTCCACTCTGTTCTCTTTATTAGCCATGAATCTAATCATTTGAGCTGCACAATTATGTACCATAGTCAACCTATATTCCTCTTGCCCAGGGCATGTTAAAACAGCGTTTTAGTTACCGAACAAGGGATATCTAATTGAAAGCCAGAATAGTTGCATGGATAATTGCCCAATTAAAGTCTACCTCAATCTTTTGTGGCATGAGTCTATGGTTGGACAGCCTGAGGAAATCATGGCATGCACAGTTTAACCAATGCACAATGGTTGCTGTTCTTTTGTCAGATTATATTATTTCTGCAACTGGCACTGTATGAGGTGTTGAAGTCTTTGTTTAAAGACATAAAACATAGGACAAGATTCTCTGGTCACTCAAAACCGGTTCTTGGGTAGCATTCCTCCCACTGAGTTTGGTGCCAGGTTGACTATGGGGGATAAAGGCTGGGCTCTTCTGAGTGTCAGCTAACATTTGCTTGTGGGAGGTCAGGTTCCTTTGTAGTAAAGAATTAATGATATAATACTGTAGAAAACACTTTTGATTCATAAAAAAATATTGTCTTAAAATATTGAATGCAAAAATAATGCCATCCTATACCCATAGGACAAAAACAGAGACATCAATGACCAAACTTTTGCCGTCAAAAATATCTATTTTTAACAATATCAAAAACACAAATATTGTTTACAAAATATTGTTGCCTTTAACCCCTTCAATGCATGCGTCGGCCAGAGGCCGACGCCCACACTACCTCCCTGGTGCGGGTCACGACCAGTGGCCGACACCAGGAAGGGGAGGATTTATTATTATTTTTTTTTACCCCAGGGAGACACGGAAGATCTTCCGTGTCTCCCCCCACCCCCCACCCGCCCCTTTGTGACGTAACAAAGTTGATTTCCCCATCGGAGCAGGAAGCAGCCTTGCGGCCGCTTCCTGCTCCAATGGGGAAAGCGTCCTTCCCCAAGTTCAGGAAGGCCTCGTAAGAAAGGGGAGAGTCTCCCCTTTCTTACGAGGCCTTTTTGAAAGTGTTTCCTGGCCCCCGATCGCAGCACAGCTGCGATCGGGGGCCAGGAAACACCACTAGACGCCAGGGATTTCACTTGGGGGGGTCGGCCCCCTCGGAAAACGGGCCACACCCCCCCGGGGGCATTTTTTCTTTTTAAAAAGGTAGGTGCCCCCCGGGGCAACATTTTTTTTTTTTTTAAATAAATAAAAATAAAATAAATGGACAGAGGGTCGCCCGTGGGCAGGTCGACCCCATGCCGGGGCAATTTTTTTGTTGTTGTTGTAGGGTTTCCCTGGGGGCCATTTTGGCCCCCAAGGAAACCATACAACAACAAAAAAAATAGATCTATATTATATATATATATATATATATATATATATATATATAGATCTATATATGTAGCTATATCTGTGTACATGGATATATCTATAGATAGATCTATAGATATATATCTATCACTTTTGTCAATATGTGTGTGGTGTTCCTTGGGGCTGCGATCGGCCCCCAGGAAAACCAGACCCACATATAAAAGTGATATATATATATATATATATATTTATATATAGATTTGCCACCAGTTGTCTTGCAGTTGCAGCTTGCGTCTTCAAAGCAATGCACATACTTCAACTGACACATTTCACCTGTAGCTTTTAGGCAGCAATAAAAAAGTCAAGTAATTATTGTGATTATGTTTCTGCTACAAAAGGATCAGACTTTTGTCTAGTGGCAGTTTTAGTGCCATAAAGAAGCGCAGAAGGTTTATATGCCTACTGCAAAGAGCAAATCTGTATTTTATGTCAATAGCTGAGTACATTAGTAAAGTCAGCCATTACCTGCGCTATAATACAAATGAAATATATGTGCGGCGGGGTGGCTATGGAGAGATGAAGGGCACTTTTGCTGGGTGGTAATGAGGGAATCCGAGGAGGAGGGAGTGGAGCACCAATAATGATTGTTGGACTGGGCGCAGGAGGTGCTAAAGACTGTGACGAATGGTATGTGACAAGGTGTTTTTTGAGTGTCTTGAAAGAACGTGCTGATTGAGGGAAGAAGCGGAGGTAAGGTGGCCTCTACTGTTGCATGTATCTCACACACACCATCGATTTTGTGACTGTCTACGTAGGCTAGTGTTTTAGAGCAACAGTTTAGCCAATAGCAGAGATGGCATCTTGATGGATGACTGCTGCCGGCACTCGGGTTATAGAGGACAGCTCTGACATAGGATCAGAGACTGAGACATCAGATACTGAGACAGCATCTGAGGGATAGGACAATGGCGCAGACTCTGGGAGTGATTTTTCAGTCAGAGGAGTCCCATTCGATAACTTCTCTTCCAGTACATTATGAGGAAGGTGATGAGGACAGTTCTGCTGTCCCTTCGCAAGCAGTCTGTGCAACTGGGTAATAGTGGGTTAGCCCAACCCAGAGAGCAGGTGAATGCGGCGGCAAGCAGAGAGAGAGAGAGAGTGCTCTCTTGAGAGCTCCTCAATTTAGTTCAGCCCCAATTTCCACAGCCCAAATCGTATTGTGGAGACATCAAAATTATCTATCGCAAAACAAACTGGTTTTGTAAGGCAGGCACCTGTGTTTTTGGTCCTGGGTTCGGCGGCCATATAGAGAAACACACTAAACCCAAACATTTCTGAAAACTAGACATTCGGGGGAGTCCACAGAGGTGTGACTTGTGTGGATTCCCCAAAGTTTTCTTACCCAGAATACCCTGCAAAGCTGAAATGTTGAATAAAAACTCAATTTTTCTCACATTTCTGTCACACAAACGACAGGAATATGCTGGGATCCACAAAATTCCTACCACCCAGTGATTCCTCACCTGTCCTGATAAAAACACTACCCCACTTGAGTGTCTACACCTAATGCCTGCATCAGGAATGGATCACCCCAGGGTCAACAGCTGCCTCATGTAAGGACCAACATTGACCGTTGTGTGATCTATTCCTGTCGCAGGCACCAGGCCTACCCACACAAGGGAGGTACCATTTTTATCGGGAGACTTGGGGGAATGCTGAGTGGAAGGAAATTTGTGGCTCCTCTCAGATTCCAGAACTTTCTGTCACCGAAATGAGAGGAAAAAGTGTTTTTTGGCCAAATATTGATGTTTGCAAAGGATTCTGGGTAACAGAACCTGGTCAGAGCCCCACAAGTCACGCCATCTTGGATTCCCCTGGGTTTCTAGTTTTCAAAAATGTGCTGGTTTGCTAGGTTTCCCCAGGTGCGGGCTGAGCGAGAGGCCAAAATCCACAGGTAGGCACTGTTTTCGATGAAAAAATTTGACGTGTCCACGTTGTGTTTTGGGATATTTCCTGTCGCGGGCGCTAGGCCTACCCACACAAGTGAGGTATCATTTTTATTGGGAGACTTGGGGGAACGCTGGGTAGAAGGAAATTTGTGGCTGCTCTCAGATTCCAAAACTTTCTGTCACTGAAATGTGAGGAAAACGTGTTTTTTTTAGCCACGTTTTGAGGTTTGCAAAGGATTCTGGGTAACAGAACCTGGTCAGAGCCCCACAACTCACCCCATCTTGGATTCCCCTAGGTCCCTAGTTTTTCAAAAATGCACAGGTTTGGTAGGTTTCCCTGGGTGCCGGCTGAGCTAGAGGCCAAAATCTACAGGTAGGCACTTTGCAAAAAACAGCTGTTTTCTGTCAAAAAATGGAATATGCCACGTTGTGTTTTGGGGCATTTCCTGTCGCTGGCGATAGGCCTACCCACACAAGTGAGGTATAATTTTTATCGGAAGACGTGGGGGAACGCTGGGTGGAAGGAAATTTGTAGCTCCTCTCAGATTCCAGAACTTTCTGTCACTGAAATGTGAGGAAAATGTGTTTTTTTAGCCACGTTTTGAGGTTTGCAAAGGATTCTGGGTAACAGAACCTGGTCAGGGCCCCACAAGTCACCCCATCTTGGATTCCCCTAGGTCTCTAGTTTTAAAAAATTCACAGGTTTGGTAGGTTTCCCTAGGTGCCGGCTGAGCTAGAGGCCAAAATCCACAGCTAGGCACTTTGCAAAAAACAGCTCTGTTTTCTGTCAAAAAAATGGGATGTGTCCACGTTGTGTTTTGGGGCATTTCCTGTCGTGGGCGATAGGCCTACCCACACAAGTGAGGTATCATTTTTATCGGGAGACTTGGGGGAACATAGAATAGCAAAACAAGTGTTATTGCCCCTTATCTTTCTCTACAGTTTTTCCTTCCAAATATAAGAGACTGTGTAAAAAAGACGTCTATTTGAGAAATGCCCTGCAATTCACATGCTAGTATGGGCACCCCGGAATTCAGAGATGTGCAAATAACCACTGCTCCTCAAAACCTTATCTTGAGCCCATTTTGGAAATGCAAAGATTTTCTTGATACCTATTTTTCACTCTTCATATTTCAGCAAATGAATTGCTGTATACCCAGTATAGAATGAAAACCAACTGCAGGGTGCAGCTCATTTATTGGCTCTGGGTACCTAGGGTTCTTGATGAACCTACAAGCCCTTTATATCCCCACAACCAGAAGAGTCCAGCAGACATAAGGGTATATGCTTTCAAAAATATGACATCGCAGGAAAAAGTTACAGAGTAAAACATAAAGAAAAATGGCTGTTGGTTTCAGCTCAATTTCAATATTTTCTTATTTCAGCTGTTATTTTCTGTAGGAAAACCTTGTAGTATCTACACAAATGACCCCTTGCTGAATTCAGAATTTTGTCTAGTTTTCAGAAATGTTTAGCTTTCCGGGATCCAGCATTGGTTTCACACCCATTTCTGTCACTAACTGGAAGGAGGCTGAAAGCACCCAAAATAGTAAAAATGGGGTAAGGCCCAGTAAAATGACAAATTTGTGTTGAAAAAAATGGTTTTCTGATTCAAGTCTGCCCGTTCCTGAAAGGTGGGAAGATGGTGATTTCAGCACCAGAAACCCTTTGTTGATGGCATTTTCAGGGAAAAAAACACAAGCCTTATTCGGCAGCCCTTTTTTCCCATTTGTTGGGAAAAAACTAAATTGTCACTGTATTTTGGCTAATTTCTTGGTCTGCTCCAGGGGAAACCACAAACTCTGGGTACCATTAGAATCCCTACGATGTTGGAAAAAAAGGACGCAAATTTGGCGTGGATAGCTTATGTGGACTAAAAGTTATGAAGGCCTAGGCGCGAACCACCCCAAATAGCCAAAAAAGGGCTCAACATAACATTGAACATTAAAATATACACATAATAACACAAATATATTGTTCACATTAAACAGAAACACTAATTAGTGCCCATATAAAAAGCAATAACTGAACAAAATGAAAACTAAACAAACACTTACCAACACAATTTACTGTAAATCAAACTAATCAATGAACATAATTAAATAATGAACAAAACAATATTAAGGAAACAGAAAAAGTCTTTACATCTCACATTAAAAACAAAAAACCTGCAAAAGAACAACTCTGACAGATTCCAACCAGAACATCAAGAGGGTAAATTGAAAAATAAACTATAAATACATCAACAAGAATGTTATAAAATGTGAACTAACATAATATAAACTTATTCAATTTAAAAACATTAAACTATAGCCAGCCAACCCCTTGATTTTTATGTATTTACCAATATTTAGACAATAAACAACAAGTATTGAAAAATCAACGACTAGCAGAACCAACAATTAAATCTAACAATCGAACACCCGGACATAGGCAAATTTTAAGTAAGTAAAATCAGATAATGTCTTAACATCAAGTAAATCAAAAACTTAAAAAATAAAACTGAAAGCATACAACTGTGACAAACAAACCAAAAATAAACATTTAAAATATAATCAAAATACAGAAAAAAACACCAGACTCACATCTTCATATAATCCTGAACAAAAAGAACTGCAATTAAAGAATTGTAGTTATTAACAATAAAACATTTAAGCATAAAATGTAAAACAATAGTTGTAATGTTTTGTGTATATTAGTTATATTAGTAAAGTAAATACCAAACATTTTAACAATATCATTCAACTTTTTTAGCACAGAAAGGCTGAAAGAGCAAGATATATAACATCATAAAATGCAACAATCGCTCTCGTACATGTGATACCGGTAAAAATGAGGTCTTTAGTTGGCAGTGGTTTGCACCCGATCCAAGTAGGGACCGTCACTCTAGTCAGGGTAAGGGAGCCACACAGCTAAGATAACCCCTGCTCACCTCCTTGGTAGCTTGGCACGAGCAGTAAGGCTTATCTCAGAGGCAATGTGTTAAGTGTTTGTACACACACACAAACACAGTAACACAGTGAAAACACCACAAACGCACTCACCAGTTTAGAAAAATAGCCAATATTTATCTCAGTAAAACAAGGCCACAATGACAAAAATCCAACCTACACAAGTAAATACAGAAAAAAACACCAGACTCACATCTTCATATAATCCTGAACAAAAAGAACTGCAATTAAAGAATTGTAGTTATTAACAATAAAACATTTAAGCATAAAATGTAAAACAATAGTTGTAATGTTTTGTGTATATTAGTTATATTAGTAAAGTAAATACCAAACATTTTAACAATATCATTCAACTTTTTTAGCACAGAAAGGCTGAAAGAGCAAGATATATAACATCATAAAATGCAACAATCGCTCTCGTACATGTGATACCGGTAAAAATGAGGTCTTTAGTTGGCAGTGGTTTGCACCCGATCCAAGTAGGGACCCTCACTCTAGTCAGGGTAAAGGAGCCACACAGCTAAGATAACCCCTGCTCACCTCCTTGGTAGCTTGGCACGAGCAGTAAGGCTTATCTCAGAGGCAATGTGTTAAGTGTTTGTACACACACACACACACAGTAACACAGTGAAAACACCACAAACGCACTCACCAGTTTAGAAAAATAGCCAATATTTATCTCAGTAAAACAAGGCCACAATGACAAAAATCCAACCTACACAAGTAAAGATAAAAAACTTTTGAGATTAAATTTTAGTATATCGCTTAGAAACACAATAGCTCTAACTCGGGCTCTCACAGCGTCTTGATAGAGTTGTTCCCAACAGTCTGATGCCACTCTCAAGAGAGTGCGGGACCAACCACGGAGTCACACGTACCCCAGGTATAGTACCTTGGTAAAACGATGAGGAAACAAAGACGTTGCACGGAGTCTGGGAGGTGAGGCATCACTGGTGCCAGTGCAGCATCTGTTCCTTACTGCTACCAGAGAAGTGAAGTGTCTGTTCCTTACTGCTACCAGAGAGGTGAAGTGTCTGTTCCTTACTGCTAGGCAGGGGAGGTCAGGTGTCAGTTCCTTATGGCTACGGGGGGGGGTAATGCAGTATTGGTGGCAAGGCATCACTTCCGTACCACCCAGTGGGGTCGATGAATCCAGCAGGTCTAATGTGGGCGTCAACTTCACAGCATCGCAATCACACCATGGGGCCACAGATGCTGCTGCGAAGTCAGGTGTCCTGGATGCCGGTGACACAGCACTCGGGACTCATGCTGTGGCAGGACTTTGGAGGCACTGCGGTGGTACTTGGCCTTTATTGCAGGTCACGGTTGTTGCACTCAGTGGGGATCACGGCTCCGGTACAGGCCCTAACGCAGAGTCAGAGAGCGGTGCCATATCCGAAGTCACACTGGAGTCGATGTGCTTAGTTTCTTCTTAGTTGCACTAGAACTCACCTCAGAGCTCCCGGAAAAAGGATTTGGCACCACTTGGCAAGTCAGGACTCTCAGCGAGAGAGCCCAGGCACTGGCAGGTGAATACTTTGATGGCCATGAGGCTTCTTAAGAGGAGGCAAGCTCAGTTCAAGCCCTTGGAGAACCTTGGAAAGCAAGATGTAAAAAGCAAAGTCCAGTGCTTCCACTCCAAGGGCAGAAGCAGCAAGCAGCAGGTCACCACAACAAAGCAACAGCCAGAGTTGCAGTACCTCCTACAGCATCCAGCTCTTCTTCCTGGCAGAATGTTCTCAGTCTAGAAGTCTTCTAACTTTATGGGGTCAGAGGTCCAGTACTTGTATGCAAAGTAGGCAAACTTCAAAGAAAAATCTTTGTAGTGCAGAAGACCCTGCCTTTCCTGCCCTGACTCCAAACACACTCCGGGGGTTGAAGACTGATTTGTGTGTGGACAGTCACAGCCTAATCAAGTGCAAGTGTCAGCTCCTCTCACCACTCTACCCCATGAAAACCCATCAGGATATGCAGGCCCAGCTAAACTCCCTTTGTGTGACTGTCTAGAGTGAATTCACAAGCAGTCTTACTGTCATCCTGACCCGTACGTGTATTACACAGCTAAGCAGAGGCACAGAATGGTTAAGCAAGAAAATGCACACTTTCTAAAAGTGGCATTTTCAAACTTGCAATTTAAAAATCAACTTTGCCTAATGATGTATTTTTAAATTGTGTGTTCCATGACCCCAAACTTATGGAAAGGTAGCATTGCCTTAGCGTAATTTTTATTGACGCTAAAGTGGTGCCGACCGAACCCGTCTAGCATCAAAATATATGAGTTAGCACCATTTTTATCAAGCGCTAACCCACCTTGCATCTCATTGCGACAATCCAAAAATGATGCTAGTCCTCTAGCGTCATATTTACCTCCCGAGGCTAAAACAATGTGCACCTAAATAATGGCCGATTAGCGTCATTATTTAACGCCTGGTCAGACCAGGTGTAAAAGTGCTGGTACGGCCATTTCCATGGGGGAGGCACCATGGCATGAGCATATAGATGCCCACTCCAACCCCCAGCATCACCACCACCCACACCACAGGGACACTACTGGAGGAGAGAGCCCATCCCAGGTAATCGGACGTGTATGTGTGTTGTATGCCATTGGGGACCACTTACTTGGGGTCCCCTGGCTGGCATTGGGTCTATTGTGGTTGTCCTTGGGACACTGGTCCCCTGTGGTAGGCATTGGGGGTGTGATATTGACTTCTGTCTATACTTCAACAGGAGTCATTTTTTACTTCAGACCACAGCACTCCAGCACAAGTATATAGAACATAACTGATAATTTTTCAAATATATAGCAGTTTTTAGACTAGTCTTTGAAGAAAATCAAACAAAAATCCTCTCTCATTGTAACCTTGTGGTTTATTCATGTCTATAAAAGTCCTTTCTCACTTTGTTCATTGGCAATAATATTTTCGTAGTCAATCCATACAGTAACAACCCGTAGTCAGTCCATGCAATAACATGTGTTTCATCACAAAGTGACTTTTTCAAGGCTGCGAAAAGATGAATATATATGCTTACAGAAGAGTGAATATATATGCTTACAGAAGAGCGAGGTTAAAATGTAACGACATGACATAGTCCAATAAAGCACAGTTGCTGAAAGTAAAATGATGTCATGCACCATGTATAGGTCAGAGATGCCACATTTTAATTATTCCAGAGAAGCTAATAACACTGCCACGGTGAATCCCAAATGTAAGTGATAAGACATAGGGCCTGATTCTAACTTTGGAGGACGGTGTTAAACCGTCCCAAAAGTGGCGGATATACCACCTACCGTATTACGAGTTCCATAGGATATAATGGACTCGTAATACGGTAGGTGGTATATCCGCCACTTTTGGGACGGTTTAACACCGTCCTCCAAAGTTAGAATCAGGCCCTTACTCCTTATTGAACGTGCAGTAGGTGTGTATGAATACAACAAACTGTAACCAAAGTATAGACCAAGACCCTATACCCGAGGCAAACCAACAAGTAGAGAAATTGTCAAAAATCTTTGTTCAATTCTGTCGCCCTACCAGAGAAGGTAGAGTGATAAGTCCTGTATGCTTTCAAACCAGTCATGTGTGAGAAAGCTGAAATATGATGATGTATCTTTAGGTTAGTGTGTTTAAAAGGAGTGACTGGTATGTGCTGCAAAAAAGCTCACGGATCATGTAATCTAAAGTGAGCCAAAGGAATATAGAAAATGTATCCACAAGAATTGATTATGAGATTTTGCGTAAGTTCCTGTGTTATAGTGGTATGTTAGGACATCAGTTATTACATGGTCCAAAAACCCTATCTTCCGTAATATCCTCAATATGGGCAAGTTTTAAACTTCCAAAAGTATATAGCATAAATAGCTGTTTACAGAACCATGATAAGTCCTACATCTAACTGAAAACAAGTGGAGAAAAGGAAACAAATTACGAACTCTCGTCAAAGTACAAATCTATGTAATATAGATTGGTAATGTGCAGCGATAGTGTAAAGACGTGGATTCCACTGAGTATCAAATATGGTACATTTCAGTCCAGGTGTACCCTGACATCGTAAGAAAAAAAACACGTAAATCTAAAGAGAATTAACTAATTAGTCCAATCATAACAAGACTAAGAAGGAATAGGAGTGAATGCTCGGATGTATATTGTATAAAAGAAAGGTGGTCAGATATGTGTACATAAGACCCATATAGTAACAAAGCCGTATTGTAATACAAATTTACCCACTTAATAATTTATAGTGCTATGTCTATGGTTATAGTGCCCCTTGTATAAAAAGTGAAAAACAGAGAATTGACCTCCAAAATGGCATGTGTATAATTAATTCTTAGCAGTTAATACGAAAGAAGGGGTGTCAATGTTTTAATGAACACAAGGAAGCTAGTGTAGGACACTAAAGTTTGACCTAGTAAGTTAGTGAACCAAAAGTGTAGAACAATAATGTTACATTGTGACCACGGAACAACCTAATCAGCTAGTGGCCAAAGAATGTACAACAGTAATGTACAGTTGTAACCCATATAACTGTCAAGATGCGTAATAAGTTAGCGGTCCAAAGTTGTAGAACATTAATGTTGAAAAGTGACCACAGTACGACCTAAAAAATTTACAACAGTAGAAACCAATCGTGACCCATATAACTGACAAGACCCCTCAAAAAAATACACAAATATAGAAATGGTACAATTACCTGTTGTATGTCGAGCGAAGTGTCCGCTCTCAAACGTAGAAGGGAATGGACCCGAAATGTGTGCGATGTGAACGTAAGTAGGCCTGTTTGGAAACAAAGAGAGGACTAGTGCCAATAGGAGTCCTCATAGCAACTGAGTGACGGCAGCCATATTGAAATGCATGAGAATGGCATATACATACTGGTCCGAATACAAGTAAAATACGTTGTGTTTTGTGGTGGAAAACTCATAAGTGGCGTACTCAAAAGAACCTTAAATACTTTCAAAACGGTAAAAAAGGAAAGTTGTAGACTGGCAATAAGTCATGAAGGGAGCAATAATATGCTACTAAAGTTGTAGTGTTTATCAGCGGCCATGTTGAATTTTGGCCCACATAGATCAATAAAATCCAAGAAGATGTAAAAACGGCCCACATCAAAGTTGTTTAAGACGATGAACCTCTACAAAATCTGATTAAAATATCTATTGTCACCAAGAATGAGGATATATAGTATGTATGTAAATAATGTACATAAATAACCTCATCGACTAAAGAAACAGTATTATACGTATTGAGACTCAAAAAGTCAAAAAAAATAATAAACATATCTCAATATATTGCAGAAGCAGAAAAGAGAGATACACACATAATGCACATGCTAAAGGCAATGAAAGGTTAAAGAGAGGACAGGGAATATAGGAGTAGACAACACCAAACACCCTGGGTTTGTAAGTAGCTTCTCAATAATATACCAGATAATAATATTGCAGATGTTATATTCATATTTTATAAATAGTCCTTAGGTATTTGATATGTTAAATAGCAGAAATATTATTATTTACATATCATCAGATTATACCCAATTTAGTAGCTTTATAAATCGCCAATATCATATCAGAAACACTAGTCCCAGAAGACGCTGGCGACATACCACTTGTGCTAGAAGCATTGAGATAGACATGAAAAACAGAAAAACAGGGAAAAAAGGGGAGTGGACAGTACCCAACACTGTAGGTGCACATATAACCTCTTGATAATATAACAGATAAAAACATTACAGATATTGCATTAATGTCTTATGTGCAGACCATTGGAAGTTAGCATGTTTAATAGCAGAGAAATTTCAGTTTTTATAGAGCTTCAGATTACACCTAATGTAAGTGGCATTATAAGTCATAAATGTCATGTCAGAAACCACAAGTTATAAATATATATTCTCATTCTAGGAACACATGTAGTTCCCTATCTGTATTCAAACCATATTCGACAGCTCGTAATTTGATGATCCACCTAGCTTCACATTTCCTAAATTCCCTGTTCCTATCCCCCACCTAGGGTGATTGGTAATTTGGGCCATGCCATGGAATCTGATCTTTAGGATTTCTGACTCTTTATGTGAAGAGTCGTAATGTGCTGCTAGCTGATAGTTAGGATTGTTATTCCTAATGGCTCTAGTATGTTCTGGATCCGTTCCTAAAGTGGACGGATGGTACTGCCCACATATATTAGTCCACAAATGCACACAATACAGTACACTGGATATTTAGTGTTACACTTGATAAATTGTTTAATCCGTTAGATCTCACGTGTATTGTATGAAAAAGTCATAGTTCTATTTAAAGCAAACTGACAGGTAATGCAGCCACCACATTTGAAGAAACCAGTAGGTTTGCTCGGCAACCACATCTTAGTTTCTCCTGTGTCAGTCTGGCAACATAGCTGGGACAGAGTATATTTCTCAGAGTGAGCACCCTACTGTGTACTATAGATGGTCTCTTACCTAGCATCCTGCCTAGACAAGTGACCAACAATAACAAATGCCAGTGACTTCTCAGTATGCGATACACCGCTGAACTAACAGGACTAAAGTTAGTTATCAAAGAGAATTGCTGTTCTTTGCTCTTATTATTATTTTTGCGAATACGTAAGGTCCTGCATTCTTTAGATGTTATGCGTTTTTTAGCTTGTGAGATTACATGGCTCGAATATCCTCTGTTCTGAAAACGTTGTTCCAAGAGATTTAATCCTTGTAAAAATATTGCATCATCACTGCAATTGCATCTAGCTCTGGTCATTTCCCCATAGGGGATTGCATTGATTTGAGTGCTTGGATGTGCACTATGTGCATGCAAGATGGAATTACATGCCATTGGTTTTCTGAAAATCCCAGACAATATCTTATTATTCACTGTGTATAGAATGACATCCAAAAACTCAATACGATCCAATCCCACATGATGTGTGAAAACCAGATTGTAACGATTGTTATTGAGATGGCATATAAGGATATTCAAATCAGTAGTACATGTCCAAATAATAAGTATATCATCTATGTATATTCCCCAAAACAGGATGTGTTGCAAGATATTAGGTGGACAATCTTTCCGTAGATAGAGGAATAGATGTATATAGTGTGTTAACATCCAGACTAACAAATTTACAGTCAGTGGTCCAATCAACATCTTCCAATTGACATAGTAGATCCCAAGGGCCATATGTACGAACACTTTTTCCCATAGACACAGAATGGGTAAAAACCTTTGCTACATCTTGCCCCTAGTGTCTTGGATATAGGATTGTAAATTACATACTAGAGTTTGTAAAAAAGAGTCAATGTATTCTGAAATACGTTCTGTCGGGGACCCAGTTCCAGACATGATAGGTCTTCCCAGAGGGAAGGTACCCGGCTTCTGAACCTTGGGGAGTATATATAGACAGGGTACTCGTAGAGCAGGGATATACATGTATTTGTATTTTGACTCAGAGATGAGGCAAAGTTCTTTCCAGTAGGAGAGTTTGCCCTCTCTCAAACGTGTGACCTCCAATAATGGGTTACCAGTCAAACGTACGTATGCTTGTATGTCCCCCAGTTGTCTTTTAATTTCTATCATGTAATCCAATCTATTCATCACCACCACATTGTCTCCTTTATCTACTTCCCTGATTACAATATCACTGTTCATGACTAGTCTCTTTACAGCTTGTTGTTCAGTGGGTCTAAGATTGTTCTTGTAAATACTCCTACCTGACATCTGTTTATCCTCTAAGTGGTATAGATCAGTGCTAACTGCTTTGTAAAATACATCAATGTGATTGTCCAAGGATAAATTTGGAATAAAGCCATCTGTCAACCTCAAGATTAGGCTGGATGTCAAGGTGCTCTAGAATATCATGTACCTTGGGTACAGATGAACCTGCGTTATCAAGAGATAACAACATTTGTATGTCTTGTATATCCTTAATAGATCTGCTACAATTTGGAGTCACAAAAGTAATCATGTTGCTTTGGCTAGGTTTGTCTGTAAAGTATTTTTTTAGTTTAAGACGGCATATAAATTTAAACACATCAACATGTATGTCTGTAACGTTAGGCATAGAAACAGGACTTAAGTCTAAGCCTCTGCTGAGTACATTTTTTTCATCATAGGATAGTACAGTGTTAGAGAGATTAATGACTTGTACAACATTTACATTGTTATTAGAATTCAAACTGTCCTTTGGGGATAATATGGAACTTGCACTCATGTTCTTTGGTTGCGTGAGACCGATCTCGTGGTCATACCTTCTCTTTTGTCCATGTCTATTTTTTCTCCCCCTCCTGTTTTTTGTGTGTTTAAGTTCTGTTTGTTGTAATTTAGTTGTGTCCCCTTTCCTGTATCTTAATAGTTCTTCTAAAAAAGATTAACATGTGCCACCCAAAGTTGGATCTATATATAAGAGGTACCTTCCACAGGTGGATCAGTTTCTACATTTGAAATATTCGAGACATCAGTTGTACTGCTAGAAGCAGACGTGTTAACACTGTTACTTTTGAGAGGTTTGGTCTGGGCATCCCTTCTGACATCATCAAATTTACGAGAAAAAGTGTAGACACAACTATTTTGATAGCCATTTTCGTCTCTCCTAAGCTTTTTAAGTTTCTTATCGTTGATGTAAAGTTGATGTGCATTTAGTACATCCTTTAGAATATTATAGTTTCTGTCTGTTGCGTCTGGCAAGTTCATATTTTTAATTTCTTGTTCTAGAGCAGCAATTTCTGTCAATAATTTGTCCCTCTTCCTGTCTGCAAGTCTTATAAGAATATTGATCATACCAAATGATGATGATGTAATTAAGTGTTCCCATTCATTCAACAGGTCTCGATCTAGGTTGTCAAATGATGGAAAGATTATTACTCGAAGCCCCTGAGGGACTTGTTTCAATTCCAAGTGTCTTTTTAAGGTTGTGGTATGCCACCATTCAGAAAGTTCCAGTTTTTTTAGACGCTCCAGTTTGATGAATTTTTGTCTTGGACCTTTGTGTGTGTTTTTGGTGTGTTTGGAAGAAAATAGTTCCGCAGCTAGTGCATCCCTGTTGTCATCAAAATATGACTTGTCTGTAATGTGCTTGTAATGCCCTTTATATAAGGTACGTGGTTATATCTAAAGTAGTAGACCAGGAGTGCAAGTTACCATATCATATTAAATGAACATAAACATGCAAATGGTAGTAATAGTAACATAGAAGCACTTCCCATAAGTGTCCAATTGTCGAGATAACTAAGTATGTTGTGGTGCTACGTGGTCAACAATGCCCTACTACCTCATGACAAAACAGTATGTATCACAAGAATACCCAACATGTAAAAATTGACTAGCCTTAGCTGCAGAGGCTGGTTTTCTGTGGATGCCCCCTGATCTATCGTGTAGTGGGTCTAAGGTGCAATTTAAATCACCTCCCCATATCTGCGGAAGGCCTCCCCCAGGTGGCCACCCTGGAAGCTAGCCGCAAAAAACTTTAACAAAATAGAGTCTGCTGCGATGTGCCCGAGGTAGGCAGGCGGAAGGTGTTGCCAGCGCCACATGACAGATCATCTTCGCAAAGAGAAATCCTAAGCAAAGCCGCAGAAGAAGCGCACCGGGGGCGACACGTGGAAGGCAAGAGAGCGTGCTGGCATGCCGTTTGACAAGAGAACCTTTATCCTGTCCCTCATATCGTACCAAAGCTTACACCCGCGCAACAAAGGCCCCGGGCATAGATATAACTGTGCAGAGTAGAGGAAGTGGGGACCCCTGCACCAAAATTGGTGCAGGGACCTAAAGGTTCCAGGAGGAACGCCCTACTATACCCCTGCACAACGGGGGAACCCTACTATAACATCACTGAAGCAAAGGCATCCCACAAGCCAGCCAAGATGTGAGCCATGGGCAAAAGTGACAAAAACCAACCTAAATTGCACTTCGACCAATGAAGAACACTTAAAACTACAGGGGAGCAAATATCGTCGCCACCTCCTGCAGCGGTGGACATGTCTCAGGAGGAAGAACCAGAACTGAAGCAGATACTGGCAGCAATGCAACAAAGCCTGGTTCAAACAGAACGCTTAGTTCAGGGGGAGACACAAATTTCTGACATAGGGGATAGCCAGTCTACAATGACCTCCAATCAGACAAATGCGAGCAAAACGCTGGCGGCTCTACAGATGAAAGTCGGCAATTTAGGGGCCAGATCAAGTAGAAATAACCTCGGCCTAGGAGGCCTAGTGGAGTCCACAGATATTTTGTCAACATGGAAGGCTAAATAGAATGCCTTCTCATGCAGCTGCTGGGACATGACTCGTTTTCCAATATATTTGGGGTCGAGAGAGCACACCGCTCACTGGCGGCCCATCTGCCCCCGGGGGCCCCACTGAGGCCCATAATAGCCAAATTAATGAATTACAGAGATAGAGACGCTGCATTACGGCGAGCAAGAGAACTCAAAACACTTCAACATGATGGAACGACAATCTCGCTTTACCCAGACTTTACATAGCAGGTTCAAGAGGAAAGAAGACAGTTCCTCCCAGGGAAACAACAGCTGTGTGATCTACAACTGGAATACCGCATGTTATACCCGGCCAAACTACGTGTGATGGTGGACGGCAAGCCAATCCTATTCACAGACCATAAAATGCACACCCAACTCCTGAAACGACGGCTGGCCAGGGAGGGCAGATGGGAAGCGGCGGACGGCCCCCCATGAGATTGTTGTGCTAAGAATATCCAGAGACTAGAGTTTGTGGTTGCAGATCTGTGCCTGCGGGTCTTGGGGTGGGGTCATGGAGCCAACAATAATGAAATGTGGACAAATAACAGTATGATCTAGACTAACCTGCGCACTGAACTTTGGCAGTTGAAAGGCGAGGCATGCCATAAAACTTATTGTTAGGGGAACTTTTGAATAGGACACATAGAAGCAAGATACTAGGCCAATTATATAAGGCAGGTAGCCAGCTCAAGGCGTAGGATAAGGAACAGCCGGACAACATCCACCCTAGTGTGTGGTACACTTATTGAAACGAGGGGTAGTTAATCTGTTCAATGGGAGGGTGGGAGCTGGTGTACATAACTGAAGATGAGCGAATGGGGGAAATGCCTGCCGTGGGTGGGTGGAGGGGACTTTCAAGGAGTTACTAGTTGAGGTTGTTATGTCAGTAGGATGATTGCAGACTCACACACAAAACGTTGCGGGAACAACAGCGTATGGATCACAAGGCAAATGAAAGACCAAAAATTCTGAACCAGACATCGGTAAGTGTTCAGACACTGTGAGGATGATAACATGGAACGTTAGAAGGTTAAATGATGCCAGAAAAGTGAGAAAGGTAATAGCTTACCTTCAGAGGCATAAAGTGGACTTAGCTATATTGCAGGAAACACATTTGACACCAGATAGTGCCATGCTTACTCCCAGGACAATGCAGGGACAGTTTCTAGCAGCAGGGTTCACATCCCATTCCAGGGCAGTATTGATATTGGCAGCAAAACACTCGGGATTCTGTCCTCAGGAGCTTGCAACGGAGCCAAACGGCAGATAAATAGTGGCGCACTGCAGTAAAGGTGACCTCACGTTTCTCATTATTGGGATTTATGGCCCCAACTTCTATAACCCCCAATTTGACTCTGACTTAGTAGCAAGTAGATATATGGAGATATAGACACCCCACTGGGGGGGTTCACCCACTGCTCATCAGTACATGATTTGCATACAAAATTGACCTCTGGCTGATCTCTGTAAACAAGTGAAAGACCCCTGGCCCAGAACATACTCAAACCACTCACTAGTCCAGAGAGAGATAGAGGTGGGCCAAAAGAAATGCACTCGTTCGCGTGGAGGTTTATACCTACTCATTTTTTAACTCAGAGTTTCACGACGACTTAGCCAAGGCTATCAAAGATTTTTTTCAGGTAAATGTCGGCTCCATCGCCTGTATGTGCACGGTACAGGAAACATTCAAAGTGTACATCCGCGGGATTACTATTGCAAAACATGCAGGGGTTCTGAAATCAATCCGCGGGCGTCTGACCCATCTGGAGAAAGAAATTACACGTTTAAAGGAGGAGCACCTGCTCACCGCAGACAAACACCTCCTTGGCCGTATACATGCGAAGATAGTAGAATTTCAGGACACAGCACTCACGGAAGTCCAACACATGGGGAAATATGCGACGGCTCGTATCTATGGGGAGGGAGAGACTGGGGGAGGTCCTGCAGGTATAACACGCCTCAGTAGAGAGAAAGGCAGGATTTTGGCAATACAGGATGAAGATGGTAGTATAATAACAGATCAGGAGCGGATTGCAAATAGGTTTCGGGATTATATCACAGCACTCTACACATCTAAAATCGTTCCAGATTTAAACGCTACATCGGATTATCTAGTGCACGTCAAAATGCCATAGTTATCGGATGCAGATAGGGAGTCCCTCGTGGCGCCTCTGCCTACGGCGGGGATACGTAAAATCCTCAAGGGTTTGTCAGAAGTGAAGGCCCCAGGGCCAGATGAGCTAACAGTAAATTTCTACAAAGCCTTTCAAGATAAGTTGATTCCGCAATTAAAGGCAGTCTGTGAAGAAATGGCGGGGGCTGAGGTGATGCCGCCATCCGTGAGAGAGGCGATGCTCACTGCATTGCTGAAGCCTGGCAAATCTCCACTGCAGTGCTCATCTTATAGGGCATTATCATTAATAAATGATGACGCTAAAATCTATGCTAAAGTTACAGCAGACCAGTTGGCAATATTCATACCCAGATTGATCAAACCAGAGCAATCAGGGTTTATCCCAGGCCGCAATCTCACAGTGAATCTCCGCATGTTGTTTGGTGCCATGCAGCACTTGAACCTTAAGGTGAGAGCTGTTGTGGTCTTCCTGGGTCCTGAGACAGCCTTTGATTCTACAGAGTGGCACTTCTTGAAGGCAGTCCTCCGGGGGTGGAGGTGGGTGTAGTCTTCTTACAATTAGTGAAAACTTTATACGAAAAGCCATTGGCTAGGATTAGAATGAATGGCTCGGTATCGGATGTACTACACATTACTAGGGTCAGCAGACCGGGGTGCGCTATATCCGAGACCCGAATCATAACCTTGCGCTGACACTGTGAGAGGTCATAAAGTATGGTGCCCTTTCTGGTCTGCGGATCAATTGGGATAAATCTGTAATGTTCCCCCTAACACCAGCCACAACTCCCATAGACATGGACTTTCCCCTTAAATGGGAGACAGGATTGGTTAGATATTTAAGAATCCGAATCCACACGGACCCTAAGATAGTAATGACAGATAACTATGATGCCGCAAATTAATACGATGGTGGGAGATGTGGAAAATTGGGCCAGACTGCCACTCTCAATGGTTGGATGAATAGCCTTCATGAAAATAGTGGTGCTCCTGAGATTTCTATTTCTCTTCCAGAATATTCCTATGCTATTACCGAGGTCAGTTTTTGCAACCTTGCAGGTTCTGCTCCTCAGACTGGCCTGGGCAGGAAAGCAGCCAAGAGTGCAGTGGTGGGATCTGACCCTGCCGTATGAGTTGGGTGGACTCAATGCACCTGCCCTAGAGATGTATTATAGGGTGACCCACGCATTGTTTGCCCACACCTGGATACATGGCTCTCAGGAACTGCCGTACCTAAAACTAGAAAGCGAGATGGCTGCCCCACACTCCTTACCAAATAGGATATTGCAACCTCTGTCCCGCCGGTACGGGGAGTTTGCTTCCTTAAACGCAACAACACATCCCTGGCATGGTCTAATGACTAAACAGGGGCTCTCGCTATTGTACTCTCCTCACGTGCCCCTGGAGTGATGTGCATGGTATGCATTGGGAGGTGACAAAAACACAGTGGCAACATTGCACAAATTGAATATCAAGACGATAGGATATCTTTTCCACTGGGGCAATATGCGCACCGGACAATGATCACTGATCAGGTGCAGGCAACGACCGCACTCATGCAATATCACTATTATAGAGCCAGACTCACTATGGGCGCTATACTAGGAGATGAACTGCAAGAACCACCAGACATGCAATCCCTCTCCATGATTATTACGGATGCGCAACCCTGTAAGCTAGTGTCTAGACTTTATGCACATATACAGGGGACACTGGAGAGAGACCTGATAAAAGCTAGAATGGACTGGCAAAGAGACTTCTGGATACAATTAACTGACGAGCAGTGGCGATACTGCTGCTCAATGATGCGCAATATCCCTCTAAATGGTAGACACTGCCTGATGCAATTCAAATACATCAATAGGATATATTATGCGCCCCTCAAACTTTTTAAATATGGATTACGCAGCAAGGCCACTTGCCCTAGATGTGGCGAAGAACAGGTGTTTTTTTTTACATATGGCGTGGTCCTGTCGGGGCATACATCAGTTCTGGGGTAAAATATTTATAGAATTAGAAAGTATTGGGGGACATCAGCTGCAACGCACACCCCTCCTGGCACTGCTGGGTTATGCTAGGGAGGTGCAGAAAGTCAATTGATGCTTGAGATCCATGGGGCTGCTGCTGGCAAAGTGCAGGGTAGCCATGAGATGGGACCGATGGCCACTACCGACAGTAAAGGAATGGCACACTGACATGTTATACTGCAACACCCAAACAGATAAATATAATGAACTAACCCCTCAGACTAACAGACCTAAACAATATTGGGGAGCTTATAAGAAATACTTAATTGGAAAGGATACAGGGGAACCAAAATGAGGTGAAACTAATGGCAAAGACATCAATAGTCCCAATAGATAATCTGCTTGCTCCTAATGTGCACTGGATAACATCGGATGGAGGAGTCATGAACTGTATCACAGTTGGAAGTCTCGGGAAGGCAGCAGGAGCGTCATCATTGTATGGTACTGTTCTTGTGTGAACTCGCTGGTGTAGAAAGAGATGTAACATGTAGCATTTGATCACTGGATGTAAGCTAAGACTGTAATGTGTGACGACGCGATTGCATCTTGTTTAAGAGTTATAATCATAAACGCATAAATAAAATAAAACATTTAAAAAGAGACCATCTATAATACACAGTAGGGGACTCACTCTGAGAAATATACTCTGTCACAGCTATGTCGCCCGACTGGCACAGGAGAAACCTAATACATGGTTGCCCAGCAGACCTACCGGGTTCTTCAAATGTGGTGGCTGCATTACCTGTCAGTTTGCTTTAAATAAAACTATGACTTCTTCATACAATACACGTGAGATATACCTGATTAAACAATTTATCAACTGTAACACTAAATATACAGTGTACTGTATTGTGTGTATTAATGGACTAATATATGTGGGCAGTACCATCCGTCCACATAAGGAACGGATCCAGGAACACATTAGAGCCACTAGGAATAGCAATCCTAACTATCCGCTAGCAGCACATTACAACTCTTCACATAAAGAGTCAGAAATCCTAAAGATCAGATTCCATGGCATTGCCCAAATTACCAATCACCCTAGCTGGGGTGATAGGAACAGGGAACTGAGGAAATGTGAAGCTATGTGGATCATCAAATTACGAGCTATCAAATATGGTTTGAATATAGATAGGGAACTACATGTTTTCCTAGAATGAGATTATATATTTATAACTGGTGGTTTCTGATATGACATTTACGATTTATAATGCCACTCAAATCAGGTGTAATCTGAGGCTCTATAAAAATTAAAATTTCTCTGCTATTCAACATGCTAAATACAGATGGCCTGTCCATAATACATTAATGCAATATCTGTAATGTTTTTATCTGTTATATTATCAAGAGGCTATATGTGCACCTACGGTGAGGGTGCTGTCCACCTCCTTTTTCCCCTGTTTTTCTGTTTTTCATGTATATCTCAATGCTTCTAGCACAAGTGGTATGTGGCCGGCATCTTCTGTGATTAGTGTTTCTGATATGACATTGACAACTTATAAAGCTACTAAATTGGGTATAATCTGATGATATGTAAATAATAATATTTCTACTATTTAACATGTCAAATACCTAAGGACTATTTATAAGATATGAATGAAACATCTGCAATGTTATTATCTGGTACATACATACCCACGGTGTCTGGTGCTGTCTACTCCTACTTTCTCTGTCCTCTCTTTAACCTTTCATTGCCTTTAGCATGTGCGTTATGTGTGTCTCTCTCGTTTCTGCTTCTGCAATATATTTAGATATGTTTATTATTTCTTTGGACTTTTTGAGTCTCAATACATACATTCCACTTTATACATTTTCCACCACAACACAACGCATTTCACTTGTATTCGGAACAGTGTGTATATGCCATTCTCATGCATTTCAAGATGGCCACTGTCACTCAATTGCTATGAGGACTCTTATTGGCACTAGTCCTCTCTTTGCTTCCAAAGGGGCCTACTTCATATCGCACACGTCTTCAGGTCCGTTCCCTTCTACATTTGAGAGCGGACACTTCGCTCTACATACAACAGGTAATTGTACCTTTCTATATTTGTATTTCTTTTAAGGGATCTGGTCAGTTATATGGGTCACAATTGGTTTCTATTGTTGTACATTTTTTAGGTCATACCGTGGTCACTTTGGAACATTAATGTTCTACAACTTTGGACCGCTAACTGATTACGCATCTTGACAGTTATATGTGTTACAACTGTACGTTACTGTTGTACATTCTTTTGCCATAGCTCGGCCCATGGTCACAATGTAACATTATCATTCCACACCTTTGGACTGCTAACTTATTAGGTCATACTTCAATGTCCTACACTAATTTCCTTGTGTTTATTAAAACGTTGACAGTCCTTCTTTCGTATTAACTGCTAAGAATGAATTAAACACATGCCGTTTTGGAGGTCAATTCTCTTTTAACCATAGACATAGCACTCTAAATTTATTGAGTGGGTAAATTCTTATTACAATATGGCTTTGTTACTATATGGAAATTATGAACACATATCTGACCACCTTTCTTTTATACAATATACATCTGAGCATCCCCCCTTTCCCTTCTGAGTCTTGTTGTGATTGGACTAATTTGTTAATTTTCCTTAGATTTACAGGTTTTTTTCTTTAGATGTCGGGGTACACCTGGACTGAAATGTACCATATATAATACTCAGTGGAATCCATGTCTTTACACTATCACTGCACATTAACAATCTATATTACATAGATATGTACTTTGACGAGAGTTTTTAATTTGTTTCCTTTTCTCACTTGTTTTCGGTTAGATGTAGGACTTATCATGGTCTTGTAAACAGCTATTTATGCTATATACTTTTGAAAGTTTGGAACTTGCCCATATTGAGGACATTACTGAAGATACGTCTTTGGACCATGTAATGACTGATGTCCTAACATACCTCTATAACACAGGTACTTATGCAAAATCTCATAATCAATTCTTGTTGATACATTTTCTATAATCACTTTGGCTCACTATAGATTACATGATCCATGAGCTTTTTTGTATTACATACCAGTCACTTCTTTTAAACACACTAACCTAAAGATACATCATTATATTTCAGCTTTTTCATACAGGACTGGTTTGAAAGCATACAGGACTCATCACTCTAACTTCTCTAGTAGGTTGACAGGATTGAGCACTGATTTTGACCATTTCTCTACTTGTTGGTTTGCCTCGGGTATAGGGTCGTTGTCTGTACTTTGGTTACGGTTTTCTGTATTCATACACGCCTACTGCACGTTCATTTAGGAGTATGTCTTATCACTCACATTTGGGATTCACCCTGGTGGTGTTTTTAGCTTTTCTGAAATAATTAAAATGTGGCATTTCTGATCTATACACAGTGCATGACATCCTTTTACTTTCGGCAACTGGGCTTTATTGGGCTATGTCATGTCCTTACATTCCTTACATTTTAACCTCGCTCTTCTATAAGCATATATATTCATCTTTTTGCAGCCTTGAAAAAGTCACTTTGTGACGAAACACGTGTTGACTGTCATTGCATGGACTGAATACGGGTTGTTACTGTATGGACTGACTACGAAAAAATTATTGCCAATTAAGTTATATACATGAACAAAGTCAGAAAGGACTTTTATTGTCCACGAGGTTAAAACGAGAGAGGATTTTAGTTTGATTTTCTTCAAAGACTGGCCTAAAAACTGCTATATATTTGAAAAATTATCAATTATGTCCTATATACTTGTGCTGGAGTGCTGTGTTCTTAAGTACATTTTTACATGTTGTGTATTCTTGTGATACATACTGTTTTGTCTTGAGGTAGTAGGGCAGTGTTGACCACGTAGCACCACAACATACTTCATTATCGCAACAATTGGACACTTATGAGAAGTGCTTCAATGTTACTATTACTACCATTTATATATTTAGGAGTAATTTTTTGGTTGCTTATGAGTCAAAAAACCACACTAGGCTGACTGGCGGCAGATATTTTGCCTCTAATCAGACTACTGACATTTTTTGCCCACTAGTTCCATTTTCCCTATCGCCATCCATCACCGACTACCGTCTTTTCTATAGAGGCTGGCCATTCTTTAGAGCCATTGTGTGTCTTTTTTTCATAAATATGGGCCTCCATATCTCTATCTGCTCCCAATGGGAAATTACACTTGAAAGATATTTCAAGGCAATCCCCATGTTAACCTATGGGACAGATAGGCCTTGCCATAGTGAAAACCGAATTTAGCAGGATTTCACTATCAGGACATGTAAAACACACAGGTACATGTACTACATTTTAAATAAACACTGCATCCTGCCCATGGGGCTGCCTTGGGCCTTCCTTAGGAGTGACTTATATGTTGTAAAATGGAAGGTTTGGGCCTAGCAAGTGGGTACACTTGCTAAGTCGAACAGGCACTGCAGTGGTAGGACTGAGACATGTTTACAGGACTACTCATGTGGATGGCACAGTCAGTGCTGCAAGCCCACTAGTTGCATTTGATTTACAGACCCTAGGCACAAATACTACACTTTACTAGGGACTTACTAGTAAATCAAATATGCCAGTCATGGAGAAACCAATCACCAATGCATTTTTGACAAGAGCATATGCACTTTAGCACTGGTTAGCAATGTTAAAGTACCCAGACTCCTAAAGCCAACAAAAACAGGTCAGAAAAAATAGGAGGAAAAAGGAAAAACGTTTGGGAATAACCCTGCAAAAAGGGCAATTTCCAGCAGATACACTAACAGCCCAGAAAGCACAAACACCAAGAATGTACATTGGAAACGCACAAAATACTACTCCAATGGTTGTTATGGGAGGACTACTATAAAGAAATATGTTTTTTTACAGTTAGAGAACATAACCACCGCCCAAATGTCACTGAAATCGAAGTAAGGCATGTACTACAGGATTTAAAAGAAGCAAGCACTAGTTCCCAAGTGCCTACTACTGAAATACAAAAATATATACTCTCAAAAGTACTTGAATACATAACAGATCAGCTTCCAGGAATACCTACTTTAAAATGCCTAATAGCATGTACTAAGAAAGACACCAGTGAGTCAATGAAATTCCTGAACACTGAACCACTTGATTTTAATAACAAACCCGTCCTTCTAAACAACAACTTTAATAATGAAAAATGAAAAAATATATTTGCTATTGCACATAATTTAAGACTAAAGCAATGTGAAATACAGATGATGGTCAGGAGAGCCAAAATGTGCCCTAGACTATTCACATAGATTTACATCATGCATTGAGAATACAAAAACAGTTATATACGACTTGTATATGCAATGCTATCTAACAAAGTAGCACTTATTACCAATTAGTAACAACATCAAAATAAAAAGCAAACTACTTCTCCCCACATTAAATTATATTAGACTTCAAACAGACAATGATACAACTAGAAACACACACAGCTATGCAGGGTTGTTCTCGGCATTTTACCAAAGCATTTGGAGACAACTCCAAAAATCTGCACTAAGGGGGTCATTCTAACTCTGGCGGGCGGCGGAGGCCGCCCGCCAGAGTTCCCCCCTCCAGAATACCGCACTGCGGTCAGAAGACCGCTGCGGTTATTCTGTGTTTCCCGCTGGGCTGGCGGGCGACCGCCAGAAGGCCGCCCGCCAGCCCAGCGGGAAACCCCCTTCCCACGAGGAAGCCGGCTCCGAATGGAGCCGGCGGAGTGGGAAGGTGCGACGGGTGCAGTTGCACCCGTCGCGAATTTCAGTGTCTGCTGAGCAGACACTGAAATTCTTTGTGGGGCCCTCTTACGGGGGCCCCTGCAGTGCCCATGCCATTGGCATGGGCACTGCAGGGGCCCCCAGGGGCCCCACGACACCCCATACCGCCATCCTGTTCCTGGCGGGCGAACCGCCAGGAACAGGATGGCGGTATGGGGTGTCTGAATCCCCATGGCGGCGCAGCAAGCTGCGCCGCCATGGAGGATTCAGCAGGGCAGCGGAAAACCGGCGGGAGACAGCCGGTTTTCCTGTTTTGACCGCGGCCAAACCGCCGCGGTCAGAATGCCCTGCGGGGCACCGCCAGCCTGTTGGCGGTGCTCCCGCCGACCCTGGCCCCGGCGGTCAAGGACCGCCGGGGTCAGAATGACCCCCTAAGTGTAGAATATGCAACAGACAAACAGTTTTCTATTGAATTGAAGAAATTAATTGCACTAGCAAATTTCCCTGTAACAGAGGTAGTTAACCACTACAACATGGTTATGGAAAGTCCATTTTGCCAACAAAACAAACACAGCCTAAGTCCCCTAATGGACTATTTTGAAGACACTTGCGCTGGCAGACTGCACTGCTCTCGACAAAGATGCCATTCCAAATGCCACTGTCGAATGTCTAAAACAACACTGTGGCTCAACAAGCCAAAATCAACAACACAGTAAAAAGATAGCACAAAGCCTTCCAAACAACACTACAAAGAATCCAACTTACACTGTTCAAACTCATTGTAACTATTCAAAAAGAACAAAGCTGGCAAGAACTAAGAATAGGGCAATCAGTAAGCCAAATAAGCTTAAAATAACTGAAAAAGCTAGTAAAATGTACAAGATAATACAATGCAAAGTTAGAATCTTTATTAACAACAAAGGAGTAATTACTTACTAGTAATTGCAAAATCCCTATTATAAAACATCTTCCTACCTACCTAAAGAGTAACCAATTTAGTGAGAAGTTAGTAAATTATACTGAAGAACAGCTCAAGGGTATGGTACAGAAGGGTACATTTTACTCTCTCATTCCAATGGGTGGTTATTGTGGCCAATAGACACAAATGGTTGTCATGCACACAGACGGGACCCTCGTTATATTCATTCCCTGCACTCAGGGGTGGTCACTACTTATAGTGTGGCGAAGTTACGTTAGCAATACAGTAGTTGTAACATTACACTCTATCAGCAATAAAATAAAATCTATCTCTCCACTGATGACATGGATGTGCAGGATTTCTTGTTAGGTCTTAGGTCACTGCGTTCTACAAGGTTCCTTCATCCCATTTACAATGATTTGGAAACATTCTCAAATGGAAGCTGCTGCTAGTTTAATGAAAATTGATCAGGCTAATTTGTAAAAGGCATTACTATTGTTGATAATAAAATGACAACATTGTCCACTCATATTTACACATTAAATAAATGTGGGAAGCTGGCTATCTATGATTTGTGCCAATATAAGGGGACAATATGCAGATAGTTCAGGCAACCCTTCTTAGTTTACAGGGATTAAAATCATAATCTGAAAGGCTCTCTTTTGTGGTAGTCTGTCTGAGCAGTTTAGGCTTATCAGAGGTTAGCGCTAAGCATTTGTTGTGCATACATAGTCAATAAATGAGACACACGCTCAAGAAGAAACACAAGACCAATCTTTAGATAAAAAAAATTACTTTTTATAGAATGTTTCAACACCAGAAAAACTTCAAAAAAGGTAGGTATGTTACAGTGTATCAACTTTTGCTAGTAGTCAACAAGTTCACTCAAATGTGCTTTTATGCGGTAAAAGACTTCCTTCGGGCAAAGTATGTTTACTGCATAGCGGTTCTTGAAGTCGGTTCTCGGGAGTCCCCTTTAGATTGTACGGTGCTAGGGGGGCAAGGTTACTAGGAACACCATTAGTACAGTTTTACATGCCCTAGGGTATCCGGGTGCAGAGGTGCTGGTTGTGTTGGGTGTCTTACACAATGCACGGCTAGCGAAGGGGGGGGCACCTTGACAAAAGGCTGCAGAGGGAGACTTGGAGACAAGTTCGAGAGTGTCAGGTTCAGTCGGTGGGCGTCATGGGAGCACGGGAACACCGTTGGTTGTTGTGGACACAAGCCATGAAGCTTGGGTGCAGTGGGTTTTGGTTGTCTGGTGCTCCTGCATCAAGGAACAAACCAATCTTGGGTGGACCTGCAAGAAGGGGACAAAACAGGGCAGCTGGACCACTCTTGGTATTGTCCTCTGCGATGTTGATGTCCCTCAATAGCTGGTCTCTGGTTGCGATATTGGAGTCCGGATTGGACTTCAAACCAGCATTGTTTGCTGCAAGGGGTCTGGTATCTGGGGTATCGGTGCAGGACGGCTCTGGCGGGTCCTGGCTTCTTCTCACTTGGTAAGGTAATGGATCTGACCTCCTGAAGAATGGTGACCTCCTCCAGGACGGCTCTGCATCAGTCAACCTGATGGTAAGCATAACAGTGAGCCAGAAGTTGCGGTTGGTGCCTGTACAGGGCAGTGAAGTGGCTCCTCCACTTCATGTGAGATGCTACAGCTTGGTGAAGTGCTGGAGGATCTATGAGGCTTTTGGAGGATGCACAGCTGCAAGATGAGTTGTGTTGTTGCGATTCTGGGGATAGGAGCAGGAAGGCGGGCGGGTTTCACACCAAAATCCACAAGCAGTCTGCAGTTCTCGCTTCTTGGACTACCCTTGTTCCTTCTTCCTCTTTTAGCAGATGAATAAGTTCTTCTGGCATCAGGGGGTCACATAAATACTCAATTTAAGGGCATTAAGGGGAGTGTAGGGTAGTAGCCAATGGGCTACTTATGTTTTTGATGACTACACCCCCATATGACCACTTGCTGTTGGGAGTGGGCATAACATGTACCAGGATTCGTAGTTTCACCAAAAATAAGATGGTAGAACCCTTCTTTGGTGGAGCACTTCAGGCTGCCCACCTTAGGGATGTGACTAGCCTGGTAGTGCACCATGCCTACATGCATAGCTAATTTCCGAGGTCCTCGTGCCAATTGGGCCTCAGGGCAGGAGATGGCAACTCCCAGGTATGAGGGAAGATAGGGCACATATCAAGGCAGCAGAGATTTTGAAGTCAGTGGCCTTGCTATGCAGACTCGCTAGCCATCCTGCTGGAGGAAGTGATAACACCTTTCTCCGGAGCAGGCATTGTTTCTGGCCTCTGATAGCACAGGCTCTCACCTCCAGGGGGTTAGAAACATGGTTTTGATGGCAGGCTGGTTGATACCAGTCAGCTAGCACGCTAAGGGTCTGGTAGGTTTCGGGGGCAACTCTAAGGTGCTGTCTGGGTGCATGTCATAATTAATCCAAGACTGGCATCAGTCTGGATTTATTAAGACAAAGGCCCTCATTCCGACTTTGACCGGCGGCGGTCGCCGCCGGCCTGTCGGGGGCCGCCAGAATACCGCTGCGCGGTCAAAAGACCGCCGCGGTAATTCTGACTTTCCCGCTGGGCTGGCGGGCGGCCGCCTTCAGGCCGCCCGCCAGCCCAGCGGGAAAGATGCTTCCACGATGAAGCCGGCTCGGAATCGAGCCGGCGGAGTGGAAGCTGTGCGACGGGTGCAGTGGCACCCGTCGCGTATTTCACTGTCTGCCAAGCAGACAGTGAAATACTTGTAGGGGCCCTCTTACGGGGGCCCCTGCAATGCCCATGCCAGTGGCATGGGCACTGCAGGGGCCCCCAGGGGCCCCGCGACCCCCCCTACCGCCATCCGGTTCCCGGCGGTCGGACCGCCGGGATCTGGATGGCGGTAGGGGGGGTCGGAATCCCCTCGGCGGCGCAGCAAGCTGCGCCGCCTTGGAGGATTCAATGGGGCGGCGGTACACTGGCGGGAGACCGCCAGTGTTGCCGGTCCGACCGCGGCTTTACCGCCGCGGTCGGAATCCCCATTGGAGCACCGCCGGCCTGTCGGCGGTGCTCCCGCGGTCCTCCGCCCTGGCGGTCTTTGACCGCCAAGGTCAGAATGACCGCCAAAGTGTTTTAAACCACACACCATAGTTTTCAGTGAAGCCATTACATAGCTGGGTAGGTCGTAGCTCCAAGTGTCCAGTAAATACTTTAAGTTGGCTTCTCTGTTCACTTGCAACATCTAGTAATCAAACAACATTAGAGGGGCATATCTGCTCATGCATATCGAATACAATGCACCCTGCCTTAGGGCTCTAAAGCCTGCGTTAGGGGTAACTTACATATATTTATATGCAGTGCTTGGGGCATGGCACCCAATGAGTGTATGATGTATTTTCCCTCATGGCTTGCACCATGACAGGCAGTCTGCAATGGCAGACTGTGTGAAATTTTTAGGGGGTCACTTAGTGTAGCACAATACATGATGCAGCCCTTACAGGTCCTCTACAGTACCCAGGCCATAGGGATCAGGGAAACAATTTACTATGAACTTACAGAGGTACTAGAATGTGTGCCAATTGGTCCCAATTTTAGACCTTTTACCTTGTTATTAGGGAAAGAGCACTGGCACTGGGGACCTGTTTAGAGGGAACCCAGTGCACCTAAATCAAAAAACCTCAGTACCAGTGGCAAAAAGTGGGGGTGACCATTTCCAAAAGGACCATATACCTACCATAACATTGTACCTTCTGCAATTGACATTATGCAAAATGACATGTCTTTTTTTTACAACATAAGCAGATTCAATTTAGATCTATTATGCAGTTGAGTTGGACATTACAGGTTTTGAAGTCGAACCATATGCCCTGGAAGCACTTGAACGCAACAGACTTGTTTTTGCCTTTTAATCTGACACATAAACAGCAAATAATGGCAACAAAATATGTCATGTATAGAGTGCTTAACATAAAAAATTTGAGAAGTTACCTTTCACAGTAGCAGAAACACCAGCAGCAGTATGGCTAGTACATGGAGTTATTTCACTGCCACAATCAACTTTTCATTTTACATCTTGCTTGAAATATTTTCCAGTATGCAGTTATGTAGCTTTAGGAGAGAGTTTTATTTACAAAGTGTGGTAGTCACACTTCGATTACAGATGTGTGAGTGGGAAAATAGAGGCTTCTCCTAGTGGAAACGAATGTGAAACTTCGCTTAGCCACTGCATAAATTGTAACCAGGTGACATTGCACAGAGTTTCTAATGCATCCATGGTCAATCTGGCATGTTATTAGAAAGGAGTACCAGTTTCTTTGATTCACCAAGTGCATCAGTTGCTTTTGAATTGAAGTTATTTGTTGCTGAATGATCAAGGCTAATGTGGGAGGAGAGTAGGTGTCCCCTACGTGGTTTCAGTTTCTCAATTAGTGACCTGCTGTAATAATGTACTCTTTCCTCCTGCAAATGAGATATGGGTAGCTAGCCTGTGTCCTTCCATTCCTACCTTTAAGGTTAATTTTGATAAGCAGAGCAGGCTGAAAGCACTATTGTTTCAGAAAAACCTGAAACTTATATCTGCCTGTGAAACCTTTGAACTTCAAGTTGCAAGGTCATCCTCTGAAATATATTTGCTGTTAAACACCAATTTTCCTTGACATTTTGGTGAAATTGTGAGTCGCATTTATAATGCCTCCAACACCGCAGACGTTGTGCACTTTTTTTAAGTGGTTAGGTCTAAGATTGTCAGCACGATCCAGACTGTTTTCGGAGTAACACCATCTTTTATACACTGTTTGGGCCAGATGTATGAAAGCATTTTGCATTCACAAACGGTGCGAATGCCCGTTTGCGAATGCAAAATGCCAGTTCAGAATGTATGAAATACATTCTGAACACAATTTTAAGGAATCGCTAAAATAGCGATTCCTTAAAATTGCGACCCTGTTTAGAGAGTCGCAAATTGCAATTTTTGAATTGCAAAAAATTTGCAGTTATGGGCCAACAGGCCCATAGCTGCAAATGGGGCCGGTATCGTAATTTGCAATTCGGTAATAGAATTTGCGATTTTTACGAAATCGCTATTACCGAATCGCAAATGTGATACATGGCACTTTGCGAGTCGGAAATAGCGAATTCTTAAAAATCGCTATTTCCGAATCGCAAAGGGCCGTGATGATATATCTGGCCCTTTGTTGTCAAGTGTATTTGGAGGCATACCACTTGTGTTATTCATAATTGGTGGGATTATGGTTCTCTGTTTGCTACCCCACTATGGATGTCCCACCTAAAGGCCAATAAGGATGGAATTAATGCACATCCAACTGTGTCATGAACGCATGATACAGTACTCTGGTGTACCTTTATTTGAGGAACTACATGAAGACAGGTCCTTGTCTTTTCGACCAGTATGGTCCTATTGTGTGCACCCTGTGTTCCGCTGTCTTTAGTGCCCTTTTGAATGTGCACTGGATGTCTCTCTTTCAACACAATTGATACAGTCTATGGACCTGGATCTTCTGATGTCCCCGTTAAGGGTTCAGTTTTGGTGTTATCCTATGATACTGCCATTTCTTCAGGATGCCGACTATGACCTATTTTTCTATATGAATTTGGATGCTGTGGCTACAGGATTCTTTAATTTCAGGTCTCCTTCTGTGGGTGCTGTACAGGATATAATTACCTCAGCGGAGGCTGAGGGTACTGACCATGTTTTTTCCTTTGAATTGCTCACCAAGTCCATAGTGATTCTGTTGTCTGCGGAAGAGAGATCCATTCTGGATTCCATTGACATTGCTAATATGGATGACTTCTTGGATGCCTCCACTAACTTTTACATTTGGCCCTTGCTTTCATCAAATAGTTTTGGTTGATTTTATGTTTTTAATTGGTTTATTTTTAATACATCTTGTTTGCTTTGCTTGTTGGAGTGAAATTTTAGTTAGCTTAGTCTTTGATAGCATTCCTCTTTTACAATCTGTCGTTTCGTGGCCAAGAGGCAGGTGTAGTGAGGCCATCTTGGACCTAAGTTGGGTCCCTATTTTTAGCTTAATTTTATATTTTACATGTTTTAACTGCATTGCTTTTTAGCAGTGACATTTTACACACTATGCTTGCATGATATTTTCTAGGAATATATTGTACGAGTTGCTTGTTTTAGTTTGCCTTTTCTTGTCATATAATCAGTAAATTCTGTTCAAGGCTAAGAACACAGGAAAGAATATCCTTGTGCTAGTGTTGCCCGTTCAGAGACAGCTTCTAATACCTATACATATTACTGCATTAGAGCTGTGCCTCTAACACAGTGTCGCTTTGACTATATAAACAATGCACTAACCCAGAAGGGGTAGAGTGGCACTCCAGGTGCAATTGTCCTCAGACGAATGCTCTGTTTGACATGCAGCTCTGTTGGTGCCAACCTACCAGCTTCCCAAAAGGATTTCCATTCACCATTCACACAACAGGCTGACTCCTAAAGCTGTCCTTCAGGTATGGGGGCTAAGGCTAACCGCATAGATCCGGCAAAGGCAGAGGCTACACCCGCTGCTCTCAGTATAGGTTTAGGATTATGTAGGAATATGTAGGTTGGATTGTTCATTCTGTTTACCATGCTCACAATGCTGGTTACTTTGCTTTGTTTAATCTACTTAATTATCACTGCTCATTTACTGTATGCAAGACTATGATTGTTTCAATAATTGTATTGAAAATGTGTCTTGTATCTCTCTTGTGTTTTCACCTGGGCATACATGAGTAATACAACGGAAGGGTAAGATCTGTTTCCACAACTTCCTTGGGAGTCAGAATGTCATGTTTAGGTTGCCAAAATCACCTTCCACCCCAGTAAAGTTTGGAGTGTCGGTGAGTCACTGTGAGCTAGCCAGGAATTGTGCCAACAACTCCTGATGGTGTGGATGGACTTAGTCCCCCACATTTCGAAGTTCTGTTTCCCTAATACGCAGTCCTAGTATCTTAGTAGGAACCGTATAACACCACTGTAACACCATTTTGTTACAAACGGAGAGTTCACTTAAGACATTTTTAAAACTTCCTAATTTCATTCCAGGTAAGATTCTCTTCCCATCAATAATTCCAATTACTTCTTTGATCTCCTCATCTTTCTCAGTTTCTTCCATCCATTCATTCTCTGCAATACAACTACCAGTAGGAGTACTATCTTCATTTGTTTTTACTTCCACCAACAACAGTCATCCTCCTCAGAATCTTGAGAGTCTTGACACCCCAAATACTGCCAAGACCTACTTTTCAGTCATTGAGTAGTTACTCTGCTCCCACTTCAAAGACCGGGAGGTTGCAGCTATGGTGACCGCAACAATTTGCTGCTTTTGTTTTAAGACTGCACCAATCCTTTTCTCACTGGCATCAGTAACCACACAAAAGGGCAGCCAGTGGGCAAAATACTTCAAATGTGCCAAAGACAAACTTTCCTTATTACCAGCAAATTTCTTTTGCCGTGTCTCATCCCAGTCAAATTGTACACCATTCTTAACCAGTCTCTGAATGGCACAAGTAAATCTGGCAAACTTTGGCACAGATCTGCTATAAAACAAAGCGATCACCAGAAATGCTTGTACATCCTCTTTCCTTTATGGATGAGATAAACCTGAAATGGTGTTTATGAGATCATCCTTAGATTTATCTTCCTTGGGGGAAATTGTGCATCCTAAATAGGTTATCTCTGGCAAACATAATTTGAATTTGCTAACTTTCAATGTGATACCCTTCGAAGTAAAGCTCCTCAGAACGTCTCTGATCTTGTCCGGACGGATGCCTAAATCATCACTGAAGAACAATACATCATCCATTTCCCTTTTTCTGAAGTGTGTTGACCTGTATGGATACAAAAGAAAATATTTTTTGGAGGTTTTGTATGTCTGTATTGCTGGAACACAAAATTTTAAAGTCTAGTATTTTTTAAACAAATGGTAAATTTTGAATTGTGAGTAAATTGAAATGAAAAGGTACCTTATACATTGAGATAGTTTTTCGTTTCAATTTACAGACTTTTAAAAACATTGTTAAAGATCATTTTGTTTCCAGCCACATTATTAAGGTGACCACTGCAATCACAATACTTCACTCAGGAACTAAAAGGGCCAAACTAGCCTGTTTAATTAAAAAACAAGGTAGTTAGAAATACATTTTCCATTTAAACATGTACTTGTCCCTCTGAACTTCCATGCAGCTGGCTGTACAGGGACAGGGCCTCCGTCATCACCTGCTCTAACTCCTCAGAAGAGAGGTAAGGGGTCCAGTCACCTTGTTAGACCTGTCAGCTCTTGGCATGGTTTCTCCTGACCTTTTGGCTTCTGACCTCCTGTTATGACCTTGTGCTGAACTTTGTTTTGCTGGTTTTAGGACTCTGGGCACTTTACCACTGTAGACGAATGGTAAAGTGATCTCTGTCTAAATTGGATTGGTGATTGGTGTCTGTATGCTTGGCATATTTGATTTACTAGTATGTTCCTAGTAATGTGCACCAGAGGTGCCCAAGGCCTGTAAATTAAATGCTACTAGTGAGCCTACAGCACCGATTGTGCCACCCAAATGAGTAGCTTTGTAAACATGTCTCAGACCTGAACCTGCAGTGTCTGTGTGTGCAATTGTGTATTGCCAGTTGGACCTGGTAAGTGTACCCAACCCACTTGCCAGGCCCAAACCTTCCCTTTTACTCCATGTAAGTCACCTCTAAGTTAGGCCCAACGCGGTCTATGGGCAGGGTGCAGTGTATTTAAAAGGTAGGACATGCACTGGTGTGTTTTATAAGTCCTGATAGTGAAATAGTAAATTTGCTTTTCACTATTGTGAGGCCTATATCGCCCATAGGGTAACATAGGATTGCCTTCAAATATCTTTTAAGTGCAGTTTCCCAGTAGGAGAAGATGGATATTTGGAGTTTGGGGTATCTGAACTCACAATTTAAACATACATCTTTTGTTAAAGTTGTTTTTTAGATTGTCAGTTTGAAAATGCCACGTTGAAAAAGTGGGCATTTTCTTGCATAAACCATTCTGTGACCCTGCCTGCGTGTGTATTCCCTGTCTAGGTCAGACTGACAGTTGGGCTATTTGTGAATCTCCACTAGACAGTGACACAAAGGGAGCTGGAGTGTAGCCTACATATCCTCATGGGTCATCTGGGCTGGAGTGGAGGGGGGAGCTGACGCTTACACCTGAATTGATTTAGATTGTAAGTTTGGAAATGCCACTTTTAGAAAGTGATTATTCTACCAAATAAGGCAAACCCAAGTAACCATTAGACCTGGGTAATTAAATCAAATATCAAAAATGCTTACATGCTGACACTTTGTAACAAATTAAAATTCGGTAATGTATCTCAGAAACTAAGAAACATCTAATCTCACACTTACTCGTTTTAATCTTTGCCATGTGTGCCTTAACGCGGTCGCCTCTCATTTAAACAGCCAAGCGCGTCTCTGTGTTGGTTTTAAATAAACACCGACCCACGTGATGCGCATAGCTCTCCTTACCCGCGCTTTTCTTCAAAGGGAACATAGCCTTACCGTTTGTTTATTCTTAACAGGACACATAACCTAAATGCCCTGAAAGTATAGATTAATTAACATCACTCACAATTCTTATCAAATCAGTTCTTATCGAATCAAAGGAAGATGAATTGAAAAATCAATTATTTGAATTCTATCATAATATCACTAAACATATTTAGAGTTAGTCGCAAAATAATGAATCCTGAAGATGATATTAATACCACACCAAAACAACATATAAAACATGGCGAATAATTAGCTAAAAAACTGTAATTGGCAGATCACATTGTCAATTATTTCTATGTATAAAAAATAAAGCACAATACTTTCTTAATTACCATAAGTAAATATAACTTTGGTATGTATAAAGTACATTAGTAATTCATTCAAAACGATGAAGCTTCTTTCCAGTCCTCCAAATTATTCAAACCATTGTTTATCGTATCACAATTTTCTATCCAAAACAATTCACATTGTAAGAGAAGTTTACTCTTCTCACCTGTTCTGGGACTCAAGTGCACTTGTTCTATAACTTGCCATCTGATTTCCTCAACGTTGTGTTGAAATTTTTCAAAATGTTCAACCATCGGGGCTCCAGCCGTTTTACATTTGATTCTACTTTTATGCTACAAGATCCTGCATTTTATTTTCTGTGTCATTTGTCCCACATACGTCAAATTTCTAGGACACCAAATTGCATAATTTACATCCTGTGTACTGCAATTCGAGAAAGAAGTCAATTTGTAAACATTGTCACTATAGCAAAACTCCAATGTATTAAGACTGTGTTTGCATGCTGTAGAGCATCCACATTCGTAATGTCCCTTTACCATTGGGAGACCCCAAAGTGTATTACATCCCCCTTTAGGTTTTTGAGGTAAGGTAGCCCTCGCTAAAGTATCTTTTCGATGTCTCCCTCTCTTAAATGAGAATAGCGGATGGTCTTGTAAAGAGAGATGATCCTTTATTATCTCCCAATGGCCTGTAATGATTTTCTTAATGTCCGTACTGGCTGGACTAAAAGTGATAACACAGGCTAATCTTTTGTTATCATCCATCACTGGTTTAGGGTCCATTAGATTTTCTCTATGGTTATACCACACTCTCTTCCTCGCTCTCTTCACCAATCTCTTAGGATAGCCTCTCTCAGTTAATTTTTCTAACAAAATGTCTGACTCTTTGAAGTAATCTATCCTCCTCGTACAGTTCCTCCATATTCGAAGGAACTGACCAAAAGGAAGATTGTCCCTCAAGTTTTTGGGGTGATTGCTCTTGTAATGTAATAATGTATTTCCTTCAGTTGGCTTCCTAGAGAGAGAAACAAATAACTTATCGTCTTCAGCCTGTATCAACAAATCCAAAAATGGGATACTGTCTCTATTGTATTCCAAGGTGAACTGTATATCGGTTGATCTTGTGTTAAGCCATGTCCAAAAGGCACGTAGTTCTACACTGGAACTACGCCAAATAAAAAAAACTTTTTCAATATATCTACACCATTTTCTTATAGGTTTTACGTATGGATTCACCAAATTATAAACATTTTGTATCTCATACTCAGCCATAAAGAGATTTGCTAAATCTAGTACAAAGCTTGCCCCCATAGCTACACCCTTCACTTGATAGTAAAAAGCATCATCGAATTGGAAATAGTTGCTTCGGATTGCTATTTCCATTAGGGAAACCAAAAAATCCTTTGGTAACAAAACAGGTTGCGGACGGGAATTTAATATATCCGCTACAACACTGAGTGCTTATTGTTGGGGGATATTTGTATACAAGGACTGTATGTCCATTGTAAACAGAATATCTATATCCTTTACAAATTCCTCATCCTCAACCATAGTAATTAGATGCATGCTATCCCTCACTTAAGACCTAGTATGAGGGACAAAGGGTTTCAGAAAAAAATCCAAATATTGGCACAGGGGTTCTAGAATAGAACCACAACCAGATAGAATGGGCCTCCCTAGGGGATTATCCAATCTCTTGTGTATCTTCAGGTAGAGTATATAGAATTGGTATTCTGGGATGTTTCTTATTCAGGAATTGATATTCACTTCTACTTAGGTATCCCTGTTCTAAACCTACAGTTGTCAGTAATAAAATCCTCGACTTCAACTGCTCTGTAGGGTCTTCCCTGATCTTCTGATAGCAGTTGATGTCACTAAATTGATTTGTAATTTCTCGCCTGTAGTCAGCTATGTCCTGTAGGACTATACCACCTCCCTTATCAGCTGCTTTTATTATTACGTTCTGTTTCTCTTTCAACCCTTTCAGTGCCAAACTCTCATTATATGTGAGATTGTATTTAACATATTTGCGCACCTTACTTAAGGCATCTATATCCTTTAGGACCAATTTTTAAAACATTAATATCTCAATAGGTATAGAATGAGACGGCGGCGTAAAAGAAGAGGGGGTTCGTAGACCTGTCACATCCAATTGGTTTCTATTCAGTAATTCCTTATAGAAATTATCAAGCTGTAGTCTTCTGAAAAATCTATGTAACTCTATCTTATCTCAAAAACATTTGTACGAGCCGTTAGCACAAAGGAAAGGCCCTTGCTAAGCACCGACAGTTTGTCTGGTGTTAATCTATATTTAGAGAGATTAAAAATAGGCAGAGTATGTGTCATGATCTGTAGAGTAGGGATATTGAGATCACCAGTAATCTGTTGTTTGCACGGGGGAGAGGATCGGACATTGGAAGGACACTCATCTTAGCACCAATCACCTGAGTTTCAGCAAAAATCTCTGGTATACGCTCCCTCACCAGGAGTATTGCTGTCGTCTTGTTTGTCTCTCCCCATGGGGCTCCTGAAAGTATACTCTGCCCCTGCTCCTTCCTCTGCCCGACCCTTTCTCCTTCTCAATCTGTCTCCTTCTCCTCAACCCCTCCCTAAAAAAGGTTCAAAGCCCTCTGTATTAGATGGTGAACTTGTCCCTGGCAGTTCACTATCTGAACTATCTGAAGCCGATGTTTCAGAGAAAGTAGTATGTCTTCTATAACCACTTTTTCCTCTATTGATATATTTTCCTGATTCATCTTGTTTGTAAAAGTCTTCATGTAGATATGGGTATGTTACATCTTTACTGTATTTAGTTAAATCTTTAGCTAATTTATCCAATTTCTTTCATTGTGTTATGAATGTAAATTCATTGGTTGTTTTTTTTCCAGTGCTTCTAAAGCCTCCTTTGCATTAGTTAATGCAGCATCATCAATTATCTCCTTAGTCAACTCAGCAATATCTCTTTCCAGTTTTTTAATATGCTCATTTGCCGTATCAATGCCCAAAACCATCCAGTGCCTTGAACATTGATTAGCTACAAAATTGTTCATTAATAAAAAAATTAAAATGAAGTATTATTTGATTGCCCCATCCTAAAATTTTAGTATATTATTATATTTTTAGAACAATGTTTTACCTAGGTGTGACCGGCATAAAAAAACTCTTAGGGCCAGATGTATGAATCTGGCCCATTGCGATTCGGTAATTGCGATTTTTAAGAAATCGCAATTACCGACTCGCAAAGGGCCATGTATCACATTTGCGATCCGGTAATTGCGATTTCTTAAAAATCGCGAATGCAATTACCGAATTGCAAATTGCGATATTGGCCCCATTCGCAGCTATGGGCCTGCTGGCCCATAGCTGCGAATCTTTTGCATTTCCTAAATTGCGATTTCTGAAACAGAAATCGCAATTTGGGAAATGCAAAGGGCCAGGGTGCTGGGGACCTAAGGCCCCCTCTCCTGCACTCCAATTTTTTTTTTTGTACATGTACAGTACACACATGCCAAAAGGCCATGTGTGCTTTACATATTTAATTTAAAAATGCAGTTGTACTGCATTTTGTAATTTTGCACCAGGTTACCACCTGGTTGCAGGTCATGGTATTTTGCAAGTGCAAAATACCATTCTGCGAAAAATCGCAATTTGCGATTTTTTGCAGAATAGCTTTGTGGCCTGGATTTTGCGAATCGCAAATTGCGATTCGCAAAATCCAGGTCACAACGCAGAAAATCGCAATTTTTGCGATTTTCATTTTTTGGTCTGCGAATGCATTTGATGCATTGCAGACCCCGATTTTGCACTCGCAAACGGACAATTTCGCAGTTTGTGAGTGCAAAATCAGTTGATACATCTGGCCCTTTGTCCTGAAGATGACCCTTTAATTAATTCTATATAGGGTCAAACCGTTGACTATTAAATGTGGTTTAACATATAACGTGACTTCAAGACACCTGGAGTAAAGTTTGCTGCTTTGTTTTCTTGATTGCTTTCAACCACATTGTTGTAAATATTGTATTAAACACTATGGCACTTTAATTATCACTATAATCACTGCACTGCACTGTTATATTTTAGGAGCTCCTAAGGTTCATGATTTAAAATGAAAAAGTTTCTTACAATTGAAGAATGATTTAGTTAAGATGATAAAAATAAAAAGTAATTTATACTGATTCAATTATGGTATATTTGGTTATAAATAGACTCTGAATAAAAAGTTAAAAGTGCTGTGGAAGTGTAGGCTTACACTTCTCCCTGAGGACCAGAGATTTTGATGTTTACTTTTAGAAAGTGGGCATTTTCTTGCTTAGCCATTCTGTGCCTCTGCTTGGCTGCTGAATCCATGTCTGGGTCAGACTGATAGTTAGGTTGTTTGTGAATTCACTCTAGGCAGTGACACAAAGGGATCTGAGGTGTTTCCTGCATATCCTAATGAGTCTTACTGGGCTAGGGTAGGAGGGAGGAGCTGACACCTCAAAGATCAAAGACTGAACTTCTCCTGGTCACAGCAGCTTTGAGAATTGTTCAAAAGTAGCATAAAGGGCTTCACCCCCTCTAAGACAGAGGCAAACTGGACGAATGCTGGACACAGGTAACACGGAAATAACACACTGCCAGGGAGACCAAAACAAGGTATCAGACACCCGAGCATTTGTGGGTGACAGAGGACTCCCAAATATTGACAGGTATTAGACACCCGAGCACTGGTAGGAGACAGCAGACTCCCAAATACTGATAGGTATCAGACACCCGAGCACTGGTGGGAAACACCAGACGCCCAAATACTGATAGGAAATAGACACAGAGCACTAGTGGGAGACAGCAGACACCCAAATACTGATAGGTAATAGACACCGAGCACTAGTGGGAGACAGCAGACACCTAAATACTGATAGGTATCAGACACCCGAGCACTGGTGGGAAACAGCAGGCACCCAAATACTGACAGGTATCAGACACCCGAGCTCTAGTGGGAAACAGCAGACACCCAAATACTGATAGGTAATAGACACCGAGCACTGGTGGGAGACAGCAGACACCCAAATACTGACAGGTATCAGACACCCGAGCTCTAGTGGGAAACAGCAGACACCCAAATACTGATAGGTAATAGACACTGAGCACTGGTGGGAGACAGCAGACACCCAAATACTGATAGGTATCAGACACCCGAGCACTGGTGGGAAACAGCAGACACCCAAATACTGATAGGTAATAGACACCGAGCACTGGTGGGAGACAGCAGACACCCAAATACTGATAGGTAATAGACACCGAGCACTAGTGGGAGACAGCAGACACCTAAATACTGATAGGTATCAGACACCCGAGCACTGGTGGGAACCAGCAGACACCCAAATACTGATAGGTAATAGACACCGAGCACTGGTGGGAGACAGCAGACACCCAAATACTGGCAGGTATCAGACACCCGAGCTCTGGTAGGTCGCTTCCCCGCCGCTGCAGCTCCACCTGCCCAGGCCCCTGCCACCTCTGGTAAGTCGTAGGTGCTCCTTGGCGCTTTCTCCTGTCCTTCCCTTCTCTCTCTCCTCTCCTGTGATTTTCTCCCTCTACACTCTGCCTCGCGCTCTCTCCTCCTGTGTATCTCATCCTTTTCTCTCTTCCATTGAGCTTCCTCCTCCTGTGTATCTCGTCCTTTTCTCTCTTCCATTGAGCTTTCTCCTCCTGTGTATCTCGTCCTTTTCTCTCTTCCATTGAGCTTTCTCCTCCTGTGTATCTCATCCTTTTCTCTCTTCCATTGAGCTTTCTCCTCCTGTGTATCTCGTCCTTTTCTCTCTTCCACTGCACTTTCTCCTCCTCCTCCTGTGTATCTCGTCCTTCTCTCTCTTCCATTGAGCTTTCTCCTCCTCTGATTTTTCTATCTGTCTTGCCATCCTCGCCTTTTCTCCAGTGATTTTGTTTTGTTTCTCCCTTTTTCACTTTTCACTTTTTCACTTTTCCCGCCTCCCCGCTTCCTGTTTTCCCGCCGCTGCCACCCGTGCGGCCCGCCCCCTTGCTCCCATTCGTCGTCCTCCCTCCTACCTCCCACCCCCAGCTGACCCCTCCTCCCACCCTCCCCTCTTATGGCGCGCCAAAGGCAAGTCCGTCTGCGCCCGTCCGCGCCTGGACCGCGCCCAGCGCCAGAACCCCTGGCCCCCAGCGGTCCCAAAACCACCGGCTCAGCTATGACGCCGCCTCCCTCCACGCACTCAACCCCGGACAAACTATCTCCTGCTACCAAGCCAGCCCGAAACGCACCCATGGACCCTTCGCCTCTCACACATGCAAGCTTTCCTTCCACCGCGACTGCAAACCGTCCACCAGCCCACGCTCCAACAACCACCTCAAGTACATCCTCATCAACGCACGCTCCGTCCACAAGCATGCCATTGAACTATGGGACCTCCTGGACTCTACTGCACCAGATGTCGCCTTCATCACTGAGACCTGGATGAACGCCTCATCTGCCCCCAACATCGCCCTAGCCATCCCTGACGGATACAAGATCACCAGGAAAGACCGCACCAACCAAATCGGAGGAGGAATCGCCATCATCCACAAGAGCTCCATCAACGTCACTACCTCCACCGAAGACACCCTCCTCGCAGCAGAACATATGCACTTCCAGATCCACACCTACCCCAGGACCACCCTCAGAGGAACCCTCGTCTACAGGCCCCCCGGCCCACACGCCCCATTCAGCGAATCCATCACAGATTTCATCTCTCCGCATGCCCTAGCCTCACCAGACTACATCCTCTTCGGAGACCTGAACTTCCACTTGGAGAAGAACAACGACCCCAACACCACCACCCTACATGACAACCTCGCCAACCTCGGACTCAAGCTGGTGAACACCCCCACCCACATCGCCGGACACACGCTCGACCCCATCTTCTCCGCCAGCAACCACGTATCCTTCATCCACTCCTCCGAGATACACTGGACCGACCACAGATGTGTCCACTTCACCTTCAGACGCAAGACCCACCACCTTCGCACACAACCTATCCCCGCAGACCCTGGAACAAAATCTCCACAGAACAGCTACTCTCCACTCTCAACCATAACCAACCTGCCATCGCCTCTGACGTCAACGACACAGCCCTCAAACTCACACAGTGGATCACCAACTGCGCTGACAACCTCGCCCCCCCCCAGACGTCTCCCAGGACAGACCAACATCAGGAAACCTCCTTGGTTCACAGACGCCCTCAAAGAATCCAAGAAAACCTGCCGTACCCTCGAAAAAACCTGCTGCAAAGAACACACCGCAGAAAATATGTCAGCCACCCGCGAACACCACCAGCTGATCCGCTCCACCAAAAGAGCATCCTTCAAAGACAGACTGGACAAGAACAGTCACAACAGCATAGAACTCTTCAACATCGTCAAAGAGCTCTCCAATCCCAACGCCAGCTCCAACTCCATCATGCCCTCTCAAGAACTCTGCAACTCCCTCGCTACCTTCTTCCATCGAAAGATCACCGACCTGCACGACAGCTTCGGACCACAGATCCCACCGACCACCACGGAACTCGTAGCCCCAACCATCACCATCAACACCTGGACACCCATCAGCGCCGAAGAGACTCGAACAACCATGAACACCATCCACTCCGGCGCCCCCTCGGACCCGTGCCCACATTACATCTTCAACAAAGCCGACGCCAGCATCGCCCCCTTTCTCCAGAGCATCATCAACAGCTCGTTTGCATCTGCCACCTTCCCCGAGAGCTGGAAACACGTGGAAGTCAACGCTCTCCTAAAGAAACCTACGGCGGACCCCAACGACCTGAAGAACTTCCGCCCCATCTTGCTCCCCCCCTTCCCGGCCAAGGTCATTGAGAAGGCCGTCAACAAGCAACTGACCAACTTCCTCGAAGACAACAACCTGCTCGACCCCTCCCAGTCCGGCTTTAGGGCCAACCACAGCACGGAAACCGCCCTCATCGCAGTCACCGACGACATCCGAACACTACTAGACAACGGAGAAGCAACCGCCCTCATCCTCCTCGACCTATCGGCTGCCTTCGACACCGTCTGCCACCGCACCCTAATAACCTGCCTCCGCTCCACCGGTATCCAAGGACAGGCCCTGGACTGGATCATCTCCTTTCTCTCAGACCGATCCCAAAGAGTCTACCTCCCGCCCTTCCGCTCGGAACCCACCGAGATCATCTGCGGCGTCCCACAAGGCTCCTCGCTCAGCCCTACTCTCTTCAATGTCTACATGCGTCCCCTCGCCGACATCGCTCGCAAACACAACATCAACATCATCTCCTACGCCAACGACACCCAGCTGATACTCTCCCTCACTAAAGACCCAGCCACCGCCAAAGCCAACCTGCAGGATGGAATGAAAGACGTCGCAGAATGGATGAAGCTCAGCCGCCTGAAACTGAACTCAGACAAGATGGAAGTCCTCATCCTCGGAAACTCCCCGTCCGCCTGGGACGACTCCTGGTGGCCCACAGCCCTAGGCACCACACCAACCCGTTCAGACCACGCACGCAACCTCGGATTCATCCTGGACCCCCTTCTCGCCATGACCAAGCAAGTCAACCCTGTCTCGTACTCTTGCTTTCACACACTTCGCATGCTCCGTAAGATCTTCAGCTGGATCCCCGCCGACACCAGAAAAACTGTAACCCACGCCCTTGTCACAAGTCGCCTGGACTACGGAAACACCCTATACGCAGGAACCACTGCAAAACTTCCGAAACGTCTTCAGGGCATACAAAACGCCTCTGCACGCCTCATCCTCAATGTACCCCGCCAAAGCCACATCTCTGCCCACCTGAAGCACCTTCACTGGCTACCCGTCAACAAAAGGATCACCTTCAGGCATCTCACCCACGCACACAAAGCCCTACACAACAAGGGCCCCGAATACCTCAACAGTCGCCTCACCTTCTACACGCCCACCCGTCATCTTCGCTCTACCAGCCTCGCCCTTGCCACCGTCCCTCGCATCCGCCGAACCAACGCTGGAGGGAAATCCTTCTCCTACCTGGCAGCCAAGACGTGGAATTCCCTCCCTACCCACCTCAGGACTACCCAGGATCACCTCGCCTTCCGGAAGCATCTCAAGACCTGGCTCTTCGAGCAGCAGTGACCCCCCCCCCTAGCGCCTTGAGACCCTCACGGGTGAGTAGCACGCTCTATAAATACCATGATTGATTGATTGATTGACACCTGCACTTGAAAGGGCTGTGCCTGCCCTCACGCAATACATTCTCCAACTCCCCTAGAGTGTGTATGGGGCAGGGCAAGGAAGAGGTGGGGTCTTGTGCACTACAAAGACTTTCTTTTGATGTTTGCTTATTTCAAAGACAGAAAATAGTATAATTATAGGAACTGCTGACCACACAACTTTGGAACACTTGTGGATAAAGAGGAACCCCTGCCAAGAAGAAAACCTGTGAGGAGACGTTCCTGTGTGTGCTTTGCTGGGTTTGCCTGAAGTTGCTGCTTCCGCGTTAGAGAGGGCAAAGACTGGACTTTGTTGTGTATCCTGCTTGTGAAGTTTCTCCGAGGGCTTGGACTGAGCTTGCCTCCTGTTAGGATGTCTCAGATACATCAAAGACTTAATCTGCCAACACCTGGGCTGTTTTGCTGAGACCCCTAACTTGCCAAGTGGCGCCACATCCAGTCCCTGGGCCCTTGGAAAGAGAAGGAGGTAAAACCTGAGAGGAAATCCACGTACCTGAGCAGAGCGGCAGAGAAATTGATGCAGCGCCTGCGCCGCGGCTGAAAAATTGACGCAGTGCAATGAAATTGACACATTGCCAGCTCAGCACATATTCATCGTTGCAGTGCATCTGGATTTTCCACACAGCATCCCTGAGCATCATTTCTCTACACTGACACTTCTCCACAACCAGGAATCAATGCATCACTAGTCCAGTGGGAAAAGAATCAACGCATCACCATCCGGATGGGTAAAGAACCAACGCATCACCAGCTGGGTGGGAAAAGAAACATGCATCACCCGTCCAGCGTGGAAATAATCCACGCAACGCTTGCTTTTCTGACACATCACCTCCTTTGCAGTATGCATCATCTTTGTTTTTGACGCATACAAGGTACTGTGTATTATAAGGATACAACCACTGTTTTCTCAGGATTAAGACTCTTTTAAAGTGATATCTCTACTTGTGTTTGTTGGATGTTTTTCATTTTGGTCTTGTTTTACTCAGATAAATATTGGCTATTTGTATAAACTTGTGTTGAGGACTTTTGTGGTGTTTTCTCTCTGTTACTGTGTGTGTGTGCATGTGTGTGTGCGTGTGTATACAAATACTTTACACATTGCCTATGAGATAAGCCTGACTGCTTATGCCAAGTTACCAAGGGGTGAGCAGGGGTTACCTGAGGTGTGTATCTCCCTTGCCCTGGGTAGAGTGAGGGTCCCAACTTGGATAGGGTGTCAACTGACTGCCAACTAGAGACCCCATTTCTGACAATGGTGATCAGTGGTGAAGATACAACTTGTAATTCTACTTTGCAGACAGTGTTTGATTAGAGACCATTACGAAACTACATACTGGTTTTTTTCTTGCTGGATTTCTCATGCCTTTTGCACCTTTTGAGCCTTATCTACAAGCTTTCCCCAGTCTGGGGAGCCATCAGCAGTTGCTGCAGATGCAGTGTTTGAGCAGAAAAAGTTGGAGACATACCAAGTGTCTCTGCTCAGGGAGTTTTGTAAAGAGCTCCAGTGCCCAATTAAAGGCCTCAGTAAAAAGAAGGTGCTACAAAAGGCGCCAAGGGCCTGGTTGGCAAAGGAGGATGGTGGATACACAGAGCAGGTGAATGTTGTTGTAGAGGAAGAGGAGGTAAACCTGCAGAATGTGGTGGATAACCAGGATCTGCCTAGGAAGGAGGCACTCTCAAAGGCAGGTAGCAGCATTTCAGCCAGAGGTCTGACCCCAGAGAAGCTGAGGGACAGGCGGAGACCTGGAGGCATCAGATGGAAATAGAAAACCTTAAGCTGTAGTATGAGAAAGAGCTTCAGCTGGAGCTGGCAAAGATCAACAGGAAGGCAGAAATAGAGAAACTTGCACTTTAGGAAAAGAAATTGCTTTAAACTCAAGAGCGGAGCTTGAAGGAGCTGGATCTAAAGAGAAGGTCCAGCACAGATTTCAGCAGCTGTTCTTCAGTGCAGTCTGAGGGAATGGTGCATACACCTAAAGATGTGGTAAAATATTTTGCTGTGGGTGATGGCATTGAGCACTGGGTCAGGGGGTATGAGGTGGCAAGGAGGATGAACAGAGTCCCAGATAGAGATTAGGGGGCAGGTCTGTGAAAACATTTTTCAGTGGAAGTGAGGGATTCCTTGTTGGCCTTATAAAGAGAGGATCAGATGAGGTGCCCTGCCAAGAGAGACAACTTGACCAGGAGGTATGGTATCACCCCAGAGAATCATAGGGTGAAGTTTAGGGAGAGTACTAAACTTAGGTCACAAACCTCTTTCTGCAGAGAACTCGATGGTTGGGTGAAGGGCAGAGTGGTAACAGACTATCAGGGGTTTTACAGTTTAATTGCATGGGAGCACTTTCCTAGTTGTTGTTTTCCAGCACTTGATTGACAGAGAGCTTACTGACCCCAGGAAGCTTGTCAAGGAGGCAGACTGCTGGCTCAGTCTCATGGTCCAAAAAAAGTTGCATGTGGGAGACTCAGCCAAGTGTGTGCAGGGTTCCCAGCAGAAGAAGAAGGGGAACAAGGATAAAAGCAGTTTTCAAAAGGGCCCCAAACTAGTTCCCAGGGTAAGGATTTCCAACCCCCTGTTGAGAAGAAAAGTTGGTTCCCTTCAGGTAAGAATCCAGGGAAGGGACCCTTCAAGTGCTTTGCCTGTGATCAGGGAGGGCATTTCAAGGGGAGTCCCACGTGTTCTAAGTGGACACAGCCCCCCACTGGTGGTCAGCCACTAGGGGTGGCGAGTGTAGCGCTTGGTGAGGAGTTGGCCCCAGTTAGTGATGGGGAGCCAGCTGAGTTGACCCGAGTCTCCCTGGGTGAGGGTGAAGTCGTCCAGGGAACCATCTTGCCTGATAATACAAAGAAGTACAGACAGTGGGTGACCATCAATGGGAGGCAGGTGGAGGATCATAGAGACACAAGAGCCAGTATGATAACAGTCCGCTGTCATCTGGTGTCTCAAGAGCAAGTAGTCCCTAAAGTGGACCACCAAGTTGTAGCAGTAGACAACAGTGAGTGCCAGTGATTGATGGCTCAGGTTCCCTTTGAATGGTGGGGTCTCAGGTTCCTTAAAGGTAGGTGTGAGCCCATCCATGCTTGTTGACTGTCTGCTATGGAATGACCTAGAGCATACTGCCTGGAGGGAGGCAGAGCTCAAGGCTCACTTGGAAATGTTAGGGTTGACAGAGTGGGTGTGCATGACCACATGGTCCATGGCCCCCAGAGAGGGTGACAAGGAGGCGCTGGAGCCTGAAACAGTGGCCCAGATGCCTGTCAGGAGAAGGAGGGGCAAAGGGCAAAGGAAACCGGCTCCTGAAGTTCCCATGGTCCGGGAAGAGACTGAACCAGAGGGTGACGCCCCAGAACCTAAGGGGAAGAAGTAGCTGAACTGAGCTGACCCATTGGCAGCGGAAAGGAGGCTCCACCAGGGAGGAGTTCTGCGCAGTGCAGAAAACATGCCTCACCCATGAGAGCTTTCAGAAACAGGCCAAGGCCCAGGCAGCTGGTGACACCTCTGGATTTCCCTGATTTACTGAAAAAAAATATCTTTATAGTAAGCCTACGAATGCTGAGTCTGGGGCAGCCCATGTGCTAGTGGTACCCCAGTGTTTCAGAGCCTTCCTACTGGATCTGGCTCATGATGTGCCACTGGCAGGTCATTTGGGACAGGACAAGACCTTTGCCAGGCTTGTCACCCAATTCTATTGGCCCCAAATGAGAAGGCCTCAGATGCATTCTGCAGAACCTGTAAGACCTGCCAGGCGAGTGGCAAATCTGAGAAGAGGTGCCGGGCTCCTGTCATGAGCACCCCTTTTGAGCAGGTGGGCACTGGCATTGGTGGGCCTCTGGATCCCAAGACAACCATGGGCAAAAGGGTTAATCCTGTTCGTGGTGGACCATGTCACCCGGTACCCGGAAGCAATCCCCCAGAAGACATTGACTGTACCCACAGGTACCAGGGCACTTATGGGGATCTTTACCCATGTGGGTTTCCCAAAGGAGGTGGTATCTGACCGGGGTACCAATTTCATGTCACTGTACATGAAGCCCATGTTGAAGGTGTGGAGTGTAACCTACAGGTTCACCACACCTTACCACCCCCAAAGCAATGGGTTGGTTGAAAGATTATGGGCTTCTCTGAACTTATGAGGCGTACGTGGGACATCTTGTTGCCATGCCTGTTGTTTGCCTACAGGAAAGTATCGCAGAAGGGGTTGGCTTCAGCCCTTTTGAATTTCTGTTTGGGCACCCTGTGAAAGGACCTCTCAGTTTGGTGAAGGAAGGCTGGGAGCAAGCTCCCAAAAAACCACCCCAGGATGTATTCAGTTACATGCTGGCCTTCAGAAACAGACAGCCTGCTTCCTGAAACTCGCTCAGGAGAATCTGGAAGCTAGCCAGGAGGACATGAAACTATGGTAGGACTAGAATACCACCCTGGTTGAGTTTCAGCCTGGCTAGAAGGTGTGAGTGATGGCCCCAGTACAGCCCTTTGCTTTTGGAGCCTCCAGTGTACTGTGTGTTATAAGGTTACAACAACTGTTTTCTCAGGATTAAGACTCTTTTAAATGTTTAAAAAGTAATACCTCTACTTGTGTATGTTGGATTTTTGTCATTTTGGTCTTGTTTTCCTCAGATAAATATTGGCTATTCTCTAAACTGGTGTTGAGTACTTTTGTGGTGTTTTCACTATGTGTGTGTGTGTGTGTGTGGGTGTGTGTGTGCCAAGCTACCAAGGGGGTGAGCAGGGGTTATCTGAGCTGTGTATCCTCCTTACCCTGTCTAGAGTGAGAGTCCCTACTTGGGCAGGGTGTCAAGTGACTGCCAACTAGAGTCCCCATTTCTAACACACCTGCTTTGCCCGGCATCGTGACTCCCAGAGGTCGATAACAGCAGCAAAAATGGAGAAGGTGTTGTTGGCTGCAGTGTTAGAAGGCAAGTGAGCTTTTTTTAATGCTGGGTACATGTACACGAAGTATGAAAGTCCATGGAGATGGACACAGCCATGGGCTTTTGTATGTTGCTTTCACACACATAGCTTTTTTTGTAACGCCTCATACTTGCGCACAATGCATGCGAACATAAGCGGAGACGGCCATAGCCTATGGTGTTCGTACGTTGCTGTCAGACACGTAGCCGGTGGCTGTGTCTGTTGTGGAGTGTTACACCTATTACCTAGTCAGCTTCAGCTGATGGCTGTCAGATTACAAATGTCCTGACGGCAAGGTCAGACAGCCGCCATTTTAGATTGTGAACCAGTGAATTATTTAATGTTAAGTGTATGACCACCCCTCAAAATGAAGACTAGTTTGTTTACATTTAGAAAATGCGTACATTACTGTTTTTGATAAAATTTTAAACGGATATTGTAATGTGTCATTGTGTTTAAATGCAATAGTGACACGGTTTATTTTATATTTCCGTTCAAAGATTTTTAGAAAAAAAAATAACATGTAAGTAATAAATTTAAAATGTATTGCTTATACATTATTTTTAGACATGAGACGTGTTGATTATCCATTGAAACTGATATTTCTCTTTTGTCTGAAATGCAGACATTTGAACCCAGGAGGAGATATAAGATGTCATCCTCAAGTGTTTAGACCATTTCCAGACCTTGCCACCATGGAAGAAAGGGATAATAGAAAACAAATTCTGATTGAAAAGGCAAAGTATTCTGGATTCATGTCACCAGCTACAGCCAAATCTTCTGCCTCACAATAGGACTTCCACATCAAAAAGACCAAAAGAGAAAATCATGGTTGTACTCAATTTTGTGGCCACTGGATCCTTCCAATACACTGTGGCAGTATCTGGAGGCATGACACGACCAACTTTCAGTGGTGTGCTACAAGAAGTCCTTTCTTCAATGATGAGACGCATCAACAGCTTCATCCGGTTTCCACAACATGAGGATTTTGCAAATGTAAAGGGAGATAACTTTGGGTATCGCACCACATGTGGTTGAGGCAATTTGTCACATAAAAGTTGGGTGCCCCATACTTGATTGATTTTGTGTCAGAGATCAGGGGTAAACTGGTAAATAAACAAAACACAACATCCCGCACAACCGATCTTCTATTATGGCTCAAAATGCTCTGTGGTCTGACCAAAGACAAATTATAACAGTCTATGACTGATACATATATCTCATTTTTATTTACTTTTTTTCAATGATTTATATATATTTCTGTAATTTTTTTTCATCATGTATCTAAAATATCATTTACAATACTCAAAACCCTCAAATCTTTACTTTTTTCCTTCATGTATTAAAAACATTTTTACAAAACCCAAAACCATAATTGACGTTTTCCATAAAAACCTTTTGCAATACACCATATTACAACATTACTACATACATGATTATTGTCTCGACCCATCCATGAGTCCACTTACTCACTCTAAAAATAGACCCTCTAGCATACACCACTCATACCAATCCCAGTCACACTCCACATACACCTAGAATTACAATGGGAGCAGATCTTTTGGTTCAGCCATTGTGTTGCGGGCTAGGATAACTCATGAAAGTTTAGTTTAGTTTAGTTTAATTAATGTTTTAGAGCACATGGCTACCCGAAGGCTTCCCAGGGCTGAAGGTAGACCACTAAACTCAGGGATGCCTATGCTGTGAATAAAAATGTCTTCAGTTTCTTACGAAAGGAAGATTCCAACTGCTCTTGTCGGAGTTCCAAAGGGAGCGAGTTCCAAAGGTACAAAGCTTTAACTGAAAAAGAACTACCGCCCCATATTGCTTTCCTGAAACAGGGTGTGTTGACGAATGAGGCGATGGAGGATCTAAGTGCCATCTGAGGGGTATAGGACGTTATACACTGCCTGAGAAATAGCAGGCCCTTATTATGGAGGGCGTTGTGTGTCATGCAAATAGCCTTATAATTGATCCGTTGTTTTATGGGAAGCCAATAGAGTGAGGCCAGTGAAGGTTTAGCAGACAAATGTCTGGGCGTGCTCATAAGCAGGTGTGAAGCAGCATTTTGCACAACCAGCAATCTCTTTATTACGTAGCCAGGAGAGCTAAGGAAAAGAGAGTTACCATAGTCTAAACAGGACAGTATCAGGGCCTGAATGATGAGTCTTCTAGCCGAAAAAGGTAGGACTTTGAGAATTGTCCTCATGGTACTTGTAAGCCGAAACAGGTTGCGGCCAGCTTTTTAGATTGGCAGTCCATTGTGAGACAGGAATTTAACCAGAAGCCTAAGCTCTTTATGTTTTCCTTTGGTGGAGGGAGATTTTTAAGATCTTCCAATACCAGGGCTGGAGACTTGAGGAGAGCTTGGTTTCCAACTATCATTACTTCAGATTTTTCATCATTAAGTTTAAGTTTAGAATTAGTCATCCATCTAGCTACATCCGCAAGACAAGAAGATAAATTGGTTTGAACAATATTACTGGTACTGGAAAGAGAAACTACCAGCTGGGTATTGTCAGCATATGATACCAAGGAGAGGCGGTGAGGTTCAACAATTTTAGCTAAGGGGGACAAATAGATATTACAAAGAGTGGGGCTCAACGAGGAGCCTTGAGGGACCCCGCATGTGAGGGGCAATGTATTAGAGAAGAAGGAGCGATCAAAGACTTGGAAATTTCTATCTTTCAGGAAGTAGGGAAACCACCTTAGTGTGGTACCTTCAATCCCTATTGATAAAAGTCTTTGAAGTAGTATACTGAAGTAGTAGTGTCAAAGCAGCATTGATGTCTAATAAGATGATAGCTGCATGTCCCCCCGAATCCAGCAGATGTCAAGTTTCTTCCATAACAGCTAACAGAGCTGATTCTGTGCTATGTTGTGGTCTGAAACCCATTTGTGAAAGATGGAGGAGTTTATGACGTTCAAGAAAGCACGTTAGTTGATTGTTGACATGTTTTTCAATTATCTTCGATACAATAGGAAGGAGAGGAATAGTTCTTTAGTTACTAAAAAGGGTTGCATCAAGTTTATTTTTTTTTAATAGAGGCTTAACAACTTCATGTTTCCAATGTTGGGATATAAGACCAGATGTTAGGGACTGGTTCAATAAATCTATTAGTATGTGCAAGATTATGTTCAAGCCCAATGCTAAAACATGATGGGGGCTGGATCTAAGGGGGATCCAGACTTTATCTTGTGTAGAAATTTAGGCCCTCATTACAACCCTGGCAGGCGGTGATAAAGTGGCGGTAATACTGCCAACAGGCCGGCGGTACTTACTGTGCAATTATGACCACAGCGGGAACAGCTCAGAGACACAGCCACTTTAACACACCGACCGCCAGGGCGGAATCAACAGGCACCGTTGTGGTAACCGCCTACAGCCAGGCGGAATACAATGTTCCGCCCACTGTTATATGACACACCAATCCGCCACCTTTTCCGGGGCGGTACCAACGTCATCAAAAGCCGGGCCGAAACACGGCATAGAAGGGAAACAACTCACCTGTGGAGACTCTGGGAAGAACCATGTCGCCATGGAGCCCAAGTTGCATGTCTTCCCCATGCTCTTCTAAGTGCTGCTCCACTACGGACACCAACGACAGAAAAGGTGACCACGGTAAGTGCTGCCACCTAACACACAGGGGACAGGGAGGAAAAAGAGAGTGACACACACACACGCAAACCCCCCACCCCCATCCACACAAAGCAGATGCAGTAACATAACATATTTACCCCATAAAATAGAGTAAAAAGAGTGTAATAAGATAAATATAGCAGTAATACGTGCATCCAAATAAAAAGGTATACACGTATTACAAATCAAGGGACACTCCCCCAGTCCTCAATTTTTGTGGGCCACAGGGCCACATCACAAAGTCCAAGGCCCCACCTCACTCCTGCAACATCACGGAGAGAACACTGCAGGGGCATCAGGTCGAAAATAGCCATGCACCTCAGGGGGACAGGGAATGGGGGCACCTCAGCCAGAAGATGGTACAACCCCACTGGTCCTGGAGGGGGCAAAATGCCCATTGCTCTGTCCTGGGGAGTGCAAGGCCACAGTCTCTCAAGTGGGTGACTTGTCCACATTCTCTGGAGGAGGCAACATGCCGTGTGAGCTTCATACTGGGGAGTGCAAGGCCACAGTCTCTCAAGTGGGTGACTTGCCCACTAATTGGTCCTGGGGAGTGCAAGGCCACAGTCTCTCAAGTGGGTGACTTGCTCACTGGCTCTGGAGGGGGCATCGTGCCCAGTAAGTTTTATCCTGGGGAGGATGGGGTGAGAGTATGGCTTCTCCACTGGTTCTGGAGGGGTCTTCGTGCCCAGTGAGCTTCATCCTGGCGCGGATGGGGTGAGTGGATGGCTTCTCCACTGGTTCTGGAGTGGGCATCGTGCCCAGTGAGCTTCATCCTGGGGAGGATGGGGTGAGTGGATGGCTCCTCCACTGCTTCTGGAGGGGGCATCTTGCCCAGTGAGCTTCATCCTGGGGAGGATGGGGTGAGTTGATGGCTTCTCCACTGGTTATGGAGGGGGCTTCAGCCCAGTGAGCTTCATCCTGGGGAAGATGGGGTGGGTGGATGGCTTCTCCACTGGTTCTGGAGGGGGCTCCATGCCCTGTGATGCAGATCTTGGGGAGTGCAAGGTCACAGTCTCTCAGCTGGGTGTCATACCCACAGGATTTGCAGGCGCCAGGCCACGAAACAGTCCATGGACACAGGACTACACACTGTCTGCCAGCGGTGACAGCTGTTCAGTGATGGCAGTGGTGGTGCTGCTGCTGCTAGTGGTGGTGGGAGGTTCCAGCTCATCCCCTGCAGCCTCAGACGGCTGCCCGCTGGGGCAGGTGGTGGTGCTGCTGGTGGAGTTGGTAGTGGTGCGGGGAGGCTCTAGCCCATCCCCTGCAGCCTTGGACGGCTGCCCACTGGGGCAGGTGGCAGTGCTGATGGCGGTGCTGCTGGTGGAGTTGGTAGTGGTGGGGGAGGCTCCAGCCCATCCCCTGCATCCTCGGACAGCTGCCCACTGGGGCAGGTGGCGGTGCTTGGTAGTGGTGGGGGGAGGCTCCAGCCCATCCCCGGCAGCCTCGGATATCTGCCCACTGGGGCAGGTGGTGGTGCTGGTGGCAGTTCTGCTGGTGGAGTTGGTATTGGGAGGGTAGGCTCCAGCCCATCCCCTGCAGCCTTGGACGGCTGCCCACTGGTAGCAGGTGGCGGTGCTTCTGGTGGAGTTGGGAGTGGTGGGGGGGTTTCTCCAGCCCATCCCCTGCAGCCTCGGACAGCTGCACCACCATGGTTGGGGCTCCGACTGAGTCCCAGCACCAGGCCCCTTGTCTCTACTGCCTGCTGTTGCAGGCCCCTTGCCCTTCCTTCCTGCAGCTGGGGCTGGCTCCTTGCCCTTCCTTCCTGCTGCTGGGGCTGGCTCCTTGCCCTTCCTTCCTGCAGCTGGGCCTGGCTCCTTGCCCTTCCTTCCTGCTGCTGGGGCTGGCTGGACTGGTGGTAGGAGGTGTCAGTCTGCTGTGTTTGGGTGCAGGTGCATGGGATGGATGCTGTTGTGAGGTGGATGGCTGTTGGGTGTCTAAGTGCTTGTGTTTGTGTACTTTGGGAGGCGAGGGCAAAGACACAGTGGGAGTGGACACAGGAGACATGTGCATGGATGTGGGGTGGTAACTGCCAGTGAGGGGTGTGTACTGATTGGTATGCTGGTGGTGGTGGTAGTGGCTGAGGATGTAGTGCATTGCAGGTGTGAGTGGAGATGCTACTGGGAGGGAGGTAGTCAAGGAGGAGGAGGGGGCCACAGTGGAGGCAATGGATGTTGGTATGTCTGCTTCTGGATGGTGTTTCTGTGAGTGCCTGTGGGATGAAGTATGGTGCTTGTGTTTGCCATGTCCACTCTTGTGTGTTGTCCTGGGTGTCTGCTCATCTGCCTGTGTGCTTGGGATAGGTTGGGGTTGAGGGGAATGGGATTGGGAAGAGGAAGTTGGAGGGGGGGGGAAACAGGGACAATCGCTGCCATCAGAGAGGAGGCCAGAGCCTGGATTGATCTCTGTTGGGCTGCCAAGTCAGTGTGAATGCCCTCCAGAAATGTATTAGACTGTTGCATTTGGGCTGCCACCCCCTGAATGGCATTCACAATGGTTGACTGCCCAACAGAGATGGATCTCAGGAGGTCAATAGCCTCCTCACTCAGGGCAGCAGCGCTCACTGGGGCAGGGCCGGAGGTGCTGGGGGCGAAGGAGATGCCCACTCTCCTGGATGAGTGGGCATGGGCAACTCGATGAGGGGCTGCTGGGAGGGCGGTGCTGGTATGGGGGGTGGCGGCTGTACCTGTAGCTGGGGTGGGCACAGAGGTGTCCACCACCACCAGGGAGCTTCCATCAGAGTAGGTATCTGTGTCCAAACTGTCCCCTCCAGTCCCCGCTTCGGTGCTCCTCTCGCCCTCTGTCCCACTGGTGCCCTCACCATTGGTGGATTTGGCCTCCTGGGTCCTGTGGGATGCAGCTCTCTCCGTCACTGGTGCCTCTGATCCTCCGCCAGATGATGCTAATGCACATAAGGACAGGGTGACAAAACAAAAAGGGGGGAAGAGACAAAGGATACACTTAGTCAATGGCAGCACCAACATCACCGTTGGCGTACAAGACACACTCACACACAGGGAACGGCCCTACACATTAGGCAATGCGCTACCAGTCACAATGCTAGTCACCAGCCCATGGACAGGGACACCTAAAGCAAATTGCAGAATACCTGAGACCCACAGACCACTGCCCAGTAGTGAATGCCTACTAGCTTGGTTGGAGGACTTTCACATCAGAACCCTGCCCAACATGGGACCTACTCTGCAATGCCAGGCCTGGCCTAAGGGCACACACAGGGCCCACTCCCCCCACCCGGATACCACCCCACCAGGTGTAAGTTGTAATGTAGGGCACTGTACTCACCCCCTTGCTGCTGCTGTGATGCCCCTAAATGCCCATCCAGCTCTGGATAGGCCGCCGCCAGTATGTGGGCCATCAGGCGGTCAGGGTTCGACGGTCACCCCTTCCTGGTTGGGAGGCCATCCCTAGCTGAGCCTCCTCCATCTTCCGTGCCCAGAGTCTCAGGTCCTCCCACTGTTTGTGACAGTGGGTGCTCTGACTGCCGTAAACCCCCAGGGTCCACACGTCCTTGACAATGGCAAGCCATATACCCTTCTTTTGATGGGCGCTGACCTGCAGGGAAATAGACACAGGGAAAGGTATTAATCCGACCGTCCAGGCTGTTACACTTATGGCCCACCATGCCCCTTCCCATCCCCATTAGCACAGACATGGCCCAGCATACATGCTGCACGCTGCCCAGGGCCCATCCACCAATCCCCCCCTACATGAGACCTTCACACACAGCACTCCATGCATTCACGCCCCATGCATCGTACTCACAGTGTACTCACCTGTTGGTCTGGAGGCCATACAGCAGTCAGTACTGGGGTAGGTCCCTATCCACCAGTTGCTCCGCTGAGGTGAATGCAGGGGCCCTATCCCCAGCAACACGAGCCATGGTTGGTTCCAGACAAAGGTCACAGCCGCACATGCAGTGTAGGTCCTCTCCTGTAGAAGGTCAGGTAGTGAGTCAAGAGATAGAAAATGGCGGTCACGTCCGCAGCGGTGCGTACCGTCACCGCCGGAGTACATCACTATTGGCCACTGTACCCCATAGGGCCCAATTATAACCAATGAGGAGTTGCACTGCGGTTCTGGACCACCTCCAGCATTGGCGCACAACATCAGCGGAATTACCTCATTTCCACCTGTCCCTCCATACAGGACAGGAGGACGCCATTTCAGGTGGGTTTGCAGGCCCTTGGATCCTAACTGCGTCACAGTACACATATTTTCATTTTGGACATATCCCACCAAAATAATGTTACAGTCACAACATGCATTGAACTGTAGTGGTTAGAATGTACAGATAATGACCAGCTGCTCACTCTTTTGCCCCATTGATTGAAACCGCTAAGGATGAATAGGAGATGGAGACATCCCCCCATGTACAGACCCCTGGTGGACTTGGCAACAATGGAGGACAGGTACATTGACATCACCTATAGACCTGACAGGCCCACAGTCATTGAGCAGTGTGCCCAATTGGAGCCTGACCTAATATCTGCTATCCGTCACCCCACCAGGATCCCCCCTCTTGTGCGGGTCCTATCAGTGCTCCATTTCCTGGCAACTGGTTCTTTCCAAGTGACAGTGGGCTTGGCAGCAGGAATGTCACAGCCAATGTCCTCAATAGTGCTGACCAGAGTGTTGTCTGCGCTGATTCAACACATGTGCAGCTACATCGTTTTCCCCCAGGTGGAGGATTTGGCAACAGTGAAAGCTGACTTCTATGCAATGGAAAATATCCCCAACATCATTGGGGCAATAGATGGAACACATATAGCATTTGTCCCCTCCCCCCCACCCCCCCCTGGGGACATGAACCGGTATTCAGAAATCGAAAGAGTTTTCACTCCATGAATGTCCAGATAGTGTGCCTGGCAGACCAGTACATCTCCCACGTCAATGCCAAGTATCCTGGCTCTGTGCATGATGCCTTTATCCTGAGGAATAGCAGTATCCCTAATGTGATGGCCCAACTCCAGAGGCACAGGGTGTGGCTAATAGGTGAGCCGTGGTTCCTACCCAGTGGATGTTGGTGTATGGGTGTGTTGTGGGCCCTAAGAGTGAGTGTGTGGCTAACAGTTGTCCTTCGATATTTGCAGGTGAATATGGTTACCCCAACCTCTCATGGCTACAGACCCCTAAGAGGAATGCCAGGACAAGGGCAGAGGAACGTTACAATGAGGCACATGGGTGAACAAGATGGATTATAGAGACGACCTTCGGCCTCCTGAAGGCCAGGTTTCGGTGCCTCCATCTGACAGCTGGTTCCCTGTGCTACTCACCCAAGAAGGTCTGCCAGATCATCGTGGCATGCTGTATGTTGCACAACCTTGCCTTGCGCCGCCATGTGCCTTTTCTGCAGGAGGAGGAGGCTGGAGATGGCCGTGTCGCAGCAGTGGACCCTGTGGACAGCGTAGATGTGGAGGCAGAGGATGAGGACAACAGAAGTGCAGTTATTCGTCAATACTTCCTATAAAACACAGGTAAGACAGTGTTATTTTACATATAATTGACAGTTTGATGCGTGACATTGTCACTGGCAGGCTGTGAATTCCTACTTCTATGCCTACTCAATGAACCCTTTGGCATCTTTGTTTGCAGATGTTGATGCCCCACTATTGCTCCTGCTCTGTTCCGTACAGCCAACTACAGGTCTTTCCTATGTAAACATTACTGTACAGTTGAATTGCAATGTTTGGACCTGGTTAAATGAATACATTTTAAAAACATTTGACATACACCATACTTGTATTTTATCAAAGTGTGTTTATTGCAGTGCTCTGAAGAAGAGGGGATAGTGCAATGGGCTGCGGTGATGATGGAGGAAAGTCCAGGTTAGAGTCCAGTCTATTTGTATCACAGATGCAGTGTCCATGGGGGCATAGGGAGGGGAGTAATGGCAGTTCAAGGTGGACAGGGTGACAGAGTGGGACACAAGGGTGACAATCAGGAGAGTCTCATTTCCTGGCGGGGGTCTGGGCAATAGTCTCTGGCTTCTTCCTGGATCGCAGGGAACGTTTGCGGGGTGGTTCTCCTTCTGCAGGGGGAGGGGTGCTGGTGGCCTGATGGTCCACTGGCGGGGCCTCCTGTCCACTAGTGGCAGAGGAGGTTTGAGGGCTGTTCAGTAGTCTGGCTAGTGTCAGGGGCCTGCTGGTGTGCCACTGCCTCCTCATACTGTTGGCCAGGTCTGCCAGCACCCCTGCAATGGAGACCAGGCTGGTGCTAATGGCCTTCAAGTCCTTCCTGATCCCCAGGTACTGTCCCTCCGGCATCCGCATCTTCGTCTGCATCTTGTCCAAGATCTGTCCCAGCGTATCCTGGGAATGTTGGTATGCTCCCAGGATCATGGTGAGTGCCTCCTGGAGGGTCAGTTCCCTGGGCCTGTCCTCCCCCTGTCATACAGCAGTCCTCCCAGCTTCCCTGTTGTTCTGTGCCTCTCTGCCCTGAACCGTTTGCCCACTGACCCCAGGTTACTGCTTGTCCTGTGTTTGTGGGGTGGCCTGGGGTCCCTGTAGTGGTGGACACACTGCTGATTGACGTGTCCTGGGGACAGAGGTATGGGCTCACTGGGTGGGTGCTGTGGTGGTGTTTCCTGAGCGGGGAGGCTCTATGGTGGTGTGAGACGGTGGCTGGGTAACCGACTGTCCGGTGGTCCCTGATGGGCCAGGTTGGTCATCCAGATCCAGGCGAGCAGAGCTGCTGTCATCTCTGTGGGCCTCATCTGGGGGGGGGGGCTGGATGTTGCTGGCACCTCTTCACAGGTGACATTGGCTGGGTTACCTGTGGGGATGAAAATGCAGTGTTATTGTTTATGCGTGTGACATATTGTGCATGGGTGTGTTGCCCTCTATGGTTGTTATTGCCCTGGCAGCTTTGCCTTATGTGGGTTGTTATTTGGTGGGCTGGGTGATTCTCTCTAGTGTGCATGCTGTGGTGATAGGTGTCCATGCAGGTCTGTGAGTGGTGTCCATGCATTGGTAGAGCATGCTGGGCTTGGCATTGGGATGAGTGGGTTGTGATGGTGGGGTGTGTAGGAGGTGGTGGAGTGATGAGAGTGAGGGTGAGGGTAGGGGTATGTGATGCAGATAGGGGGGTGATAGAAATAGAGAGTTGACTTACTAGAGTCCAGTCCTCCTGCTACTCCTGCCATGCCCTCTGGATGCATGATTGCCAAGACTTGCTCCTTCCATGTTGTTAGTTGTGGGGGAGGAGGTGGGGGTCCACCGCCAGTCTTCTGTACAGCGAGTTGGTGTCTTGCTGCAATGGAACGCACCTTTACCCGTAGGTCGTTCCACCTCTTCCTGATGTCATCCCTTGTTCTGGGGTGCTGTCCCATGGTGTTGACCCTGTCCAGGATCCTCCGCCATGGCTCCATCTTCCTAGCAATGGATATCTGCTGCACCTGTGATGCAAGTAGGTGTGGCTCTACCCGGATGATTTCCTCCACCATGACCCCTGGCTCCTCCTCAGAGAACTTGGGGTGTCGTTGTGGTGCCATGAGTGTGGTGTGAGTGGTGTGGGTGAGGGTGTGTAGGGTGATGTTTTGGGGTGTGTGATGTGGTGTATAGAAGTAGGTGGTGTGTGACTCTGGTCTTGTCTGTGGTTGTGGTGTCTGTCTCGTGCCAATGGTTTGTATTTATAAAGGGTTGTGGGTGATGTGGGTGTGTGTTTTATAGTGGTGTGGGTGTGTGGGTGTGGTGAGTAAATGCGTGTCAGGTGTGTGTAGTTTGAATTGTCCAATGTTATGTTGTTTTGTTAATGTGTGTGTATTTTGAGCAGGCGGTATGTACTGCCAATGGTTTATCCGCCATTGAATGTCCGCAGTGGTGATTCATGGGTCATAATGTTGTGGGCGTAGTTCTGTTGGCGTAATGGTGTGGGTTTTGATACTGCCATTTTATCACTGACCTTTGGGCTGGCGGACTTGTGTGTGTGGCTGTATAGTGACGGATTGGTATGTGTGTCTCATAATATGGTTAGCGGATATCCGCCGCAGTATGTTGGTGGCAGTCAGCATGGTGGTAAGTGGGATTTGCCACCAATGTCATAATGAGGGTCTTAGTGACTAAAACTTCTGTTACAGATTGAAGAAAAGGAAGTGTAGCTCTGGGAGATTTATAGTTGTCGTGTAGATGCCAATCTATCTTTTGAGGGAGGTTAGAAGGGAAAGTTGAATAAATGTCTACAATTTTCTTTTGGAAATAGACTGCCAGGTTATTGCCCTGGAGGCCTCCACGGGACTATCCACCGAGGGGTCCAGGGTAATTTCTTTAAAAATCATAAAGATCTCTTTGGGAGAGTTTGCTTGAAAGCAGTCAACACACATTTCGGTTGGTATGATACATTTTGAATCCATAAGACTTTAATTTGTAGTTACTCTGTTTGACCAGTGGAACATTATGCCAGTCGAGGAGGTCTGCTTGTTTGTATCTGTTTTAATTTTTTATCAAGCATCCATACTGATGCTATCATCACAAGGTAATTTTGCACTGTCACAATGCCTACAGAAGGAGGACTCCTCTTTCTCATCATTTCCCCATGTGCAATTTAACACTCTTTTCCTCTTATCGTCCTTAGAAGGTCTCAATTAATTTTTTAAATGCCAAAGGAAGACCTTTGTATGTGTTTCCCTCTAGAGTGCCGCGGGCGGTCGCAGACGCAGCCCGACCCCGGAGAATTTCACATGCATTTTGAGCTATAATAGGAGAAATGCAGGTTTTGTGAGATTTTTTGTTTTGTGGAGCAATTAATAGAAACCTTATTGCTTTAATGTCACCACACGTCAGGAAAGAGGTCAACTGCAATCGGAAGAACGTCCATTCAGTCACTTTGCAAGTTGTCTGCTTACTGGATTTTTACATCTCTAGCATGTGTGCCTGTTTTCCAGGGTCAACACATGATTGTTTTGTACTACAGGACAGCTGCTTATCCCCACAAATGTCACAACTTGGACCTGAGAGGGCCAAACTTTTTGGTAAGTACAATATGACCACAAGATTATTTACTTAATTTCTACTTTAACAAGCTACAATGGGCTGAGATATTTTTGTTCCATGTAATTTTTCATTTCATATAGGAGACTCTGACAATGATTGTTAGCACCAATGAGGAATCCAACAACACCAGGGGAAGTCTGCTTCAATGAGACCCACTGAAGAACACAGAGGCAAATGGAGTGGGCTTCTGGGCTTCTAAAGGCCAGATTTCACTATCTGGATAAAACTGGTGGAGCCCTCCTCTACTCACATGATAAGGTGTGCAAAATCACCATGGCCTGTTTCATGTTGCACAACATCGCCCTGCAACGGAACATCCTGTACATTGCAGACGATGGAAACCTTGATGATCCACCATGCAAGGATTTTGAAATGCCAAATGAAGATGATAGTGGTGAAGAGGAAGGAATTAACATACGTCAAGCTGTCATTGACAACTTCTTCACATGAGTGTAAATATTTATTTACCTAACGTTACTTTTAATGTTCAAAGAACTTGTAATATAATGAACATATCAGTCTATGCAGGGCATGTTTTAGGAATGGGTATTTTAGGAAACTCCAGGGTAAAACTGTTTGTTGATCAAATTTCTACATTGACTACTATGTTCATTTACATTGTTTCCCTTTGATTGTTCTAAGCAAATGTTTCCTCATTATTTGTCATTTGTATTGTGTCTATTTTCTCATGTAAATTAATTAATTGTTCCTGTTATTGTGTTTTAGCATCCTTTACCATGTCATCTTCTTATGGACATTTCAAAATTGGGACTTTTGATATTATATGCTGCTGTTGCAAAGTACAAAGGGAACATAGAATGATCCTGTGAAAAACACACACTTTGGGTGTACATGTCTTGTACAAAGACAACGTGCACAGTGATTGAATGGAAGTTTATGACATTACATCAGACTTGTTTTTTGTTGATTGTTGCCACCAAAGCAATATATGCTGCTTAACCTGATCTGACCACATGTGTAATTCGACCCATAGCAAACTCATCTCCTTTCACATTTGCAAAATCCTCAGTTTGTGTTAAGTGCATGAAGCTGTTGATGTGTCTCATCATTGTAGAAAGGACTTTTTGAAGCACACCACTTAAAGTCAGCTGTGACATGCCACCAGTTACTGCCACTTCATAGTGAAAGAATTCTGTGGTCAAAAGATTGTGTACTGCTGTGATTTTGATTATTTGTGTTATTGATGTGGGATTCCTATTGTGAGGCAGGAGGTATGGCTCCAGCTGATGACATGAATTATTAATAGTTTGCCTATTCAATCTGTTTTATTTGCTTATATTCCATTCTTCCATGGTGTCAATGTATGGAACTGTAAAAAACTAAATGAAAGACTATTTTGTTTATGCATGTGTTGTAATTAGTCTTTTAACATTTGTCTAACTATACCTACTTACTAACGTATGAAATTAATAAATTAAGATTTGTGGTGTTTGTTATATGTTACTTGTTTGAAAACTGGAGAAACATTATCTCAATATAATAGTTTTGTGGCTAAAAATGTTTTGATTATTTGCATTTTAGCAAGTAATGATGGATGCAAAAAATTAAACATTGGGAACCACAAGAAATACAACACCAGTCCTTAACTGTATTTTTAGAATTTATTTTACAAGCACAAACAAACTGATACAGGATGAAACAAAACACAAAAAATTAAAACAAAAAAAGAATAAATCACAATGGATGAAACAATTATTTTAGAGTCAAAATTGTTTGAAGTCCAATCTACAAAATAAAACTGGCATCTAAAAGGTAAATGTTTCCAAAATCTAGTCCATAGAGTGAATGATAATCACACACTGGAGGAGATTAGGTTCTTTGTCTCTGCTGCTTAATGTCCCGGAGCTCTTTAAGGACTTTACCCATTATATCTTAGGGCTGATGTAGGGATCCCAAGACTTGTCAATGGTGGCCTGGCTGCCAGTGGAACCGATGGCCTCACTTGCCTTGCCACAGATTCCCTCTCAAGTACCTACCCCCACTACCTTGTTCCCTCGAGCCAGTGTGCCCCATCTCACTGCATCCTGTCTGAACCAGAGGTGGTGATGGTGGTGGTGTTGGCTCAACAGCAGTCAGTACTGGGGGGCATAAGCCTGGGGTGATGTTCTTTGAATAGAGAAAATGATGGTGTCCATTGGCTGTGGTGGAACAGGAAGTGAGACTCATGAAAGCTGTCTGTCTAGACAGACCAGATGGACCAGGCTATTCTTCATCATACAGACTTGCAGGAGAGAAACAAAAACTTAATTTATGTTTAGTGAGACATACATGCGTATAACTCACCAGTTTCCCCTCCACCAGGGATTCCTGTCAAGCCTTCGATATGTAGGATCTGCAAGGCCTTCTCCTCCTGGCAAAAAGTTGTGAGGGGGTGTGGGAGAACCACCACCAGTCCTCTGGGCCTCCAGGTGATCTTTGGAGGTTAGGGAATGCACTCTGTAAGACCTGACAGCCTTAGGGTGGTCATCCCCCAACTTTGTGGCTGCCTCCCTCCACTTTTCTGACACTGTTTGTGCTGGTTTTAGGACTATCTGCACTTTACCAGTGCTAAAGTGCATATGCTCTCTCCCTTTTAACATGGTAACATTGGTTCATTCCCAATTGGCATATTTTATTTACTTGTAAGTCCCTAGTACAGTGCACTACATGTGCCCAGGGCCTGTAAATTGAATACTAAAAGTGGGCTTGCAGCACTGATTGTGCCACCCACATAGGTAGCCCCTTTACCATGTGTCAGGCCTGCCATTGCAAGGTCTGTGCTTGCAGTTTTGCTGCCACTTTGGCTTGGCATTTAAAAGTACTTGCCTAGCCTTAAACTCCCCTTTTTCTATGTATATGTCACCCCTAAGGTAGTCCCTAGGTAACCCATATGGGAGGGTGCTATGTAGGAAAAATGCAGTTTTCCACTGCTGTGAGTCCTGCTCCTTTTATAGGATAGCATTAGGGCTACCCTCATATACTGTTTGAGTGATAGATTCTGATCAGAAAGAGGTAACCAGGTCATGTTTAGTATGGCCAGAATGGGGAATAGAAAATCTGGCTTAGTGCGGTTGGATTTTTTTATTACTATTTTAGAAATGTCACTTTTAGAAAGTGAGCATTTCTCTACACTTAAAATCCTTCTGTGCATAACAGCCTGTCCCCAATCACCATCTGGGCTCAGCTGGTTGACATCTCCCTTGTGCATTTCACCCAGACAACCACAAACACAGGACACTCAGCCACACCTGCACTCATCTGCATACCGAATGGGTCTTTCTGGGCTGGAAGGCTGGAGGGACGGACACTTACATTTCAAAGGCTAGTAGCCTGCCCTCACACAATGGACTGCCAAACCGCCTACTGGGACCCTGGCAGACAGACCTGTATTGAAAGGGGAACTTGTGTACTTCAAAAACACTCTTTGAAGTTTCCCCCAATTCAAAGGCAGTTTTGGGTATATGAACTGGGTCTCTGACCCCACCAACTCAGACACTTCTGGACCTGAACCTGCAACCTGTCATGAGGAACTGTCTGGCTGTCCAAAGGACTCATCTGGACTGCTTTGCTTGAGAAGGACTGCTGCCCTGCTGTTGCCCTGCTGCCCTCTGACTTTGCTTAGAAGTGCTCTCCAAGGGCTTGAATTGATCTTGCCTCCTATTTTTTGAAGTCTCAGGGCCGAAAATGCTTCACCTCTTCAGGAAACTCCTTGTGTGCTGAAAATCGATGACCAGCCTGCCGGAAATGATGCACAGCCGTTTTGCGACCAAGAAATTGCTGAGCCAAGGCAGAACGATGCAGCCCAACTTCCCTAGTGAAGCTTTGACGTTGCGCCTGCTTTGCGACCAGAAATTTGATACACAGCCCTACCGGATCAATGCACAGCCGAACCGGAACAACGCAGTCGATTCCCGGAGTGGAAAATTGACACAGTGCCTGTCGTGCGACAGAAAATTCGATGCATCGCCATACCGGATCAACGCAACGCCTGTGACTTCTTCCTGAATGCCCAGGATTTCCCTGCATCGTCCCTGGATGCCAAAAAGATCCCCACACCGCAGTGAGGAACCAAGAATGTGTGCCGAAAAACAGCGCAAAGCCCCTTGCTGCGTGGAAAGAAATTACGCATCGTCTGTGCCACATAGGAAAATCTGACGCACACCCTATTTTTCCACACATCTCCTCCTCTGCAGTCTCCGTGCATTTTATTTTTTGACGCGAACCAGGTACTTTGTGTCATCAAGAGACAACTGTTGATTTTTAAGATTTAAGACTCTTTTTAAACTTTCAAACGTGATATCTCAACTTGTGCTTATTGGATCTTTATCGTTTTAAACTTAGTTGAACCAGATAAATATCATATATTTTTCTAAACCTGTGTGGTGTATTGTTTGTGGTGTTTACACTGTGTTACTGTATGATTTATTGCACAAATACTTTACACATCGCCTTCTAAGTTAAGCCTGACTGCTCAGTGCCAAGCTACCAGAGGGTAGACACAGGATAGTTTGGATTGTGTGTGACTTATCCTGACTAGGATCGTGGTGCCTATTTGGGCAAGGGTGGATACCTCTGCCAACTAGAGACCCCATTTCTAACACATTCTCCGTGCAGGTCGCTCCACCTCTTCCTATTTCCCTCCTGTATGCGCAGGTTGTCTACAACAGCATTCACTCTGTCAACTATTTTGGCCCACATTTGCCTTTTCTGAAATATGGTTGTATTTTGTATTTGTGCTCCAAACAATTGTGGCTCTATTCTAATGATTTCATCCACCATGACTGACAATTTTCTGTCTGTAAGATGTGGATTTATCTGCCCTACCATTATGAGTAACTGAAAAAAAATAATTTAGTGGCCCACAAGTTAACCGCTTTAGTGCGGGCGTCTGCCACACTACCTCACTGGTGCGGGTCACGACCAGTGGCCGACACCAGGGAGGGGGTTAATAAATCCTCGGGTGCGTCGCACCCGAGGATTTTAATTATTTTTTTTTTGTCCCTGGGAGACACGGAAGCTCTTCCGTGTCTCCCCCCGCACCCCACCCGCCCCTTTGTGACATCAGCGCGCCGCGCCGCGCGCTGACGTTACAATGTTGATTTCCCCATCGGAGCAGGAAGCAGCCTTGCGGCCGCTTCCTGCACCGATGGGGAAAACGGCCTTCCCCACGTTCGGGAAGGCCTCGTAAGAAAGGGGAGACTCTCTCCTTTCTTACGAGACCTTCCTGAAAGTGTTTCCTTTCAGGTTTCAAGTTTCCTGGCCCCCGATCGCAGCACAGCTGCGATCGGGGGCCAGAAAACAGTTTCAGGAAGGCCTCGTAAGAAAGGGGAGAGTCTCCCCTTTCTTACGAGGCCTTCTGAAAGTGTTTCCTGGCTCCCGATCGTAGCACAGCTGCGATCGGGGGCCAGGAAACACCACTAGGCGCCAGGGATTTCACTTGGGGGGGTTGGCCCCCTCGGAAAACGGGCCGCCCCCCCGGGCATATATTTTTTTTTTTTAAAGGTAGGTGCCCCGGGGGGGGGGGGGGGGGTGCGATCGCCACCCCCCCAGGGCTACATTTTTTTTAAACAAAAATAAAATAAATGGACATGGGGTAGCCCGTGGGCAGGGCGACCTCCTGTGGGGGCAATATCTTTTTTTAGTTGTTGTAGGGTTTCCCTGGTGGCCATTTTGGCCCCCAAGGAAACCATACAACAACTAAAAATATATATATCTATATAGATATATCTATGTAGATATATCTATCTACATGGATATATCTATAGATAGATCTATAGATATATGCATGTATATATATATATATATAGATCTATCTATAGATATATCTATGTAGATATATATATATATATAGAGACAGATCTATATATATATATCACTTTTGTCAATACGTGTGTGGTTTCCCTGGGGGCTGCGATCGGCCCCCAGGAAAACCAGACCCACATATAAAAGTGATATATATATATATATATATATATATATAGATTTGCCACCAGTTGTCTTGCAGTTGCAGCTTGCGTCTTCAAAGCAATGCACATACTTCAACTGACGCTTTTCAACTGTAGCTTTTAGGCAGCAATAAAAAAGTCAAGTAAGTATTGTGATTATGTTTCTGCTACAAAAGGGTCAGACTTGTCTAGTGGCAGTTTTAGTGCCATAAAGAAGCGCAGAAGGTTTATATGCCTACTGCAAAGAGCAAATCTGTATTTTATGTGAATAGCTGAGTATATTAGTAAAGTCAGCCATTACCTGTGCTATAATACAAATGAAATGTATGTGCGGGGTGGAGGGCGGCTATGGAGAGATGAAGGGCACGTTTGCTGGGTGGTAATGAGGGAATCCGAGGAGGAGGGAGTGGGAGCACCAATAATGATTGTTGGACTGGGCGCAGGAGGTGCTAAAAGACTGTGACAAATGGTATGTGACAAGTTGTTTTTTGAGTGTCTTGAAAGAACGTGCTGATTGAGGGAAGAAGCGCAGGTAAGGTGGCCTCTACTGTTGCACGTATCTCACACACACCATCGATTTTGTGACTGTCTACTTAGGCTAGTGTTTTAGAGGAACAGTTTAGCCATTAGCAGAGATGGCATCTTGATGGATGACTGCTGCCGTCACTCGGGTTATAGAGGACAGCTCTGACATAGGATCAGAGACTGAGACATCAGATACTGAGACAGCATCTGAGGGATAGGATAATGGCGCAGACTCTGGGAGTGATTTTTCAGTCGGAGGAGTCCCATTCGATAACTCCTCTTCCAGTAGATTATGAGGGAGGTGATGAGGACAGTCCTGCTGTCCCTTCGCAAGCAGTCTGTGCAACTGGGTAATAGTGGGTTAGCCCAACCCAGAGAGCAGGTGAATGCGGCGGCAAGCAGAGAGAGAGAGTGCTCTCTTGGGAGCTCCCCAATTTAGTTCAGCCCTAAATACCACCGCCCAAATCGTATTGTGGAGACATCAAAATCATCTATCGCAAAACAAACTGGTTTTGTAAGGCAGGCACATGTGTTTTTGGTCCTGGGTTCGGTGGCCATATAGAGAAACACACTAAACCCAAACATTTCTGGAAACTAGACATTCGGGGGAGTCCACAGAGGTGTGACTTGTGTGGATTCCCCAAAGTTTTCTTACCCAGAATACCCTGCAAAGCTGAAATGATTCCTCACCTGTCCTGATAAAAACACTACCCCACTTGAGTGCCTACACCTAGTGCCTGCGTCAGGAATGGATCACCCCAGGGTCAACAGCTGCCTCGTGTAAGGACCAACATTGACCGTTTTGTGATCTATTCCTGTCGCGGGCACCAGGCCTACCCACACAAGTGAGGTACCATTTTTATCGGGAGACTTGGGGGAATGCTGGGTGGAAGGAAATTTGTGGCTCCTCTCAGATTCCAGAACTTTCTGTCACCGAAATGAGAGGAAAAAGTGTTTTTTTTGCCAAATGTTGATGTTTGCAAAGGATTCTGGGTAACAGAACCTGGTCAGAGCCCCAGAAGTCACCCCATCTTGGATTCCCCCGAGTTTCTAGTTTTCAACAATGCGCTGGTTTGCTAGGTTTCCCAAGGTGCCGGCTGAGCTAGAGACCAAAATCCACAGGTAGGCACTGTTTTCTATGAAAAAATGTGATGTGTCCATGTTGTGTTTTGGGGCATTTCCTGTCGCGGGCGCTAGGCCTACCCACACAAGTGAGGTATCATTTTTATCGGGAGACTTGGGGAACGCTGGGTGGAAGACAATTTGTGGCTACTCTCAGATTCCAGAACTTTCTGTCACCGAAATGTGAGGAAAACGTGTTATTTCTTCCACATTTTGAGGTTTGCAAAGGATTCTGGGTAACAGAACCTGGTCAGAGCCCCACAAGTCACCTCATCTTGGATTCCCCTAGATCTCTAATTTTCAAAAATGCACAGGTTTGGTAGGTTTCCCTAGGAGCCGGCTGAGCTAGAGGCCAATATCTACAGGTATGCACTTTGCAAAAAACAGCTCTGTTTTCTGTCAAAAAATGGGATGTGTCCACGTTGTGTTTTAGGGCATTTCCTGTTGCAGGTGCTAGGCCTACCCACACAAGTGAGGTATCATTTTTATCGGGAGACTTAGGGGAACATAGAATAGCAAAACAAGTGTTATTGCCCCTTATCTTTCTCTACATTTTTTCCTTCCAAATATAAGAGAGTGTGTAAAAAAGACGTCTTTTTGAGAAATGCCCTGCAATTCACATGCTAGTATGGGCACCCCGGAATTCAGAGATGTGCAAATAACCACTGCTCCTCAAAACCTTATCTTGAGCCCATTTTGGAAATGCAAAGGTTTTCTTGATACCTATTTTTCACTCTTCATATTTCAGCAAATGAATTGCTGTATACCCAGTATAGAATGAAAACAAATTGCAGGGTGCAGCTCATTTATTGGCTCTGGGTACCTAGGGTTCTTGATGAACCTACAAGCCCTTTATAACACCGCAACCAGAAGAGTCCAGCAGACATAACGGTATATTGCTTTCAAAAATCTGACATCGCAGGAAAAAGTTATAGAGTAAAACATAAAGAAAAATGGCTGTTGTTTTCAGATCAATTTCAATATTTTTTTATTTCAGTTGTTATTTTCTGTAGGAAAACCGTGTAGGATCTACACAAATGACCCCTTGCTGAATTCAGAATTTTGTCGAGTTTTCGGAAATGTTTAGCTTTCCGGGATCCAGCATTGGTTTCACACCCATTCCCGTCACTAACTGGAAGGAGGCTGGAAGGAGGCTGGAAGCACCAAAAATAGTAAAAATGGGGTATGTCCCAGTAAAATGCCAAATTTGTGTTGAAAAATGTGGTTTTCTGATTCAAGTCTGCCCGTTCCTGAAAGGTGGGAAGATGGTGATTTTAGCACCAGAAACCCTTTGTTGATGCCATTTTCAAGGAAAAAACCACAAGCCTTCTTCGAAAGTCCTTTTTTCCCATTTTTTTGGAAAAAACAAAATTTTCACTGTATTTTGGCTAATTTCTTGGTCTCCTCCAGGGGAAACCACAAACTCTGGGTACCATTACAATCCCTAGGATGTTGGAAAAAAAGAACGCGAATTTGGCGTGGATAGCTTATGTGGACAAAAAGTTATGAAGACCTAAGCGCGAACTACCCCAAATAGCCAAAAAAGGGCTCAGCACTGGGGGGGAAACGTCCCAGCAGCTAAGGGGTTAATGGAAAAATTTTAAACAAATGAAAAAAAAAAATAGAGAGGGTAAAAAAAAAAAAAAAAAAACCTGACTTCTAAGACACACATTCAGCAGTAAAATTATATTCTACAGTGGACTGGCAAAGGATCATGGTCTAAAGTGGAGTGTGTTTTATGGTGTGACATGGAGGTTTTCCCAATTGGTCAATATATTTCAGTTGTGTGTGGTTGTCACCCATCCAATAGCCACAGCCATAGTACAATGTTGAGCAGGTCCCACAACGGACTCCTGCCATCAGTAATCTGCCACCAGAACAACGCCTGCACGACTGCTTATTGGCAGACTCCACTCTGTCAACACAGATGAAGATTCAGTCGCTAAACATCTAAATACAACAGTCGGAACTCTGTCACCTTGATGGAGTACTTGGAACCGCAGTCAGGATGACATAACTCCCATCAAGATCTAAATCAGTCCATGTGTTTGTCCTGTGTTGTTGTTCTGAAAATAATCTTTCTGCAAAAGGAAGTTCAAAGGAAATCATGTTCAGTAACTTGTAGATTCCTTTAACACACAAAAGTGGTTCCCCTTACTGAAGGAGTCCCACATGACTTTTTGTTTAGACAATACATACTGATCCCTCTGCCATGGGAAAAGAGGGTTGTCCTTGTTTAGCATACAAAGGTTCTTAGCCTGTGACCTGTAGGTTACAAAAACAGATGTCAGCAGCCATTGTTTACTCACTGATCTTGTAATGTGTATGCAAACTTGCAGAGTTGAAAGAAACGACGCAGTGCTGTGACAATATGTACGATACAAAGAAAAACAATACATTAGAACCTTAGTTGTAATAATTAGGCACCTTGACACCTAGCCTTCCACTTGCCTGTGGCTTCCAGTTCCTGCTTTTCCAGACTGATTCAGTGGCACCACAGCGGTCTGGGATTTCCCACAACATTTCCCACTCACCATTCTTCCCGCCCACAGAAACCCCGCCCACCCTGAGACCTACTTAATGCAGGCTGCAGCACGACCATGTGTAAGCCCATCTGTGCCTGGACCGCACCTAGCATGAGGACCACAGGCCCTCCCTCCCCCCGAAGATACACCATTACCAAGCACTACACCCTCGACCCCGGAGGCCGCAACAAACACTGCCACTGGGCTGACCCATTCACCTACTCAAGACATTTTACTTGCACCCACAGCCACTTCACCTGCCACAGCACACACACTAGCCGACCGACCAGCCCCACCCTGAACACACCACAGGCACCACATGAACAAAAACACCAACTTGCATGCACCCTTCTTAACACACACTCACTATGCAAGCATTCCACTGAATTATGGGACCACCCTTGCATCTAACAGTGTCTTCCTCACCAAGACTTGGATCAACCCTACATCCACCCCAGACATTGCCACAACAAACCCCAATAGATATAAAATCACTCACCAGGACAGCACCAACAAGCCAGGAGGAGGAACAGCCATCATTCACAAAGAGATCATACAGTGCAACACCACTTTCCCATGAAACATCTCAACTTGAAGCTCCCCATGATTGACAAAACAACCATCATAGGAACCCTCAAATACCGACCCCCAGGCCTGCTCTCTAGCTTCTGCAACACCATTGCAGACTTCATTGCACCCCTAGCCTTAGACTCCAAGGACTACATCTTCCACAGCAACCTAAATTTTCACATCAACGACCCCAGTGACAACAACACTGGACACCTCATGGACAGTTTGAGCAGCCTCAGAATGACTCAGACCATCCACGACCCTACACACACCGCAGGACACACGCTAGACCCCATTTTCCCCACCAGCAACCGCATAAAATACAGCCATGTTTCAGAACTCACATGGACCAATCACTCTATTGTCCACTTCAGTATCTCCAGCCCCTGCATCTCCACCCCCAAGATGACCAGCATCCCCACCAGAGGTGGAACTGAATCTCAGAGACCAACTAGGCGGATGCCCTCAACATATCCAACCCTGCTACTGCCACCAACCTCAAACAGGGAGTGAAAAACGTCAACACCTGTATCACCAATTGCACCAACAGCATCGTCCCCATCAAGAGCAACATCCAGAGAAAATCCTCCAAAAAGGTCAGCTGGTACCCCAAACAACTCAGGAGAGCAAAACAAGACAGCAAAAAGCTGAAGACAAGATGGTGCGCCAGCAAGGACACCTTGAAAGAGCAGCCTTCAAGACCTCTCTCAATCTGTGCCACCACCTGCGGAGGGCAACAAAGAAGACAGCTCTTGCCACATGCTTAGAAACCAGCGCCAACAACACCAAGGAACTTTTCAACATTGTTAATGAATTCCCCAACCTGGCTGCCTGTGAAAACAACACCATACCCTCACAGGAGCTGTGTGACAACCTTGCCCACTTCTTCCATGACAAGATTGCAAACATATACAGAAATTTCAAACCCCAACACACACCTAGGGACTTCCTTGACAGATACATCACCACCGCAATCAGCACAAAACCCATACTGACCACCTGGAACATCCTTTCCACCCAGGACATCACCTCCACCCAAAAACTACCGGCCAATCTCCCTGCTCCCATTCCCAGTGAAGGTAATGGAAAAGATCATCAACAAGCAAGTCATGACATACCTGGAGCAGAACCAACTACTCGATGCCTCCCAATCCTGCTTCCCCAGCAATCATAGCACCTAAACTGCCCTGATCGCAGCCACCAATAATATCTGTACGTTCCTCAACCGAGGACAAACAGGAGCTTTGATCCTCCTTGACCTTTCAGCAGCCTTCAACACCATATCCCGCCACATGCTGATCGAAAGACTCCACAACATCGGCATCCAAGGGGACGCACTCAGATGGATCATCTCCTTCCTCACCGGAAGAACCTAGAAGACCTACCTCCCACCTTTCATCTCCAAACCCAAGGAGATCACCTACGATGTCCCCCTGGGCTTATCCCTCAGCCCCACCCTCTTCAATGCATATATGACCAGGCTGGCCAACATCGTCAGATCCCATTGTCTAAACATAATTTCCTACACAGACGACACCCAACACATCCTCTCACTCAACGACGACCCCTCCACCACCAGAACCAAATTTCACAGATGCATAACAAGCATCGACTGGATGAAGAACAACTGCCTAAAGCTGAACAGAAACAAGACGGAAGTACTGATCTTTTCAACAGCAGCAACACATGGAACGACTCCTGGAGGTCCTTAGACCTTGGACCCACGCCGACTCCCTCTGACCACGCTAGAAGCCTCTGAATCATCATTGACAACAAGATCAACATAAAATCACAGATCCACATCGTCTCCTCTGCCTGCGCTCTTTCTTTGCGCATGCCACGTAAAATCTTCAAGTGGCGAACCCTACATATAAGACGCACCTTGACACAGGCCCTCATCACCAGCCGACCGGACTTTGGCAACCACCTCTGTGTAGTAATTGCCACACACCTCCTACAGAGACTTCAGATCATACAGAGCGCCGTAGCCAGACTCATCCTGGCCTTCCTTGATGAACCCACATAACACCCAACCTCAGGCAACTCCATTGACTCTCCATACAGAAGAGATGCCAATTCAAGCTGCTTACCCACTCACACAAGGCTCTACACAGCCAAGGACCTGGGTACATTAGCCACAGCCTGAACTTCCACCAACCGTCTAGATGACTACGCTCTGGCTCCCTTTCACTTGCCCATACTCCCCGCATTGACCGAAGAAGAATTGAAAGATGCTTCTTCTCTCACATCGCAGCAAAAACCTGGAACAGGCTCCTCACACACCTCCGGACCATCACCTCACTTCCAGAATTCCGAATGGTCCTCAAGACCTGGCTATTCGAATAAGCCTTCGAGAGCTCCAAGCACCTGGATACCCTATCAGGTGATTAGCTGCGCTTTATAAATCCTGATTGATTGATTGAAGTCGAAACTTGTATAAATGTATACCATTAGTGCTGTTGGAATATTGGGTTGTCCTTGTTAAGCATATAAAGGTTCTGAATCTGTGGCCTGCAGAATACAAACACAGATGTCAACAGCCATTGTTTTCTCACTGATCTTGTAACGTGCATGCAAACTCACAGTGCTCTGAGTGAATATATACGATACAAAGAAAAACAATACATTAGAAGTTGAAACATGTATAGTTGTATTCCATTTGAGGTGACTAAACAAAATACTGCCTAGGTGAAACCACCGACTATCGTACTGTCATACATGGAATCAATGAACTGTCATTAGTGCCATGGGTTCAGCAGGGTTGTGAAGTAATTTCATGTGGCATCACTGATGCCTAGTTATGCGAATTAGTCCTGTTGATCATTGATTATGCAAGTAAGGCGTCGACCTTATGTTTGAGGTCCAGTATAATATTTGTCAATGCCAAGCAAATAGGATAAACACGTGAACAATATTTTTCTTTATTTCGGATAACACCCTTTGCCCAGGATTGCACCACACACAAACCATGGATCTGAACAGGCCAAAGTGTCTCCAGTGTCGTTTCCTCTCTGTCGGCTTCATCCAAACCATCTTATTTTTTTATTTATCCCTGTTGTTTTTCCACTGTCTAGAAAAAGCCACCTATGTCTGAAATGGCTATCCCTTCAGTGCAGTTTGGCTCCCTCGTTTCACTTCATAGTTTATAAGGAGAGTAGCTCAGGTTTACAGCAAAGTGCCATTTATAAATACCTGCGATAGTAGTACAATACTATGTACATATCAATTAAGCATGACAAGCACGATCTTATGCAACACAGTCCTTGTAAACCAGTACACAATGCATACAAAGACACCAAGAAAACGACCCATGCCACGTATTAGGGAGCTAACTTTGCACGCAAATGTTTGTCTCCTTCACTTTGCACAAAGAGGGTGGTGAAAGATATCACATCTCACACTGGCCTTTGAGCAGCATGAAAGCAAAACATTTCCCCATACCGTGCTCTTATTTAGAGATCTTTAAGCTGCTTCTACTGAAGGTGTAACTTTCTCAGAGTTGTTTGATGATACTCTACAACACTGCTGGCTCAGTTGGTTTAAATAAGTTCATGTATTTTGACATTTAGTTTTTGGACGGAGCTTCAGCTTTTTGTGTCTGCAAAAAGAGAGCGTACTTTTTAGTTCATGTGACACCCAACAAATTCTGATTTCTCTAAAATTATATAAAATATGCTTAATTAATAGGGCTTTCAGTCATCCCTCTTTATTCATTGGTCTACAGCTGTATCATTCACATTTTTATTCCACCCACTACAACATAGAGCACAGGGCAATGAGTCAGCCCACTTCAGCCACTGGTGAACTACGATGTGAGAGACAACAGGCTGCTGTTTCACAAGCACCTATCGAACACATCAAGTAGTTTCAGTGATTGTCGCAAACTATTATGACAATGTGTGCTTTTTAGACCAAAATATAATGTCGCTTTTAGCCATGGCTTTCTTTTCTTTTTAGGGTTGAGCCTGTGTCGCATGCGCTTTGCGCATGCGTTTCACTTACGAGACGCTTTAGTAGTTAGAATATGGCTCGGAGCCCCGTCCACATCACGTTAGTGTCTTTCATTGGTTCTTGGGCTTGCCTGTTAAAATCTGCTTGCTTTTAGTAGTGGAAGGCACGCATACGTCATGCCTTTTCCGGTGGTTAGCCCTCCTCGAGCGCAGCGACCAAGTACTGAAAACATGCGAGGCTCGCTGTTTCCCGTCAGGTTTTATATTTTGTTCGCAGTGCGATCTCGCTTCGCAGAAGTCGAGCGCTTTGCATAACATCAACCCTGTTACAAAGTTAATTGCACTTTTGCCGGTTATGTAGATATTTGCACTTTTGCCTATAGGTTTCACTAGGAGTGAACTGTAGCTGCGCTCGCGCTGTTTTTTTCCAGTCAATGTGGCAAGAAAAATCCGGTTGCATGTTTACTACTGCTAATAGCTGTAACTCGGAGAAATGCGAGACCCTAGTTAAATTGTGTTAGCCAGCAACTCTGATGGTGGGGTGGTGAAAGTAGTATTCTATTGGAATTAGCATGGCAGACATAAATTAGGATGCTAAATGGCAACATTTTCATTTTTGGCGGCAGATAGAGGAAGAAGGTACATGGAAGTATTTTAGTTATATGCAGGGCCACTGGAATTCCGTGGCAGGAAAAGACCAAATTATGTGGCAGGGTTGACCAATTTATATGGAAAGAAAAGTCCAGTTCTGAATTTACAGCGCCAATAGCTCTAAATTAACCAAATGCGAGACCCATTGCATTGGAAATGCTTGTTTATATTGGCATCGACTCCCCTTCTGTGTTGTTTTGGCGTGGCCCCATGATTCTGTTCACTCCCTCCCTCTACCCTCCTTGTGTTGCTGTTTGCTCCCACCTCTCCCCTGCCGCCTGTGCTGGTTCTGCTGACCTCACCTGCTCTAAAACATATTTATGTGCCTTTCATTTTCTTTTTGTTACTGATAAAACTTCGATTTGTAACTAAAAAAAAGCAAGTAGAGTATCGCCAGTGTAACTTTAAAAACTATCAAGCGCAATGGTTGTACACGGAGCTACCAGATGGGCAGAACTATAAACTAGCATTCTCCATCAGAGCTCTAAGGACAAACATAGGTAGGCTTGAGCCACCACAAGAGGAAAAGCAACAAAGCTCCCGGCCGGGAGAAAGCAAAAATACCAGGCAAAGGCACCAAAACAGAGTGACAGGGCACCACAAATATGATCCACCAGTTGAGACACAGCCGGCAGACCCCAGATAAGATCCCGGATGTTTCGACCCACACCAAGGAAAGTCAGCGACCAATGAGTTGTTGCATTTCTGATGTTTAAATAGTTGTATTTATCTTGATGGAAAATGCCTAATAAAAAGTACCACACTCTATGTGTGCCCGGCTGTGGTGACTCCGTGCCACTGTTTTTCATTTGGATTTAGTGACACGCTAATGCATAACAAGCATAAACATTGCTTACATATATTCATGTGCATTTTCATATTTAGATTGATCCTAGCATGTGCCTTTTACATTAACAGTCAACCATATATATCCTGTGTTTATGTTAAGTTACTATTAATATTAGTGATTTGAAAGGCTCCATATTAAAATAAATGTTGTGCTTCTGTTTGCTGTGCATAACTTTTTTCTGGTTTCAGGAGCCAAGTATCAACTGCATAATCGATAAAACTGTACTGTTATTGTTAAGTTTAGTGTGAATCCTCCCTTGCGGTATATCTATGAAGGTAACAGAGATGTAAAATTCTGCAATGTAGTGCTCACAACAAGCGGGCTGACACCCACAGTTACATTAATGTTTGTTTTTGAATGCTTCCTTCTCTGTGGGAGCCATAGAGGTGTTATTCCAGTTACATTTTGTGATTTAATTGTGCACTTTTGTGTTAGACAGTTAGACTTGCTCCTGTCCACATTCAGAGGCAGATAACCCTTTCCTACTCCTGAGCCCCAATGCTCCTTTTATTTCTGCTCATAGAGCTAATCTCTCGAGCAAGCACATTTCTTCTTTCCTTGGTCAAAATCTTTATGTGGTTCTTTTTTACTTCAAAGTATTTTATTGTTATAAGGGGATACAAGGATAAGGGGGAATAAAAGGAGGGCATTAGGCAGTCATAATGAGAAAGATACTTGTAGAACTAGAGTACGTTCAAGAATAGAACCAAATATAATTGACCGGCCACTGACCCAAACAGATTTGTAATTATAGGGATATTCATTGAAGATCTTCTTCCATAAGACATAGTTTAGGGTGGAAATAGAGGAGACAGAGGCTGACTCAGTCCATTTAAGTTTAATTTCAGATGTGATTCTTTTGTTGGTGGAGTTCACTGACTTATAAATTGAGGATGCACCTTGAGGCGTTTTGGATAATTTGAGAAGTAGGGGGATTAGGTCCTAGTTGTGCACGGTAGAATTATTTTTAATTGCAATCTTAAGTTTTAGGAAGTTATAGAATTTCATGTTTTCAAGGTCCTGGATGTTCTGTAATTTTGCAAATGTTTTATGAAAAGTTGATGGACCGAGGTATTTGAGGAACAAGATATTATTTTATGACCAAGATGTCCAAGATGGAGAAGTACCATCTATTTTAATTTTTGCTTTGTTTCATAAGGAGGCATCCTCTGAGTTTTGGATTTAATGCTGGAACATTTTATCCAATTACTTGAGGGCCGAGATAGTGTCCTTGATAATAATCTGAGACTGTTGTAGTGTTACTGTTTTCATAGTAGACAGTGAGATTATGGCATAAAGTTTTGTCAGTGATTCCCCAATATGACCCCAAAGCGCAGCATCTAGTGTTACAGGAAGTGACCATCAGGTGTCTTGTATGATTAAAAAGGCAAGTTGGTATTTAAAAAAAGTTGGAAATGTTAAGGCCTCCAGAGCTTTTATTTAGTTTTAGTTTCTTGAGTGTTACTCTATTTTTTTCACTTTTCCCATAAATTCGGAAATTATATTGTCAATGTTATTATAGAAGGCCTTGGAAAGTTTTAAGAGGAGCATGGATGTAATAAAATGTATTCGTGGGGCAATCATCATTTTAATGTATTCCACATAATCCCACCAGGGCATAAATTCCGGTGACCAGTTTGTCAGAGTGTATTTGATTTCCTTTGAAATATAATCCTAATTTGTTTTCCTTGTGTCTTCTAACTTACTTTTAAAGTATATGTCTAAGTATTTGATCTGTGAGGATTGATTGTAAGGTTGTTAGTAAGGTTTGGTGTTGTTTACAGTGGACAGGAGAGTGAAGTTATTCAAAGGGAAAACATCAGTCTTCTCAAGATTTAGGGTTGTGTGTCTTTCCTAGAGATCTGGATACCACAGGTCTTGAAAATTGACTTCAAATAAGAATTTGAAATCAAAAGAGCGAACAGAGTCCCAACCAGACAGTTGCAGCACCTTAAACCGCATCCTATGATTTTCAGACCATTGAGATATGAACACACAGAGAAAATTCTTAACCAAATAAGATTTCTGAGAACCCTAACATGGAAATGACACAAAACACACACCTCAAAAGATTATGCCAAAGGCACTGTTTTACGCAAGAAGGCCTTCTTGTCCCGAAGAAGTAGATTGAAATTAATGAACTTTTTCTTCTCATTCGCGGGACCGGCAAACCTAAGAATATCTAAAGATGGGAAAGCTTATTTTATCAAGGAGCCAAAAGAGTTAGAAACATTCCTAGATGAATACATGCAACAAAAGATGGACACATAGGGGGTCATTTTGACCCTGGCGGTACGAGACCGCCAGGGCTAAAATGACGGAAGCACCGCCAACAGGCTGGCGGTGCTTCCTGGCCTATTATGACCGCGGCGGAAGCTCCGCGGTCGCACTGCCGGGGCTGGCGGTATTCCGCCACATTTGCCCCGGCGGTGATAATCCGCCTGGGCAGCGCTGCTAGCAGCGCTGCCCAGGGGATTACGAGTCCCCTTGAACCGCCAGGAAAAGGCTAGCGGAAAGGGGAGTCGTGGAGCTTTTCTCTGTCTGCATAGCAGACAGTGAAAAGTGCGACGGGTGCAACTGCGCCCGTCGCACAGCCGCAAAACCGTCGGCTCCATTTGGTGCCGGCTCCTGTGTTGCAGCCGAGATCCCCGCTGGGCCGGCGGGCGGAAACCAGGGGGGATCTCCAAATGGCTGCGGCGGGAGTGCGGCCGCATTGGCGGCCGCCCGGTGGTCCGATCTTGCAGGCGGCAGACCCCCCATGTCTTTAATGCCTTGGCTTCACATTTCCTGTTTGATATGTCTTGATCATACTCATTTATGCTGTGATCAGGTGATTATTGATTTATGATGGAACTGATGGATTTAAGTTTGTAACTTTACTCATTTGTTAAAAGCTTCATGGTTTGCAAATCTACTGCTCTGTTGTTACTGTGGGGACAATCTGCTTCACTATCATTGAGATGTTACTAAATTGTTGATGTCAAGCCTCATATTGAGACAAAGATCCAACTTTGGAGTGTAGCTGGAGTCTGAATATTTGCACCACAGTTTGCACAATGAAAACACCGTCCTTTGACCTCCATCAGCTGTCCATGACTTTTAGAAGAGAACAGACAGGGTTGAGGAAAAAGATACATTTGCTGTGATTGAAAGAACCTGACTAAAATGGAAGATACCACCACCTGAAGCTTAGGAGCTATTAGAAGTGATGTCAGTCTTCCAAAATAAAACCTCTAAACTGTGTCAGAAAATATTTGCAGACACACATTTCTTATCCACCACAATGCCATGAACAAAGTGTTGTTGACTACCCTTCCCCTCCTCACATTCAAACACACCATCATGAACAACCGTTCTCCAGATTAGCTGCCACTCTGATCAAGCAAAGATCACGGTACCTGCCACCTTACAGGCAGTAGGGAAGTTTAAACACACCACCACCAAACCACCATTATTTATCATTCAAACTGCACATAACATCACCTTCTATTAATTTCTTACAAATGTCCTGCCTGGAAGTTTGCAGAGGCACCAAGCAGCCCATAGATGATCAGTGATTTAGAGAAAATCACTGGGTGTACCGCCTTCGAACAATAGCCCTGTTTAGGGGTGTGTCAGACTCTGTTCTGAGGCCGTAATGCAGACAGAGTTTAATGGACCCCATTTGTGGTGGCTGAGGTTGTTTTGTTTGCCTCTGGTTTCATGGGACAATCCTACCAGTGGCGGCTAGCAGGACTAAAATATGGTGGGGTACGATGGTGCCAACTCACGATATATTCAGTTCTAGTGAGGCACTTTTCCCCCAGTGTCTACGAGCAGAAATGGAAGGTATTCCTTCTTGCTCAGTGGAACCCGAATCCAACCAATCCTGGAGCTGCTGTCATGTTGCTTTCAGCATGAGAGCAGCTCCAGGTTTGGTGGGAGCAGGATAACCCAGTTCTCATTTTGAGGCTGGGTGCCTGTGCCAGCAATGTCGGGCTGGCCATAGCAAGTCAGCTGGTCAACCCGACATGTGCACTGAAAGGGGCAGCAGTATCCTGCAATTGCAGGATTCAGTACTGCCCACACTGTACATGCTGTATACAACGCAAGCTGGTGGCAAAATAAGTTGTTATTCGTTTTTGCCTGCTGAGTTCACAGCAGGCAGGGCAACGTTCCTCTGCTCTTTAGGAGGAGCCATCCCTGAATCCTACTCTTCAAAGTGGGCCACATACAACCCTATTCACACTTGATTCTAAGGGTGGCAAGTAGTCACAGGCTTCTCAGTTAAGTTGTGGGATTGGGTAAGAGAAAACACACGTGAGAACAGCTTTCAGTGGACCACCCAGTATGCAGGAGTTACTGGGCCCAGCCTACTATGGATCCTGCTCAATTGGGCAAAGCACCCCATCTGCACTTGACTCTCAGTGGTGCTGTGGTCGAGCATTTGAGGCTCTGTCTGGGGGGGGGGACTATGCAGATACAGGTCAGTGGAAACACCTCATGATTCAAAGTGCGACAGTACAAACAATAAGTCTGTGTCCAGCCAAATACTTGCTTTTTTGAGGAAATGTAGTATTTTATTTCGGACTCTACAAATGCAAAGTAATATGACATTCATAAGCAAGGAAACAATCCATTTGAGGTCAGGGATCTAGTAGCTGTCAGGCAAATCCCTCTCCCACCCTCCTTAGTGTAATGTGTGTGGGGGAATTCCCCATTTACCAAAGGCCACATCCAGGAATGCTCACCATCAGACCATAGTCAAGAGTTCCCCTTTGACTCTTCAGGGCCTTAGTCAAACGTGTTTATGGTTCTGCAGCACCGTTAGCAGCGAGTCCCACAGGGCCCAACTGGCCTAGTTCACATCTTGCCTGCAGCACACCTGTGAGTCCTGCTCAGTTCAGAGAAGTTGGACTGCCCACGGCCTACACAGTGACACTTGGCAGCACAGGCTTTCTCTCTTGTGAGGGCCGCTGCTGGAGATCTCTCAGTTGCCGGAGCAGCTCCCAGCTTGCGAAGATGTAGTAAGTTGTCTTGTACTCTAGAGTGGGGGGATACCTTTCTTCAGTTCACAGCTGGATCCAGCAAGGGTGCAACGTCATCCATGGCTTCTCCAGCAGTCCTCAATGTGATTTGAGGGCAATTCCTTCTCAGTGAGGAATCAATCCATTGATCATAGCCTCAGTTCTTCATTGAGTTTGTGGTCCAGACCCTTTAGCAATATTGATACCAGCAGCCTCTCCTGGCATGTGGGGTTGCCATTTTACATGGTAATACTGTTGCAGACTCTTCTTGCTCAAGAGTGCCCCAGTTCAGAAAATCATCAGTGTTTGTACTCATCAAAGAAGTAACTTTATCTGTGGTCCCCTCTGGCATAAGGGGTCACCGCAGCGGTATGGGCTTAGCAAGACCCACAAGGTGCTCAACACTCAGCTCAGGCTACCACAACCCTCTCCTGGCATACAAGCGTTATCGAAAACAGTTCTGCACACTTGCTATAGCCCAATCAGTGCACAGCCGAATCCTCACACCTCGCACAGGAAGTCCTCATGGTAAAGCTCCCCACTTGACCTGGCTTCCTCCAATGTTCTACTCTTCCTCACAGGGCATACTGGTCTTAGCAAGCAGGCAGGGGCTGGTTCCCCAAGCTCAAGGGCAGGTGATTGTGGGTTCGCTGGGTGATATTCCCTCACTCAGCAGGAAGACTAGCAGGACATTGCCGCCAGTCCTGGTCACAGGCAGAAGTCTTGCAGAACTTCCCCTTCTCACACATTCTGCCTGGCTGCTTGGCAGATAACACATTTTTTCCTCATTAAAGATGTCTGCAGACACCGCCAAGAATCATAAGTTGATCGTCCCACAACACAATTCATGAGTGTGCCCAGAGTTCAAACCTGGATGTCAGCCACAGTGATATGTGCATCTGAAGATTGATTACAGACCCCCAGCCCTACTCTTCATGATTTTCTTATCAGCCCCATCTCCCTTCCTGAGATGTGTCCAGGATCCTTCCTTGTGATCTATAACTGAATCAAAGAGCAGTCTTTTGAAGTGTAAAGGAAGTTTATTCCTTTTTCCTCCAGGTTGTGTCCCACCCACCCCACAGTAGGGTAGGTATGTATTAATATAACAATTGTCCCATGGGACTCATTCAAATGTGGTACCTTCTTGTGTGTCTTAGAAGTTACTCACACTTATTTATCAGAACAAAATTAGTTACAACGAAGACAAAACACAGGACTGATATAGATTGTGTCTTGTAATGTTTTGACTCCAATCAAGTGTAACAGTCAACAAAATAAGTGATAATAGTGCAAAAGTGTTGGAAATGGCCCTCTCTGCAGGGTCCCCCCTTAATGTTCTGCCTTCCTCCTCCTACCTTTGTTGGATTTTTGCTTTTGTTGGCCTTTGGACTTGGTGCACTTTATCCCTGCTAACCAATGCTAAAGTGCTTGTACCCACTCCCCTGAACATGGTTTGATTGGCATATTTAATTTACTTGTAAGTCCCTTGTAGAGTGGTATACCATATGCACAGGGCCTGTAAATTAAATGGCTACCAATGGGTCTGCTGCCCTTATTGTGCTACCCACTTAAGTAAAAGCCTAAAACAGGTCCCAGGCCTGCCATTGCAGCCTGGATGCAGTGTCCCACTGTCATGTCATCCTGGCATTTAAAAACTCTTGCCAAGCCCTAAACTCCCCCTTTATTACATATAAATTACCCCTAAAGTAGGCCCTTGGTTGCCCATAGAACAAGGTACTGTGTACTTAGAAGGCAGGACATGTATGTTTACGTTTTACATGTCTTAGTAATGAAAAACTTCCACATTCGTTTTTCCCTACTGTCAGGCCTATGTCTCCCATTAGTAACATTGGAGACTCTTTATTACATTTAATAATCTGTAATTCCTAAATGAGGGGCGGCAAATGTTAGAAATGGGGTCTCTCGTTGACAGAGGTGTTCACCTTTGTCCAAATAGGGACCACAATCTTAGTCAGGGTAAGTCACACACAATCCAAATTATCCTGTGCCCACCTTATGGTAGCTTGGCACTGAGCAGTCAGGCTTAACTTAGAAGGCAATGTGTAAAGTATTTGTGTAATAAGCCAAACAGTAACACAATGAAAACAACACAAAAATACACCACACAGGTTTAGAAAAATATAACATATTTATGTGGTTAAAATAAGGTAAAAAACTATACAGATTCAATAAGCACAAGTTCAGATATCACTTTTATGATTAAAAAGAGTCTTAATACTTAGAAATCAACAGTTGTCTCATGTTTGCACACAGTACCTGGTTTGCGTAAAAAATAACACGCACGGAGACTGGAGAGGAGGAGATGCGTGGAAAAATAGGGGGTGTCGGAATTTCCAGTGCGGCACAGACAATGCGTTGTTTCTTTCCATGCTGCAGGGGGCTTTGCGTCGATTTCCGGCACGCAGTCTTGGTTCCTCACTGTGATACGGGGATATTTTTGACACCGAGGGATGATAATGGGAAATCCTGGGCGTGCGGGACGAAGTCACAGGCGTTGTGTCGATCTGGTGTGACAATGCGTCCAATTTTGTGTTGCACAGCAGGCGATGCATCAATTCTTCACTCTGGAAGTCAGGCTGCGTCATTCTGGTTCGGCTGTGCATCAATCCGGTAGGGCTGTACGTTGCATTTCCGGTTGCAAGGCAGCCGCTGCCTCAATTCTTCACTCGGGAAGTCGAGCTGCGTTGTTCTAGCTTGGCTGTGCGGCGATTTTCTCATCGCAAGGCAGGCTGTGTGTCGTTGCCGGCAAGCTGTGCGGCGATTTTCAGCATACAAGGAGTTCCTGGCCCTGAGACTTCAAAAACCAGGAGGCAAGCTCAATCCAAGCCCTTGGAGAGCACTACTCAGCAAAGTCAGAGAGCAGCAGGGCAACAGCAGGGCAGCAGTCCTTCTCAGCAAAGCAGTCCTGATGAGTCCTTTGGGCAGCCAGACAGTTCCTCTTGACAGTTTGCAGGTTCAGGTCCAGAGGTGTCTGATTTGGTGGGTTCATGGACCCAGTTTATATAACCAAAAATGCCTTTGTAGCGGGGGAACTTCAAAGACTGGTTTTGAAGTGCACAAGATCCCCTTTCAGTACAGGTCTGTCTGCCAGGGTCCCAGTAGGAGGTTTGGCTGTCTATTGTGTGAGGGCTGGCCACTAGCCTTTTAAACACAAGTGTCAGGCCCTCCACCACCTAGGAAGACCCATTCAGTATGCAGAGGAGTGCAGGTGTGACTAAGGGGCATATTTATACTCTGTTTGAGCCGGAATTGCGTCGTTTTTTTTGACACAATTCCGACGCAAAACTAACTCCATATTTATACCTTGGCGTTAGACGCGTCTAGCGCCAAAGTCCATGGAGTTTGTGTCATTTTTTAGCGTGGACACCTACTTTGCGTTAATGATATGCAAGGTAGGCGTTCCCGTCTAAAAAAGTGACTCCGAGGCATGTGCGCCCTATTTACACTCCCGGGCAAAATTCACGCCCGGGAGTGGGCGGGTCAAAAAAAATTACGTCCAGCCGCTTTTGCGACGTTTTTTAGCGCCTGGACAAGGCAAGCGTTAAGGGACCTGTGGGCTCGGAAGGAGCCCAGAGGTGCCCTCCCATGCCCCCAGGGACACCCCCTGCCACCCTTGCCCACCCCAGGAGGACACTCAAGGATGGAGGGACCCATCCCAGGGAACTTAAGGTAAGTTCAGGTAAGTATTTTATTTTTTTATTTTTTGTGGCATAGGGGGGCCTGATTTGTGCCCTAAGACTATTCCGCCTTCGTGAATCGCTTCAAACAAATGTTTAGTCGTCCAGGATTGGAGGCCTCTGCGGAAGAAGCCTTATGTGACATCCACCAAGGCTCACAAGATGTCCTTCAATATATAACACGTTTTCGTCAGCTGGCGGCAGAGACCACCTGGGTGGAACGTACTCTGGTGACTTTGTTTCGTAGAGGACTCAAAGAAGAATTAAAAGATGAATTAGTACATTCCACCAGAGTGGAAGATCTTCGTGGCCTGATGGATCAAGCACTTTCCATCGAGTACCGTCTTCAGGAACGGAGATCGGAGAAGAGAAGGAGTAGAGGGTCTTCCCAGCCAAGCACTTCACGAGCTTATCCGCATCGTTCTGAGGAACCTCGCCCTCCTGCTAGAGACATCGAAGGAGAACCCATGCAGGAGGATACTACTCGAGGCCCGCTCTCCGCTAGCGAGCGGGAAGACAGACGAAAGAAAGGGTTGTGCCTGTACTGTGGTTCTGCTGGTCACATGCTTCGTACCTGTCCTGTACGTCTGCCAAGACCATCGGGAAACGCCACTTCCCGTCCTCTGGAAGAAGGGAGGGGACGGGATCGTCGGCTATACCTTCCATCAGTGCCTTTAATGACCATACAACATCCTTGTTCATATTACCAGTCATGTTACAATTTCCTGACGGCCGTCAAGAAAAGACTATGGCATTACTAGATTGTGGTGCTAGTGGTATTTACATGGATAAGACGTGGGCCACTACTAAACAAGTTCCTACACAACCCAAAGAAATTCCCGAACAAGTACACACAGTGGACGGATCCTTGATATCCTCTGGTCCAGTTGATACTACTACCCTGATGTTGAGTTTACAGATCAGTACCCATCAAGAACACATCTCCTTTGATCTCATAACATCCCCCAACCATACCATCATTCTAGGAGTTCCGTGGTTCATCAGACATAATCCGTATGTGAATTGGGTAACCCGGACTGTTTCCTTGTCTTCACAGTTTTGTCATGAGCACTGTTTTGCTTCCGACAAGTATTGGTCACCGAAAAGATCAATAATTACTGAAGGTACTACCGGTTATTCCATTAATACAGTCCAAGGAGTCCCTGAACACTATTTGGAGTTTCAAGATGTGTTCCAAAAACCATTCAGACCTGTGTTACCTCCACATCGAGACTACGATTGTGCTATTCCCTTGGAACCTGGCACTATCGTTCCTTTTGGGAGGATGTATTCTCTCACGGAACCCGAAAAGGAAGTTCTAAAAGAGTATCTGGAAGAAAATGTACAGAGTGGTCTTATTGTTCCATCATCTTCTCCGGCCGGGGCTCCTCTCTTTTTTGTACCCAAGAAGACAAAGGATCTTCGTCCTTGCCTGGATTTTCGAGGCCTGAATAAGATAACTATTAAAGATCGTTATCCTTTGCCTCTCATCAGGGATATTCTAGAAGCAGTCAGAGGGGCTCAGCGTTTTACCAAACTAGATCTACGGGGAGCCTACCACCTTTTACGCATTAAAGAAGGAGACGAGTGGAAAACAGCCTTCAGGACCCCATTTGGTCACTTTGAATACAAAGTTATGCCTTTTGGTCTCACTAATGCCCCCGCAATCTTCCAGAGATTTATGGACTCCGTGTTTTCTGACCTTCTGAACCAGACAGTTGTAATCTACTTAGATGATATTCTTATTTATTCTAGAAATCCCGAACTCCATTCTTCCCATGTGAAACAAGTCCTTCAAAGACTCAGGACACATCAACTATTTTGCAAACCAGAAAAGTGTGAGTTCGACAAAACGGAAGTTAAATATCTGGGTTATCATTTAAGTCCCACCGGCATAGCCATGGATCAAGAGAAAGTACAAGCTATTCTAGATTGGCCTTCTCCATCTTCTATTAAAGAAACACAATGTTTTCTAGGATTAGCAAACTTTTATCGGCAATTCATCTTAGACTTTGCGAAACAGACCAGCCACATAACTCACACTTTAAAGAAGGAAAATTTAACGAAAGGGTTTGTCTGGACTAATGCGGCTGAAACAGCCTTTCAAGATTTAAAGAGGGCTTTCACTCAAGCTCCCATCTTAAGACATCCAGATACCAACAAACAATTTATTGTAGTTACCGATGCTTCCGAAAGAGCCATTGGAGCTGTCTTACTCCAACAACAAGAGGATGATGGTCTTGAACACCCTGTTTTCTATTTGTCTCATATACTCTCTACAGCAGAACAACATTACTCAGTACTCGAAAGGGAATTATTGGCTCTGAAAACAGCCTGCCTAGAATGGAGACAGTTTCTGATGGGTTCCAAGGAGCCTTTTGAGGTGAGAACAGGCCACCGTAATTTACAATGTTTACGAAATTTTGTATGCCAGAATAGTCGCCAGGCTCGTTGGGCCTTTTTCTTCAGTCAGTATGATTTTTACATTACTTATATTCCTGGCTCCCAAAACATTCTGGCTGATGCTCTGTCTCGCCGTTATCCAGATTGTACTCCTTCCCCATCTCAGTATCTACTGGAACCCAGTAAGATCATTGGAGTAGCTCAGTCTTTTCTGGAGGAGGTACAACTGGAATACTCTAGCCTATCTGATCACAAAGTAGAGAAACTAAGACCTTTATTACGTAAGAGACAAGGATATTATTATTATCAGAACCTGTTATTCCTCCCTACTAACAGAGTTAGAGAAAAGGCATTACAAATGTGCCATGATTCACCGGTTGCTGGTCATAGAGGCATCAAGGCCACACAAGAACTTCTTTCACGATTTTTCTGGTGGCCTACCTGGAAGCTGGATGTTGAAAGATATGTTCAGGCTTGTCCCATATGTGCTCAAGTCAAGATTCCCCGTACCAGACCTGCAGGATTGCTCCAGCCTTTGCCTGTTCCGCCAGCTCCATGGCACACCATCTCTACTGATTTCATGTGTTCGCTTCCACCATCAGCAGGAAACCGGGTTATCATGGTCACTGTGGATTCCTTTACTAAAATGGCTCACTTCACTGCCCTGAAAAAGCTACCTACAGCCCAAGAACTAAGCCAGATATTTATTGATCATATCTTCTGTCTCCATGGACTTCTACATACCATTGTATCTGATAGAGAACCTCAGTACATTTCCCGGTTTTGGAGATATTTTTGTAAAACACTTAATATCAATAGAGCCCTGTCATCGGGGTTCCATCCTCAGACCAATGGACAGACCGAGCGTCTGAACCAAGGATTAGAGCAATACCTTCGCTGTTTTTGCAATTCTACCCAAAGCAACTGGAACACTTATCTCCCTATTGCTGAATTTTCCTACAATAATACTGTCCATAGTGCCTCCAAGGTCACTCCTTTTTTCTGTTCTTACGGCTTTCATCCTACCTCTTTCCCTACTTCTCCTCGGTCTACCTCTCCTCTGCCCGCTATTACTTATCTCTCCAAACGACTTCTACAAATCCATAGACTAATTCGATCCAATTTATTACACACCAAGAGATATATGAAGAAAGTAGCAGACAAGAAACGTAGGTCCACTCCAGACTACCATCTGCACGATAAAGTCTGGCTTTCCTCCAAATTCTTACCCTCGCGCCTTTCTCAGAACAAGTTCACACCTCGCTACTACGGGCCTTTCCGTATTCTTCAGTTGATTAATCCTGTCACTGTCCGTCTTCACTTGCCTCATACATGGAAGATTCATCCAGTCTTTCATGTTTCCCAGCTCAAACCTTATGTACCTGACCCTTACTCTCGTCAGTTTCCTTGTCCTCCTCCTGTATTAGTGGATGATGGTCCTGAATATGAGGTACAGGAAATTTGTGACTCTCGTCTTTTTCACAAACGTCTTCAGTATCTGATTCATTGGAAGGGTTATCCTCTCAGTGAATGCTCTTGGGAAGATGCATCTTCTGTTCACGCACCTCTTCTGATTCGGCGCTTTCACCGTTTATTTCCTCTCAAACCTGGGCCTTCGGGAGGGGGACCTACTGTCGCACAGCGTGGTGCGGCGCGAGCCGAGTGTTCGGCGCAAGCCGGGCGTTCGGCTCGGGCCGCGCATCGCGTTTTCAAAACACGGCGCGCCCCTAGCCTTTCCTGCACTTTACGAGGCCCCAGAATTGGCATGGGGCCTCGCTCTGCTTTCTCCCACCGCATTTTTGGGGTCTCCTGATCCCTCTTACCTGTTCTTGCTCCTTCTTTTTCTTTTCTTCTTTCTTGGGACTTTTTGTTGCACCTTCCTTTATGTCTTTTCCCCTTTCCCAGGTTACCTTTTTCTTCCCAGCATTCCTTATTCCCTATTCTCTATGGTTCCTACTCTATTCTGTTCTATGTACTTTTCCCTATCTAAGATGGTGTCCTTTTTCTTCCTGTGGGTCACTTCCTGTTTTTTGGAATATAAAGGATGTGTTTTCTTCTTTTCTTTGCGCTGCAACACTTTCTGTTCGGATGGGGTCCTCGCTCCTGATTTCCTTGCCTTTTGGTTCTGGATTTCGCCAATTCTGTGTTATTTGAATTTAGTTCTTTTGATTCCTGTATTTTTGTTCTTGTTTTCAGGAATCATTCTGTTTGGAGGTTTTTTCCCCTTTTTGTAAGGGTTTTTTTCCCTCTGGCGCTATTTTCTGAAGGTCACGGTCTGTTCTTGGCGTTTCCATTGCCTACAGCACCGTGGCTACCAGAAAGAGTCGCCCCTTTTTGGGCCAAAGCCGAACACTCAAGATCCACGCCACCAGATCTGCAGATTCCAGGCGCAAGCAGCACGTGAGTCGTGACAACATGCCACTATGCCCAATGACCATGCCCAGGGGACAGGAGTCCCCTGGGCATGGGCATTGGGCAAGGGGGCATGACTCCTGTCTTTGCTAAGACAGGAGTCATTTCAATGGGGGTTGGGAGTCGAAAAATATTGCGCAAATCGGGTTGAGGCGAAAAATTTGCCTCAGCCTGACTTGCCCCATATTTTGGCGCCCAAGCTCCATATTCCCCTACGCCGGCGCTGCCTGGTGTACGTAATTTTTTTTCACGCACACCAGGCAGCGCCGCCGGCTAACGCCGGCTAACGTCATTGAATAAATACGGCGCCCGCATGGCGCTTCAGAATGGCGTTAGCCGGCGCTAATTGTTTTGACGCAAAACTGCGTTAGCACAGTTTTGCGTCAAAAAGTATAAATATGGCCCTAAGTATCCTGTGTGTGTGGTTGTCTGGTTGAAATGCACAAGGGAGCTGTCAACCAGCCCAGTCCAGAAGTGGATTGGAGACAGGCTGTAAGGCACAGATAGATTTAAGTGCAGGGAAATGGTCACTTTCTAAAAGAGGCATTTCTAAAATAGTAATATAAAATCCAACCTCACCAATAAGCAGGATTTTGTATTACCTTTCTGGCCATACTATATATGTGACCTGGTTACCCCTTCCTAATCAGAATCTACCACTCAAACAGTATATGAGGGTAGTCCTAATGCTTTCCTATGAAAGTAGCATGCCTCACAGTAATGGAAGACCAATTTAGGAGTTTTCCACTGCCAGGATATATAAACCACACATGTACATGTCCACATGTCCTGCCTTTTAACTACATAGCACCCTGCCCTATGGGTTACCTAGAGCCTACCGTAGGGGTGACTTATATGTAAGAAGAGGGGAGTTTTAAGGCTTGGCAAGCACTTTTAAATGCCAAGTTGACGAGCAGTGAAACTGCACATACAAGCCTTGCAATGACAGGCCAGAGACATGGGTAAAGGGCTACTTATTTGGGTGGCACAACCAGTGCTGCAAGCCTACTAGTAGCATACAATATACAGGCCCTGAGCACATGTAGTGCACTTTACTAGGGTCTTACAAGTAAATCAAAAATGCCAATTGGGTATCAACCAAAGTTACCATCTTTGTAGGGAGAGAGCATATGCACTTTAGCACTGGTTAGCAGTGGTAAAGTGTGCAGAGTCCTAAAACCAGCAAAAACAGTGTCAGAAAAGTGGATGGAGGCAGGCCACAAGTTGAGGGATGACCACCCTAAGGATGTCAGGTCTAACAGTAGATATGTCATATTTGGTACCTACGAACTTGTAATGATAACCCCTCTTTAATGGTAAAGTTGAATTTATCATTACAAGTTTGAAAATGCCTGTTAGAAATTGGGCCTCTAATTGGCAGAGGTATGCACCCTGTCCAAGTAAGGACCACAGTCTTAGTCAGGGTAGTCAAATACACAGCCTAAATGAACCTGTGCACACCTTTGGTAGCCTGGCACAGAACAGACAGGCTCAACCTAGAAGGCAATGTGTAAAGTATTTGTGCAACACACATGCAGAGATCACAATAAAAACTACACAAAAAGACTCCACAGAGGTTTAAGAAAAATAGGAATTATTTATCTGTGTAAATCAAGGTCAAAACGACAAAAAATTCCAATCAGTAAGTTATGAGAGATTCACTTTTTAAAGTTATTAAAACAGTGCTTTTAGCAAAATGTGTGGCTCAACACAATGTGAAGAAACTTGTGATGCGAATGCGCTTTTTTCAGAGGAAGTACAGTAAAAGGTTCTTAATTGCTCTTCGCTCCGAAGAGTATTTGGGTGAACTGCATTAAAATGTGAGTGGCATTGAGAAAATGCTGTCCAGCTTCTTTACGGCCCTATAGTAGAACTTGGTGAGTGCCCAGTAGTTGCTGGAATTCCACAAGCACAACAGGGGAAAAAGATTGCTTCGGTCGTGGAGATGCGACCACTGTCTGGCAGGGAAATTTTGCTCCCCCGAACTGCTCTGTGCTTTCGGAGGTTCCCTTGAGAGCTGGCACGTAGCGCTCCTCAGCTGGTGAGCGGGCGTTCTCCTCCTCTCCGGTCTGGACGGGGCCTGGTGGGTACACACCTTGCAGGTTGAAGGAAGGCACCTGGCAGTCCAGCATACTCCAGCAAGCAGACGCTTGTTACTCCGGCTGAGTTTGTGTACCACCGCTTTCGTGAGAGGTGCATGAGGCAAGTTCCTTGATGTCCCTAGGGCCTTGTGAGAACAGGGGGCAAACCAGCAATCCTTAGAGTCACTCTGGGGTGGTTGTTGCTTCTCGGTTTCCAGGGCAGAAATCAGCAGGCCGCAGGGCAGCACAACAATGGAGAGCAGCAGTTCCTGGAAAAATCAATCCTGGCAGAGTGGTAATCCTGACACACAGCTGTCTTTACTCCAGCAGAGTTTCTTTGAGTTCAGAAGGGTACTGATTATAGGGGGTCAGAGTCCTAGTACTTCTATCAAAAATTGCCTTTGATGTGGGGGATGACTTCAAAACGTTTCTCAGAAGTGCACAGGTCCCACTTTCAGCTCAGCCCCAGCTCCAGACTACCAGTGGAATGTAATCAGCTTCTTTGTGTTGGCTCTGATCACTCCCTTTTGAAGTGTAAGTGTGAGCACTTCCTAACCTCTTCCCCAGGAAGACCCATCAGTATGCAGATGAATGTAGATGCAGCTGAGTATCCCGTGTTGTGGGTGTCTGAAGGGAATGCACAAGTGTAGCTAGTTGACAGCCAGGCCAGACCTGTATTGGAGGCAGGCTGGGGCACACAGGCCAGTGAGAACAGAGAAATGCCCACTTTCTAAAAGTGGCATTTCTAAAACAGTAATTATAAATCTGCCTTTAACAGTGGACAGGATTTATCATTCCCATTCCAATGATTCTGAATCAGCTACTCCTCTCTGATCAGGAATTACAGCTTAAAAGTATTAGAAGGAATTTCCAGTGCTGGCCTATGAGATAAGCAGGCCTCGCAGTAATGAAAAACAACTTTGGGGGTTTTTCATTACCAAGATATGTAAAACTAAAAAGTGCATGCCCTGCCTCATACTTACATAACATCCTTTCCTATGGGCAACTTAGGGCCTACCTTAGGGGTGACCTATATATAAGAAAAGGTGAGTTTAAGGTTTTGCAAAAGGTTCTGAATGCCAAGTCGAGGTGGCATTGAGACTGTACCTACAGGCTATGCGGTGGCAGGCCTAAGACATGTTTACAGGGCTACTTAAGTGGGTGTCACAATGAGTGCTGCAGGCCCACTAGTAGCTATTAATTTATAGACCCTGGGTATAGGGTATATCACATCACAAGGGACCTACAAGTAAATTAAATATGCTAACTGTGGGTACACCAATGTTACCATGTTCAGGGGAGAATCACATGCACTTTAGCACTGGTTAGCAGTGGTAAAGTGCTCAGAGTCTGAAGGCCAACTACAAAATACTGCAACAAAACAGGAGACAAAAAGCTAAACGTCTGGGGTAAGACTACCCTAAGGTTGCCAAATCTAACACGTGTTCCCTTCAGCTGAAAGTGGGGAGAGCTACCCATCCTAAAAGGAGTTCTTCAGGGTGGAACACAAACCAGGGGTAGACCACGCCACTGCTGATAGTCTATCTAGGTTTTTCTGCCTTAGTAATGTGGAAAAACCTAGCTAGACCATCAGCATTGGCCTGGTCTACCCCAGGTCTCTATTCCACCCTGAAGTCCATGTCCTATAGGGAAATGGACCACAGCTTTGGATTTTCGCCCCTCATGTGCAGTAGCCACCTGAGGGGCCTGTGGTCTTTCTGAATCAGGAAATGAGTGCCAACCAGGTATGGCCTCAACTTCTTCAGGGCCCAAACAACAGCAAGAGCGTCCCTTTCTATAGCACCCCACTTCAATTCCCGGGGACGTAACCTCCTAGACATGAAGGCTGCAGATTGATCCAGGCCTTCTTCATTGAGGTGTGACAATACTGCCCCAACACCATGCTCTGTGGCATCTGGTGTTCCATTGACTCTTAGAAGTCAGAGGCCCTGAGCACAGGAGCTGTGCACATGGCTTGCTTCAGGGAGTCAAATGTTTTTGGCATAGCTCCTTCCAATTCACATTTCTAGGCTGCTTCTTAGAAGTCAGCTCGGTCAAGGGGGCAACAATGATGCCATATACACTGACAAACCTCCTATAGTATCCAGTGAGACCCAAGAATGTTCTGACTTCAGTCTGGGTTTTGGGGGGCTTCCAGGTCATGACAGGTTCAGGCTTGGCATGGAGGGACTGCAACTTACCGCTGCCCAACAGGTGTCCCAAGTACACCACTGACCCTTGCCCTATCTGGCACTTTTTGGCCTTGATAGTCAGGCCTACCTGTTGCAGGGCCTAAAGCACTCCCTGAGGGTGACAGAGGTGGTCCCTGCCAGCTGCTACTGAAGACAGCTATGTCATCCAATTAAGCAGCAGAGAAGGCCTCCAAACCAGCAAGTACCTAGTTCACCAGCCTCTGGAAGGTGGCAGGAGTGATTTGTAAACCAAAGGGCATCACTCAGAGCTGGTAGTGTCCCTCTGGGATGGAGAAGGCTGACCTCTTCTTGGCTCCTTTAGTTACGACGATCTGCCAGTACCCTGATGTAAAATCAAAGGTACTTAAGTACTTGGAAGCCTCTAACCTGTCAATCAGCCCAGGAACTGGGATAAGCATAATTTTTGGTTACAGAGTTTAGGCCTTTGTAATTCACACAGAACCTCAGTTCAGGTATAGTGCCCGGTGGCGAACCTTTGGTACCAGAACCACAGGACTGGACCAGGGGCTACTGGAGGGTTCTATTACACACTACTCCAGCATCATAGCGACCTCATTCTTGATGTTGGCCTTCATCTTATCCAACAACCTGTAAGATTTGTGCTTGACAGGGAAGTTGTCCCCTGTGTCCATATCATGGGTACACTGGTGGATATGCTCAAGAGTAAGGAAGAAAAGAGAGGAGAACTGTTCCAGTAGTTGATGACAGCCCCTCTGCTGTTCAGGAGTCAGATTGGGGGAAAGGATCACTCCTTCCACAAACCCATCCTTCTCCTTGGAGGCTAAGAAGTGAGGCAGAGGTTCACTCTTCTTCTCATCAGCTCCAACAGTCACCAGTAGCATGGTGACCTCTGTCCTTTCAAAGTGTGGTTTGAGGTGATTTATATGAAGCACTCAGTGGGGTTGCCTGGGGTCTTAAGGTCTACCACATAGGTGGCCTAACCCTTCATTTCACTCACCTTGTAGGGTCCCATCCAGTGATCCTTTAGGACCATAGGTTCCATCACCCACACTTTCTGTCCAGGCTGTAATTCCACAGAGGTACAATTTTGGTTGTACCACTCCTTCATTACAGCCTGGCTGGCTTCTAAGTTGCCAGAAGCTTTCTTCCACAACTTAGACATTTGGCTTCAAAATGACAGCATGTAGCTTACTACATCCTGGGGCCTCTCTTGGGAGCTTGCTTCCAACCCTCCTCCACCAAAACAAGAGGTCGTCTGACAGGGTGTCCAATCAGAAACTCACAGGGGCTGAAGCCCACTCCCTTGTGTGGTACTTTCCTGTTGGCAAACAAGAAACATGACAAGTGAATATCTCACTTTTTCCTCAGGCAGACTTCTGATTATGCCTTTCAGGGTCTTGTTGACCCTGTCAACAAGTCCATTAGTTTG